>NC_045793.1:37505258-38189699 GCF_009873245.2 Balaenoptera musculus
GTCTCCATGTAGTCATTTTTTTTTCTCATTTCTTTTCCTGTGGTTGATTTCTAGTTTCATGCCATTGTGGTCAGAGAAGATGCTTGAAATAATTTCTGTACTCTTAAATTTGTTGAGGTTAGTGTTGTGCCCTAGTATGTGGTCAATCCTAGAGAATCTTCCGTGTGCACTTGAAAAGAATGTGTATTCTGGTTTTTTTGGATGTAATGTCCTGAAAATATCAATTAAGTCTAACTGTTGTTGTGTTGTATCATTTAGGATCTCTGTTGCCTTATTGATTCTCTCTCTGGAAGATCTGTCTGTTGATGTGAGTGGAGTGTTAAAGTCTTCTACTATTATTGTATTTCCACTGATTTCTCTCTTTATGTCTGTTATTATTTGTTTTATATATTTGGGTCCTCCTATATTACGTGCATATAAGTTGATGAGTGTAATATCCTCTTCTTGTATTGATCCTCTTATCATTATATAGTGCTCTTCTTTATTTTTCTTCATAGTCTTTAAAGTCTATTTTGTCTGATGTGAGTATTGTAACTCCTGCTTTCCTGTCATTTCCGTTTGCCTGAAATATTTTTCCATCCCCTCACTTTCAATCTGTCTGTGTCCTTTGCCCTGAGGTGGGTCTCTTATAGGCAGCATATTGTAGGCTCTTGTTTTTTTTATCCAGTCTGCCACTCTGTGTCTTTTGATTGGAGTATTCAGTCCATTGTCATGTAAGGTAATTATTGGTACATATGTATTTATTGCCATTTCAACCTTTTTTTCCAGTTGATTCTTTGTTTCTTCTTTGTTTCTTTTTCTTCTTCTTCTTGTGGTTTGATGATTTCTTTTCATTTTATGCTTGTGTTCTCTTCTTTTTGGTTTTTGTGAAGCTATTGTATGTTTTTGATTTGTGTTTGCACTGTTTTTCAAGTATGTTAAACCCTTCCTATATCTGCTTGCTTTAGACTGATAATCGATACATGGCCTTTATTATGTTGAGGTAAGTTCCCTCTATGCCCACTTTCTGGAGAGTTTTTTATCATAAATGGGTGTTGAATATTATCAAAAGCTTTTTCTGCACCTTTTGAGATTATCATATGGTTTTTAGTCTTCAATTTGTTGATATCACACTGATTTTCAGACATTGAAGAATCCTGGCATCCCTGGGATAAATCCCGCTTGATCATGGTGTATGATCCTGTTAATGTATTGTTGGATTCGGTTTGCTAGTATTTTATTGAGTATTCTTGTGTCTATGTTCATCAGTGATACCTGTAATTTTCTTTTTTTGTCATATCTTTGTCTGGTTTTGGTATCAGGGTGATGGTGGCGTCATAGAATGAGCTTGGGAATGTTCCTTCCTCTGCAGTTTTTTGGAAAGGTTTCAGAAGGATGTGTTAACTCTTCTCTATGTGTTTGAAAGAATTTACCTGTGAAGCTCTCTGGTCCTGGACTTTTGTTAGTGGGAAGTTTTTTAATCACTGTTCCAATTTCAGTACTTGTGATTGGTCTGTCCATATTTTCTGTTTCTTCCTGGTTCAGTCTTGGAAGTTTGTGCCTTTCTAAGAATTTGTCCATTTCTTTTAGGTTGTCCATTTTATTGCCGTATAGTTGTTTGTAGTAGTGTCTTATGATCTTTTGTATTTCTTTGGTGTCAGTTGTAACTTTTCCTTTTTCATTTCTAATTTTATTGATTTGTGCCCTCTCCCTTTTTTTCTAGATGAGTCTGACTAAAGGTTTATCAATTTAATTTATCTTTTTAAAGAACCAGCCTTTAGTCTCATTGAACTTTTCTATTATTTTCTTCATTTCTATTTCATTTATTTTTTGCTCTGATCTTTGATTTCTTTCCTTCTACTAAGTTTGGGTTTTGCTTGTTCTTTTTGCTCTAGTTGCTTTAGGTGCAAGATCAGGTTGTTTGTTTGAGGTTTGTCTTGTTTCCTAGGTAAGATTGTATTGCTATAAACTTCCCTCTTAGAACTGCTTTTGCTGCATGCCATAGGTTCTGGATCATCGTTCTTTTGTTTTCATTTGTTTCTAGGTATTTTCTTTTGTTTTTAATTTATTTTTGGCTGTGTTGGGTCTTCGTTGCTCTGTGCAGGCTTTCTCTAGTTGCGGCAGGTGGGGGTTACTCTTTGTTGCGGTGTGCAGGCTTCTCATTGTGGTGGCTTCTCTTGTTGCAGAGCATGGGCTCTAGGCATGTGGGCTTCAGTAGTTGTGACTTGTGGGCTTCATTAGTTGTGACTTGCAGGCTCTGTAGTTGTGGCTTGTGGGCTCTAGAGCACAGGCTCAGTAGTTGTGGCGCAGGGGCTTAGTTGCTCCATGGCATTGGGGATCTTCCCAGATCAGAGCTCGAACCCATGTCCCCTGCATTGGCAGGCGGATTCTTAACCACTGCGCCACCAGGGAAGCCCATGTCTCTAGGTATATTTTGATTTCCTCTTTTTCTTTCTTCAGTGATCCATTGGTTGTTTAGTAGCATAGTGTTTAGCCTCCACGTGTTTGTGTTTTTTACCTTTTTTTCTTGTAGTTGATTTTTAATCTCGTAGTGTTGTGCTCAGAAAAGATGCTTGATATGATTTCAGTTTTCTTCAATTTACTGAGGCTTGCTTTGTGGCCCAGTATGTGATCAATCCTGGATAATCTGCTGCTTTTGGATGAAATGCTCTATAAATATCACAATCATCTGGTCTAATGTGTCATTTAAGGCCTGTGTTTCCTTATTGATTTTCTACATGGATGATCTATCCACTGATGAAAGTGGGGTGTTAAAGTGCCCCACTATTATTGTGTTACTGTTGAGTTCTCCTTTTATGGCTGTTAGCACTTGATTATTTATTGAGGTGCTCCTATGTTGGGTTCATATATATTTACAACTGTTATATCTTCTTCTTGGATTGATCCCTTGATCATTATGTAGTGTCTTTCTATGTCTCTTGCAACAGTCTTCATTTTAAGGTCTATTTTGTCTGATATGAAAATTGCTACTCCAGCTTTCTTTGAATTCCATATGCATGGAATACCTTTTTCCATCCCTTCACTTTCAGTCTGTATGTGTCCCTAGATCTGATGTGGGTCTCTTGTAGACAGCCTATATCTGTGTCTTGCTTTTGTATCCATTCAGCCAGTCTATGTCTTTTGGTTGGAGCATTTAATCCATTTACATTTAATGTAATTATCGATATGTATGTTCTTATTGCTGTTTTGTTCATTGTTTTGGATTTATTCTTGAAGGTCTTTTTTCTTCCCTTTTTCTTTTGTTCTCTTGACTTGATGTCTATCTTTAGTGTTGTGTTTGGATTGCTTTTTCTTTTTTGTGTGTGTATCTATTGCAGATATTTGGTTTGTGGTTCCCATGAGGTTTTGATATAGCAGTCTATATATGTACAATGTTGTTTTAAGTTGCTGGTCTCTTAATTTCCAGTGCATTTCCAATACCTTGCATTTATACTCTCCTCACGATTGCTGGGTTTGATATTATATTTGTGTGGGGGTGATTTCCTACCTTTGTTTTATGTTTGCCTTTACCAGTGAGTTTTCCCACTCATAATTTTCTTGTTTCTAGTTGTGGCTTTTTCTTTTTTGCCTAGAGCAGTTCCTTTAGGATTTGTTGTAAAGCTGGTTTGGTGGTGCTGAATTCTCTTAGTTTTTGTTTGTCTGTAAAGCTTTTGATTTCTCCATTTAATCTGACCGAGGGCCTTGCTGTGTCGAGTATTCTTGGTTGTAGTTTTTTCCCTTTCATCACTTTAAATATATCATGCCACTCCCTTCTGGCCTGCAGAGTTTCTGCTGAAAAATCAGCTGAAATGGGCATTCCCTTGTATGTTATTTGTTGTTTTTCCCTTATTGCTTTTAGTATTTTTTTCTTTGTGTTTAATTTTTCTCAGTTTGATTACTATGTGTCTCAGTGTGTTACTCCTTGGGTTTATCTTATATGGGACTCTGCACTTCCTGGACTTGAGTGTTTCCTTTCTCATGTTAGGGAAGTTTTCAGCTATAATCTCTTCAAATATTTTCTCAGACCCTTTCTCTTTCTCTTCTCCTTCTGGGATCCCTATAATGCAAATGTTGGTGTCTTTAATATTATCCCAGAGGTCTCTATAGATGGTCCTCATTTCTTTTTTTTTTTTTTTTTAACACACACACACTGTATTTTATCTTTACAAGAGATAAATAGACTGACATGAAGCATTGTACATGGATGACCACAACAAAAGCAACAATGATTGCAATTACCAAACCTGAAACACACTCATACTATGTCATAATATTGACATTCAGTCCAGTAATCCTCCACTGTAACAGCTCCTTTACTTTGCAGTGAAAATTTATTTGTATATTCTTTGCCTCTGAGTCCTTGTGGGATTTTTTTTTTTAATTCAAACGGAAAGTCACAAAAATTATACTCATCCTCATCAGTTCACTCAGTCCCATGTAATTAATCTTTTTTTTTCATCTTGATCTTTTGTTAGCACTTTTTTGAGTTCATCAGTTTTTCATTAGAGTTCTGAAAATGCTTATTCATTCAGTTCAGCAGTACAGTCAGTTACCAGAAACCTGTACTTGTCAGAGTCTTTTCCATGAATTTCTTGAAGATGAAACCCTTTTATAGGAATATATTTGCAAAAGCATCAGAGTACACCCAGAACTGTCTGTAAATGACAAAAGACTTAAAAATGACCACAGTTAAAGATGTGATGAAAGTTCATAATAATGCAGTTGACAAGAAAATTAGTTATTTCTGAGATATACATTTTAAAGTAATAACTAGGATTATTACTGATAACATTATACCAGAACATATAAGATTTTTAGAAATTTCATATAATGTCTGAAACATTTATATTAACATATTTCCATACAAATACAAATATAAGATTTTTAGAAATTTCATGTAATGTCTGAAACATTTATATTAACATATTTCCATACAAATAACCCAATGAAAGTTTAGTATTAGTTGTTTTGTTTGTTTGTTTTTTTATACTGCAGGTTCTTATTAGGCATCAATTTTATATACATCAGTGTATACATGTCAATCCCAATCGCCCAATTCAGCACACCACCATGCCCACCCCACCGCAGTTTTCACCCCTTGGTGTCCATATGTCCGTTCTCTACATCTGTGTCTCAACTTCTGCCCTTCAAACCAGCTCATCTGTACCATTTTTCTAGGTTCCACATACATGCATTAATATACGATATTTGTTTTTCTCTTTCTGACTTACTTCACTCTGTATGACAGTCTCTAGATCCATCCACTTCTCAACAAATGACTCAATTTCGTTCCCTTTTATGGCTGAGTAATATTCCATTGTATATATGTACCACAACTTCTTTATCCATTCGTCTGTTGATGGGCATTTAGGTTGCTTCCATGACCTGGCTATTGTAAATAGTGCTGCAATGAACATTCGGGTGCATGTGTCTTTTTGAATTACGGTTTTCTCTGGGTATATGCTCAGTAGTGGGATTTCTGGGTCATATGGTAATACTATTTTTAGTTTTTTAAGGAACCTCCATACTGTTCTCCATAGTGGCTGTATCAATTTACATTCCCACCAACAGTGCAAGAGGGTTCCCTTTTCTCCACACCCTCTCCAGCATTTGTTGTTTGTAGATTTTCTGATGATGCCCATTCTAACAGGAGTGAGGTGATACCTCATTGTAGTTTTGATTTGCATTTCTCTAATAATTAGTGATGTTGAGCATCTTTTCATGTGCTTTGTGGCCGTCTGTATGTCTTCTTTGGAGAAATGTCTATTTAGGTCTTCTGCCCATTTTTGGATTGGGTTGTTTGTTTCTTTAATATTGAGCTGCATGAACTGTTTATATATTTTGGAGATTAATCCTTTGTCCGTTGATTCGTTTGCAAATATTTTCTCCCATTCTGAGGGTTGTCTTTTCGTCTTGTTTATGGTTTCCTTTGCTGTGCAAAAGCTTTGAAGTTTCATTAGGTCCCATTTGTTTATTTTTGTTTTTATTTCCATTACTCTAGGAGGTGGATCAAAAAAGATCCTGCTGTGATTTATGTCAAAGAGTGTTCTTCCTATGTTTTCCTCTAAGAGTTTTATAGTGTCCAGTCTTATATTTAGGTCTCTAATCCATTTTGAGTTTATTTTTGTGTATGGTGTTAGGGAGTATTCTAATTTCATTCTTTTACATGTAGCTGTCCAGTTTTCCCAGCACCACTTATTGAAGAGACTGTCTTTTCTCCATTGTATATCTTTGCCTCCTTTGTCATAGATTAGTTGACCATAGGTGCGTGGGTTAATCTCTGGGCTTTCTATCTTGTTCCATTGATCTATGTTTCTGTTTTTGTGCCAGTACCATATTGTCTTGATTACTGTAGCTTTGTAGTATAGTCTGAAGTCAGGGAGTTTGATTCCTCCAGCTCCATTTTTTTCCCTCAAGACTGCTTTGGCTATTAGGGGTCTTTTGTGACTCCATACAAATTTTAAGATGATTTGTTCTAGCTCCGTAAAAAATGCCATTGGTAATTTGATAGGGATTGCATTGAATCTGTATATTGCTTTGGGTAGTATACTCATTTTCACAATGTTGATTCTTCCAATCCAAGATCATGGTATATCTCTCCATCTGTTGGTATCATCTTTAATTTCTTTCATCAGTGTCTTATAGTTTTCTGCATACAGGTCTTTTGTCTCCCTACGTAGGTTTATTCCTAGGTATTTTATTCTTTTTGTTGCAATGGTAAATGGGAGTGTTTCCATAATTTCTCTTTCAGATTTTTCATCATTAGTGTATAGGAATGCAAGAGATTTTTGTGCATTCATTTTGTATCCTGCAACTTTACCATATTCATTAATTAGCTCTAGCAGTTTTCTGGTGGCAGTTTTAGGATTCTCTATGTATAGTGTCATGTCATCCACAAACAGTGACAGTTTTACTTCTTCTTTTCCAATTTGTATTCCTTTTATTTCTTTTTCTTCTCTGATTGCCGTGGCTAGGACTTCCAGAACTATGTTGAATAATAGTGGTGAGAATGGACATCCTTGTCTCATTCCTGATCTTAGAGGAAATGCTTTCAGTTTTTCACCATTGAGAATGATGTTTGCTGTGGGTTTGTCATATATGGCCTTTATTATGTTGAGCTAGGTTCCCTCTATGCCCACTTTCTGGGGAGTTTTTATCATAAATGGGTGTTGAATTTTGTCAAAAGCTTTTTCTGCATCTATTGAGGTGATCATATGGTTTTTCTTGTTCAATTTGTTAATATGGTGTATCACATTGATTGATTTGCATATATTGAAGAATCCTTGCATCCCTGGGATAAATCCCACTTGATCGTGGTGTATGATCCTTTTAATGTGTTGTTGGATTCTGTTTGCTAGTATTTTGTTGAGGATTTCTGCATCTATATTCATCAGTGATATTGGTCTGTAATTTTCTTTTTTTTGTAGTGTCTTTGTCTGGTTTTGGTATCAGGGTGATGGTGGCCTCATAGAATGAGTTTGGGAGTGTTCCTTCCTCTGCAATTTTTTGGAAGAGTTTGAGAAGGATAGGTGTTACCACTCTCTAAATGTTTGATAGAATTCACCTGTGAAGCCATCTGGTCCTGGACTTTTGTTTGTTGGAAGATTTTTAATCACAGTTTCAATTTCATTACTTGTGATTGGTCTGTTCATATTTTCTATTTCTTCCTGGTTCAGTCTTGGAAGGTTATACCTTTCTAAAAATTTGTCCATTTCTTCCAGGTTGTCCATTTTATTGGCATAAAGTTGCTTGTAGTAGTCTCTTAGGATGCTTTGTATTTCTGCAGTGTCTGTTGTAACTTCTCCTTTTTCATTTCTGATTTTATTGATTTGAGTCCTCTCCCTCTTTTTCTTGATGAGTCTGGCTAATGGCTTATCAATTTTGTTTACCTTCTCAAAGAACCAACTTTTAGTTTTATTGATCTTTGCTATTTTTTTCTTTGTTTCTATTTGATTTATTTCTGCTCTGACCTTTATGATTTCTTTGCTTCTGCTAACTTTGGGTTTTGTTTGTTCTTCTTTCTCTAGTTCCTTTAGGTGTAAGGTTAGATTGTTTACTTGAGATTTTTCTTGTTTCTTGAGGCAGGCTTGTATAGCTATAAACTTCCCTCTTAGAACTGCTTTTGCTGCATCCCATAGGTTTTGGGTCGTCGTGTTTTCATTGTCATTTGTCTCTAGGTATTTTTTGATTTCTTCTTTGATTTCTTTAGTGATCTCTTGGTTATTTAGTAACGTATTGTTTAGCCTCCATGTGTTTGTCTTTTTAAAGATTTTTTCCCTGTAATTCATTTCTAATCTCATAGCGTTGTGGTCAGAAAAGATGCTTGATATGATTTCAATTTTCTTAAATTTACTGAGGCTTGATTTGTGACCCAAGATGTGATCTATCCTGGAGAATGTTCCGTGCGCACTTGAGAAGAACGTGTAATCTGCTGTTTTTGGATGGAATGTCCTATATATATATCAATTAAATCTAACTGGTCTATTGTGTCATTTAAAGCTTCTGTTTCCTTATTTATTTTCATTTTGGATGATCTGTCCATTGGTGTAAGTGAGGTGTTAAAGTCCCCCACTATTATTGTGTTACTGTCGATTTCCTCTTTTATAGCTGTTGGCAGTTGTCTTATGTATTGAGGTGCTCCTATGTTGGGTGCATATATATTTATAATTGTTATATCTTCTTCTTGGATTGATCCCTTGATCATTATGTAGTGTCCTTCCTGGTCTCTTGTAACATTCTTTATTTTAAAGTCTATTTTATCTGATATGAGTATAGCTACTCCAGCTTTCTTTTGATTTCCATTTGCATGGAATATCTTTTTCCATCCCCTCACTTTCAGTCTGAATGTGTCTTTAGGTCTGAAGTGGGTCTCTTGTAGACAGCATATAGATGGGTCTTGTTTTTGTATCCATTCAGCAAGCCTGTGTCTTTTGGTTGGAGCATTTAATCCATTCATGTTTAGGGTAATTATCGATATGTGTGTTCCTATGACCATTTTCTTAATTGTTTTGGGTATGTTTTTGTAGGTCCTTTTCTTCTCTTGTGTTTCCCACTTAGAGAAGTTCCTTTAGCATTTGTTGTAGAGCTTTGTTTGGTGGTGCTGAATTCTCTTAGCTTTTGCTTGTCTGTAAAGCTTTTGATTTCTCCATCGAATCTGAATGAGATCCTTGCTGGGTAGAGTAATCTTGGTTGTAGGTTCTTCCCTTTCATCACTTTAAGTATATCATGCCACTCCCTTCTGGCTTGTAGAGTTTCTGCTGAGAAATCAGCTGTTAACCTTATGGGAGTTCCCTTGTATGTTATTTGTCATTTTGCCCTTGCTGCTTTCAATAATTTTTCTTTGTCTTTAATTTTTGCCACTTTGATTACTATGTGTCTCGGCGTGTTTCTCCTTGGGTTTATCCTGTATGGGACATTCTGCGCTTCCTCGACTTGGGTGGCTATTTCCTTTCCCATGCTAGGGAAGTTTTCGACTATAATCTCTTCAAATATTTTCTCTGGTCCTTTCTCTCTCTCTTCTCCTTCTGGGACTCCTATAATGTGAATGTTGTTGCATTTAATATTGTCTTAGAGGTCTCTTAGACTGTCTTCATTTCTTTTCGTTCTTTTTCCTTTATTCTGTTCCACAGCACTGAATTCCACCATTCTGTCTTCCAGGTCACTTATCCGTTCTTCTGCCTCAGTTATTCTGCTATTGATTCCTTCTAGTGTAGTTTTCATTTCAGTTATTGTATTGGTCATCTCTGTTTGTTTGTTCTTTAATTCTTCTAGGTCTTTGTTAATCATTTCTTGCATCTTCTCAATCTTTGCCTCCATTCTTATTCCGAGGTCCTGGATCATCTTCACTATCATTATTCTGAATTCTTTTTCTGGAAGGTTGCCTATCTCCACTTCATTTAGTTGTTTTTCTGGGGTTTTTTCTTGTTCCTTCATCTGGTACATAGCCCTCTGCCTTTTCATCTTGTCTATCTTTCTGTAACTGTGGTTTTTGTTCCACAGGCTGCAGGATTGTAGTTTTTCTTGCTTCTGCTGTCTGCCCTCTGGTGGTTGAGGCTATCTAAGAGGCTTGATGGGAGTCTCTGGTGGTGGGTAGAGCTGACTGTTGCTGTGGCGGTCAGAGCTCAGTAAAACTTTAATCCACTTGACTGTTGATGGGTGGGGCTGGGTTCCCTCCCTGTTGGTTGTTTTGCCTGAGGCAACCCAACACTGGAGCCTACCTGGGCTCTTTGGTGGCGTTAATGGCAGACTCTGGGAGGGCTCACGCCAAGGAGCACTTCCCAGAACCTCCGCTGCCAGTGTCCTTGTCCACATGGTGAAACAGCGCCACCCCCCGCCTCTGCAGGAGACCCCCCAACACCAGCAGGTATGTCTGGTTCAGTCTCCCCCAGGGTCACTGCTCCTTCCCCTGGGTCCCCATGCGCACACTACTTTGTGTGTGCCCTCCAAGAGTGGGGTCTCTGTTTCCCCCAGTCCTGTAGAAGTCCTGCAATCAATTCCCACTAGGCTTCAAAGTCTGATTCTCCAGGAATTCCTCCTCCCGTTGCAGGACCCCCAGGTTGGGAAGCCTGACGTGGGGCTCAGAACCTTCACTCCAGTGGGTGGACTTCTGTGGTATAAGTGTTTGCCAGTCTGTGACTCACCCACCCAGCAGTTATGGGATTTGATTTTACTCTGATTGCGCCCCTCTACCGTCTCACTGTGGCTTCTCCTCTTTCCTTGGACGTGGGGTATCCTCCTTGGTGAAGTCCAGGGTCTTCCTGTCAATGATTGTCCAGCAGCTAGTTGTGATTCTGGTGCTCTCGCAAGAGGGAGTGAGAGCACGTCCTTTTACTTCGCCATCTTGGTTTAATGCTCGGTCCTCATTTCTTTTCATTCTTTATTCTTTACTCTGCTCTGTGGCAGTGATTTCCACCATTCTGTCTTCCAGCTCACTTACTCGTTCTTCTGCCTCAATCATTCTGCTATTGATTCCTTCTAGTGTATTTTTCAATTCAGTTATTATATTGTTAATCTCTGTTCTTTAAATCCTCTAGTTCTTTGTTAAACATCTCTTGTATCTTCTCGATCTGTACCTCCATTCTTTTTCTGAGACGTTGGATCATCTGTACTATCATTACTCTAAATTCTTTTTTAGGTAGGTTGCCTATCTCCTCTTCATTTGGTTGTTCTTATGAGTTTTTAATCTCATTCCTTTGTCTGGAGTATATTTCTCTGCCTTATTATTTTGTCTAACTTTCTGTGTTTGTGGTCTCCTTTCCGCTGGCTGCAGGATCGTAGCTCCTCTTACTTCTGGTGTCTGGCCCCTGCTGGGTAAGGTTGGTCCTGTGGCTTGTGCAGGCTTCCTCGTGGGAGGGACTGGTGCCTGCCCACTGGTGGGTGGAACTGGGTCTTGTCCTTCTGCTGGGCAGGATCATGTCAAGGGGTGTGCTTAGAGGTTGCTTTGTGCTCAGTACAGCTTTAGGCACCCTGTCTGCTGATGGATGGGGCTGTGTTCCTATCCTGATGGTTGTTTGGCCTGAGGCATTCCGGCACTGGAGCCTGTAGGCTGTTGGGTAGGACTAGGTCTTGATGCCAAACTGGCGATGACCTCTCGGAGAGCTCATGCTGATCAATATTCTCTGGGGCCTCTGCCATCAGTGTTCTTGCTCCCCCTCCCCACTATTTAACCACAGCTGACCCCCATCTCTGCCGGAGATCCTCCAAGTCTCATAGGTAGGTCCAGCCCAGGTTCCTATGGAGTTACTGCTTTGTGCTGGGTCCCAGTGTACGTAAAACCTGTGTGCACCCTCCAAGAGTGGAGTCTGTGTTTCCCCCACTTCTCTGGAGCTCCTGCACTCAAGCCCTGCTGGCCTTCAAAGCCAAATGCTCTGGGGGTTCCTCCTCCTGATGCCAGACCCTCAGGCTGGGGAGCCTGACATGGGGCTCAGAACTTTCACTCTTGTGGGAGAACCTCTGAAGTATAATTATTTTCCAGTTTGTGGGTTGTCCACCCGGCAGGTATGGGATTTGATTATGTCACAAAAGCACTCCTCCTATCATCTTCTTGTGGATATTTTTTTGTCTTTGGATGTAAAATATCTTTTTTGGTAGGTTCCAGTCTTTTTTTGTTGTTGGTTGTTCAGCAGTTGGTTGTGATTTTGGTGTTTTTATGGGAGAAGGTGGGCTCAAGTCCTTCTACTCCGCCATCTTTTCCGAAATAGAGGGGCTGCTTTTAGTTTGGATGCTTGCTGTCTCTTTCCTCAACGTGTGCTGGCCTTTGCCTTTTGATGTGGGGTGTGTGGGTTCAGTGGCCCTTGTGCACTCACAGGACAGTGGGGGCAGGGCTTATCACCTGCTTGGGGGTCTCCTATGGGCGGCTGCTGTCCGTGTACTCCTGGGATAGCGAGGGCAGCCTGCTTTTAGGTCTCATAGCGGCGGCCTGTGCCCACCTCTGGAGCCCAGGATGGCGGTAATGACTTGCACACCGCCCCCCCACCCCCCGCAACGGAGCTCCTGTGGGCAGTGTCCTGTTGCCTGGGAGCACTCACAGGGAAAGGAGCTCTTAATGGTGGTCCCACCCCTCTCCCCCTGCACCCCCCAACAATGGCGCCTTGCCTCTGTGGCAGGCCCTGGCTTCTTCTGAGTACCCCCTCTGTTGCCACAGTCCAGCCTCTTCAGGCTGTCTCCATGCAGCCAACCCTGGTCCCTTCCCTGGGTCTGACCCCTGAAGCCTGTACTTCTGCACCTAGCCCCCACCCTCACCAACAGCCGAGTGTCTCAGGTGGGGGAGCACAGGGTGGCAGTGACGACCTTCTGTGCAGGTGACTGTCTGTTTTGCCTTCCGCAAACCGGTTGTTGCACTCTCCTCCTAGGCTCCAAAGCTCCCCTCCATCCAGGCTGATTTCCCTACCAGTGAGGGGACTCCCCAGGATTCAGGAACCTTTTCTCATTCATAGCTCCCTCCCTGGGGTGCAGGCCCTGTCCCGATTTCTTTCTTTTTCATTTCCCTTTTGTCCTACCCTGTTACGTGGAGGTTTTCTTGCCCTTTGGGAAGTCTGAGGTCTTCTGCCAGTGTTTAGGAGATGTTCTATGTGAATCGTTCCACTTGTAGATGTGTTTTTAATGTTTTTGTGGGGGGAAGGTGAGCTCCCTGTTCTACTCCTTCGCCATGTTGATCACCCCACCAATAATTATATAAATGGCTGACATAATTTGAACGTACAGTCCTCCCTCGGTATCCACAGGGGATTGGTTCCAGTACCCCCTGTGAATACCAAAATTCGCAGTTGCTCAAGTCCCTTATATTTATGGTGTAGTACAGTTGGCCATCCATATCTAAAAGTTCCCTATCCACTTTTATGTGAATAAGTGTTTAATTGATCAAAGCATTTTCTATTATAATGGAGCAACATATGCAATAGAAGGTGTAGAAATTGAAAAGAAAGTAGTGAAATTATCAATATTTGTAGATAAGATGATTACCCATTAAACCTAAGAGTTAACTGAAAAAGCAGTTGAAGTTTCTGTAGTAATAGTTGTGAGAATGTTCCATCTTTTAAGTTGTAAGCTATGTCAAAAAAGGGTAATTTTGCTCACTGATACAGTTATCATTAACCCAACCAATATACAAACTATGTAAATTCTCTTGGACATACATAAGTTGTATGAGAAGAAATGGTGTTTATAGCAGAAATATATTTTCTAATATGTACATTATGTCCTTTAACGAATTTGCCTCCTGACATTGTATCCTATTAGTGATCCAACGTGGATTAAGTGGTCAAACCTGGATTAAGATATGTAGACTGTTAATAACCCCCAGCATCCTGGAAGAAACAAACATCCTCTTGGAGAAGGTATAATTATTCTAGGTCCGAAATTAATCACAAAATAGTTTTTTTGCATACAGTGTTCAGCTCATAAATATAACCAGATACACACACACACACACACTCACATGGCATTGAGAGCAAGAAGCAGCAGAACCAACAGACAATAGGCAGACCAAAAAGTCTTGAGATATTGGAATTATCAAACAAAGAAAGCCATCATACTTAGCAAGTTGAAAAAAAGCAAAGATAGTACATAATGGTAGGAAGTTAGAAACTATAAGAAAGTGACAAGGCAGATTTGAAAAAGAACTAGACAAGTTTTAGAATCAGAAAATAAAATACCTGAAATTCATTCAGTGTGCTTGTTTAACAGATTAGACAAATGACAAGTGAGCATTAGTGAACTGGAAAATATAGTTCAGACGAAGCTATGAAAGAAGGAGCTTAAAGAGGAAAAATAGAGAAAATACTATACAGAGAAAAGGATAAGACTCATTGAGGATACAGAGAGATATCATCTGTGTTTTACTGGAGTCCCAGAAAGAAAGGAGGAAATGTAGGCAAAAGAAAATATTTGAAAGGATAGACAGATAGGCCAGTGGAACATAAGAGTATAAAAGTAGATATCAGAATACTTGATTTATGACAAAGATGGCACAATAATGTGGAATGGTTGAGATTTTCAATAATTAGTAATTAGATAATTGGGTGTTCACATAAAAAACTTAATTTGGACTGTTATTATAAAACTAACTACATTTGGATTATAGACCTAAAAGCAAAGTGCAAAACAACAAAGCCTTTAGTGGATAATGTACAATACCTTCTTGACTTTTAGGTGGGTGGAGAAGATTTAACAAGATGCAAAATGACTACATTACACTTAAGAACTTATGTTAAGCAAAAAACAGTATTAACAGTCACAGAGAGGGAAAGGTATTTGCAATACAACCAACTAAAGACTTTTTTTTATACATCTTTATTGGAGTATAGTTGCTTTACAGTGTTGTGTTAGTTTCTGCTGTACAACAAAGTGAATCAGCTATATGTATACATATTACCCATATCCCCTCCCTCTGAAGCCTCCCTCCCACACTCCCTATCCCACTTCTCTAGGTCGTCACAAAGCACTGAGCTGATCTCCCTGTGCTATGCAGCTACTTCCCACTAGCTATCTATTTTACATTTGGTAGTGTATATATGTCAGTGCTGCTCTGTCACTACATCCCAGCCTCCCCTTCTCCCGCTGTGTCCTCAAGTCCGTTCTCTACGTCTGCGTCTTTATTCCTGCCCTGACACTAGGTTCATCAGTACCATTTTTCTAGATTCCATATATATACATTAGCATACAGTATTTGTTTTTCTCTTTCTGACTTACTTCACTCTGTATGACAGACTCTAGGTCCATCCACCTCACTACAAATAACTCAATTTCGTTTCTTTTTATGGCTGAGTAATATTCCATTGTATATATGTGCCATATCTTCTTTATCCGTTCATCTGTCCTTGGACACTTAGGTTGCTTCCATGTCCTGGCTATTATAAATATGCTGCAGTGAACATTGTGGTACATGTCCCTTTTTGAATTATGGTTTTCTCAGGGTATATGCCCAGTAGTGGGATTGCTGGGTCATATGGTAGTTCTATTTTTAGTTTTTTAAGGAACCTCCATACTGTTCTCCATAGTGGCTATATCAACTTACGTTCCTGCCGACAGTGCAGGAAGGTTCCCTTTTCTCCACACCCTCTCCAGCATTTATTGTTTCTAGATTTTTTGATGATGGCCATTCTGACTGGTGTGAGGTGATACCTCATTGTGGTTTCCATTTGCATTTCTCTAATGATTAGTGATGTTGAGCATCTTTTCATGTGTTTGTTGGCAATCTGTATATGTCTTCTTTGGAGAAATGTCTATTTAGGTCTTGTGCCCATTTTTGGATTGGGTTGTTTTTTCTTTTTTGATATTGAGCTGTATGAGCTGCTTGTATATTTCAGAGATTAATCCTTTCTCAGTTGCTTCGTTTGCAAATATTTTCTCCCATTCTGAGGGTTGTCTTTTCGTCTTGTTTATGTTTTCCTTTGCTGTGCAAAAGCTTTGAAGTTTCATTAGGTCCCATTTGTTTATTTTTGTTTTTATTTCCATTTCTCTAGGAGGTGGGTCAAAAGGATCTTGCTGTGATTTATGTCCTAGAGTGTTCTGCCTGTGTTTTCCCCTAAGAGTTTTATAGTATCTGGCCTTACATTTAGGTGTTTAATCTATTTTGAGTTTATTTTTGTGTATGATGTTAGGAAGTGTTCTAATTTCATTCTTTTATGTGTAGCTGTCTAGTGTTCCCAGTGCCACTTATTGAAGAGGCTGTCTTTTCTCCATTGTATATTCTTGCCTCCTTTGTCATAGATTAGGTGACCATAGGTGCATGGGTTTATCTCTGGGCTTTCTATCCTGTTCCATTGAGCTATATTTCTGTTTTTGTGCCAGTACCATACTGTCTTTGATTACTGTAGCTTTGTAGTATCATCTGAAGTCAGGGAGGCTGATTCCTCCAGCTCCCTTTTTCTTTCTCAAGATTGCTTTAGTTATTGGGGGTGTTTTGTGTTTCCATACAAATTGTAAAATTTTTTGTTCTAGTTCTGTGAAAAATGCCATTGGTAATTCGATAGGGATTGCATTGAATCTGTAGATTGCTTTTGGGTAGGATAGTCATTTTCACAATGTTGATTCTTCCAATCCAAGAACATGGTATATCTCTCCATCTGTTTGTATCCAGCTAAAGACTTTTATCTAAAATATACTGAGAGCAAAGTAAAACTGTAAATCAGTGACAGAAAGGCAACCCCATGGCAAAATACTTCACCAAAGATGAAACCAAAATGATCAAAGGTATTTAACATAATTAATAATCAGAGAGCTCCATACTTATTCTGGTTTTGTTTATCATAGGAGAAAATTAAAAGGAATCTAAATACAATAAATAGGAAATCAGCTAATTAAAATTTTATAAATATGATAGTAATGTCATTTGGTATTTACAAATGATTTAGAATTACATTAATAGGCTTTAACATATTAAAAAGTTTGCAGAACATTATATATCATTGTACTTTGGTAAGAAACTAAATAAATATTTGTGAATATTTGTATATATTGTATGATGTCTGAACATATTTTAAAAAGTTAGCTGTGTGTGGATGATGGTACTTGGAATTATTCTAATCATAGTTTTACTCATTTGTATTTTCTGTTGTTTCTAAATTGAGCATGTACTGTATTATTTATGTAATTGATAACACAGAATGTACCAAAAATAGGGCATTATATCCATTTTTCCATTATGGGAGTCAACTTCATTTTTTTATTAAAATTCTGATCAAATGAATGACTTATTAGTGTTAGAAAACTGTATTCATGCACATAGACACATAACTGTGTAATATGTGCAGTAGCAACACAAAAAATGTGGGATACTATCTGTATTGTAAAAATATAGGTCAGTACTGGTACTTCATCCTTCCTTTTCCTTTTCATTTAAATGGGTCGTTTAATATTTTGTTTGTTTCTTTTAATTGCAAATACTACTTAAATCTTGTCTTCTTTTAATATGTCTCCTGCCTCCCTTTTTCCATTCTGTTTTTAGGCTGCTTAAATGTCTTCAATATATGTCTTATATATATATATATATTTTTTTTTTTTTTACAGTTTTGAATTTATAGTCTAGAGCTTTTCAAAGGAAAAGTTTGTTATAAGTTTAATTTAAGAATGGAATTCATTTTGATAGCTTTAAGGAGCTTACAGTTTAAGATTTTCTCTTGATTTCTGGACATTTCACAGGGGAAAGAAAAACCCTTTCTAAAGTACCTTTTCTGATAAAGTAAATGAGTGTGTTATTTGTAAAATGATTTAGAGCATGTGGGTTTTAACAGGAAAGGATTTGTTTTCTGGCTTTTTCTGTGTCATATCAAGGGTGTGGTTATATTTTTGTTTTGTTTTTTAGTTTGAGTGGGATGTTATTTGACCTCCCATCATAAAAATACAGCACATCATAAAAATACAATGTGCTGTATTTGTTTTGCCATGACTTCCAAGGAGCTTAGAGATAAATTTAGGGTTCATTGCTCATCCATGTATACACTTGTCTCTTTCAACTTATAATGGTTTTTAGGTCATTAATTATCCTTTTTATCCTTTTTGGAAGTAGAGGCAAAAAAATGAATGAATATGCATTTATGTAAATATATATGCATATACACATACATAAGTTCAGTCACACACTCTATGTAAACATGCTGTTTTAAATTTTTTTTAGCCAACAAACGGAATCTTCCTGAGCATGTTTCTAATTGTTTTGCCATTGGAATCTATGGCTCATGGCCTCTTCCATGAATTGGGTAACTGTTTAGGAGGAACATCTGTTGGATATGCCATTGTGATTCCCACCAACTTCTGCAGGTACGGTAACCTAGTATAATAAGTAATAGCTACTTGACTCAATATTTTGCTAATATTGGTATAAGATGATAGCTCATTTTTTCAAAACTATAATATTCTCAAAATATAATACTCTTGCTTTTTTATTTTCCATTTATCCCAAATGTTTAAAAACCTTTATCTACTCTGAGTAATAATATAATCTTCAGCATTCAATGAAAATTTTATTTTTGATAAATGTGATTAGCTTATATTTTAGCTAAAAATCATAAAATATGAATGGATTTTCTAAGTAAAGTTCCTACCCTTTCTTTAGAGAGGGATATCTTGTTTAAGAAAATGTGAAACAACATGGTGAAGTATAATAGAATGTACACTGGACCTCAGCGTCCTAAATTCTAGTTCTGTGTTACTTTATGCAGATCATAACTTCTCTGGACCTCAGTGTCTTTATCTAAAATGCAAACAATATCATTCTGCCTGTATAGAGAAATGTTATGAAGAGCTAATGAGACTGTAAATGTAAAAACACTACTAGAAAATGTCATACAAATACCACGAATTCAAAAACATTGGCAGCGAAGTTAAATATTTGATTGCAGTTTTATTTGGAAATATTTTTGACCCCAAATGTATGGCAGATCTGTTTCAGTCTGTAAATATTGCCAAATTTTAGTTTTTCTTTTGTAGTTAAGTACCTTTGAAGTAGAAAAAAATAGTTCCTTGCCATTAATGAATTCTGTTGACCAAGCAATCATCATACTTTCCTTGGCCAGGGGTGGGAGAGGGCTTGAAATGAAGTTTTTATCTGATTTCAAATATTTGACATAAAAACACAAAGTAGACTCTTTATAGTCAATATTTTCTCCATGTTAAAGACTTGATATATAAGTTGAAGATTCTCATGAGAAGTAAAAGAAATACGTTTAGAAGGATCACATAAAGTAAGGTGTGACAACTCTGCAGGAAGAATATGTGGAAATAGTAATTTGCACAGTTAGATTTTTATTCTGTTATAATTTTTGATTATTCATTGCTTTATTCTTTTGCTGTTTTGTGGCTATTAAATGATACAAATATGGGACAAAATGTTTTGTTCTTTTAATGAAAAGTTTTATAGAATTATTAGAATAGTATTGATAATACATGAAGCAAAATATAAAGTTTTCAAAATTCCTACTAGAAATCTCTTTTATGGATAGGAGTTATGATTTTCTTCTCCCTCAATATTGATTTGATCCTGCTAGTTTTAAGACTTGGTTTATTATCTTTACTAAAATGCCATTTTACATTTTACATGTATTCCAGGATCAGGTCTAAGTCTTCAGTTAGTATTCAGTAGTATATAAGGCAGTGGACCTAAATTGTAATAATTTTTTTAAAATAAATTTATTTATTTTATGTATTTATTTTTGGCTGTGTTGGGTCTTCGTTGCTGCACGCGGGCTTTCTCTTGTTGCGGCGAGCAGGGGCTACTCTTTGTGGCGGTGTGCGGGCTTCTCATTGCGGTGGCTTCTCTCATTGCAGAGCATGGGCTCTAGGTGTGCGGGCTTCAGTAGTTGCAGCACGTGGGCTCAGTAGTTGTGGCTCGTGGGCTCTAGAGCGCAGGCTCAGTAGTTGTGGCACACGGGCTTAGTTGCTCTGCAGCATATGGGATCTTCCCAGACCAGGGCTCGAACTCGTGTCCCCTGCACTGGCAGGCGGATTCTTAACCACTGCGCCACCAGGGAAGTCCATAATAATTGTTTTAAAATGTCATTTATTAAAAGGTAAGTCTATCATTTAGGTACCTTAAGTTAGTAAAACTTGAACACAACTTTATAAAGACTGTCTTTTTCAACACTGAAATTAAATATATAATTTAAAATATCGCTTCCATATTTTGTTTAAATTTTTTTCTCAAGAAAAAAGTACTTTCATTATTGTCCCCACCCAGGTATTCTTGAAACATTTTGGGTGTAGAATTAGTACAGTCTTGCTTTTTAAAGTTTTGTTTAATATCTGTCATTTGGTAAGAAGATATGAATAAAGAATGAAAAGTAGTACTATCTACATTTGGAGATATTCTCCCAGCTTCCAGTTTTATTGATAAGAAATATAATTTTTGGAAACTAGGCATTGATTTTCCAAGCTTAATTCTTAGCACTGTAGAAAATTTAGGAAAGATGTTTTTTTAAAAAAAAATCGTGCCATTTAATTAGCCACTTATGATTCTTAGATAATTATAAATGAAGAATAGGAATGTGACATAGAATGAACACTTCATAAACACTAAAATGATCTTTTTATCTCCTTCTTCAGTCCTGATGGTCAGCCAACACTTCTTCCACCAGAACATGTACAGGAGTTAAATTTGAGGTCTACTGGCATGCTCAATGCTATCCAAAGATTTTTGGCATATCACATGATTGAGACCTATGGATGTGACTATTCTACAAGTGGCCTGTCCTTTGATACTCTACATTCCAAACTGAAAGCTTTCCTTGAACTTCGGACTGTGGATGGACCTAGACATGATACGTATGTTTTGTATTACAGTGGGCACACCCATGGTACAGGAGAGTGGGCTCTTGCAGGTAAATCCACCTCTGGCAATTTCACTATTGTAAAAATACGCCTATTCGTGGAAATCTGTCCTTCACACTGAAACATTAAGTTTCCAGATTCTCAGTTTTCCACTTCACAGATTACCAAGTATACATACGACTGTTTTGTTTGCCTTTTCTCTGGCATACTTGTTTAGCATAATTTTAGTAATCTCTAAAGGTTTTGAAAATTATGTTTTGTGTTGATTGGAAGAAAAAAATCTGACTGCTTGATCTGAGACTTATAATTAGTTTCCCTTTAAAGTATTTTCAGAATTATTAAATGTAGTTACATTTTTCAGAAGCTGATTAACTTATTTGACTAATACTTCTAAGTCTTTAAGGTGTTACAGGATGCTGATTTCAATAGTTCTTCACATATGCAGTTTTATTTATGTTAGAAAGCTCACCATAGTTTTAAGCAGCAGGTGATATAATATGGTTGGAGTAGTGCTTAGGTCAGTGCTTGGTCCTCATTTGCCCCAACAGTGTTGTTTGAGGCAAGTTACTGTCTGTTTCAGTTCTCTCATCTGTAAATAGAAGGGGTAATATTAAGTCTTCTTGCCAAGGGAGAAATGAGGCTCTGTAAGTCAAAGGCTTTGTTTTATGAATTACTTGCTTAGTGCCTGGAAGAGAGTCTGGCATATAGTAGGAGATCCTTAAGTAATATAGATAGATGGATGAAATCATTGAATGAATCATGAAAAAAGGTAATTTCTTATTTTAGATTAGAAATAGTTCTTTTAGATTTAATTATATCCTACTTTTTTCTATAAAATATTTCAGATGTTTTACACCATGAACACAAACAATAAAATAATCATAAAATATAAGTAGAAAAATATATTCAGAGCAAAGAAAAATATAAACAAAAGTATTATGGAAGGACAGAGGTAGAGTGCCAACACAAGAACTCCAGAAGAAAGGAAATAAAGTCAAGGTTAAAGTAGACATGATTTCAAACCATCATGGTCTCACTGATTTCATGCCAGATTGGTTTCCAGGGTTTTATTATAACATTTTTGTAATTTTTTGGTTTTGCAAATAAATATTGAATAACTCAATGGCTGTCTAGAAGGAGTAAAGGCAAACTAATACTTAGCACATTTGAAGCACAGCTAGTATGCTTGGTACTTTATACACATTATTAGATTTAATCTTCACTTGAAATTTCTTGAAGTAAATACTATCACCTCTATCATCTTCATTTTTCAGAGTATGAAATGAAAGCTGAAAGTGGTTACATAACTTATCTATGGTCATGCTACTACTAAGTGATGGAATCATGATTCAAGCCCAGATCTCCCTGACCCCTAAAATCTTCCCCCTATTGCACCATGTTGCTGCCAAAGGTGAAAACCATGAAGATAGAGAAATGGCATGTTCTGGTTCAGTAGATATTTTTGTTAGCATGGTTCACCCATTTTCAAAATACAGTTATATAGAAGCTAGTCAACGTTAAAACTACTTCAGTATAATAGTTTATAAAATCATTTACTTGACCTATACTTTTTAATAACACAATGTGTAAAATAACTTTTTAATCTTTATGGCTATTTCAAGTTCAGGTAAAGTATAGCATTCTGTGTACTTCAGAGCACAAGAGAAAAAGTTCTAGTCTGTTCAAAAATCTTTACAGAAATATATTTCAGACCCAAAAGCAGGGATTGATTATTGAAAGCTACTGCAATGCTTATAATAATAACCTCTTCCCTAAGCAAATGGGGCGAAAAGGCATAACTTTGGTGGCCATGCATATATCCTTAGTTATTTTTAAGTTTTATAAGAAAGTAATTTAAGAAGCAAGCATGTTATACGTTTCTATGAAGGATTTATTACTTAATGTAAACATTTTCCCAAAAATTTGCATTTTTCTTAAGTCTTTTAAAATTTATCTCAAGTATTTTTTAAAAGGTGGCTTTGGAAATAAATTCTAGATGTTCAGTTTACTGATTTTTTTTTTTTAGTTTATTTTTTTGTACGGTGTTAGGGAGTGTTCTAATTTCATTCTTTTACATGTAGCTGTCCAGTTTTCCCAGCACCACTTATTGAAGAGGCTGTCTTTTCTCCATTGTATATCCTTGCCTCCTTTGTCATAGATTAGTTGACCATAGGTGCGTGGGTTAGCTCTGGGCTTTCTATCCTGTTCCATTGATCTATATTTCTGTTTTTGTGCCAGTACCGTATTGTCTTGATTACTGTAGCTTTGCAGTGTAGTCTGAAGTCAGGGAGTCTGATTCCTCCAGCTCCGTTTTTTTCCCTCAAGTATGCTTTGGCTATTCAGGGTCTTTTGTGTCTCCATACAAATTTTAAGATTTTCTTGTTCTAGTTCTGTAAAAAAAAGCCATTGGTAGTTTGATAGGGATTGCATTGAATCTGTAGATTGCTTTGGGCAGTATAGTCATTTTCACAATATTCTTCCAATCCAAGAACATGGTATATCTCTCCATCTATTCATATCATCTTTAATTTCTTCCATCAGTGTCTTATAGTTTTCTGCATATAGGTTTTTTGTCTCCCTAGGTAGGTTTATTCTTGGCATTTTATTCTTTCTGTTACAATGGTAAATGGGAGTGTTTCCATAATTTCTCTTTCAGATTTTTCATCATTAGTGTATAGGAATGAAAGATTTCTGTGCATTAATTTTGTATCCTGCTACTTTACCAAATTCATTGATTAGCTCTAGTAGTTTTCTGGTGGCATCTTTAGGATTCTCTATGTATAGTATCATGTCATCTGCAAACAGTGACATTTTTACTTCTTCTTTTCCAATTTGTATTCCTTTTATTTCTTTTTCTTCTCTGATTGCCATGGCTAGGACTTCCAAAACTATGTTGAATAGTAGTGGTGAGAGTGGACATCCTTGTCTTGTTCCTGATCTTAGAGGAAATGCTTTCAGTTTTTCACCACTGAGAATGATGTTTGCTGTGGGTTTGTCATATATGGCCTTTATTATGTTGAGGTAGGTTCTCTCTATGCCCACTTTCTGGAGAGTTTTTATCATAAATGCGTGTTGAATTTTGTCAAAAGCTTTTTCTGCATCTATTGAGATGATCATATGGTTTTTATTGTTCAATTTGTTAATATGGTGTATCACATTGATTGATTTGCATATATTGAAGAATCATTGCATCCCTGGGATAAATCCCACTTGATCATGGCATAAGATCCTTTTAATGTGTTGTTGCATTCTGTTTGCTAGTATTTTGTTGAGGATTTTTGCATCTATATTCATGAGTGATATTGGTCTGTAATTTTCTTTTTTTGTAGTATCCTTGTCTGGTTTTGGTATCAGGGTGACGGTGGCCTCATAGAACAAGTTTGGGAGTGTTCCTTCCTCTGCAATTTTTTGGAAGTGTCTGAGAAGGATGGGTGTTAGCTCTTCTCTAAATGTGTGATAGAATTCACCTGTGAAGCCATCTGGTCCTGGACTTTTGTTTGTTGGAAGATTTTTAATCACAGTTTAAATTTCATTACTTGTGATTGGTCTGTTCATATTTTCTATTTCTTCCTGGTTCAATCTTGGAAGGTTATACCTTTCTAAGAATTTGTCCATTTCTTCCAGGTTGTCCATTTTATTGGCATAGAGTTGCTTGTAGTAGTCTCTTAGGATGCTTTGTATTTCTGTGGTGTCTGTTGTCACTTCTCCTTTTTCATTTCTAATTTTATTGATTTGAGTCCTCTTCCTCTTTTTCTTGATGAGTCTGGCTAATGGTTTATCAATTTTGTTTATCTTCTCAAAGAACCAGCTTTTAGTTTTATTGATCTTTGCTACTGTTTTCTTTGTTTCTATTTCCTTTATTTCTGCTCTGATCTTTATGATTTCTTTCCTTCAGCTAACTTTGGGTTTTGTTTGTTCTTCTTTCTCTAGTTCCTTTTGGTGTAAGGTTAGATTGTTTATTTGAGATTTTTCTTGTTTCTTGAGATAGGCTTGTATAGCTATAAACTTCCCTCTTAGAACTGTTTTTGCTGCATCCTAAAGGTTTTGGATCATCGTGTTGTCATTGTCATTTGTCTCTAGGTATTTTTTTATTTCCTCTTTGATTTCTTCAGTGATCTCTTGGTTATTTAGTAACATATTTTTTAGCCTCCAAGTGTTTGTGTTTTTTACATTTTTTCCCTGTAATTTATTTCTAATCTCATAGCATTGTGGTCAGATAAGATGCTTGATATGATTTCAATTTTCTTAACTTTACTGAGGCTTGATTTGTTACCCAAGATGTGCTCTATACTGGAGAATGTTCTGTGCGCACTTGAGAAGAAAGTGTAATCTGCTGTTTTTGGATGGAATGTCCTATAAATATCAATTAAATCTATCTGGTCTATTGTGTCATTTAAAGCTTGTGTTTCCTTATTAATTTTCTGTTTGGATGATCTGTTTATTGGTGTTAAGGTCCCCCACTATTACTGTGTTACTGTTGATTTCCTCTTTTATAGCTGTTAGCAGTTGCTTTATGTATTGAGGTGCTCCTATGTTGGGTGTGTAAATATGTACAATTGTTATTTCTTCTTCTTGGATTGATCCCTTGATCATTACGTAGTGTCCTTCCTTGTCTCTTGTAACATTCTTTATTTTAAAGTCTATTTTATCTGATATGAGTATAGCTACTCCAGCTTTCTTTTGATTTCCATTTGCATGGAATATCTTTTTCCATCCCCTCACTTTCAGTCTGTATGTGTCCCTAGGTCTGAAGTGGGTCTCTTGTAGACAGCATATATATGGGTCTTGTTTTTGTATCCATTCAGCCAGTCTGTGTCTTTTGTTTGGAGCATCTAATCCATTTACATTTAAGATAATTATTGATATGTATGTTCCTATGACCATTTTCTTAATTGTTTTGGGTTTGTTTTTGTAGGTCTTTTCCTTCTCTTGTGTTTCCCACCTAGAGAAGTTCCTTTAGCATTTGTTGTAAAGCTGGTTTGGTGCTGCTGAATTCTCTTAGCTTTTGCTTGTCTGTAAAGCTATTGATTTCTCCATCAAATCTGAATGAGATCCTTGCTGGGTAGAGTCATCTTGGTTGTACATTCTTCCCTTTCATCACTTTAAGTATATCATGCCACTCCCTTCTGGCTTGTAGAGTTTCTGCTGAGAAATCAGCTGTTAACCTTATGGGAGTTCCCTTGTATGTTGTCATTTTTCCCTTGCTGCTTTCAATGATTTTTCTTTGTCTTTAATTTTTGCCAATTTGCTTACTATGTGTCTCAGCGTGTTTCTCCTTGGGTTTATCCTGTATGGGACTCTCTGCGCTTCCTGGACTTCAGTGGCTATTTCCTTTCCCATGTTAGGGAAGTTTTTGACTATCATCTCTTCAAATATTTTCTCGGGTCCTTTCTCTCTTCTCCTTCTGGGACCCCTATAATGCGAATGTTGTTGTGTTTAATGTTGCCCCAGAGGTCTCTTAGGCTGTCTTCATTTCTTTTCATTCTTTTTTCTTTATTCTGTTCCACAACAGTGAATTCCACCATTCTGTCTTCCAGGTCACTTATCTGTTCTTCTGCCTCAGTTATTTTGCTATTGATTCCTTCTAGTGTATTTTTCATTTCAGTTATTGTATTGTTCATCTCTGTTCATTTGTTCTTTAATTGTGCTAGATCTTTGTTAAACATTTCTTGCATCTTCTTGATCTTTGCCTCCATTCTTTTTCCGAGGTCCTGGATCATCTTCATTGTCATTATTCTGAATTCTTTTTCTGGAAGGTTGCCTATCTCCACTTCATTTAGTTGTTTTTCTGGGGTTTTATCTTGTTCCTTCATCTGGTACATAGCCCTCTGCCTTTTCATCTTGTCTGTCTTTCTGTGAATGTTGGTTTTGTACCACAGGCTGCAGGATTGTAGTTCTTCTTGCTTTTCAGTTTACTGATATTTATATTAGCTTTTTCATTTCTTAGGAAATGTAATAGACACCAAGATAAATAGCATAAAAGTGTTCTTAAATTTTCATTCACTATGAATTAGGAATAATTTATGAAGACAAACTAAAGTAGGGTTATATTTTGGGTAAATGTCTAGCAGTTACATTCTGCAATGTTATCTTATCTTTATATTTTTTAAAGTATGTCAATAAGTTAACCATTATAGAATTCTTCTATTATCCCAGAAGATCTATTCCTGTATGTGTAACTTTCTTTGTGAGAGTCTTTGTTGTAAAAGAAGTAGGGAAAAAAATGGAGAAAGCATAGCTTGACAGGCCTTCCCTTTCCCAAGAAGGCTAGGTTTTGTCCCATAATAATTCAGCAACTGTATACTCCCCCACAGCCTGAGGCACCTGGCCCAGTGGATGAGTCCTCTTTTCAGTCAGTTCCTGCTCCTGGCCTGCCTGAAACAACCCTCAAAGGTTGTTTCTATCTCAGAAGTAGTATTGAACACCCCTGCTCTGAAGAAAATGCTTTAATTCATTCCAAGCCAAGTGACAAAGAACTCTAAGCACTGAGGTTTATTAATAGGTATTTTTCTAAAAACCTCTAAATAGGAAACATCACGACTGGATTTTACTTGAGCAAGTTAAGAGTAGGTCCAGAAATCACTGTGAGAAAGAGAATCTGTATGTGCCCTTTATCCCATACCTTTACTCATAGTACTTTGTAGAGTATGTAGTCTTCTTACATTTATGGGGCTTCATAATGTAGAACCTGATATTTTTGCCTCTGTTTGAGGGTAAAAAACAATTATGGTAATGAGAAGAGAGACAGAAATGCATAAAAAATGTAGATAACCTATAAAGCAGTTTATTGCAGGTAAACAAAGTCTTTAAAAAGCAGTCTCAATTACTTGAACTGTTGGCTTGAATTAGATTACTTGAATCAGATGGCTGTTATCTGAGTTAAATGTAAATATTTTGCATCTGGGCCAAAAGCCAAATGCAACATAGAAACTGTTCATAGGAGAAAGCAGAGCAAAACAAAACAAGAGGAGAGAAATAGTATAAAGGGCTTTAATACTGCTTTAAATTTCTTGCTGATATCTAAAGAGTGTGTTTATAAGAGAATTAGTGTAGAGTGTGCTGAAGAATATTTATTTATTGAAATAGTTGTAGAAGGCAAGTTAGAACGATGATACAGGCAAGTTAGAAAAATGATGTTTTGTGGCAGATGGAATTTGTATAATAACTCTTGTAATCTGTGTTGTCCTGTCATCTCCAGAGAAGTTTAATAAAACTGGCCATAAAGAAAAGTGAGCTTGATCATATTTAAAAAGATATCTCCTGGAGGTCTTTGTGAAGCAATATGTTAGTAATATGTGAAAAATAGTGCCTCTGAGATAATAGGTATGAGTGTAAGAGCAGTTCATGAAACAAATTTTTCGTTGTCACAGTCTAAGATACAGCAGGCTGATGAATAAAAGGATATTAATTATTCATAAAAAATGTTATATACCCTGACTTTATAGGTCATATTATTAATAGAATCCAAATTCTAAAGGATTCTCTATCTCTCCGGTATTGTCATTTTGATAGTTTAGCAAAGAGCATGGTTGCTCTTGGTAAAAATACATATTCTGAAGTTAGGTTGTTGGAACTTGTATTAGTAAATTGTAGCATGTTTGTTAAAACTTTTTTCTAATTATAAAAGCAACATATATTCAACATACAAATTTTGGAACATATAAAAAAGTATAATAAACACCACCTGAAATCCAAATACCTGGAAATAACTACTGCTGTTATTTTTGTAGATACACTTCTGTGTCATGCTTTTTCTAATATCATAGATATTTTTGTCATTAAAATTTCTTCATAAATATCATTTATTATAAAACTCTTCTTATAAGGTTATACCATAATTTATATCCGTTCCCCCAGTAGTTTCAGATTTTACACTATCTTAGATAACAGTGGGAAGATGATCTTTATATGTAATTTTTTGTCTGCATTTCTGCCCTTTCCTTAGGGTAAATTCCTAGAATTGGAATGACTGGATTAGTATACCATTTGAGACAGAGCCAGGACTAGGGTGAGGTGAGAATGGCAGTTGCTTGGGGCACAGAATTTAAGAGGGTGCTAAAAATTAAATGATAGAGATAACATTTTAATGCAATATATTTAAAAATCAAAAGTAATGCAAAAAAAACCCATCCATAATGAACCACATGTAAATACTAGCTATAAGACAGATTTCTAAGTCAGAAATATATTTACTTTAGACCTTTCTGGTATATGTTTTTTTAATCCTTTGTTGTTGTTCAGGTATAAAACTGATTTAAAAATAAACCCATTCCAAACTCATTCTTGTTACTGGTAGGAAGAGTGTTTTTCATCTTGTAGGTACCTACATATGAGGATAAGTTAATTTATCAGAAGTGTAGAATGGGGTGAGCCAACTTTCTCTGTAAGGACCAGATATTTTTGGCTTGGTAGGCCATAAAGTCCCTGTTGCAACTACTTAGCTCTACCATTGTAGTATAAAAGCAGCCATAGACAGAATATAAATAAATGAATGTTATAGAAATATGAAATTTAAATTTCCTATAATTTTTACATGTCACAGATTTCTGCTCTTTAAAAAAATTTTTTTTACCATTTTAAAAATATAAAATCAGTTCTTAGCTCTTAGGCTATGCAAAACAAGTGGCAGGCTGGATTTGACCACGAGCCATAATTTGCTGCCCCTGATGTAGAATATTTGCTTTGCTGTATAATTTTAATTTTTTTCACTAAATTTAACTTTATAAAATAATTTTCTTATTTTATCATAGCATATCCCTTTAATGTGAATAACAGGATGATTGGGGGGTTGGGAGTGTTCTTTTTTTTTTTTGGTTTGATTTTTTACCTGAAGCTGAAAGTCTGTTTTTTGTTTTTAAAAATTCTTCTGAAAAAGATACTTTGAAATAAAGGCTCCCTCTTTTTTTTTTTCTTACATATTTTAAGAACTTAAAGAAAATACATTTAAGACAAAAGAGTATTCTTAGTAAGACACTTCAGAAATTCTTGCTCTACTGAACTTTCTGTTGTTCACAGGTGGAGACATACTACGCCTTGACACACTTTTAGAATGGTGGCGAGAAAAGAACGGTTCCTTCTGTTCCCGACTTATTATCATATTAGACAGTGAGAATTCAACCCCCTGGGTGAAAGAAGTGAGAAAAATCAATGACCAGTATATTGCAGTGCAAGGAGCAGAGATGACAAAAACAATAGATATTGAAGAAGCTGACCCACCACAGCTGGGTGACTTTACAAAAGACTGGGTAGAATATAACTGCAACTCCACTAATAACATCTGCTGGACTGAAAAGGGACGCACAGTGAAAGCAGTGTATGGCGTGTCAAAACGGTGGAGTGACTACACTCTGCATTTGCCAACAGGAAGCGATGTGGCCAAGCACTGGATGTTGTACTTTCCTCGCATTACATATCCACTAGTGCATTTGGCAAATTGGTTGTGTGGTCTGAATCTTTTTTGGATCTGCAAAACTTGTTTTAGGTGCTTGAAAAGATTAAAAATGAGTTGGTTTCTTCCTACTGTGCTGGACACAGGACAAGGCTTCAAACTTGTGAAATCTTAATTTGGACCCCAAAGTGGAATATTATTGAGAGTTCATTTTACCAGTTATCACTAACTTGCCATTTTTTTGCATATTGTATTTTTATTTGTAAAAAATATCTTGCTACTTCTGTAGCTGTTCTCATTTTGTCTTTTCTCCAGTAATTATGGTATATGTAAGGTGTTGGGAATAAGCATTATTTTATACTAAAAATATGTAGGGAGTCACAAATGTTCACTTTGTAAATGTATAAGAGATGTTAAAAATAATAACAATGCACTTTGAGGAATGTTTGCATATGCCTCTGATTAGAAAGAAGACACTCGTCTCTGCTCTGCAGTGGCCAATGAAGAATTACTAATGCCTTATTTTCTAGGCATAGATTAAAGAATGTAAACCAGACAATTTGTTTACTATTGTAAGAAAACTACCAATTTGCTTACAGAAGATTATTTTTTGTGAACAGTAGGTTTGAGTCCAAGGCCATTTGAAGAATTACAAGCTCTCTCTTAGAAAAGGGAAAAGGAAGAAGTCTGCTTAAAATGAATGCAAAATTTGCTTGTAGACCATCACGTTTAGTTACTTGGCTATGACCTGTTATCCGTATCACAGAGAAGCCCAAATCACTGTTTAGGTCAAGACATTCTTCATATAGGTAACTGTAAGAAGCTAGAGCCTACAAATTGCTCCTTCATGCATTGTTGGGGGCCTCTGAAAGCACTGGCAGTTTTAAGAGTCTTTCTCAGGGTAACAATGTTTTCTTAATGAACAATGTTTTCAGCTACAAATTCCTTCCAAATAAATTGTCTTCCCTTTCAAAAAGTAATCTTAAGAAATTTAGCCATTTGTCATTGATTTAGGCTATTTTCAGTACTGAGAAATGATTTTGAGCTCTATAGAGTTAATGCTCTGTCATGAAAACTATTTTTCAGATCCCCGTTAGTGGTAACATTTTTTTCTACTGAAGGTCAAAGGATTGGAAACAGGTCATTTTTCTTCTTGTATACATGTAATGTGTTATGTAAAAAAGTATTCATATTGGCAATTTTACTTAAGCATAATGGTGTGGTTGTAATTTTTAAAACTTAATTCAGTGTTTTCTCGGATTAAAGCAGGCATGGATCAGGGTATCTCCTAAGAGGTAATTTGCCTCCTATTCCCTTCCAATAATCCTTACATTCTAAGTTTTCATCTCTGAGAAATAACAAGAAGGGAATAGAATTAAATTGGGGGATAATCTAATCTTTGTTGTTTAAATGGTGTGACGTCCCACCATTAAAGCCATTTTTTCCAGCCTCAGAGAGAGGAAATAATGCCTCTACCATCTTCTACCTGGTGACTTGAAGTTTTAGTTAGGAAGAAGTCACTTAGCGTCAGGGAACTTGTATACCACTATCTATGCAGCGTTGTTATAGAGTCTGATTATTTCTGTGTTTTGAGTATGATTTTCCTAATGCTCTGAATAAAATTTTGTCAAAAATTAATTTTTCACATAATGTGCAAATAACAGTTATTGAATATTTTAGTGTATTAAGAGAGATAGTCATAAAAAATGTCCAAGTATTAGAGTTCATGGTTAGTAGCAGGTTGATTTAAAATTTTCCAATATTTGGTTACATATTTATATAAACATCATCCAAATGAAATAGTAGTGTTTCATTACTATTCAGAAATAGTGTAGCAGACAAGCCAAGTGTTAAAATTATGAGCTTACAGCTACAAAACACAGTTTAATTAACGTTAAGTAAAATCATCTTTTAAATTCTGAGCCAGTATTAAGCCAATTAGCTTTAACTAAAGCATATCTCTTTACTCTGAGAAAGCCAAATATAAAAGTATATCCTGCATTCTTTATAAAGTGATACTAAGATTTTACTAAAAATCACATTCAAAAGGTAGCAGACATTTTTACAGCCACAAAGCTAATATTTTGATAAATATTTTCTATAAAGTACAACCGAAAAAGGTCTGGGCTAAAAATGTGACTTGAGCCTATTTATTAAGTTTGATGAATTCTCCTACCCAAACAAATAAGGCACTATAAATGACTCTTAGGAGATGGCATCCTAAATTAAAGATGCCTATTTAAAAACATTCAAGTATGTTAAATGATAGTATGGAGAAGGAATATTACAGGAAGGGTAAATTGATTGGTTATTTTTACCTAAAGATTAAAAAACAGACCTGACAATGAGACTAATTTTCTTATGGCTTCCATTTTATATATCATATGTTTAGGAAGGAGTTACTTGAAATGGTAGAATTTATGTTAGGGCAAAATTTTACCATTCCACTAAAAAAAAAATAGATAACATGGAGATGTTTTTCAACATAATGTTGACTTAATTTGTTTCCTTATATGATACCTTGCTAAAACCATAAAAGACTCCCCTCTAAAAACATCTTTTTTAAAAGTGTATACTGTTATGTGATAAATTAAGGAGTCAAGTTCTTTTCTCATAATTTTTCAGTTGTGCTATTATTTCATTCAAAATTTTAATTTGCTCTGACTAAACTCTTCTGGGATATTTGGATTTATCTTTGCATAGCTTTCTATCTCACTCTTCTTAATAAATATGAAATTCTATAGACAAGACCTTTTTCAGAAAACCATTTTTATGAACAGTGTTTTCATAAGTTACATACTTTTTAAAAGTTACATTGCTAATTCAAATGCATTTATATTTAATGCATTAGTGGGTAGAATTTTTTTGGAGTAAAATCTTCACTAAAGTCTATTTGTAACTACGTTTTGTTTGTAAATTTTGGCTTGAATATATTTGCTGTTTTGGGTACTGCATTTTTTATAGGTATTCTTTCACATTTAGAGCATAGTCTCTTTCAAAATAATGTTCTACATTACCTTTCCACAGGTGATGTGATAGTTAATATTATGTATGCCAGAAGAAAATGGCTTAATTTTAAGCATGTGATTAAGTATATTTGATAGTAAGTGCTCAAAGGAGTTAGATCTTTCAGTACTTTTGAACATCTCCTCTGTTGGGAAGTTACTAGACTGTCATCTCTTTTCAGGCAGAGGCTTGCACATCTTGGTATTTCGGGTACACAATTACCCAGAAGAGTGCCTTGCCTATAATTCCTATTATTTAAAAAATATTTTTGACTGAGTGAATGAATTTAGACTCCTAATGAGAAATTGGAATAACTTGATTGTAAATTATTACATTTTCTTGACAGTTTTACCTTAAGTGGATATTATTTCAAGATCCTCATTAAATTAATAATTACCAAAGACAGTTACAGAATCAGTGAAATGAAAACTAATATCACATTTGTAGTTAAAGAGCCATAGGATCAAGATTAGGGAAGGAAAAACTTTAAGATAAGTTTGAATGAAAACATAGCTGCTATCAATCACCAAAAAGTGGCTTTTTGTGGGTTGAGTCCCTTTTCATCATGTCTCCAATATGATTAAGGTTGAATCTTTCATTGATTTCCCTTTAGAAACATATAGACAGGTTGGAGATTTATCACAAATGGAAACTATTGAAAGAAAGTAAGTCTGACAGATGAACAAAGAAAGAATTTGGCTGTGCCTGTCACTGACAACTAAACTGTAAAATCAGAAAAAATGGGACTGCGAACATAAGCAGGTTCAGGACAAGTTAGGGAAACTAAAATTATATCAGCTTTGGAGTATCCTCACTAGTTGCAACACATAGGTGTACAGTATGATACAATGAAATTTAAGCAACAATTGTTCTGAGCAACTATTTTGTTGATAAAGTAATTTACATTTATGTTTTTTAGGAAATATTACTTAGACCAAAGATGATTCAAAATTGAAATCTGTAGGCTAATCACTAAGCTTTCTTTAATATTAATATGTAAAAACCCTTTTGATTGATTTAAAAATCAAATTGGCCAATCATCTTGTGTGATGACCTCACAGTATTTTTTTTTTAAGTATGAACTTAAGAGTAAGTAGACAGTTTAGTAAACTTCTGTTGTTACTGTTTGGTCTGGACCTAAAAATCTCGATCTGTCTTAAATCAGTGTGGCAGGGTCAGTGAGGAACATGGCATATCTCCCTAGACCAGCAATATTTACTCCATGTGAAGTAAAAATATTTTTATATTAAAACATACTAATGTACTGAGCAATATTTGCATTAATTTTTAGTGTAAATCACACGACTTCAAAGCAATTTTAATATTGCACTAGGTCCTTTGTTCTCCTTACTGCAGAACACTGAAGATTCTTTGGACACAATTTTGGACGTTAATGATACTCTATATTAAAAAGAAAAAAAATCCTTTGTCTTATGTCTTGGAAACATGAATAGCATGATGCATTTTCGCTAAAAAAATAATTTTGTTTGAATACAGATGGAATTTCAGGTGGGTACTGTTTTAATGCACTTTTATAATAGATATTTCTAGGTTCTTTGGAGTCCTTATACATATTGATTTCTTGTTCTACACAACTAGGTATTGGTAAGGAAAGTGGGGTGAGGATTTTGATTTGTAATCTACATCCCCGTGCATTCATACCCATTTTCACCTATTTCTCTGCTACCTAATTACAAGAGATACTACTCTTTCCAAAACCTAACCTTTGGATTCCTTTCCTCCTTTCTACATAAAACTAATCCATCAATAACAATAAAAACGACAATGGCTATCATCTGCTGAATGTTTATTATGTTCTAGGCACTGTGCTAACCACTTCTCTATACATGATTTCATTAAACCCTCACAACCACCTTTTGTGATGGATGTACTTTTATTTTATGAATGAGGAAACTGAGGCAATGAACTTAAGTAACTTTCCCCACGTGACACATCTGTGGCTAAGAAGTTGGGTCTCAAACTCAGCTCTAAGCCAGATTTTATGTTGTGGGGACTCCCACATACCAAGAAAAGGAAGGTTTTACTCAGGTATATATACCTACATGCCCTTTAAAGAACTGTTTGCGTATTTTGTCAAGGGGGTAGACACCTGGCTATAAGCACATAAGCATAGGGAAGAGGGGCAATTGGTCAATATAAAGACCTTCAATTATTAATTGTACTAATATCAGCCCCACTTCTCAGCTACTTCCTTAATTTTCTAGCAGTCTCTGATGCTAGAGCCGTTCTGGGGTTGTACTGGACTGCTCAGACACACCTCCCCAGAAGCATATTCTGGGAGGCTGCTAGGCTACTGCTTGCTTTTCTCTGCCACCCAGTTCATACTCTTTTATCCTTTCTGTCTTTGGATGTGTGCTGAAATCTCTGGTCTGATAATAGATCCCCCCCATTCCCTACGTCTTGATGGTATAGTCACCTGTTTATTCCTTTACTATTAATATAATGGGAACTGGAGGAGAAGATATGGAGACATGTATTCACTATCTTGAACTCAAAGCCAAAGTAAATTTCATTTTTTAAAAAATGGTGAAATTGACTTTTACTTCTGGTTAGGATATAAAATACAAAAGAACTTTGATCCAGTGGAAACGTTAGAAAAATTCCAGGTTAAAATAAACATACTGATTAGTGGAGCTGCTGCAGAATAGTACATACAAGCAAATCTAGGTGAAATAAATCCCAGAGAGCAATACATTCTTCATAAATAAGCAGAGACTGCAGCAGCTTCTATACCTGGGGCAAATGCCTGTCTTGAGTGCTAGTGTGTTAGAATCGGAGCTGCCATGGACTGGGAGATTTTGCAGGAAAGAGGAAACCAGGCAAACTTGTGACAGCATTATGGGCTGGTGAGATGGGTCTGCAAGGGCAGTAAGCGCTTGACCCAACAATTCTGCCCACTTTCCCTGGAATTTTGCCAAGAAAGTGGCAGTGGAGGAGGGCCCCATAAACAAAGAGAATTCATGCAGCTTTGCACATCACACTTAATTGCCAGGGTTGGAATCAAATATGAATCTGAACTATGTAAAACAGATTTATTCCAGTTCAAACACTAAAAAGATCAAATCAGTATCTTGGCAGATGAGGCATGGGAAGTTAGGGACTGGGCTAACTGAAGGTAAACTCAATCTGATTAAAGCTTCTGCCCAGCTCTGGCTCAATTAAACCTGTGGGAGATTCAGAAGGGTAAGTCCCTCACCTAAACCACCTAGAATGAAAGGCAGGCCATCTCTGAACAGACACAAATTATACTTTTCACTGTTCTTGTATGCATAATACAGAATACATTTTTTAAAATTATAAGACATGAAGGGGGAGGAATTGGACCCATTATCAAGAGAAAGCAGTCAAAAGATAGACTTGTAGATTACTAGCACACAAGAATTTTGAAACCAAATGCATATTCTAGGATTAATAAATATGTCAGAAAACTTTTAAATCACTGGATGGTACTTGGGGGTGAGGGTCAGTCCCTAGCATAGGGTGTCAGAGTGTATGGTAGGAACCACAAAGTGGAGCTATCTGGCATGGACTAAGGAGGGCATCCACACCAGGGACAGGAGAAAGATGATAAATGGAGATTGGTTATATAAGCACGGATTTATCAAACATGAAAATATATTTAAGATGATGGGAACAGATTCTTCTGTTGAAGGGAATTGCAAACATGGAAATAGAGCTAGAATAGTCACTAAGGTGTTGGATTCGAAGAGGCAGTATTAGATATAGAAATTAATAAGATGTAAATGTGTGTAAGGATATGTGTTTATGTTTTTATACATGTAATCCCTAGCTTTGTTTACTAAGAAGGTCTGAGATTACCAGTGCCCCCATAGCAATGACCACACCTAGATCCCAGATCATGGCTTCTGAATATTATTCTCCACTGAAAGGATCCAGGGCTCTTTGGAGAAATAACTGATTACTTCTGATGAGCCTGGAATATGTTAGTTCCAGAGAGCTGGGACAATTTGAGAGTTAGGAAACTAAGTGCCCTTACTAAGTGCCCATACACACATATATGTATATCTATAGGTGTATATGTAAACATATATACATATGCATACATACTTCATAACTTTGATGAACAGGACAATAACGTTAAAACAAAGAGGTAGAGGAGGAACCAAGATGGCGGAGTAGAAGGATGTGCTCTCACTCCCTCTTGCAAGAACACCAGAATCACAACTAGCTGTTGGACAATCATCGACAGGAAGACACTGGAACTCACCTAAAAAGATACCCCACATCCAAAGACAAAGGAGAAGCCACAATGAGATGGTAGGAGGAGTGCAATCACAGTAAAATCAAATCCCATAACTGGTGGGTGGGTGGGTGACTCACAGACTGGCGAACACTTATACCACAGAAGTCCACCCACTGGAGTGAAGGTTCTGAGCCCCACGTCGGGCTTCCCAACCTGGGCGTCCGGCAACAGGAGGAGGAATTCCTAGAGAATCAGACTTTGAAGCCTACTGGGAATTGATTGCAGGACTTCGACAGGACTGGGGGAAACAGAGACTCCACTCTTGGAGGGAACACACAAAGTAGTGTGCGCATCGGGACCCAGGGGAAGGAGCAGTGACCCCAGGGGAGACTGAACCAGACCTACCTGCTAGTGTTGGAGGGTCTCCTGCAGAGGTGGGGGGTGGCTGTGGCTCACCGTGGGGACAAGGACACTGGCAGCAGAAGTTCTGGGAAGTGCTCCTTGGCGTGAGCCCTCCCAGAGTCTGTCATTATTAGCCCCACCAAAGAGCCCAGGTAGGCTCCAGTGTTGGGTTGCCTCAGGCCAAACAACCAACAGGGAGGGAACCCAGCCCCACCCATCAAATTGGCAAAAATTAAAGACAAAGAAAAATTATTGAAAGCAGCAAGGGAAAAACGACAAATAACATACAAGGGAACTCCCATAAGGTTAACAGCTGATTTCTCAGCAGAAACTTGACAAGCCTGAAGGGAGTGGCATGATATACTTAAAGTGATGAAAGGGAAGAACCTACAACCAAGATTACTCTACCCAGCAAGGATCTCATTCAGATTCGAAGGAGAAATCAAAAACTTTACAGACAAGCAAAAGCTAAGAGAATTCAGCACCACCAAAACAGCTCTACAACAGATGCTAAAGGAACTTCTCTAAGTGGGAAACACAAGAGAAGAAAAGGACCTACAAAAACAAACCCAAAACAATTAAGAAAATGGTCATAGGAAAATACATATCGATAATTACCTTAAACATGAATGGAATAAATGCTCCAACCAAATGACACAGGCTTGCTGAATGGATACAACAACAAGACCCATATATATGCTGACTACAAGAGACCCACTTCAGACCTAGGGACACATACAGACTGAAAGTGAGGGGATGGAAAAAGATATTCCATGCAAATGGAAATCAAAAGAAAGCTGGAGTAGCAATACTCATATCAGAAAAAATAGACTTTAAAATAAAGAATGTTACAAGAGACAAGGAAGGACACTACATAATGATCAAGGGATCAATCCAAGAAGAAGATATAACAATTATAAATATATATGCACCCAACATAGGAGCACCTCAATACATAAGGCAACTGCTAACAGCTATAAAAGAGGAAATTGACAGTAACACAATAATAGTGGGGGACTTTAATACCTCAATTACACCAATGGACAGATCATCCAAACAGAAAATTAATAAGGAAACAGAAGCTTTAAATGACACAATAGACCAGATAGATTTAATTGATATTTATAGGACATTCCATCCAAAAACAGCAGATTACACTTTCTTCTCAAGTGCACACAGAACATTCTCCAGGATAGATCACATCTTGGGTCACAAATCAAGCCTCAGTAAATTTAAGAAAATTGAAATCATATCAAGCATCCTTTCTGACCACAACGTTATGAGATTAGAAATGAATTACAGGGAAAAAAATGTAAAAAACACAAACACATGGAGGCTAAACAATACGTTACTAAATAACCAAGAGATCACTGAAGAAATCAAAGAATAAATCAAAAAATACCTAGAGACAAATGACAATGACAACACGATGATCCAAAACCTATGGGATGCAGCAAAAGCAGTTCTAAGAGGGAAGTATATAGCTATACAAGCCTACCTCAAGAAACAAGAAAATCTCAAGTAAACAATCTAACCTTACACCTAAAGGAACTAGAGAAAGAAGGACAAACAAAACCCAAAGTTAGCAGAAGGAAAGGAATCATAAAGATCAGAGGAGAAACAAATGAAATAGAAACAAAGAAAACAGTAGCAAAGATCAATAAAACTAAAAGCTGGTTCTTTGAAAAGGTAAACAAAATTGATAAACCATTAGCCAGACTCATCAAGAAAAAGAGGGAGAGGACTCAAATCAATAAAATTAGTTAGAGTCTGTCATACAGAGTGAAGTAAGTCAGAAAGAGAAAAACAAATACAGTATGCTAACATATATATATGGAATCTAAGGGAAAAAAAAAAAAGGTCATGAAGAACCTAGTGGCAAGACAGTAATAAAGACACAGACCTACTAGAGAATGGACTTGAGGATATGGGGAGGGGGAAGGGCAAGCTGTGACAAAGTGAGAGAGTGGCATGGACATATATACACTACCAAACGTAAAATAGATAGCTAGTGGGAAGCAACCGCATAGCACAGGGAGATCAGCTCGGAGATTTGTGACCACCTAGAGGGGTGGGATAGGGAGGGTGGGAGGGAGGGAGACGCAAGAGGGAAGAGATATGGGAACATATGTATATGTATAACTGATTCACTTTGTTATAAAGCAGAAACAAACACCATTTTAAAGAAATTATACTGCAATAAAGATGTTTTAAAAAAATAAAAATAAAATAAAATGAGAAATGAAAAAGGAGAAGTTACAACAGACACCGCAGAAATACAATGCATCCTAAGAGACTACTGCAAGCAACTCTATGCCAATAAAATGGACAACCTGGAAGAAATGGACAAATTCTTAGAAAGGTATAACCTTCCAAGACTGAACCAGGAAGAAACAGAAAATATGAACAGACCAATCACAAGTAATAAAATTGAAACAGTGATTAAAAATCTTCCAACAAACAAAAGTCCAGGACAAGATGGCTTCACAGGTGAATTCTATCAAACATTTAGAGAAGAGCTAACACCCATCCTTCTCAAACTCTTCCAAAAAATTGCAGAGGAAGGAATACTCCCAAACTCATTCTATGAGGCCACCATCACCCTGATACCAAAACCAGACAAAGATACTACAAAAAAACAAAATTACAGACCAATATCACTGATGAATATAGATGCAAAAATCCTCAACAAAATACTAGCAAACAGAATCCAACAACACATTAAAAGGATCATACACCATGACCAAGTGGGATTTATCCCAGGGAGGCAAGGATTCTTCAATATATGCAAATCAATCAATGTGATACACCATATTAACAAATTGAAGAATAAAAACCATATGATCATCTCAATAGATGCAGGAAAAGCTTTTGAAAATTCAACACCCATTTATGATAAAAACTCTCCAGAAAGTGGGCATAGGGGAACCTACCTCAACATAATAAAGGCCATATATGACAAACCCACAGCAGACATCATTCTCAATGGTGAAAACCAAAGCATTTCCTCTAAGATCAGGAACGAGACAAGGATGTCCACTCTCACCACTATTATTCAACATAGTTTTGGAAGTCCTAGCCACGGCAATCAGAGAAGAAAAAGAAATAAAAGGAATACAAATTGGAAAACAAGAAGTAAAACTGTCACTGTTTGCAGATGACATGATACTATACATAGAGAATCCTAAAGATACCACCAGAAAACTACTAGACCTAATCAATGAATTTGGTAAAGTAGGAGGATACAAAATTAATGCACAGAAATCTCTTTCATTCCTATACACTAATGATGAAAAATCTGAAAGAGAAATTATGGAAACACTCCCATTTACCATTGCAACAAAAAGAATAAAATACCTGGGAATAAACCTACCTAGGGAGACAAAAGACCTGTATGCAGAAAACTATAAGACACTGATGAGAGAATTAAAGATGATACCAACAGATGGAGAGACATACCATGTTCTTGGATTGGAAGAATCAATATTGTGAAAATGACTATACTACCGAAAGCAATCTACATATTCAATGCAATCCCTATCAAATTACCAATGGCAATTTTTACGGAACTAGAACAAATCATCTTAAAATTTGTGTAGAGACACAAAAGACCCCGAATAGCCAAAGCAGTCTTGAAGGAAAAAACCGGAGCTGGAAGAATCAGACTCCCTGACTTCAGACTATACTACAAAGCTACAGTAATCAAGACAATATGGTACTGGCACAAAAACAGAAACATAGATCAATGGAACAAGATAGAAAGCCCAGAGATTAACCCACGCACCTATGGTCAACTAATCTATGACAAAGGAGGCAAAGATATACAATGGAGAAAAGACAGTCTCTTCCATAAGTGGTGCTGGGAAAACTGGACAGCTACATGTAAAAGAATGAAATTAGAACACTCCCTAACACCATACACAAAAATAAACTCAAAATGGATTTGAGACCTAAATGTGAGACCAGACACTATAAAACTCTTAGAGGAAAACATTGGAAGAACACTCTGACATAAATCATGGCAAGATCGTTTTTGATCCACCTCCTAGAGTAATGGAAATAAAAACAAAAATAAACAAATGGGACCTAATGAAACTTCAAAGCTTTTGCACAGCAAAGGAAACCATAAACAAGACGAAAAGACAACCCTCAGAATGGGAGAAAATATTTGCAAATGAATCATCAGACAAAGGATTAATCTCCAAAATATATAAACAGCTCATGCAGCTCAATATTAAATAAACAAACAACCCAATCCAAAAACAGGCAGAAGACCTAAATAGACATTTCTCCAAAGAAGACATACAGATGGCCAAGAAGCACATGAAAAGCTGCTCAACATCACTAATTATTAGAGAAATGCAAATCAAAACCACAATGAGGGGCTTCCCTGGTGGCGCAGTGGTTGAGAATCTGCCTACCAACGCAGGGGACACAGGTTCGAGCCCTGGTCTGGGGGGATCCCACATGCCGCGGAGCAACTGGGCCCGTGAGCCACAACTACTGAGCCTGCACGTCTGGAGCCTGTGCTCCACAACAAGAGAGGCCGCGATAGTGAGAGGCCCGCGCACCGCGATGAAGAGTGGCTCCCACTCGCCACAACTAGAGAAAGGCCTCGCACAGAAACGAAGACCCAACACAGCCAAAAATAATAAATGAATAAATAAAATTAAACAAACAAACAAACAAACAAAACCACAATGAGGTATCACCTCACACCAGTTAGAATGGGCATCATCAGAAAATCTACAAACAACAAATGCTGGAGAGGGTGCGGAGAAAAGCGAACCCTCTTGCACTGTTGGTGGGAATGTAATTTGATACAGCCACTATGGAGAACAGTATGGAGGTTCCTCAAAAAACTAAAAATAGAATTACCAAATGACCCAGCAATCCCACTACTGGGCATATACCCAGAGAAAACCATAATCCAAAAAGACACATGCACCCCAATGTTCATTGCAGCACTATTTATAACAGCCAGGTCATGGAAGCAACCTAAATGCCCATCAACAGACGAATGGATAAAGAAGTTGTGGTACATATGTATAATGGAATATTACTCAGCCATAAAAAGGAACGAAATTGAGTCATTTGTTGAGACATGGATGGATCTAGAGACTGTCATACAGAGTGAAGTAAGTCAGAAAGAGAAAAACAGATATCATATATTAACGCATGTGTGTGGAACCTAGAAAAGTGGTACAGATGATCTGGTTTGCAGGGCAGAAGTTGAGACACAGATGTAGAGAACAGACATGTGGACACCAAGGGGGGAAAACCGCGGTGGGGTGGGGATGGTGGTGTGCTGAATTGGGCGATTGAGATTGACATGTATACAGTGATGTGTATAAAATTGATGACTAATAAGAACCTGCAGTATAAAAAACCAAAAACAAACAACTAATACTAGAAATAACTACATTTCCTTGTCAATTGCATTATTATGAACTTTCATCAAATCTTTAACCATGGTCATTTTTAAGTCTTTTGTCATTTACAGACAGTTCTGGGTGTAGTCTGATGCTTTTGCAAATATGTTCCTATAAAAGGGTTTCATCTTCAAGGAATTCATGGAAAAGACTCTGACAAGTACAGGTTTCTGGTAACTGACTATACTGTTGAACTGAATGAATAAGCATTTTCAGAACTCTAATGGAAAACTGATGAACTCATAAAAGTGCTAACAAATGATCAAGATGAAAAAAAAATTAATTACACGGGACTGAGTGAACTGATGAGGATGATTATAATTTTTGTGACTTTCTGTTTGAATAAAAAAAAAAAATCCCACAAGGACTCAGAGGCAAGAAATACACAAATCAATTTTCACTGCAAAGTAAAGGAGCTGTTACAGTGGAGGATTACTGGACTGAATGTCAATATTATGACATAGTATGAGTGTGTTTCGTGTTTGGTAATTGCAATTATTGTTGCCTTTGTTGTGGTCATCCATTTACAATGCTTGGTGTCAGTCTATCTCTTGTAAAAATAAAATACAGTGTGTGTGTGTGAAAACAAAACAAAACAAAACAAAAAAAACAAAACGAAAAGAAAAAGAAAAAGAAAAAGAATGCTCTATTTTACATACTTAATATCTAATTTACAATACATATTATATAACACATTTATAGCATATATATTATATATGCATAAATTAGAACATTATTTTCCAAATGGACTAGACTATATATATAAAAGACTACACACACACACACACACACACATACCAAGGAGAAGACTTTTTAAAGAATAAAAGGACTGCTTCATTTCTTAAAAAAAAAAAAGTAACAACAACAGAGAGGCATATTTTAAAAAATCAATAGAGGAGATAAAATAGAATACTAAATATATATATACATATATATGTATATATATATGTGTGTATATGTATATATTTGATTAATTCCAAAGAAAGTAGGAAAGGAAGAACAGAGAACCATTAAGAAAAATAGAAAACAAATAGAGAGATGCCAGATTTAAAATTAATCTTATTGATAATTATACTGAATATAAATGAACTAATGGCTTCAATTAAAAGTCAGAGATTTTCAAACTAGATCAGAGTTTCTCAGCCTCAGCACTACGGACATTTTAGGCCACGTAATTGTTGTAGGACGTGCACTGCAGGCTATTTTACAGCATCTGTGGGCTCTACCCACTAGATACCAGTAGCACCATCCCTTTCCCTTCAGTTATGACAACCAAAATTGTCTCCAGGTATTTCCAAATGTGCCCTGAGGGACAAAATCACCCCTGATTGAGAACCACTTGGCTAGATGAAAACCAAGATCCAACAATATGCTGTTTACAAAAAAACCACATGTTACTTATAAAGACACAGATAGTTATAAAGGAAACGGATGGGGAAAAGATGCAAATATTAATTATAAGAAAGCTGGTATGACTATATTAATATCAGACAATGCAGATTTGAAGACAAAGGGCATTTCCAGATAAAGAGATATTTCATAATGATAAAAAGAATCTACCTATCAAAAGGACTTAAATGTGCATGCACCTAGTAACAGAGCTTCAAAATACATGAACCATAGATTGACAGAAACAAAGGAAAAAGACAAAATCTATAACCATATTTGGAGACTGAAACACTGCCCTTTCATTAACTGCTAGAATAACTAGATGAAAATCAGTAAGGTTATACAAGATTTGACGCTTTTAACCAACTTGATCTAAATGATACTTCTAGAATATTACAGTCAACAACCACAGAGTATGTAGTCTTTTCAAGTGCACCTGGAATGTTCACCAAGATAGACCATATGCTGGGCCAAAATACGAGTCTCATTAAATTACAAATGACTGCAATCAAACAAAACATTTTCTATGAAAACAGGAATAAATTAAAAATCAAAAATGAAAAGGTATCTACAAAAATCCTCAAATATTTTAAAGTAACATACTTCTAGATAACTGCTGGGTCAAGGACAAAGTCACAGGGTAATTTAAAAATATTTTAAATTCAACATCAAAGTTCTTCAAAATAATGTGTTTTCATACACCCTTTCTCAGGACCAATTGGCTTTGGATGGTCAAAAAAAAAAAGCTTCATTAAAACCATTCAATTGCTTTCCTTGAATCCTTGGGCAGTCAGTTACCCTTCGTTTTTAACCTCACACCTATAGGAATGGAAAGCTAAAAAAAGCGCTGTTATATTCAGTTTGTTATTCAGGGAAAGGTGGAAAATAAATAAAAAGATTTCCAGCTTCCCTTATAAGTCCAGAAATTATTGTTTTCTTTGAGTGTAGTGGGTATTAGGATTGTAGAAAATTATGGTTATAACTAGCTTTTTGCAAGTAAGGTGTTTGCAAGTAGGAATGATCTTATAATGTTAACTGTGATGTGAAAAGGAATTATTTTAGTGATGGATTTTGATCAAGATAAAATTTTAAAAAACCTACATGTAGACATATCAGTGAAATTGCAGGAAAAAAAAAACAAAGAAAAATCTAAAGCAACTAGTTTTTTTTTTGAAGGATAGATTATCTTCAAAGAGGCAAAATGTATACTGACAACTCTACTTAAGCAAGGGCAGCAAGAAAAATCAAAGCAGAATAGAATTATGCAATCAATGTGCTGAAAGAAAATAATGACCAACATAGAAGTCTATACCCAGCACAAATATCCTTCAGGCATGAAGATGAAATAAAGACATTGTTGGGCAAAAATTTAGAGAATTTACTACCAGCAGACCTTCAGGAAGGAATTAAGTATATTCTTTGGGCAGAAGGAAATGTTAATGGTTAGAAGGTTAGCTATGTAGGAAGGAAAGAATTCCAAAGAAAGCCATGAATACATGGTAAATCTAAACGAACATTGACTATGTAAAGTAATAATAATAACCTGATGTTTAAAGTATAGAGAGTATTAAAATAGAAAGCATATGTAAATAATAGCATATTGGTTGTATTTTCCTGTGGAGGGTTAAAATACTAATTAACTTACCATTTCTATCTAGGGTAAACAAAAATTGCCTAACTTTCAGACTAACAGAGAAAAAAGTGGAATTATAAAAATTAATGACTTCATAAAAAAGCAAGAAAGGGGAAAAAACAGAACATAGCATGAGCAGAATAAACAGAAAACAGTAAAATGGTAAATTTAAACCCACATTTACTGTTTTAAGACTCTTGAGGACAGTACATGGGTGTATGATAGAAAAGAATAACTGATTTAATCACCTTACTTTGTCCTAAGAAGTTCTCCTTAATAAGTTCCCATAAATGGAAGTTTAAAAATGCTACTTCTTGAATACTTTAGATACCCTCAGCACCAGCAAGGCACTCTGCATGCATCCTGTCTTTTTATCCTCACAATGAACCTGCCAGGTGTGTTTTGTATACCCAATTGGAGGTGAGGATTGCCTGAGGTTGCTCAGGCAGTAAGTGACCAAACAGGATTCAAAACAGTTCAAACTCACCCCAACCAGAATATGCATCCAACCATGACGCAATTCTTACCATTTAATAAACAAGGTTTGGTCATGTTATTTAAATATATCTTAAGTTCTTAACTGCCCAGAAGAAACAGAGGGACAAACGTTTTGCAACAAACCCAACTTTTAAAAAGTAAAATTCCTGAGATTCCTCAAGTTAAGTAAATAGATCTTTAAAACAAATGTACCAAACTTAGCCTACAGTCCTGTGCAAAGATACTCATATTCAAAGCAAGCATTTATGGAGATGCTATGCATCCTATATTTTTCCATTTTGTGGCCCACGGGGCATATGCATTTCAATTTCTACTTAGATCTTCATGTAATTCTGCCAAGAATATGCATTCATTTCTTGTTAAAAGTAGTTTTCATTTCTGAAATGATTTATACTGGAGGACAATATAATTACATTAGAAGACATTTTAATTTGCAAATTCATTTCCAGCCAAGATTTGTGCAAAATAAAATCTAATTTATGCCAAAGGATATCAAACTTGCTAATCAATTCTTTTTTAATGACTTCCCAGGAAGAAACTCGTGTTGTCTATGATTCTTTACACAGCACTGGTATCTTCCAACCATATTGCTTTTTACAAGTATTCAATCTATTTTTATGCTCTTTCAGAAATGAGGGTTGCATTATCTATTTACCACAAAATGAGAACTTTGTTGCTCAAATGATAAAAAAGGAAGACTTTGATTGTTTTCCTTCAAGTCATTTATTTCCAGGTATGTTCACTTTTATTTCCATCACTTCTTTACTGCTTGATCCCTAATGCCTTCTATACTGATCTGTTAACTGTATTTTAATATTATTCAACATAATGCTGAAGTGACTGTAGCTTGTCCCAAGACCATTACAAGAGAACAAGTTGGAGAAAGAAAAATCATCACTAGAAAAGATAAATGGGTGACACACTGGACCTTAAACTCTGTTTCTAATGGAAATTCCCACGCAGTAGATGAAAAGTTACCAGAAAACATGAACTGCCTCATTAACTTTATGCCCAAGTTCTATCAGCAATTGATTTTTAATGCCTATGTTCATCATTTATGAGCTCTTCCCATTCTTTATATACATTTAAAATTAAGCTTTATAAGATGAACTAGTTCCATGGTGATGCTCACTGCATCATCTATATAAAGCACTTTAAAGAATAATTCACAGAGAAGAAACATAAAGCTGATGAGCCAGTATTGTTTTGTGATACAAATTACTGATTATCAAAGTCAAATGTGGCAGCTATAATTGCCACTCTATTTGCAATAACCTTAATAATCGCCAACATATCATGAAGATACTTTTGGAAAAATGGGGTAATATTGTTTTCTTTTTTGTATTTCCACAGCATCTTTCAGCCAAGGTTTCTGACAATACTACAGTGAGGCCATCTGCATCACCAACATATTTGTCATTGACAGAGAGATAACAGATTTGGAAATTGTTGCACATCAAAACAAAGCAGATTAAAGTGAGCCGAAGACATCAGTTTTCAAAGTGGGTTCTAAAATGCCAATTCTATAGACTCAGTAAATAACCCACTGAGCTTTGTAGAGTTGCTTGGAATAGTTTTTTTTTTCTCTTAATAGAGAGCCATATTTTTAAAAAGTAAGTAGAAAACTAGGTTTTAAACATGATTTTGTTAGTTTACTTATAGTTGGCGGTGAACAAAACTGTTAAGGCTAGCTTTGCTGTTACTGGAACTAAGTTAAAAATAAATTTCCAGAAGCCAGGTTGATATGGGAGATATTTTTTACTTTACCCCTAGAGGATAGCTAACATTGGCTAACATAGCCAACCTCTGTTGTAAGCCTCGATATATGTTAACTCATTTAATCCTTTCAACAATCCTGTGAAGGAGGTACTATTATTATCAATATTTCAGGAATGAGAAAATGAGGCAGAAGGGAAAAATAAATCACCTGGATCCTTCAGTAAGAAAGGGAAGGATCCCATCTAGGTGGTCTGGCTCAGAAGCCTAATTCTAACCAAAGTGCTATCTCTCTTCAACTGAAGTGTTCAAATTGAGTGTAAAATGTTTTCTTTCATCAAAGGCATAGAGGAATAGTTGGAGGAATTCTAGTATATTGCAGGAAGCCTCAAAGACCTTTAAAATGGAGCTACTCATTAACTGGATTAGTGAACCATCAGTGGGTTCTTCCCTCTCTAACAGAAGACTGACCTGCAGACTTTCACTCTGACACTTAAAGTCTTGCTCAGTGCTCTACTTTATATCATTTAATCCTCACAACAACTTTATAGAATACAATGGAATTATTATCTTCATTTAAATCAGCACATGATGTGGACTTCTGTGAAAATGAGGGCAGAGGACACTACAAATATTCTGAAAATGCCAAGGGTTCAATATAGTTCTACATCCCTTTTATATATTTGTGAAAAGTTTTGCCTTAAAAATTTGAGACCTCAAATATCAACAGATATTCTGATAGTCTGTTCTATAACAGTTTTCTTTTTCTTTTTCTTTTATTTTTAACTGAAGCATAGTTGATTTACAATATTGTTAGTTTCAGATGTACAGCAAAGTGAATCAGTTGTGTGTATATATATATATATATATATATATATATATATATACACTTAGATTCTTTTCTTTTTTTAAAATTATTTATTTAATTTATTTTTGGCTGTGTTGGGTCTTCGTTGCTGCTCACGGGCTTTCTCTAGTTGCGGCCAGTGAGGGCTACTCTTCGTTGCAGTACGCGGGCTTCTCATTGCAGTGGCTTCTCTTGTTGCGGAGCACGGGCTCAAGAGCACAGGCTCAGTAGTCGTGGTCCACGCGTTTAGTTGCTCCGCAGCATGTGGGATCTTCCCGGACCAGGGGTTGAACCCGTGTTCCCTGCATTGGCAGACGGATTCTTAACCACTGTGCCACCAGGGAAGTCCCAGATTCTTTTCTAAGTTATTACAAGATATTGAATATAGTTTCCTGTGCTATACAGTAAATCCTTATTGTTTTTCTACCATATATATAGTGGTGTGTATCTGTTAATCCCATACTCCTAACCCAACCCCTTTCCCCTTTGGTAACCATATGTTTTTTTTCTATGCCTGTGAGACTGTTTCTGTTTTGTAAATTCATTTGTATTATTTCTTTTTAGATTCCACATATAAGTGATATATATAATATTTGTCTTTCTCTGTCTGGCTTACTTTACTGTGATAATCTCCAGGTTCATCCATTATAACAAAGTTTTTCTAACATAGATAAGTTAATACAGGAGATATATGGGGTGACGATGTTAAGATAATGTGGAAACCGGGTTGGTTCATAGACTGTTTTTCCAAGTCAAGGGCATTCGAAATTGCAGAAATAGAAAAAGGAAAAGAAAAAGCCCTCTGCTGGGCTGGTAACCTGGCAACAAGAGCCTTTTTTGGCTGTATTTTAGAAAAATGATCAACAAGAGGGTATTCGCAGGGCTCTCTCGGAGAGAGGCACCACAGCCTCGGGCAGTTCTTGGCTGCTGGCAGGTCCACTGCCTCCTGTGCCTGCTGTGAATGCAGCCCCACAAGTTCTGATCTCCATGTCATTCGGCTTCGTCTCAGCGGAGACTAGTCCTTGCCTAATTAAATTTTGTCCTCATTCCTAGTCTACTGTTTTGTGCGATCTATGTTCCTTGTGTCAGATTCCAGCTACACTGAGCTGCCTGCCTTGATGGGCCATTTTAATCCCCAGTTATGAATGAGGATTATCTTTTTGGTGATGGTTGATGTTATCAGCGCTCTTCTTATCATTATGTAGGATAGCTTATAATGCAAAACAATAAAATAATCATAAACATCATCAGATGGAAAATCTTTTTTTAAAGGGTAACATATTTTCAGATATTGCAGTTCTCTACCTCCATGTTTGCTTTTTTCCACCAGGTTCTAAACCTGGTGTGTGAGAGGGGAGAATATCAAAGTTGACAAGGAAAAATTCTGTATAACTCATACCTTTCTACCCTTCCCTTCTGCAAGACTATGTTATGTTGAAAACCACCATTCTTGGGGAGGAAAAGTGGAGAATAACCTACATTTCCCTAATCCCTCAAAATTTTAAACTCAAGAGTTTCAGGAGCCTTAGGAATTTATATATATATATATATTTTTTTGATGTCAGGGAGGAGGGTTCTATGTTTAAATGCACTTATGTAACAAGCTTTCCTTAGAGTAAGTAAAAGCATCCTGTTTCATGTTAAGTACTACCATGTAAGATGTATCAGTATATATTTTTTGCAGCAATTTTAAAGATTCTTTCAAATCTAGATTGACAAAGAAGCTGTTAGTTTTAAAAATATCAGTTAAAGGGAAAACACTGAAGACTCCTCCTAATTCTCTGAAGGTTTTCAGAGTAAAATTATTTCCATCTTGCTTTTCATTTAAAGAAATCTTAGCTTTTTTTTCTTACTTTAAATATGTATGTACTTTGTCATTTTCTGTATCTCCCAAATGGCTTTTCTATCCTGAAGTTGGCAGGCATTCCTTTAGACTGGTGGCTCTCAGGTGAGTAAGAAATGCAGTTGAGATTGAAGAAATGCTGTGTCTGCTCAAACTATCTCCTCTTTCTTCCATTGTGTCTTGCTATCTAGCTTGAAATATTCGCTATTAAAATCGTACCCCCCATCCCCAAGTTAGACAATTGGGGAAATGTTGAGAATCTCTTTTATTAGTTGGGACAACTGAGTTTTCTTTATTTACAATTTATACTCCACATATCGCCAACATATTTGAGACAGTCAACAATAAAACTGTGTCCATTATGGAAATGAAAAGTAATCATTCCCTTCTTTCATACTTATCCCTCCTAATAATAAAAAAGCAAAAGTCAACTTTGAATCAACATTTGTTAAAATTGTCAGAAAACATAAGCCAAAATAACATTTGATTATTTCATATCAGAACATTCTGGTAGTCTTAGGCAAAGGGGAAACTGGATAGGTAGGGAAAAGGTTTTATTTAGGATTAAAGAAATGCGCCAGTTACTAAGATTTTGACTCTCCTTCCAGCTGTTTTACGTGATACTGGAGTGGGGACTTTGCAAACCTCTTTGCCAGCTGGCTCCCTATTAAGCTTTGCCAATTGTGCTCTGTGTGTGTAGGTGTGTGTGTGTGTGTGAGAGAGAGAGAGAAGTTTTAAATACGTCCAAGCTCTTTCCTTTGTTCTTCCAGCTCTAAGGGAGGTAGCTGCTTCCTCATTTTCTCTTTTTTGCCTTTTCAGTCACCCAATTAACTTTATACCTAATTGATAATTACTTATATGTTCTATTTTCTCTGTTAAGTGACTAGTCTGACTGCAGTCTCCTGACTAGATCTTAATGGATACCAGGCAGTGTCTCTTAACATGTTTACTTACGTGAAGCAGTAAGCCTCTTAAGACAGTCACACACTCTTCCTGAGCTATTAAGGCAAAGGTCTTCCCATAATATCCAATTTTTGTTAAATATAATGTTTCTTTTAACAAAGAAGCATGTAAAGCATTGTTTTATTCCCTTTTTAATTTTTGGTAAAATACTTATTGTAAAGATTGTAATTTGCTTCCTTTGGATGTGTAAATGGACTATGTTAGTCAGACCCATGATTGCATGAATCACACATGGGTAGGAAAGCTCCAAATCACCCCCCAGTGCTAATTTTTCTATATGATAGTTTGGTAAATAAAATGAGGATTGTGGTCCTAGAAGCTTAAAACTAAACCCAATTGGAAATCTGGTTTCTTTAATAATTCACTATCAGAATATTTAAAAACAAAAAATTTTTAAAGTTGTTAGAAAGACTGCTAGTTCTATAAAGAAAGGTGATTATATTAAGAGTCAGTGATTATTTTTTGCATGAAATTTAACTTTCAGCTTTCTGACAAGCCACAGCAACACCATTGTTGTTATGGACAAGTAAAGTTCACTTTTTCTTCCACAGATTAGTCCATTCATTATAGTAAAGTACAATCACCAAGGCTCAGGGGTTTTCAGGACTGCTGTATAATGAAACATATGGCCAAGGAGTCCAGAAAAAAGGGTAATATAAGGGCCAAGATTATGAGGCAGGAAGGACCTGGAATTTGAGTTCAAAAAGAAGGTAGAAGCCAAATTTACTTAGGATTACCTTAACAGTGGAGTGCAGAGGACAGAGGAATAGCATATTTAAAATGCTGGAAGAAAAAACTATCAACCAAGAAATCTATACCCAGCAAACTTTGAGAGAACTTAGATCTGCCTAACAAATATTTACTAAAGAAAGTCCTTCAGACTACTGAGAAATGACTCAGGATGGTGACTTGAATCCACAGGAAGAAACAAAGAGCACCAGAAATGGTAAATATGTGGGTAACTATAAAAAAGTGTATAAATATTCCTTTTCTTTTCTTATAATTAAGAGACATAAGATCCAAATGTCCATTGGCAAGTGGAGGGGTAAACAATGATACGGAATATTTTCATTATGACAAGGATCCCTATGTTGCCCTTTCATAATCACACTCAACTCCCTTCCCCACTGTACCTCCCACTCTACTCCCTGCCCTGTCCCTGACCCCTGGCAACCACTAATGTCTCCTCAATTTGTATAATTTTGTCATTTCAAGACTGTTGTATGATGGAATCACACAGATATTATGTAACCTTTTTGGATTGGGTTTTTTTCACTCATCACAATTCCCTGGAGATTCATTCAAATTGTTGCACGTATCAATAATCCATTTCTTTTTATTACTGAGTAGTATTCAAGGTTATGAATTCCAGTTTCTTTAGTCATTCACCCACTAAAGAATGTTTATTTCCAGTTTTTGGCTATTCCGAATAAAGCTGTTATAGACATTTGTTTACAAGTTTTTACGTGAGGATAAGTTTTTATTTTTCTGGGATAAACACCCAAGAGTACAACTGCTGGATATTATGGTAGTTGCATGTTTAGTTTAAGAAACTGCCAAACTGTTTTCCAAGAGTGGCGAGGAATTATCTTTTAAAAACTTCTAGGCTGGGAACAGGGAGCAGATCAAGTCTGTTGAATGGGGTTTGCTGCCAGGCTATGGAGTAGGTAAATGAACTAAAGTGAAGGGCAATAAGGCCCTGAGTGCTGGCAACATGGATGGTGCATTACAGTGCTGCTCTGAGGCAGTAAGTCAGATCCCCAGGCCCATGTGCTCTCCAGCAATCGCTCAGCATCCTACACCAAGAACAGAGACCGCCAGAAGGCTTATGAGGATGGTTGCAAAACCGTTGACTTAAAACCTGACTGGGGCAAAGGCTATTCCCCAAAAGCAGCAGCTCTTGAGTTCTTAAACTTATTTAAATCCGCCACTCAAACCTATGACAAGGGTTTAAAACATGAAGCAAACGATCCTCAGCTCAAAGAGGGTTTACAGAATACGGAGCCTCAGTCAGCAGAGAGGAAATTCAAGAATGCTTTCAACATGCCCGATCTGTACCAGAAGTTGGAGAGTGATCCCAGGTCAAGGACACTGCTCATGGATCCTACCTACCAGGAACTGATAGAACAATGTCTAACAGGCCGTCTGACCTGGGCAAAAACTGCAACATCCCCAGATCGTGACTACCCTCAGTGTCTCCTTCGAGGCTATCTGGGCAGTATGGATGAGGAGGAAGAAGTTGAGACACCTCCACCACCACCTTCTCCCTAAAAGGAGACCAAGTCAGAGCCAATGGAAGAAGACTTTCCAGAGAATAATAAGCAGGCACTGAAAGAAAAAGTTGGGGAAGGATGCCTGTAAGAAAAAAGACTTTGACACAGCCTTGAAACAGTATGACAGAACCAACGGCCAGGACCCCACCAACATGACTCACATGACCAATCAAGCGGCCATGTACTTCACAAAGGGCGACTAGAGTGAATGTCAGGAGCTTTGTGAGAAGGCCATTGAAGAGGGGCTAGACAAGCAAGAAGACTATCATCAACAGATTGCCAAAGTTTATGTCAAATTGACAGAGCCTGTTTCAAAGAAGGAAAGTACAAGGATGCCATCCATTTCTACAAATCTCTGGCAGAGCACTGAACCCCGGATGTGCTCAAGAAATGCCAACAGGCAGAGAAAATCCTGAAGGAGCGAGAGTGGCTAGACTACATAAACCCTGGCCTGGCTTTGGAAGTATCCCCAGGCCAGGAAGCACTACACAGAAGCCATCGAACAGGACCCCAAGAGATACCAAATTGTACAGCAATCGAGCTACCTGCTTCATCAAACTCCTGGAGTTTCACCTGCCACTCAAGGACTGTGAGGAATGTATCCAGCTAGAACTGACCCTCACCAAGGGTTATACATGGAAAGCAGCTGCCCTAAGAAGCAGTGAAGGACCATACAAAAGCCATGGATGTCTGCCAGAAGGCACTAGACCTGGACTCCATTGTAAGGAGGTAGCAGATGTTTACCATGGCTACATGATGGTCCGGTACAACCAACATGACAGCCCTGAAGATGTGAAGCGATGGGCCATGGCCAAGGTGCAGCAGATGAGTGACCTGGCCACGTGGCTCATCCTGCAACAGATGCAGAAGGACCCCCAGGCACTCAGCGGACACATAAAGAATCCTGTAATAGTGCAGCAGATCTAGAAGCTGCTGGATGTGGGTCTGATTGCAATTCAGTGATGACTTGCTCATCATATCCCTTCCCTTCACCCTCATGTGGAAAAAGGAGCTGGAACTGTGGCAAGCAGCATAGAGCAGAAGGGAGAGAAAGGGAAAAGGCGAACATCTTCTCTCTATGCTTATACAGACCTAAGTGGAAGATAGAGAGACTTGTACTGGAGTCATTTGTGCAGCCTCTGGGCCCTCCTAGCACACACACGGTCTCTCCTGCTGCCCCGGAGTTTCATGTGTCCCACCCCTGGCGCTCAGTCGCTGTCCCAGCTGCTCTCGCATAGTTGGTGATTTGGGGGCAGGGAGTAGGCATGTATGTGGAGGGGAGGGTGTTCTTCCCAACCTCAGGTCCAAGTGTCTTCACACTATTAGCTCCATGACCCCTTCACCAACAACACAAGCCAGTCCGGCATGGTTACATGTTTAAAAAAAAAAAAAAAAAAGAAAAAGTAGCTCTCTGTTTATTGCTAGTACTGACCAGACAAGAGAAAGATAAAGAAAATACATCTTTGTTCAAGCTTAGTTCTTTTACAGGAATAGGAAACTAGAAGTCTATTCAGATCCTCTTATCATAGCTTAATTAATGAGAAAAGGTGACAGTGCATTATTATCAAGGTGTCTTTGAAAAAAAAAAAGCAATTTATTAATAAAAGCAGCTTAAAACTTCACAACTATTTTTAATGTTGACCTAGGAGCTCAGTACCTGTAGTGCTTTCATTGTCTACTGATGTAATATTTGGCACTGAGCAGACTCTGAATGTTTTACTCAACGTTTTGGGATTAAAATACAGAAACGTTCTTCCCATGTTCCCAAGTATGTAAACCTATTTATCTTGATTTATTTTTATAAAAGAACAAGGCCTCAGAAATACAGATACATGTTCTCTTCCCCAAAACAAAATAAACTGTATCCTTTGAAGCTGAAAACTAAAAATTTCAGAAGATTTTTGAATAATTTAGAAGGTTCTAAACCTTGAGACATAATATTCCAATTATGAAATCATTACTGCACAGCAAGTAATTTTGGCCCAAATCTGTTCTCTTGAAATCTGAAGTCAACAGGAGTTCCGTGCAGGAGACAATCACGTTCAACCAGTACAGGGCCACTCCTAACCTTAAAGCTTTTCAGTTCATGAAATATTTATGCATCCTAAACCGGATTTAAAAGTCATCACAGGCATCTACCTGCAGGCAAACTATTCAGTGTTTTCTGCTTTCTCCACATACCAGCTGCCTAGGGTCCCGCCCACTCCAGTTGAGTATTTCATACTATTCTCTACGCAACTCTATTCTACCACATCTGAATATCTGAATGCAAGAGATCATAGCTCCCAAGATATTTGGTGCAGGAAGGTCCCTAGAAGTCCTATGTATAATCACCGTGAGGTTTTCAGTTTCTTTCATACAGACAAAAGTCACTTCTCATCATTGATGACATTTCCCTCCTCATTCTATCCAGGTTGGAGCTGCTACAATGTCTTTCTTTGTTCTTAACAGTTATGTATTATCAACATTCATTTTCCCCTGTAGCATTTTGTATTAATTCACTATTCTTATCCGGAAAATAAAAATTGTATTTAAATTTTTTCTAATTAGTCCAGTAGAATTCCTTCCTTTCCCATAATAACCCTCTTAATGATGAGTTTTTATTTCTTATTAGTTGTTACAATACTGGCTTACTTGAAGGAGTTGTAGCCTTTCCTTATATTGAATAAATATAACACATATTCAGTGAGTGCCTACTATTTTCACTGTGATATCACTGGAAATTCTGTGGTTTAAAAGATGGATAAATTTCCTACCCTAATGGAGCTTACAGCCTAATGGTGAAGAGAGACATTAAACAGATCATCACACAAGTAATTAATTACAGTGCTAGCAAGCATAAGAAAAAAAATGCTACAAATGTACACATAAAGGGACTGGTAATCTGGCAGGAATTGTAGCCTGGCAAAAATGATGCTCAGCCTGAGATCTGATAATGATTAGGAGTTAACAGAGACAAACGGAAGAAGTGTGTCACTAGAGCGAAAAGGATTTTGGCATAGTTAGGAACCCACAGAATGTCACTGTGTCTGGAACTCAGAGCATAAAGGGGAGAAAGCTGCAAAAGAAAGCTGGAGCCAGATCCTGCTGAGTCTAGTAGGCTCTGAATTTTATTCAAGTTGCATTTGAAGTATTTTTAAGCAAGGGATTGCCATGATCAGCTTTGTACTTTAAAAGGATCACTCCTGGAAAATGAAACAAAGTAACCATTTGACTTAGATGGGGTGGGGGGAGAACAAAAGTGGACGAAGGAGCACTATTAGGGGCCTTTTATAAATGCCTAGGAGAGAAATGATGGATTTCTTGGATGATTGTGTTGGTATTGAAGAGGAAAAATACCTTACATGTAAAGCTAATGAGATGTGGTTTTTAACCAGAGCAACTGAATGGCTTGGACAGGTTTAAGGTATATGATTTCTGTTTGGGACATGTTTGAGTATGGGCTAGAATATGAGTTCCAGGATGACAGATTTTTTTTTGCCTTTTTTGTTCACTGCAGCAACCTGTGCCTCCGGAGACATTCAAGTGGAGATACTGAATAGGCAGCGAGATTATATGGAATTGCAGCTCAGAAGAGAGATTTGGGTTGGTATTAAAAATGTGGGAGTCGGGACTTCCCTGGTGGTCCAGTGGTTAAGAATCTGCCTTCCAATGCAGGGGATGAGGGTTAGATCCCTGGTTGGGGAACTAAGATCCCACATGCCGAGGAGGAACTAAGACCCGCAACTAAGACCCAACACAGCCAAATAAATATATAAATAAATATTTTTTTAAAATGTGGGAGTCTACTGTATATTAACGCATATATGAGAAATCTAGAAAAATGGTACAGGTGAGCCAGTTTGCAAGGCAGAAATAGAGACACAGATGTAGAGAACAAACGTATGGACACCAAGGGGGGAAAGCAGGGTGGGGGTGGTGTGATGAATTGGGAGATTGGGATTGACATGTATATACTAATATGTATAAAATAGATAGCTAATAAAAAAATAAAAATAAAATAAATAAACTTTGTACCTGTTTTTAGAAAAAGAAATGTGCTAGTCAGCAGGATATAGAATGTAGATCCTCTCAGAAGCCAGGACAATACCGAGCTCCTCTAGGGGAAGGCTGAAGAGTGGGAAAGTCAAGACCAAGGACTGGTGCCCAGCTCGCCTTCTAACAGCTCTCTGCAGCACCATGTGGTTGCCAAAGCATTTAATCATTCTCATCATGACCTCTGTGAGACTCAGTCCTTGTGCTGAAGATGTTCAGGCCCCAGTATCTCCCATTACAGCATTCAATTTAGACCTGTTCCACAGGAATACTAAGCCCTTCAACTCTCTCTCTCCACTCCTTCTTTCAAGAGCAGTGGATGGAAGGAAATTTAGGAAAATGGGTTACAGTATAAAATGGAACATGATGCTGAATTGTTGATGGAAGATACAGACTTTAAAAAAATTAATTAATTTTTATTTTTATTTTTATTTTTTTGGCTGCGTTGGGTCTTCGTTGCTGTGTGTGGGCTTTCTCTAGTTGCAGCGAGCGGGGGGCTACTCTTCGTTGTGGTGCGTGGGCTTCTCATTGTGGTGGCTTCTTGTTTTGGAGCACAGGCTCTAAGTGCACGGGCTTCAGTAGTTGTGGCACGTGGGCTCAGTAGTTGTGGCTCGAGGGCTCTAGAGCGCAGGCTCAGTAGTTGTGGTGCACGGGCTTAGTTGCTCCGCGGCATGTGGGATCTTCCCAGACCAGGGCCCGAACCCGTGTCCCCTGCATTGGCAGGTGGATTCTTAACCACTGTGCCACCAGGGAAGTCCGGAAGATACAGATTTAATGCTTGACCCTTTCTAGCCATCAGAGCCCAAGTCAGGGTGGTAGGGTACATTTTTTTAGCCAGGAAGTCATTTCTACGCTCTTTATAACTCAGCATACATTTCACACTTAATTTCTCCTTAATACAATACTGGTTAATAAAATGAGATCTCTTCATAGTATGACAGTTGCTAAAAAGGCAAAACTTCTAAAAACCAAACTGGTTAGAACTGGTTTAGAACCAGATTCATTTTTAGAAGTACCTATCTTATACAACAATGAATTCAAAAGTGTAATTTGTTTATTCTATCTATGTGCTTATCAGAATGTAAACTGCACTAGGTAACCAGTACAAATTGTCACCGAAATGGAGAAACCAGAAGTCACTGAGAGTTATGTTAAAAGGCAAAAACAACCACCAAACACTCTGCTCTGTGTCCAGAATAATTGAACATTACTTCTTTCGTAAGCAAGTTGAAATGATTTCTTTTCAAAAGACAGAGTTTAAAGATGCAGTCTGCGTAAGATGCTCTTCTCAGTACATGACCCCCCAAAAATCTCTAGTTAATGAAGTTCATTGAATAAACATGGTTATCATCATAACTGATACCATTAGTTGAAGAGAGTTTAAATTTTTTCTTAATATTATTAATATACGCATTACATGACCTTAAAAAAACCTGTTAGTCTAATGAAAGGGTTGTTAGGCTGGTGACACACAAACAGGTCATTCTATACAATGGGAATAATGATGCTTGCCTCAAAAGATTGTTGTGAGAATTAAATGAATTAATGTTTGGAAAGCATTCAGAACAGCCTCTGACACATAGCAAGCCAAATTAGTGTTGGCTGCTATTGCTGCTGTGACTACTTACAGATATAGTTCCTGTTTATCTGCATTAGAGAGATCCTCAGGGTGGGGATTACAGCTATGTTGGAATTACAGTGATTATTACGGTAGTCCCCCCTTATCCTTGGGGGATAAATTCTTTATTGTGTGTGTGTTTTTTGTTTTTTGTTTTTTTTGGCTGTGTTGGGTCTTAGTTGCTGCACGCGGGCTTTCTCTAATTGCGGCGAGCGAGGGCTACTCTTCATTGTGGTGCGCGGGCTTCTCGCTGCTGTGGCTTCTCTTGCTGTGAAGCACGGGCTCTAGGGCACATGAGCTTCAATAGTTGTGGCATGCAGGCTCAGCAGTTGTGGCTCGTGGGCTCTAGAGTGCAGGCTCAGTAGTGGTGGCTCATGGGCCTAGTTGCTCCACGGCATGTGGGATCTTCCCTGACCAGGGATTGAACCCGTGTCCCCTGCATTGGCAGGCAGATTCTTAACCACTGCGCCACCAGGGAAGTCCCAGAAGATAAATTCTAAGACCCCCCAGCAGATGTCTGAAACTGCAGATAGTACTGAACTCTATACATACTATGTTTTTTCCTATACACACATACTTATGATAAAGTTTAAGTTATAAATCAGACACAGTAAGAGATTAACAATAATAGCTAATAAGATAGAACAATTATTACCATACTGTAATAAAAGTTATGTGAATGTGATCTCTCTCTTTCAAAATATCTTATTGTTCAAATTTAATACCTGTTCCATCTTAACTAAGCACATAATGTGCACTGTGGCTGTAACATGTGTGGTTTGAGGTACACCAGGAAAACTACCATGAGTTTCTTTTTCCTTTTTCACAAAATCACAAATAAAAGGTCTTTGCAACCTCAGCACATGATTTTTTTTCTTAAGTTGAAACTTTCACCTTTTCACTTAAAGGAAGCACTTTATGACTCCTCTTTGGCATATCCAAGTTGCCAGCATCACTACTCTTGCACTTTGGGGGCATTATTAAGTAAAATAAAGGTTACTTGAACACAAGCACTAAAATATCATGACAGGCCATCTGATAACCAAGATGATGCTAAGTGACTAATGGGCAGGACATGCTGGACAAAGTGATGATTCATGTCCCGTGCAGGATGGGGCAGGTTGGTGAGAGAGAACGGCATGCAATTTAAAACTTATGAATTGTTTATTTCTGGAATTTTCCATTTAATATTTTTGGACTGTGGTTGACCGTGGGTAACTGAAATCATAGAAAGCAAAACTGTGGCTAAGCAGGGACTACTGTATTTTTAAAAATATGTTACATTGAGTACTAAGCAGGAATTCTGTACATAAATCAAATATTTCTAAGGCACTAGAAGAGCCACTATTCAAAAAACTTCTTTAAGCGCATAATTGCTTTTTCGGGACTACCCCTAAGAAAGTAAATTTCCCTTCCGCCACCACATTCCCCTAGCAGCTGTGCCAGTTTGCCTGTGTCAGCCTATTTGAGAACTGGTTCCAGCCTGTGTTGGAAGGGAGTTTGTGGCAAGAGCTGACATGGCCAGTAACCTTGGCTAATATATGTCTCAACTCTGAAAATCATTGATTGACGTTTTCCATTATCAGTCATTCTTACCTTTCCTGAAATGGTCAAAAGCCGGTTCTCTGTCTCCTGTGCCACCCTTCATATTTCCCTAGGCCTACTCAAAGTTTGTCCTCGTGACCCTCAGCCAATGTTCGTCCTGGCTCCTCTCAACGCTTCCTGGGATATCAGAACAGGCCGATCGCTGGATTCTATCTCTGGACCGTTCTGACCTCTCTCAAATCTACAGTCTTTACTTAGGCCCTTTGACAGTTTTTCTGGTCCTGCCGTCCTGTAGGCCTGTCTGTTGCTGGCTGCACCTTAGTATGAAAGGTGATTGAGGAAATTGCTGTGGACCCACAGGTTTCTGTATCTTTGAAGACAATTATGAGTCCTCCTGAACTCTTTCCTTGCCTTCTGTTCTGTGTCCTCCTCCCCCTGCCTGAGCGTTTCGTCAGAAATGGAAGGAATGATGAGCATGCTAGTAGGTAGATGGGTATAAACCATTGTGGCCCATTTCAAAACTCTTTTCCCTCCTTCCCTCCAATACAACCTTCAGCAAAAAGCTGGGTTAGCTTCCTTCTGGTCTCGCATGATGGAGCTGGGAGGGGCCCAAGCCTACCCAGAGTTGATTGACCAAGCTTTTTCATCTTGGTTCTTCAGAAGAAATCAAGAAGAAAATCCAGCCTGTGTGGCAAGGTCCCCCAACATGCCCACCAATGGAAACACCTAGGAGCACAGCACATGAACCCTGTTTCCTGCCTCACTGCAGACACAAACCAGGACAAGTTAGAGCCACAGACCTACTTCCAATAAGAGCTCTACTCACTCCAAGGAGATGATCCAAACTTAAGGATTATTGGTGCTTCTGAATTCACACAGGCCTATGGCTGTCGAGCCAACTCTCAAGAAGCAAGTGGAGGTCTTTCCTATTCTTCCATTGCCTGTTAGCTTCCAGCATTGCTAGAGCCCACTCAACTAGAGAGGACTTACCAGTGAGCCAACTTTCTAAAGTGAGCCAACCATTGTAACAGCATTCAGCAATAAATAAGAATGAATTCCTGACACACATAACATGGATGAACCTCAAAATAATCATGCCTAGTGGAAGCCAGACAAAATAAGAGTACAAACTTACTATGTGATTCCACTTACATAAAATTCCAGATAATGCAAACTAATCTATAGTGACAGGAAATAGATCAGTGGTGTCAAGAGGATGGGGAGGGAACCCACAAGAAGGAAAGGGAGAAAAGGATCACAAGGTGGCAGGAGGAAACTTTTGGGGGTGATGGATATGTTCATTACCCTGACTTTGGTGCTGGTTTCATAAGTATACACATGTGTCAAAACTTACAAAACTGTCCATTTAAAATATGTTCTATTTATTGTAGGTTAATTATATCTCAATAAAGAAGTGTATTTAAGAAGTGTATATCCACCTCCAACTATTAATATGGTAAATTATATTACTGAATTTCCTAAAGTTAAACCAACCCTGCATTCATGGGAATATATCTCATGTGGTCATGATGTATTAGTTTCTTAATGTGGTATTGGATTCTGTTTGCCAATATGTTTTTGCATTCTCAATCTTTTTATTTTGTCTTTTATTTCTTTAGGTAGTTATTTTATTGCCAATATTGGAAAATCCCATTATCTGAATTCCATATGATCTAAATCTATCATTTGTTGTGTTTGCAGACTTTCAAACAAAAGTTTGCTGTGTTTGTTAATTTTTCACTGGGAATTTTTATTTGTTTTAATCTAATATGTTGGAATTCTCAAGCCCTCAAGTAGGAGATGCTATCTCTAGGATTTGTATTTGTATATGGCAGGTACCAGGAATACTTCCAGTCTGGAACTATTCTATTTTTCAGTTTGGGATTTTCCTGTTTGTCAGTAGTATAAATTCAATGAATAGTATAAATTTAAACCCCCAAATCACAAATGGATAAGGTTAAAAATTCTCAGAAGGGATGATAGATATTGTTGTTTTGTTATTATTGTTTTTTATCCAGTGCTGCAGCCCAGATAAATTTCCTATTAGCTGTCCTTTGCTGGCTATCAGATTTGTTTTCTTACACATTATTTCATTGGTGTCACAGCCCCTTCAAAAGGGTCCTGACTTTATATTTGCATCTCAGGCTCTGTTTCCCTGTTTTGCACGGAAACAAAGCTTACCCCTTCATTTCTTTAGCAATTATAAGCCCCAAAGCTTTAGATTCCAGGTATTAGCATTTGCTCCGAGATAGAGCAGGTTTTTATTTACTTATAACCTTGATTTCAGCACAGAGTTTTTTTCTTTTGGTTCTTGGGAATTTACTTACTTGCAAACTCAGTCATTTTTTAAAATATATTCGTTGTTCAGTATCTATGTGTACTTCAGCAGGATAGCTTTTCAGAATATCTGACCCATAATACTGCCCCAAATGGAACCCCACTATGAGACCTCTCTTTTCATTAAACTGGACTTCTGTGTAACATATAATCTGGTCTGAAAGCAATCAGTAGGTGAGTAGAAGTCTCATTCACATTTCCTAGGCTATGCCCTTGGGCTTTTTAACATCCTAAGAATCTTTAGGGTTTTATGAATAATCTTTCCAGGATTTTCTAAACTGTTGATTGTAGCCAGTGGGGACAGCAGACACAAATAACAAATGCTTATGGTGCTCTATAGCATGTTACCAAGAATGAGAGTTGTGAATTTCTCAGTTCTATGATTCTCTTCTCTTAGCTTAGACAGCCACTGGTCATTAGGCTTTGCATGCTTTACTAACCACTCACTCACCGCATCATGACCAGTGACCACAATCACTACGCCACTAAAACAATTAACTATCTCAGAAGACAACTGAAGTCCAGCTGGCTTTCTCACAGAGCAACATAAACTTTGCTTTAGCATGAGTTCAGTGAAACCTGAAATACTTCTATGAGGTTGAACCACATAAACTAAGTCATCCTGTCACAATGATTGCAGATCATGTGTGAGAAGCAACCTAAAGTGTTCACACGTCAATCAAAGTTTGCATTTCCCACCTGGGATGGAAAACCCAAGCCAGAAAGAAGGCAAAGAACAGCCCTGGTGCTCGGGTTATTGGGCTATTACCAGGTACCAATATTAAGAGCCACACCTGTCCTGCTTTTTTTTATTAGCCATTCTCAATTACATTTAATGGGAATTAAATGGAAATCCCCACACAATTACCATTTCTTGTATTGTTTCCAGGCTAGATCTCACCAAAGGTGGAAGATTCCCACCTTGAAAAGAGGGGCCTAAAACCTAGTAGAGTGGGCACGGGGCTCAGTCAGCCTTGCCTTGGTGCTCAATCGCCTTGCCATTGCCTGGTCTCTCTGGTTGTTTCTGACCTGCTCTCTTGCTCCTTCCTGACCTCTTCATCTAGTGGTTCTCAAATTGTTGTCTGCATCAAGATCACAGGGGAACTTCCTAAAAACATTTTTAAAAAAAAAGTCCAAAAAAAAAAAAAAAAAAAAAGTCCTGATTCCACTTTAAAACTAGTAAGTGAGTCCTGAGGATATATCCAGAGAAAACCATAATTCAAAAAGATACATGCACCCCAATGTTCATTAAAGCACTATTTACAATAGCCAAGATATGGAAGCAACCTAAATGTCCAACGACAGATGAATGGATAAAGAAGATGTGGTGTGTGTATACACACACACACACACACACTGGAATATTACTCAACCATAAAAAAGAATGAAATAATGACATTTGCAGCAACATGGATGGACCTGGAGATTATCACACTAAGTAAGCCAGACAGACAAAGACAAATATCATATGACATCACTTATATGTGGAATCTAAAAAAATAATACAAATGAACTTATTTACAGAACATAAAGAGACTCACAGACATAGCAAACTTATGTTTACTAAAGGGGAAAGGGGGGTGGGGGAGGGAAAAATTAGGAGGTTGGGATTAACATATACACATTACTATATATAAAATAGATAACCAACAAAGACCTACTGTATAGCACAGGGAACTACACTCAATATTTTGTAACAACCTAAAAGGGAAAAGAATCTGAAAAGGAATATATATATGTGTACATATATATATATGTACATATACACACACACACATATATATAACTGAATCACTGTGCTGTACACCTGAAAATAACACCATATTGTAAATCAACTATACTTCAATAAAATACAAAATAAAATAAAATGAAAAAACAAAAAACTAGTGAGTGAGAAACTGAGAGTGGGGCCAGGAGTGCTTAGCAAGTTTGTCAGGTGATGACACAGATTGTCCCAGCACCACACATGGAGAAACGCTCTAAGGTCCCTGTTTCTGACTGACTGGGGAATTACTCTGGCTCTTGGCCCTCTGATATTTGCTCACCTTGTTCACCTGACCTCCTGTGTATGTCTATCTGAACTGATCTATTTGGCCCTGCCCTCCGTTCCCCCTGCACTCTTCATCCAGCTGGGCTGTAGCTTCTTGCTTCAGCTGCTGTGTGACTGAGGCCTGCCTTTTGCATGCGGTGTGGTGCTACCACCCCAGCAGATTACATCTGGGGTAACTGAGGAGTCCAGCTCCTGACGAAAAACCATGTGTGACTTTTCAGGCCTGACTATAGGCAATTACAAACACTTTGCTTGGTAGGCCTTACGGGGGATTGGTGCTCTCCCTATGCCAGACTTGGTGCACAACCAAGGCATTACAGTCTCTGAAGGGCGTTTCAGTCAAGAACTGGAGCCCGTCTGGCTAACCCAGGCACATTTCAGCCAAGGCACTCCTCAGGTGCCTCTATGGGGGAGGACTTCGAAGATACTTTTTTCAGACTCTGACTCAGTACCCTGTACTTTTCCACTCCTAGCCCTCATTTCCTCCCTGCCTCATGCATGACCAGCACAGTCCCCTGTGGGAGAAAATGAAATGGGGGCAGTTGACACCTTTTCCAGGTTTAGACTCTTGCTTCTACCATAGCAGTAAGTGATTAAAGGGTCCACTGTCAATTCTTTTTGGGCCTGTGCTTTAACCAGCTACTCCAACACCTGTCAGCTCAGCTCTTTCTCCAGCTTAGCTAAGCTCCTGACACCAAGAGATCCTGAGCCAAAACCACTTAGTTTCAGAAACTGTGTGAGATAATAAATATTTGCTATTTTAAGCTGCTAACTGAGGTCATTTGTTACAGAGCATTCGATAGCTAATACTAATACTTTTCACTTAGGTACATCTGGACTTTCAACCATTTCAAAGTGTTTTCACATCTATTATCTCACATCTTCCTGCCGCAGACCGGCTGCAGAAAGCTAGAAGTTCCTGGCGGTGAGGGGTAAGGAACTGAAAAGCACCAGTATGGGGTCAGAAGGGCCAAGACAACTGATGGTTGCAAGGCGAGTTTATTCAAAGAGCATGAATGTATATATAGGTTTAGTACGGAACGAATAGCCGACAATAAATCAGTAATCCTTGTTTTCCACATAATTCTGTCGCCACTGCCTATGCGTCAGCATGCTTTATGGGCCATTCTCTGGAGATACAGACTTCCCCCTTAGGGCAGCACGTCCTTCTTCTGGGGAACAACCAGGGGCTCTTAGATCCAGAGCAGGCACCTGGAATGAAACTGGCCGCAAGCCATTTTCCTTTTTTACGCTCAATACCGCAGCGTCAGGAGTGCATACCAAGAAAGAGACAAGCAGTTCTCCGGAAAGCAGAAAGCTGAATAAGCTTACAGCTTGGGGGCCACCACATCTTCCTAAATATAATAGCCTACATTTACAGAAAACTTACTTTGTGCCAGGCACTGTATTAAGTACTTAGCAGGCAATATCTGAGCAAACTGCCACAACTACTCTGAGATGGGTCCTTTTATTATCTCTGCTTTATAAGTAAGGAGATCGAGGCACTAGGTGTTCAATAATTTGCCCAAAATTACACAAATAGTAAGTGAAGTCATGATTCAAACCCTTGATCCTACCACTAAAATAAAATAAACCCAGAGAAGTGATGCTATTTGTGTAAGGCCATACAGCTGGCTAGTCCTGGAGGCAAAACCAGGAATCTTTTGATTCCCCATCCAGGAGTCAGGGATCACCAGGGGTCGTGAACAGACTTAGAAAACAGTTTTAGCTGCTAGCTGGGCAGAGAGACTTGCTCAGAGGGCAGGTGGTAGGAAATGCACTCGGGTGGCAAAGTCTTATGCACCTGCGTCTTCACCTATAGCTAGAACAATAATCTGACTGGATGTAGAATCCTTGCCTTCTGATGAAGTGGATCAAGGCTTCTCCTTACTTCCCAACAACACCAGACAAAAGTCACTTCAGCATGACATGAAAGATAGTGAAGAATAAGGTACACAAAATAAAGATACAGATGGGATTATTCAAGGACATTGTCTCCATGGAAATATGCACCCCAGGGGTGGATGGCGCAACTGCAGAGGAATAGGAGAATTTTAGGGGGATGATTTTCTGGAATTAAGAGTTCAGTAATTTAGACTTACTAAATTGGAATTCGTGATAATTCTGGGAAGCACTGAGCTAAAGCTACACACTGTGGTATAACAAGAAGCTGTATTTATCTGTGTATTTATCGGATACTATTGGAAAAGGAATGCTTAAAATATTTGTGATAACAAAATCTTCAAACTTTCAAACTCTTTGAAGCACTTGAAATGCTATGTGGAATAAACCTGACAGGGCTCAAAGGGGAGTTGTCATTAGTTCCTGGGGAGTTTGGAGAAAATTCAGATTTCTAGGCTTTCTCTCAGATACTGATTCCGTAGGCTTTTCGTGGGCCTGGGAGTTAATGTCTTAAAGCAACACCAGGTGTTTCAGATGCAACTGACTCATGCACATTTGTGAGGGATCTCTGCTAATTACACAACCATGCATCTTATCCATTTATTTATTATTATCTATTAGTTATTAACAGATACCTTAAGGACTTCCAGTCCTGTAATAATTGAAATCTAGGAATGCTTTCAAAAATGCCCTGTGAAATTTGCAATTACTAGTTGTTCACACTGGAACTTTATCAATTTATCACCACTGCAGTTATACCAAATTAGTAAAATTTCATTTGCAACTGGCATTCTCCCGCTCCCCTCAGAACTTGTAACTATGACAATGTACCTGGAACCTGAAGACTAAGCCCCAGTCCAGGCTCTCACAACAGTCCTTAATCAGTAGAATTTAAGAAACAAATGACCACCACTGTACCTTAGGTCTGGATGTCCTGGAAATTGTCCTTGTACCAAGTTCCTGCCTGAGCCCCAATTCCAACAGCAGCATCCGTGTACCCACGTCCCAGCACAGGAGTCTTTCCAGATTCCTTTATCAATTTCTTCAGTGACTTCTTTGTGTTCTGATCCCAAGGGCTGAAACTCCACCAATGAGCCGGCAATGGGTCTTTTGAGCTTTCTGGCTTGACCTCTGACCCTCACATGCTACGAGATTGCGCCGATGGTCCAGCTGCCTTCACTGATTACCTTCTATCGTCCATTTAAGGAACTTCCTTAATCACCTCCCACCTTCTACTGGATGACTATTCACTATGGCCCTCCTCCAACCCAGTTCAGGTTCTGATATTGGTTGTGTTTCTTACAGCCTTGGAAAACACCCAAGTGGAGTGTTTTTTGAAATAATACCTACGGCATACTTAAGATATATTAAATCTCTTTGGTTGTAATCACTTAAAAAAAAAACCTCTGAATTAATTTAAGAAATAAAATAAACTACCAAAATAAAACCCTCACATTTTTGAATATAACAACAAAAAAAAGCAGACTCACAGATATAGATAACAAACTAGTGGTAACCAGTGGGAAAAGGGAAGGGGGGAGGGGCAATAGAGGGGCTGGGGGTTAAGAGGTGCAAACTACTATGTATAAAATAAATAAGCTACAAGGAAGTATTGTGCAACACAGGAAATATAGCCAATATTTTATAATAACTATGCATGGAGTATAACCTTTGAAAATTATGAGTCCCTATATTGTATACTCGCAACATATAATATTGTACATCAACTATACTTCAGTAAAAAAGAAAACCTCTCATTTTTAACAGAATTTAAATTTTCTGGTTTTTTGGGAGATTTCTTTGTATTTTATTCAAGTTCATGAATCATGGATCACATTTCTTGTAAGATGTCTCATTACGTTTGCAGCATACAAATATACGGTTTCTTAAAATGGCCTCCTGTCACATACATATGATTTCTATTTGTCTGCTGTTAATGTAATTGACTAAACACTAGATTCCACTGATTATGCTTTCCCTTGTAAGCCACTTACTTTATAGGCATAAGCAGCTGTGTTTATGCTTCTGTGATTTGGGTTTCATTATGAAGTTTTCAGCACACGATTCAAAAGCAATCGTCAGTCTAAGCACCCAGGCACCAACTGGCAGTTCTTTACCAATTAAGGCAGTATTGCCATCAACACTTGTGTATGTCATGTAGAAGGATACACAGATGCACGTAAAACCACTGCGAGCACGATGATTGTGAATTTGAACAGGAAGAAAAACACTGTTAACTCTTCAGGAAGGAACTGATCAACAAAGACCTGAATTTAACCAAGACCATAAATGCATCCTCTCCTGCCCCTCCCTCAAATGAGAAGTATGAAGAGTTTTGTTTTTTAACATAGGTGTGTGGTATAAGTATTCAGAAAGGTGGAGTTAAGAGAGGCAGGCAGACAGAGGGGAAAGGGAGAAAGGCTGCAGAAAGCAGCCACCAAGAAGATGAGGAGAAAATCCATGCAGAGAAATGGCAGGAAAAGGAGGAGCCAAGGGAAGGACGCTGAGGGGAACTGACAAAGGTACAGGAGAAATATTGTGGCAAAGAAGCTGCATAGTCACCCAGGAGGTGTTTGTTAGCCAAACCTCCGTGACACGTGATTACAGTTATTTATTTCGACAACCTCGTGAAGAATATCAGAGGAAGGGCTGGTTTAAAACCTGGTTCTGCCTTCCACCATTAGCGTAACCTACGCCAGTTCCACAGCCTCTGCAGGCTTCAGTTTCCCCATTTGTAAATAATGGGTAGTAGGTGGCCAGGTTTGGGTGAGGATTAAACGAGATAACAAAGTAGTATTGGTTAAGAAGCTAGGCTGTGTGATCAGCTGCATAGTTTAAATCCCAGCTTCTAGCTGGGGGACCTTAAGCAAGTAACTCACCTGTCGGGCTTAGTTCCTTATTTTTAAAACAGGGATAATAAAAATAATGCCTACGTCCATGTGGCTGTTATGAGGATTGACTGGAAAATCACGTGTAAAACATGACGAACAGGTTAGAATAGTGCCTGGCACTTTGTTAGCACTCAATAAACATTGACGCTTAGGAATAAAAGCAGGTGCGAAGAGTATGGTATGGATGAGGATGTCTCCATCTTGGGAGGGCAGACACCATTTTGCTTTTTTTTTTTAAATACATCTTTATTGGAGTACAATTGCTTCACAATACTGTGTTAGTTTCTGTTGTACAACAAAGTGAATCAGCCACATAACAAATGGCGTATGCTAACGCATATATATGCTTCTTTTTCTACTCCTAGCATCTTGCTGGCACATCGCGAGCATTTACTGACCATGCATTATGCTATCAGAAATGATAGAAAGCTTTTCTTTTCACACTGATGTTTTGCACTCTTATGTTAACAACACTTACCTTTGCCTTGTGTATTGTTGATTAGATGGTTGTCCAGGCTTTCAACTGTTCTTTTCTTTGGAAAATGCTTTTTAACTGCACAAGAAATCTTCTCTTGGTTTAAAAAAAGAATGATGCCTAAAGCCCAATTCTAAGTTCCAACTCTAATCCTGGTTCTTCCCCCCAAACAACCATTTTATTGACTTTGGTGAATATCCTTTCACACCTTGTATTTTACATACATGTATGAACTTAATGTATGTACCTTTGTTATTCAGGATCCCACCAGAGGAACAGAACATTTTAATGTCCATGGGTTCAATAGTAATGGCCCCTCTTTCATTTCTGATAGTAGTAATTTGGTCTTGTCTTTTTTTTTCTTGGTTACCTGGCTAGAGGTTTATCAATTTTTTTTTTTTTATCTTTTCAAAGAACCAGCTTTGATTTAGTTAATTTTCTCTATTAATTTCTTATTTTCAATTTCATTGATTTATGCTCTAATTTTTATCATCCATTTTTTTCTTCTTGCTTTAGGATTATGTTACTCTTCTTTGTCTAGTTTCTTAAGGTGGAAGCTTAGATTACTGATTATAGATCTTTGTTGTCTAATATATGCATTCAATTCTATAAAATTCCCTCTAAGCACTGCTTTTGCTGCATTTCACAATTTTGACAAGTTCTGTTCTCATTTTTATTCTCCTCAAAGAATTTTTAAATTTCTCTTGAGCCTTCTATAACCCACATTTTATTTAGAAGTCTGTTGTTTAATCTCCAAATATTTGGGGATTTTCTGGCTCTCTTTCTGTAATTGATTCTTAGTTTAATTTCATTGTGGTCTAAGAGCCTACTTTGCATGATTTCTATATTTTCAGATTTGCTGAGGTGTGTCTTATTTGTATTAATTACCAGAATGTAGTCTATCTTGGTGAATGTTCCATGTGAGCTTGAGAAGAACGTGTATGCTGCTGTTGTTGGATGAAGCATTCGATAAATGTCGATTAGATCCAGTTGATTGACATTACTGTTCAGTTTAACGACATCCTTACTGATTTTCTGCCTGTTGGAACTGTCAATTACTGATAGAGGGGTGTCGAAGTCTCCAACTATAACAGTAGATTTATCTATTTTTCCTTGCAGTTCTATCAACTTTTGCCTCATGTATTTTGACACTCTGTTGTTAGGCAAGTAGACATTAAGGATTTTTATGTTTTCTTGAAGAATTGACGCCTTATCCTTATATAATGCCCTTCTTTATCCCTGATAATTTTCCTTGCTCTGAAGTCTGCTTTGTCTGAGATTAATATAGCTACTCCAGCTTTCTTTTGATTGCTGTTAACTGTGGTATATCTTATTTCATTGCTTTACTTTAAATTATCGGCATCTTTTTATTGAAAGTGGTTTCTTGTAGACATACAGTTGGATCTTATTTTTGTATCCACTCTGATGGTTTCTGTATTTTAATTGGTTTATTTAGCCCATTCACATTTAAAGTGATTATTGATATTGTTGGATTAATATTGGCCATATTTGTATCTGTTTTCTATTCATTGCCATTATTGTTGTTGCTGTTATTGGTTGCTGTTGTTCTTCCTCTTCCTCTTTCTCTGCCTCTTCTTTTCATTTACTCTTTTTCTGCCTTCTCTGATTTCTGCTTTTAATTGCATATCAATAGCCTTTCTTAAAATTTTTTTAGTTGTTGTCCTAGAGTTTACAGGATACATTTACAACCAATCCAAGTCCACTTTCAAATAACACTGCACAGCTTCATGAGTAGTATGGGTACCTTCTAACAGAATATTCCTAATCCCTCCTGGCCCCTGTAACATCACTGTCATTTACTGCACTTATCCATACGCTACAATCACCAAATACATTGTTGCTATTATTAGTTTGAACAAATTTTTATCTGCAGGATTAGTGAAAAAAAAAGAAAACAATTTTATTTTACCTTCACTTATTCCTTCTCTGACACACGTCCTTTCTTTATGAAGATCTAAATTGCTGACCCATATTATTTTTCTTCCTTCTCAAGAGTTTCTTTTAACATTTCTTGCAAGGCAAGTCTACTGGCAATAAATACCCTCAATTTTTGTTTGCCTGAGAAGGTGGTAATTTCTCCTTCACTTTTGAAAGATAATTTCACTACATACAGACTTTTAAGCTGGTGGTTTTCAGCTTTACTGGGGTAGCTCTAGAATAGACTTTCTCGAACAGCATAGGCCTTGGTCTTAAGGCCTGGCCTTCGTGGTGCCTCATCTGGTTGCCTGTCATTCGTTGACATTCTTTCTGGGCTGGAACTCCAATGTCTCCCAGACTCTTTGTTTCAATCTCTACCTCACAGCAAATGCTCTCTGGTGAGCCTGTGTCATCTTACCCAGAACTTCTGTGCCCTCCCTGACTCTGCTCCCTCTTCAATTCCTACCCTGCACATTCCGGTGACTATATCTACTCCAGTTCTTATTCTTCTAACTGGGACTTCCATGCTCTGCTCAGACTTTAGCTCACTGAGCCACAATTGATTAAGTGTCTCCAGGCAGAGAGCTGGAATGATTATGGGATATTACCTGATGAGTTTTCTTTTCAGGGATCACAATCTTGTGCTGTCCCTTGTCCAATACCTGAAAACAATGGTCTCATATATTTTACACAGTTATATGGCTTTTTATAGCATAAATGCTAATCTAATGCCAATTACTCTGTAATAGTCAGAAGCAGAAATGCTTCTTATTTGTTACTATTTTCCCATTATCTGGCACAGTTCTTGGCATATAGAGGCAATCAAGAAGAAATCAACACATGAAATGATACGTAAGTCAATGAATTCAGGGAAGGGAGAAAATAGAGGAAAGGGAGAAAGAATGAATTTGAGAGAGTTTGGGAGGAGTGACGATATCAGTGTACTCAAGCAAATGAAACCTTTTAGTATGGAATCTGACTCAAACTCAGAACATTTAGGAGTTAGGCTTAATATCTTTAAAGTTTCATTTTTAAAAAAAATTTTATTTATTTATTTATTTATTTTTGGCTGTGTTGGGTCTTCGGTTCTGTGCGAGGGCTTTCTCTAGTTGTGGCAAGCGGGGGCCACTCTTCATCACGGTGCGTGGGCCTCTCACTATCGCGGCCTCTCTTGTTGCGGAGCACAGGCTCCAGTCGCGCAGGCTCAGTAGTTGTGGCTCACGGGCCTAGTTGCTCTGCAGCATGTGGGATCTTCCCAGACCAGGGCTCGAACCTGTGTCCCCTGCATTAGCAGGCAGATTCTCAACCACTGCGCCACCAGGGAAGCCCCAGGCCTTAATATGTTTGGGGGGAAAACGTACTCAGTAATGGCTCAGGTATTCTCCATTTGTCAATATAATATTTATTGAAAAGCCTGAGCCAAGATTTCTGGCTTGAAATTCACCTTACATATCATATAATTAATAAACTAGTTCCAAGATAAATCAAGGCATATATGTATTTTATAATATTCTGATTTATAGTAATTGTTAGACTTCAGTGTTCTACTCATGCGTATTTTTGAATGTTGACAACGACAGGATAGTGCCAGATTTTGAAATCTTTTAAGTTTTGAGGAAATCGATCTGTCTTTAAGGATTTTTAAAACTTTGATCCCTACTTCAGACATATTTTTCTGGGCATTATAATCAATCAATTAATTATGTCATTAAGATACATTATTATTACTATGTGATGAAATAATCAATTTGCTTTTTAGAGATAAATTTTAGAAGAATAATTTAACCAGTCTTTTATTTCTGTTCATCCTTTTATTTTTTTAAAGCATATTTAGATGAGCTTATATAAAAATAAGACAATACTTTTTTTTTAAACCATTTTCTTCAAGCTATTTATTTCTATAACATCAGTTATCTGTTTTCAAGGTAAAATTTCTAGACGCTGCAGTTAATTTAAATAAAAGCCATTTCATTCTTTTTGGGTCTAATTTTATTTCTCAATTAATAAGCTCTGATTATCTCTTACAAATACTGTCTTGCTAATATTTTCTGAAAATGAAATGAATATATATCACAGAAAATTTTTAAATATGATATTATTATAGAAAAGGCAGAAGATCTTTTCTTAAATGTAAGCGCAATCCAGTGAACTATTTAAGGGAGATAAAAATGTTTTATAATGAAGAAAATAAGATAAAGAAAACAAGAAAGAAAGAGATTTGCAGATAAGGAATTAGGATTGAAGGGTAAGCACCTGACCTGACTTTAAAAGTCTCCAGCTACTCGCCTATTATAAAATCCTGTGGCCCAGGTAGTGGGAGAATTTAAGTCAAAAAATTTTTTTGTCTTGAATAATATTTTATTTTCAAGTAAAGATTGAAGGAGACAGGGGAAGTTATCTTTGGGTAGTCCTGAAGGAAACAACAAAAATTATTCATTTATAGAAACTGGACTTCAGGGAAAAATTATGCGAAGAAGAATAGCCTGAAGAAGAGACAGTTGAACAGGAAGGTCCAACAGCCTTCAAAGGTATGTACCTGTGTTAGAAAAGATCCTAAGTGCACCGAGATAGAGGAAACAGATGAGAAAGGCCGGACCTAGAGACCAGATATTCCCTAAACCTCATAGCACAGGTAAACCTACTGATATTGACACTGTCTTGCTTGATAATATTGCAAAAGTACAATAAAAAGATGTTCGCTTAAAGGAGCTGAAATAGTGGGTAGACTGAGACAAAACAAAGAAAAACTAAGATAGAAGCTCAGTTCATGTGTCAGACACATTTAAATCATTCCAGCTTAATTTTTGTAACCAAAAATATCAAATGTCAGTATCATAAAGTACAATATTGCTAATATCATGGTTGCTGTAATATAAATTGCCAAGTGGAAGTACCAGCTGAACTTGACTGTTTTCCAAGAAAGATATTGTTGCAGAAAAAGCACATGAATGGCTCTGTTTTGGCACACTACATACATGGTGACCTTTAATTTCTCCTCTTCCTGCTTCTCATTCTTTTCTCCTTTGCTTAGTATCACTCTTCTGAGTCTCCAAAAGGAAAAAAATTGAAAGAGAAAGACATTTATTTTTATTACCTTATGGAAGTCTGTTGCAGCTTATAGTCTATTTTAAAACACAATTCAATCAAAATATTACATCTTTTTTTTCTGGGTGGAGAACTTATAGTGATTTCTATTCTTTATTCTTCCTTGGGTTTTTCCAAGTTTTCTACAATGATCATACACTACCTCTACAATCATAAGCAAATAAATTTAAAGGAACTTACGGATTTATTTCTCTCATTCCAGTTAGGCACTTTATGATTCTATTGTCTCTTTGATACTCTGATCACACCTCTTTTAAAAATCTGGAATTAGTTAAAAAAATTATTTAGGGAATTTTAAATAAATTGCTTGGCTTAAAGACATTATAATTGAGCACATTGGTAAATTGAGGATCAAACACAGCAATCTCTCCCAGGTTTAGGGGGAGGGGAGGACAATGAGGGGAAAGTTTTATACTACAGAGTGATACTTGTAAAGATCTTCCAAAAATTTAAGAATTCTAAAAATAAAATGGATGGTGAAATAGAGAGAAAACCATTTAGAAAAATTCTGAGTAGAGCTGAAATGAACTAAGGCTAATCAGTAGTTTTGTAATTGCAAGACGGAATGCCTTATGCCCTGACAAAACCATAATTCAAAAAGAGTCATGTACCATAATGTTTATTGCAGCTCTATTTACAATAGCCAGGACATGGAAGCAACCTAAGTGTCCATCGACAGATGAATGGATAAAGAAGACGTGGCACATATATACAATGGAATATTACTCAGCCATAAAAAGAAACAAAATTGAGTTATTTGTAGTGAGGTGGATGGACCTAGAGTCTGTCATACAGAGTGAAGTAAGTCAGAAAGAGAAAAACAAATACTGTATGTTAACACATATATATGGAATCTAAAAAAAAAAAAAAGGTCATGAAGAACCTAGGGGCAAGATGGGAATAAAGATGCAGACCTACTAGAGAATGGACTTGAGGACATGGGGAGGGGGACAGGTAAGCTGGAACAAAGTGAGAGAGTGGTAGTGTATATATGGACATATATACACTACCAAATGTAAAATAGATAGCTAGTGGGAAGCAGTCGCATAGCACAGGGAGATCAGCTCGATGCTTTGTGACCAGCTAGAAGGGTGGGATAGGGAGGGTGGGAGGGAGGGAGACACAAGAGGGAAGAGATATGGGGATATATGTATATGTATAACTGATTCACTTTGTTATAAAGCAGAAACTAACACACCATTGTAAAGCAATTATACTCCAATAAAAATGTTAAAAAAAAAAAAAAAAAGGTGGAATGCCTGATGAGATTATAAGAGTTTACATAAGGTGTTAGCCTCCAAGAAATTAAGAAAATCAGTTATATTCTGATACATTAATACAAGGTGGAGGAAAAAGCTAAGTTGAAATGATTTTAAAGTTTTCAGGTTTTATTGTTATTACTATAAAGAGCAAAGCAATAAGATTATATCTGTATTGAGAGAGATCATAGTTCTTGGTATACATACTACATATAGTGGATTGTTTCCATGTTCATTCTGTTTTCAATCAGAATATTTTTTTATTATTTTTTTACCTGAAAAAATAGTGGATAATTTTGTCATTGGTGAGTCATGAAAGCCTTATTATTAGATACAGAAGATGGTCCTGGAGTTCTTTGTGTTGTCTTTGAAAACTTGAAAATTATAAATTTTCTATATCATATCATTTTTATAATTCAGTATTTGTTAGCAGTGTTCAATTTCAAACTGTGAATTTTTTTCTTTAGTAATGATTATTCAGTATGTGTTTTGTTGAAATGCTAAACAACCAATCTGACATAAATTTGTTTTCTAAGAAATAATAATTTCCATAATATTTTAACACACCACTATAAGCAGAATCTTTTAACGAATTGGGTAGCAAATGTAAATGCAAATACACAAACACTTATTGTTAATGATTTTACTGCTACATTTCAGATTAGCCCTGCTTATTAATTCAGTAAGATAGCGAGGTGCCCCTTTCAACAAAAATACTTTACTTACATCACTGAACTATCACTAAATACAGAAATGCCTACATTATAAAATAACTTATATTCAGACCAGTACTTTCTAACCAAGGAGATTTTTTACAGATCTCATTAACTATAAGGTGTACATGCACTAATTTACTAACATTTGATCTAGTAATGACATACACAGAGATAGAATTGCTGTTACTCTCTCACTAGACACTTGACTCACCAATGCCTAGAAAGCTGTGCAAATACAGACTTCTCCAACTCAGCTATCAGACCTAGAAAGGTTTAAGAATGTTTAAAGGAAGTTCAGGACTAATACACTGGAATTTTCAGTGGTTAAATGCTCCTATTTCACCTACATTTTGTATTAAATAGGCTTCGATTAGAAAGTTGAATATGAATATGTTATCTAAATTCCAGACAAATGACATTTGGGATTAAGAAATATGGGAGTCTTTAGGGCTTTCACAAATATTCCTGTTTTCTCTACTTCTGGGTAAAAGGCAATAATGCACTTCCTTGTCCCCTTGAAGCTCAGGTGTGGTCAAATGACTTGCTCTGGCCAATCAAATGAGAATGGAAGTGATCAAGGTCATTTGTTGATATTATGGTCTTCATCTATCTTATTACTTTCTCTTATTGGGCAGCAAAAGGAATGCCATTTATTGGGTCCTCTTAAACACTGCAGTAAGAACTGCTTAGTGTCTTAATTTTTCTTCTTTTTCTTTAATAATGAAAAAATTTAAGGCTTTAAATTTTCCTCTGAGTTTTCACTGGGTCTCTAGTTATGAAGTGTAATAAGATGTTCTTCTTTTCAGTGCTTTCTAAAAGTTCATAGATTTTCTTTTGATTTCCTTTTTGATATAAATAAGGTTTATAAGAATAGATTACTTTAGGGCTTCCCTGGTGTCACAGTGCTTAAGAATCCGCCTGCCAACGCAGGGGACACGGGTTTGAGCCCTGGTCTGGGAAGATCCCACATGCTGCAGAGCAACAAAGCCCGTGAGCCACAACTACTGAAGCCTGCGCGCCTAGAGCCCGTGCTCCACAGCAGGAGAAGCCACCACAATGAGAAGCCCACACACCGCAACGAAGAGTAGCCCCCGCTCGCGGCAACTAGAGAAAAGCCCGCACACAGCAACGAAGACCCAAGGCAGCCAAAAATAAATAAATAAAATAAAATAGATTTAAAAAAAAAGAATAGATTATTTCCAACATTATGATATTTTCAGTCACTCTTTTTAACGTACTTTTAGTTTTATTGGATCATGACAAAAGAATGTGACCTGTAAATATCTACTTCTTCAAATTTATTAAGGTTTTCTTTTTAGTTGATAACACAATCAATTTTTATAAATCTTTCAGAAATACACGATAAAAAGCTTATTTTCTAGTAAAGGGCTAGAAAATATGTATACACACACACACACATACACACATTATCCATCACATTATGTTTTTAAATTATGTGATTCAGTTCTCTAAGTTGTGCTCATTTTGTCCAATCATGTATTAAAGTTTTCCACTCTAACTACTTTATTTTTTAAAAAGCTCTCTTTGTATATCTGCCAGTTTTTGCTTATATATTTATCTGTTATGTTGTTTGATTCATACAGAATTATGACTGTGTATTTTCTGTAGACTGTATCTTTTTCATTATGAAATTACCTCCATATCTTTAGTAATTTTACTCTAAATTCTACATTAGCTCATATTAACATTGTCATGTCTACATTTTTTAAAATGTATCTAATATCTCTTTTTCTTTTCAACATTTCTTTAGTATTTTAAGTGTGTTTCCTATAGAGAGTTCACAACTAGGTTTATTTTTTAACTCAACTGGATATACTCTGCCCTTCAATAGGCGTTAGTTCATTCATATTTAGTGTAATGACATTAATTTTACTCTTCCATCATGTATGTTACCTATTACTTACTTTAGATTGTTGTTTTATATTTCTTTTTTCTTATTTTTTATTGGATTGATCAAGTTGTACTTCATTCAATTTTTCCCTTTGTTAATTTGAATGTTAAAGTTTTTAAAAATTCTTTTAATATTATTTTCCCCTTCTCTGGTCTCATAAAATGCATATACTTCTCTACTACCATTTGAAAACAAGATGCCACAACAACACTGTTTTTTCCCTACTTCTCTTCTCTTCAATGAAGTGAGACTTTTAAATAATTTTATTTTCAATTACGCCACTGATTTCTTCTACATTAGACTTTTAACTGAGAGGAATAAACATTGCAGCTGATCTCTAAGCTGAAATTTCCTGAGTCATGAATCCTTATCCTTCGTGACCTGGGAGGTAGGGCAAATGCTGAGGAGGGAGGCGGGGAGAGGCTTCCAGTTAAGTTATCATTTATGTCTGGAACACTGAGGCAGTTTTCATGTACTTATCAGGCATTTGTGGGAAGCATTGCCTCCTCTGAGAGACCAGGGGCTGAGGCTGTGCTGGAGAAAACAGTTACAGGAGAATGATGGAAGGCATCATAGCTCTCAGAAATGAAGGGATGGAACATATTTTGGCAAGGGAAAAAAATGGCTTTCTTTAGCAAGTTCCTATAGAACTGAATTTTAAAGTTAATTTTCTTTCCAATATCCACTTTTGCTTCTGCTTGAATTCAAAGAAGTTCAATTGTAAAGTAAAATAATAATAACATATATGTTATCCCTTCTTCCCTCTTCCACTTTCCCTATGAATGAGTGCTTTTACTTTCCCATCCCTACCCTTCTGTACTCTTCACTAACTCTTGAGTTTTGCTAAGGTAGTTTAATACATTTAAGTTTAAAACCTTTTACTAGAATTTCCCTTATTGTACATTCCTTCTGTTTCTAGGGTTTTTGCTTAGCATTTACCTTACAGTGCTCTCTCTTATCCATTTGGATTTCAATTGAATAAGCAATGTTGATTTAATGTATAAACTTTTGTTTCTTATCACTGTCCTCTCATGTCTTTGATTCCCCATCTTAGGCTTCTGTTGTGTTCTGTGACATTTATTCTTTGTTTTCATTAGTCTTTTCTTGAGAATTATCCTCTCTGAACACTAGCATATCCTCAAATATCTTTAGTTTGTTCTGACATGTGGATAATTTCTTGACTGTATATAGGAGTTTCACATTGAAATTCTTTTCTCTCAATAGTCCTCAGATACTGTTCCATTGATTTTTAGCTTCTGGTGTTGCAAATGAGAAGTTCAAACCCAGTATTACAGGCTATTTTTTCCCCTTTATGGTTGGCTTGTTCTTTTTGACAGGAAGCTTTCAATATTTTCAACTTATCTTTAGAATTCAGAAACTTCCTAGGATGTATCTAAGTATATGTCTCTCCTCATGAATATGGCTAGGTACTTGGTGACTATTTCAATATAAAAATTCAGATCTTTCTTTACTCAGGGACACTTTCTTCCTCTCTTGCTTTCACTACAGCCTTATCCCTATGTATGGATTTCTCTTTCAGCTGGAACTGCTTTTGTTTCCATGTTTAGCTTCCTAGATATATATCGTCCAATTCTCTTATCTTTTCTCTAATGATTTGTATCTCATTATATTTCTTGCTTTGTGCTTTGAGATATGTTATGGGTTGAACTGTGTCCCCTGAAAAGAAACGTTGACATCTTAACCTCCAGCCCCTCTGAATGTGGCTTTATTTGGGAACGGGGTCTTTGCAGATGTAAATAAGTTATGATGAGGTGGACCCCAAATCTAATGACTGATATCCTTATTGAAAGAGAGAAATTTGGAGACATAGAGACACAAAGGTAAGAAAGCCACGTATTGATGGAGGCAGAGACTGGAGAGATGCAAGTCAAGGAATGCCAAAGACAACTAGCAACCACCAGAAACTAGGAAGAGGAAAGGAAGGATTCTTCCCAAGGGCCTTCAGAGATAACATGATCCTGCCAATACCTTGATTTCAGACTTCTAGCCTCCAGAACTGTGAGAGAATAAATTTCTGTTGTTATAAGTCCCCAATTCATTGTAATTGGTTACAGCAGCTCTAGAAAACTAATACAAGATAGTTCTTCCACTAAATGTTTCAGGTCACTAATTTTAGTCTACTTCATTTTATTTACTGAGTCACTTGATTTAAAAAATATGTTTTGATTACTGTTTTTAAATTTTAAATGGACTCCACTAGAATCTCCTTAAGTCACTTTGATATTTTATAATTCAAGGTTTTTTTCTTTAATTAATTAATTAACTTATAGCTGCCTTGGGTTTTTGTTGCTGCACACAGGCTTTCTCTAGTTGCGGCGAGCAGGGGCTACTCTTCGTTGTGGTGCACGGGCTCTAGGCTTCAGTAGTTGTGGCACACAGTCTCTGTAGTTGTGGCTCATGGGCTCTAGAGCACAGGCTCAGTAGTTGTGGCACACAGGCTTAGTTGCTCTGTAGCATGTGGGATCTTCCCGGACCAGGGCTCAAACCCGTGTCCCCTGAATTGGCAGGTAGATTCTTAACCACTGCGCCACCAGGGAAGTCCATAATTCAAGTTTTTAATCTGTCTCATCTAACAGCTGTTTTTCACTAAGCATTTGGTTTTGCAGTGTGACTAATTTTCATTTCTGGGTGGTAGGCTCCCTTCAGTGGTATTTTTCTTAATTGACTGACTGGAGCTCAGGTCTGATTCTGGGGTACCCTAAGCTGGCGGCAATCCTGTGGGTGGTGGCATGCAAAGTGATCTCTACCCCTGTGGCGGCTGCTGTTGGTGGAATAAAGGAAGAAGCCAATTTCCTGCTAAGGTATTTGGTGAAAGTCTCTCGGCAACTTCGTCTTCCTGTGTCCGACCCCCAGCATCAGGGGCAAGGCAGGCTTGGCTCACCCATTCAGCAACTTCTTGGACTTTGGGGAGTCAGGACAGTAGGTCATGTTCATGCTGGACTAATGTTTATCTCTCCAGGGAGGTCCATAGCTTTCTGAGGCCAAGCTCTTCCCAGGGTCCTCTGCTTTTTGGTCCTTTACCTGGGAGTTTGTTCTGCTCTCCAGGTGTTTTCCCAATCAAGTGGAAGAAAACTCCACACTAGTTCTCCCTCCTGTACCCCAGCAGCATTATTGCTGTACCCACAGTATTTCAGCTGCTTTAATTCTAAATTTTGAAGTATAATGAATAGAGTCCAATGGATATATGTATGTTTAACAATAAATAACTTGCTACACCTGACATTCTAGAGTGGTTACCAGCTAAAACTTTCAACATGGAGCAAGTATAGGGAAACTGGTTGCAAAGTATTACAATATGGAACATCTAACTAGAGTAAATAGGAAAATGTAAGAGTATTTATGTAAGCACTTGTTTGGTAAACTTGATATAATGCTAGTCCCTCTGTTTTATAAATAAAGTTTGCATCTGCTTTAACATGGAAGAATTTTAATTTTACATAAATTAGGTAGCCTCTTTAGAAAAAGGCAATTTGAAAATAATCTCATGATTTTAGTAACTGTGGTCTTTATGACCTTGATATATGCTTTCCTAGAAAATAGTTTTCTAAAATATTTGTGTAAGTCATTTAAATATCTAGCACTCATGGGTAAGTTGATAGCCTAACACCCAGTGTAAATAGTTGGATTTTTTCCCATAAACTCTGATTTCCTTTCAAAAATAAATTTTCATCTTTAGTTGGATCAAGATGGCAAGTTTCCCTATGCCTTCCAACCTCCAGGAAAGAAAGACAAAATGTATTTCTGAAAAGAATAAATTATTAACAGCACTAGATAATAATAAAGGGATCAAAAATTCTGAGAAATACTTGCAAAATAGAAAGTAGACAAGATCAGATCTCTGGGGGAAATATAGGAAATGATAGCCCAAAGCAAGGTGAAAAGAGAAGGATGCTATGGCCATGGGGTTAGTTTCAGGGAAGCTGCAAGTTCAGAGTCAAAGGACCCAAGAAATGAAAGGAGGTCATTGGGCACATTTTAGGGTGGCCAAGTGGGCAGCTGAGGTTGGAACCCTGCCCCCTCCCTCGCTTGCACCTGCTGAGCAGAGTGTGTCTTCTGGCTGTGGGACTCTATTTTGGTTTTTTTGTTTTATTTTTTTGTTTTTGTTTTTGTTTTTTTTTGATGGAGGGTGGAGTGGAAACTAGCTGGTGAGTGATATCTTCCTACAGGCCAAAATGGGAACTATCCCCTCTGGTATCAGCAAGGCAAGTTACTGTTTTCCTACTAGCTTTATGGCTTACCATCCCTCCAGGAAATAGCTACCCAGAAGATAAATTATGGCACACCCTTTTCAGCATTACGTCTTGTCCTTCTCCTACAACTACCAGAAGCAGGCTAATAGGTCACCAGATTGAAAGATGAGAGGAGGTTGCACTTATTCACATTTCTCATGATTCTATATGAAATTGTTTTGGCTAAACTAATATGCCTGGCCTCCTCTATGCCAAATTACCCACACACTTTTTCCATGACTTAGTCTATTGATGTCACATCTATCCAATAATTAAGAATTCCTATTTGTTTCTTGTTAACAGTATCTCTACGAAGCTTTTAAAACAGAACAAAGGGATATCAATATCAGTACAAACTGAATTCAGTGCAGCATAAAGATGTTAAGAATCGTGCTGCATTAAATAGCAGAGAGTTAACAATAGTTGGTTTTTGTCTCCTTTTAAACAAGCTTGCTCGGAGGACATACCAATCTAGATTTTCCCCAGTGTCTATAACTGCATCCAAAGGGGCATATCAGTTCTGTCTATCTATTACCCTCTCTCTATATATATGGAGGACAATGTTCTATTTCTATGCAGAGGGAAACTAATCCGAGTGAGGCATTTCAGGAGATTTAGGACTCACCGGTTAAGAAAAGGCTTAAACATCTCTGGGGGCACAGATCTTCACTAGAGTCTTGTCTGACCGACAGGTTTTGCTCTCTTCTAGGGTAATCGGCAGCCACCAAAGTGAATTAGTCATGCATGTTAAACAATTGATAGTATACCCAGTGGGGAGCCCTAAAGATCCTACTGCAATCTTATCAGTCTCAACTGGAATGAGTCCATTGACCAGAGGACAAATTTTATTTAAGACAAACTTTCTTTTCAGTTTAACTAATCCTAATTCTTGCTCTTGCCATTTGGTGAATTCCTTTTTCTGATTCAAGAGCTCTTTTTAAGATAATCACAAAAATGATAAATGTACATAATCTCCCCCCACCACCATATCAATGTATTGGTCCACTGCAATTCTCTAGATGCTCTCCCTATCTTGTTTCCATTCCTTATCAATGATCTTTTGAAAAATAAAAATGTAGTCTGAGGAGAGTAAGGAGACTAAATGGGGAAAAGTACGAACCTTAAGAATTAACAGTACAAAGGAGGAAACAAAAAGTACTATGACTAGATTTTGCATGTTAGAGAAAAGCAATGCCCTGCAGGCTTGATAATCATCTGGTAAATGTGAAAGGAATCTAATGGTAATTTGGTAAGTTAAAAAAAAAAAAAAAAAACGCTGCATTAAATGGTTTTTTACTTGTTGGCTCTCCAAAATCCATTTTTACTTCTCACAATACATCAATTTCCTTTTGGTTTTTTTTCCACATTGAATCAGCCTTTTTAAAATGCGCCCTGTTTTCTCTGATGACTTCTCCAAAGAGAGCTGCGCTGACTTCAGGGAGGGCACTTATTCAGCCTGAAGGGACAATTCTGTGCTCTCCAGTAGAGTGGTACCTGAGGCCATGATTATTTATGCTCCTGCAGCTGTGGCCATTGCTGTAGGGAGCCATATTCCAATGTCTGCAGGATGCAAATGACTTTCACAAGAGGGTACTTGTATTAGTTTGCCAGGGCTGCCATTAAAAAGTACCACAGACTGGGTGGCTTAAACAGTAGAAGTTTATTTCTCACAGTTCTGGAGACTAGAAGTCCAAAGTCAGGGTGTCCGCAGGGTTGGTTTCCTCTGAAGGCCTCGCTCCTTGGCTTGTAAATGACTGTCTTCTCCACGTGCCCTCACATGGTCTTCCCTCTGTGTTTCTGCATCCCCAATCTTCTCCTCTTAATAAGGACACCACTCATATTGGATTAGAACCTACACATATGATCTCATTTTACTTTAATTACCTCTTAAAGATTCTATCTCCAAACACAGTCACATTCTGAGGTACTGGGGTCACGAATTTCAGGGGATGGGAAAGACACAATTCAGCTCATAACAGTAGTCTTCTCCTCTCTAGTAGAGGGTGTTCAAATGGTGAGATCTGCTCCATGTTTCAAAATTTACCAGAGTCAGAGTCAAGCAGATCATTTATCAGAGGGTGAAAAGTTTTAGAAGAGCATAGAAGTTTGCACAAACTGAAATTTGCCTCAGCATGAGCACTAAAGCAAGATGGCTTGAATAAAGTGCTGTGAGGTAGTTTTTTAAGTTCAATATTTGGACACATACTAACTCCTCACTTCTTTGTCCTTCAGGTTGATATTAATTACAAGGTTAGGAGTAGAGAACAGGGTTAGCAGGAAAAAGGACTATTTACTGTTCTTCACGTCCCCAACCTTACCCTCACTTTCCTCGTCTCTTGGGAGGTGAAGGCTACTCCATGTGGGCTCCCTCAGCTTCCCTTGCTCTCCACTCCAAGCGCTTTGTTCCTTCATCCATCCTGTGTCACTTCCCTCCTCACTCAGAGGGTACAGGCCCTTCTATCTTCCCAAGGCCAACTCCTCTACATGTGTCTTTGCTTCCGTGGTCAATCAGAACCTCCAAGACTTTTTTCCTTCAGTGACTTTTTCCTATCTCCACTGTCTCTCCCTCTCCAGGGAGAGGCCATAAGTCTCTCCTTCTCCACAGGTTATTTCTCCTGAGTTCACCAGAGTTCCAGTATTCTAAAAGCAAAACAAAACACAATTCCCTCTAATTGTGTGCTATCCCTCCTCTTTACTGCCAAAGATCTCAGAATAACTGTACACTTGAATTCATTGGTCAGTCGTCTTCCTTAGTCCTGGTTCAGAGATGGGCACTACTGACAACATCTCCTGAAGCACTTCCCTCCCTTGGTTTGTTCTGGCCCTGCCTGTCCTCGCTCTCCCCACAGCCCAGCTCTTGACCCAGTCCTCTTCTTGCCCTGTGTCCTCTCAGGAGGTGATCTCATCTGCTCCTATGGCTGCAATATAAACCTCAGTTCAAATATTTACTGGATCAATATGATTCGCCTTGACCTAAGCTCCTGACCCACACTGTCAACTGTTTCCAGAGCAGTTCCATCTGGATGGTCAACAGGCACCTCCGACACAACATGAGCAACACCAAATCGATCATTTTCCCCTAATACCCAACTCTTTTTTTTTTTAACAAGTAAACTGCAATTAAAAAAAAAAAAAAAAAACCAAGAGAGAAATATAAGGGAAACCTATAGATTAAGAGACTTAAGAGACATATCAACTGTGTGGATCATATGCTGAACCTGATTCAAAAAAGCTGGAAAAAGATATGGTACAATCAGGGAAATTTGTAATATTATGAACTTACGGCTAAAGTTTATGTGTGATAATGGTATTGAAGTTATGTTTTAAAACAGTCCTTATCTTTTTGAGATACACACTAAAATATTTATGGATGAAATTATGTGATGTGTGAGATTTTTCTTTGAAATCCTCTATCAGGAAAGGGACTGGGGGTTATAGATGAAATAAGATAAGGCATGAGTTGAAGCCGGTGATGGTTACACAAGGTCATGCACATAATTATCTTTACTTTGGTATTTGTTTAAAATTCCTCATCATAAAAAGGTTTTAAAAAATAAAAGATTAAAAATGAAATTAAGTTTAAAAAATCTACACCTCCTTCTCATGTCTCTAATTTTGCTGACAAACCCTTCTTCCTTCATCTTTGTCATTTTGCTATCCTTCACCTCCCCACGACCTCAAACATATAGGAAATGTATTGAGCCCTGCTTGCTTTCCCTCCAAAGCATACTTGGTTTTCTTCCTCCTCTCTCTTTTTTTTTAATCACCTGGGTGGACATGTTCTCTTTTTTCTTTCATTTGTAATAACTTCCTGTCTCCCCAACCCTGATTTTCCTAAGAGCAGAGTTTATTCTACCAAGAATAAATATTATTTTAACCAGAATAAAATAATATTCTAATTCCACTTGTATTCCCAGACCATTCCCTAGAACAGACTTACTCTGAGAAAACAGAATAATCTCTGAGAGGGTTTGTTATCCAGAATGAAGCACAAAAGGATTTCTGACCTTGTAATTGGTGGGAGTGAGATTGGGAAGGAAGTTCAGGACTTGATTTTCCATTTGCATTCCAAACTTGAGTTACACTTTTCTAATAATTGTTCAATAGGCAGAGATAGCTGAGTGTGCTAGTTAAGAACCAGACAGCCTCCCAGCTCCAGGGGTTTGGTTCCCTACTAAGTAAAGTAAGAAAATAATTGTGCTTATGCCATAGGATCATTATGAGGATTAAATGAGATAATATGTATAAAATGCTTAAAATAGACCCTGGCACAGAGTAAGTGCTAATAAAGTTGGTAAAATACAACTCCTTTGGTGAGTTAGCAAATCCTTCTGTTTTGTTTTTTAATTAATTTTTATTGGAGTATAATTGCTTTACAATGGTGTGTTAGTTTCTGCTGTATAGCAAAGTGAATCAGTCACATGTATACATATATCCACTGTTTTTTCGATTTCTTTCCCATTTAGGTCACCACACAGCATGGAGTAGAGTTCCCTGTGCTGTACAGTAGGTTCTCATTAGTTATCTATTTTATACACAGTAGTGTATGTATGTCAGTCCCAATCTCCCAATCCATCCCACCCCTCCCCCCAGCAAATCCTTCTGTTAATAGAAACTGCCATACCTCATAGAGTTTCCAGATTATATTCTCTAATTTTAATGAAACTAACCTTCACAAAATGAATAAACATCTTTAAAAGATGTCTGCAAAGGAAATGAGGAATAAAGACAGACCTAATAATGTAAGTACAGGCAAACAGTAAGAAAATGGCAGACCTGATTCTTCTATTCCTAATATAAGCCCTTCGTAGCCACATTGCAATGTAGAAACAACGATGATGAAATTAGATCTGACAGGAAGTCAGCCAAAGAAGAAGAAGAAGAAAGAAGTAACCAAGAATACTACTTGAAATATGAGTATATACATCCACAATTGTTAGGAATGAGCCCCTAGGTTCTGAAACACACAGAGCTCCTGTTTTGTGAGTCAACAAATGAAAGATGCATCAGAAAAGATATAGTCTCCACAGCATAGTCTCTTAGGTTGAAAAATGTTTTTTGGGAAAACTGTGTTAGTTGGAGCTGCAACTTTAACTGGAACAATTTTCAAAAGATTATTCTAGGTCAGTATTACAGGAAAAGTATTAAAGTCAGGAGTGAACAAAATGCTAAAGCATATAGCAATGTAATTAATTATATAAAGACAGGACATTGAAATATAGTATATTCCTAATATTTTATAAAAAGATGAGCAACTGATAGTGAATTTTAAATTTCAAGCAGATGTTGACTGGCTATCTCATACTTAAGAGAACTACTGGATTTAAAGACGATGGATATTTCTCTTTTCCAGAGACAAATGTGATGACTGGTGGCAGTTTGATAGTATGCTGTCCATCAAATGTTTTCAAACACATGAACACACCTAATCCGTCCTTTAAAAGTTAAAAAGAGAGAGAAAACACCAGATTTTTGAAGGAAAGTCTTTCAAAATAAATTGTACCAGAGAAACAGTACTATGAAAACACATATTTGAAAATGTTCCCATTGCTATGCAATGTTTGGGGCAAAACCAATGTAATTTATCACTCTGATACATTTTTATATCTGAACAATTTAAAAACTTGGAAACAATTTTATTATTTGTTTTAAAATCTTTCAAATGAAGAGTTTCATTGGGCTTGAACCCCTTTTCAAAAAAATATTAAACTACAAAACCATCCAACTTAGTTTGCAAAAACAAGTGATAGGCACAATGGGAGATGGAAATTTACTAGTCATGTTTCAACAAGTCTTTGCTTCATTGCTGAATAGGATTAAGAGTGATTTAGTAAGTACATCCAGCCACGTACTTCTTCCATTCAGATCTAGAGTTCTTTGTTAGGTATTTTCCCAGCTAAGGCACCATTAAAACCAAGCATCAAAATAAACTGTATCAGAACTAGGACTTTAAAAACAAAGAAGCATTTCAATCACACTACTCTCACTAAAAATATTAGTATAATTTAATCACTTATAATATAATAACCTATTTTTTAAAAGGGCAATATGATACTTTGTACCACAAATACAAAGTACCTTTTAAAAAGTTTACTTGAAATAATTTTATCATTCAAAAATTTATATAGTAAATTATAAATATTTATAATATGCATAATGTATTAGTAAAGCATGTGTGTATGTATATACATGTATGTACACACATGTGTGTATGTGTGAGTGTGTGTGATTTCCAATTAATTAAAATCAAATTCTACTTCCAGCAAGATATTGTAAGGAGTTCCACAGACCCACTTCCATTTCACCAGTGAAATTGGTGAAAATTATTTAAAAAAAAAAACCCACCATTTAAAGTCACGGGAAATGGTCTGAAGGATATACAGCAAATAAAGAATTCAAAATCTACTAAAATTTAGTAACAACAGAGGCTGTGGTATTTGAACCAATATTTACTTCCTTGCTATTTCCTCCCAGCTCAGTGAGACAAAACTCCTCTCCAGACTGGTTCAGACAATTACACAGGGCTCCCTCTCCCCACAGGTCCCAGCTAGAGGGCTGTCATCCAAGAGAAGCACAATGTCAACATTTCTCATCCTGCCCTCAGCTACCTGGTGCTGAGGTTAAGTTCTGGGTGAATGTAGCTGAGAATTGGGGGCTCTCTTCTATCCATCACCCACTGGTGTGATGCAGGCTCTACCTTGGGTACGGAACACTAAGAATGCTGGGGCCCTTGCCATGACTCATTTGTAGTCTGTAAATCCGAGGTTCCAAGCCAGGAGAGGCAAGCTGAGAAGACCTGAAGCTACTGTCACCCCGTCCACCAAGTGCTCAGCTCCTGGAATGAAGGTATCACTCAGAGAGAAAAGCAACCCTGTCCCCACCTCCAGCCCAAGCCCTGGCTCAGAGACTTTGCTCAGAGTAAGAAGCAGGCCATAAAATAGACAGCTCCAAATCTTGTCCTGAACTAACTGACTCCATTTGTAACAGATTGTAGAGAAGTTAAAGTCTAAGCATCCTCTCAAAAGCAGTGAAGATTTGGTGAAAGAAAACTGGGAAGAAATTGATAGATGCATTGGAGATAAAAGCTAAACTGTACATCAACTAGTTTGTCAGAGAGAGCAGACAGCTGGGAAGAGACATCTGGGAGAAGCCCTCCTGGGCTCAGTAAAAATCTCAAGCACCCACATCTGGAGCACCCCTTCAAAGAAGCCTGAATTTGATTGGATCAGAGGATGGTACAATCTATGCCCAGGGCATGTTGAAAACAATAGAGCAGTCAGCCAGCGACTAGTACTGAAAATTAACAGATAGGTGTAGTCAGGAAGAAGACAAACTAAGAAAACCCTGGCAAAACCCAGGGTGATTGTGGCCTACCCAAGCCTGCGCCCCTAACTCCCTACCTCCCATCCCCCCTGGAGCAACATCAGAGACTTCATATGGCAGGGAGGAAACAGACTTCACTAAAAAAATGCAGCCAGCCACTCAACAAAGAAACAGCAATAACAAACCCTGGTATGGGATGAGAGGGACCAGCACCCAGAGTTGCTACAATATATTTTCTAAAATGTCCAGTTTCTAACAACAAAAAATAATTATGAGACACAGAAAGGAACAGGAAAGTATGATCAATATCTTAAAAATGCATGCAGCAGTAACTACCTGTGAGAACAACCAGATCACTGGAATTAACAAAGACTTCAAAATAGTCATTATAAATATGTTCAAAAACTAAAGGAAATCATGATTAAAGAAATAAAGAAAGGTATGATAATGTTGCATCAAATATAAAATATTAATTGATTAAAAATTATTTTTAAAAATGAAGATTCTGGAGTTAAAAAATGAAATGAAAAATTCACTACATACAAGAAAAGAAAACTGCAGACCAATATCTCTCATGAGCGTAGACAAAATTCTTCAACAAAATATTAGCAAATCCAAAAAGGTTTAAAAAGAATTATACTCCAGGACCAAGTGGGATTCATCCCAGGTATGCAAGACTGATTAAACATTTGAAAATCAATTAATGTAATCCATCACATCAACAGACTAAAAAAAAAAAAAAAATCACATGATCAAATCGATAGATGCAGAAAAAGCATTTGACAGAATCCAACACCCATTCATGATTTTAAAAAAAAGGAAAACAAAACAAACAAACAAAAAAACACCTCTAGGTAAACTAGGAATAGAGGGGAACTTTCTCAACTTGATAAAAACCTACAACTAAAATCACACTTAAGGGTGAGAAACTACAACATTTCACACTAAGATTGGATACAAGGCAAAGATATCTCCTTTTATCACACTTTTTTATCATCACACTGGTAGTCCTTGCTAATTCAATAAGGCAAAAAAGGAAATAAAATGTATACAGATTTGGAAGGAAGACATAACTGTCTGTTCATAGATGACATGATCGTCTATGTAGAAAATCCTGAAGAATTGCCATAAAAAGCTCCTAGAATCAATAAGGAATTATTGCAAGGTTACAGGATACAAGGTTATTACACAAAAGTCAATGCCTTTCATATACATCAATGAAGAAATTGAATTTGAAATTAAAAACACAGTATGATTTACATTAGCACCCCTAAAAATGAAATCCTTAGTATGAGTCTAACAAGATATATTCAAGAGCTATATGAGAAAAACTACAAAACTGTGATGAATGAAATCAAATAAAACTAAATAAATGGAGAGATAAATGTTCATGGATAGGGAGACTCAAAATTGTCCAGTTGTCACTTCTTCAGAACTTGATCTATATATTCCATGCAATCCCAGTCAAAATCACAGCAAGTTATTTTATGAATATTGACAAAGTCATTTTAAAATTTACATGGAGGGGCAAAAGACCCAGAAGAGCCAACACAGTATTGAAGGAGAAGAGCAAAGTTGGAGGACTAATGCTATCCAACTTCAAGACTGCTATGAAACTGCCTTGATTTTCATCCTCTTCAACTGAGTGAATTTTATATTCACTGTAATCTTGAAAACTAGACAGTGGGGGAAGAAAAGATCATCTAATCATTCCCAGGGGGCCCAGATAAGAAACTTTCTTCCTTTTCTCAAGTTCTTCCTTCTTTCTCTCTCTCTCTTTCTTTCTTTGATTTATTACCATTCATAACCTTACATTTCCAATCACTGTGTTACTTTTTAATACATAGGTTTTAGCTAAGGAACATAAAACTGGTTAAAAAAAAGTGAAAAAAATCAACCTACCAAATTATAAATTTACTTATTTGTAAATTAGTTTCACTGGATATTCAAAACTGAACTGACACTAAACATCATCACCCACATGCACAGCTGGGACCCAGACTTGTCTTTTTTTTTTTTTTCCTGCAGAGCCTTCTGGTAGCTTTGCTTCTGGTTGGAAATACACACTCCCTTCTTCATTTAGTCATCATTGGTTTTAATAGCTTGAAAATCAACATTTATCTAATTAACATTTACCCCCAACTTTAAGCATACGTACCTAGATCTGAATACATTCTGCTAGAAGATGAAGTATGTCTTTCTGATAGTTTTACCACTGTGATAGTGTGAGGGACGTCCAGAGACCACTAGAATCTAGAAGAAAGACAATTTTAGTAAGCCAAATGTAACTGTTTACCTGCCTCAATTTTCTTTACCGTTTTGGCTATTTTAAATGCAATATGAACTCCATACATTTTTAACACAAAAAGATTAAATGCTACTCACAATAGGAAAAAAGAAAAATATTAAAACTGGAAGAAATTGTTATCTTCTCCAAACATAATTCAATATAGCAATAAGAAGGCAAATCACATTGATATACATGGGAGTGGGGTGTCATTCAGGTTATGCTTCATGTTATATTTGGTTCCAATACATTCACATTTATTTGGCACGAGCATACCTATGGCTCTTTTCTGTGGGTTTACTGAAGTGTATTCGCTTTTCTGGTATCATTATTCTTTTCTATCTTAAAAAAATTTTTTTCTCTAGCCCTTTTGGACAAATTTAGAACAGAATGTGTTCTAACTATGGTGAGTCAGGAGTGTAATCCGTGTAAAATGGGTTATCAGAATGATTTTTTTTTTAATGTTTACAATAACCTCTTCAGTGTATTGTGATATCTTTACAAAAATGGTTAATGAGACTTTATAGTTAAATGACCCGTGGTGGGGAAAAATGCAACAACAACAACAAAAATTTGATAGTATATGAATTAGACTCAAGCTTTTCTGGGCTTCCAAAAAACTAATGGGAACTCCTGAATTATGAATTTCTTCCCTAGGCAAGCCAAGCTCTAACTTTAGGAATTTCTGTAAGAAAATTACAACCTTGCATTATTTTCAGTCTGAAGTCAAAATGTTCTTCTGAATTTTGGCTTAAAAACTTAAATAATTTTCCTAAAGTCACCAGACACCAAGCTCAGGGATGTTGCACAAATTTAATGTAGACACATTTTAAGTTCTCCAAGAGTGGCAAAGATGCAAATGGGCATACAGTTAATTGAAACAGAGTCTCCAACTGTTCTAGAGATTTGGGGAAAAAAAAAAAGAAAACGGTCTATGAGATGTGGCCATCAAATATACAAATGTTAGGTATTCATGCCCTACATGTGTTCTCTCTCAACCCATGTGTTTGAGTCATTTATAGTTGCTTGCTCTGACACGCAGTTCATAGTTCTAATAGTGACTCAAGGGAAATAAAACCATTTGATGATGGTCTAAAATCATTATTATGAGTTCTCATACTTTTTTTTAAAGCAGGAAAACTTTATTTTCAAACAAAATTATACATGGAATTCCCAGGGTAGAGTGTTGATTTTTAAAAATAAGAGCTTAGAGTGTAGATTTTTTTTTAAAATAAGAGCTTACTTCATAAAACACAAGCAAGCAAGATAGATTCTCTAAATTAGGGGTTACCCACCAAGGCCTCAGGGCCAAATCTGGTTTATCACCCGTTTTTAATACAGCCCACAAGATAAGAATGGTTTTTACATTTTAAAGCTGTTGAAAAGTATCAAAAGAAGAATAACATTGCATGACACATGAAAAGTGTATAAGATTCCAATTTCAGTGTCCATAAATAAAGTTTTATTGAAACACAGCCATGGTTATTTGTTTACCTATTGTGTATGGCTGCTTTCACATTACAACACAGACTTGAATACTTGTGACAAAGACATTATCATCCACAAGACAAAAATCTTTACCATCTGGCCCTTATAGAAAAAGTTTGCCAACCTCTGCTGTAAGTGAGAACATTGTAGCTCACTTCCTAAAAACAGGTTTTGCAACAATTTACTTGCCTCTTACATGTGGGTATGCTATCTACTCTGCCCGTTGTAAATACCCCTGGGGACTGTTCATCACATCTACTTGAGGGCCAGTTTTGTCATTGGTAAATTGGGTAGGTGACTGCCCAGCTCTGTGCTTCACCCTGTGAAGAATCTCAAGGAAGTTAAGTTGTAACTTCTGCCCTCGAGGAGCTTAAAATCTAGCTCAGAAGAAAACAATATTCTGTTCTGCATTGAATCAAAGGAGAAACAGCTCATTTCTGTGATTTCTATCAGGAAACCCTCATACTAGGCCTGTGTGTAAAGAGCAAGTCAAAGTGAAGTTTGGAGAAGATGAGGAGGGAGTTTCCATCACCGCAAAGAAAAGAATTTCAAATTGAATATCGGACCTCCCTGTTCATAAAACATTCCACCTGCTGCTTAGGCCACCCCTTTGCTCTCCTCTGCTCTTTCCATTCCTAGTTCTGCCCATCTCTAATGCAGAGGCATCAGGTATTCCTTTTCTGCCTTACCTGCTGCTGACCCATGCCCCCAAGGTCCCATCTTTCACTCCAAGCAACTTATCAAACTTTAGTTTTTATGTTTCCTAAACAAAGATGATTCTCTTCCTAAGAGAAACTCTGATACCACCTGTTAGGATAATGCTACTTAAAAAAAAAAAGGCATTTCAACTGAGCAGGGGAGGGAGGAAGGAAAGCATCCTTGGTGAGAGAAAAGTTTGGAGACAGGTACGGAGTGGTAGGAAACAAGCTAAACAAGAGTGGAGTTTGAATAATAGAGGTTAAAAGGAAATAAGAGACAAGCAAGCAACATATGGCCAAAGGGCTTGGCAAAGGTAAAACTTAGCAAACGAATGGAGAATCATTGTAAGTTTTTGAGCATATGAGTAGCATAATGAAATTCGCACTTACTGAATGTGGGTATTGAGGCTAGATTCAGGGGGACACACTTAAGGCCAAGTGGTCAGATAGGAGGATGTTGTAATAACCCAGGTGGAATATGGTAAGAGCCTGGCCTTCAGTAGGAGCAATGGGGATGGAGGGGGGAAATGGCTATAAAGATTTTCTAGAGAAAAAACCGATATGACATAGCTTTAGGGAATGAGGGAGGTGGGGAAGAGAGGAGTATAAGATTTGACCCTGGATGACTTGAAGAATCATGAAGACATTATCAAATATATTATTACCTTAAAAATAAATGTATAATTTATATCTTTCCTACTTTCATAAAAAGAAACCAGTCTTCTTATAGAAAAGGCACATACATAGGGAAATAAAATTAAGACAGACTCTAAATTAACAGAAAAAAAGGGAACTGAGGATGATGTAATCTTCTGTCTGAGTACTAAATTCAGCTCTGAACTTCCTTGCAGCTGAGACAGGTGGCTTCACAGCTGTAACTATCTATACTATTTTCTCCAGAGACCATCACTTGCCTGGCAGTAAATTCTGGAAAAAAATCACAGTGATCTTTACTGAGTAATGTAATAGATACACTCTCAGTAGTGGTTCCTTAAAAAGATGCAAAAAAATACTCTTCATGTGGCCAAAGCATTGATCACCACTTAAGAAAATCTGTGGGCATGGTGTTGTCATAGTTCTGTGAAGGCTTTTCTAAATGAAATGAGGCTGGTATGGATCAAGTAGGGTGATAAATGAGCCGGTTCAGGACTAGGGCGTAGAGCTGGACTAAGGTGGAGTTGCAAGGCTTAGCGTATCCCTCCTTGCACCAGAGTTACCCAACCCACATTCTAGAGAAAAAGGGAGATGCTAAGACTTGACTCAAGAGTCAAGGAACAAGAGGACGAGGTGAAAGTGAAGCTAGCTGGCCACAATTCTTCAAGAACCTCTGGCCATTTCTCCATCTTCTCTGGAATCTTATTGACAGAGAACAACTAGTCCATTACTTTCACAGAATCCTCACAAAGTTAACCAAAACCACCTGTCAATTCAATGGGAAGTTATCACACATGGCCCCTTCCCAACCTGTTCTTTGGCATGCTGTGGGAGTGAAGGAATGCTGAGGGAGTGAGCTTGGCGGCATTCATATGCTCCGCCTGGAGATAGCGGGAAAGAAACATGACCCATGTGAAATCTTAAGAAGAGGGTATTTAATAGTTACAACTTTCCTCCCTTACAGTTGTTACCATTAAAAATTTTAAAACACTTCCCTGCAAAATTTTCAGAAAAACATATAGTAAATCCTAGGCGGAACACAAAATGCATGCCCTCAAATCACCCTGTCCTTCTTAACACACTGTAATTGCTTGTTCTCTTGTCTGTCTTTCCAGCTGAATGATGCGTTTCAGAGGTCAAGACCTTGTCATCTCATTCATCACTGCATCCCCGGCACCTATCATTGTGTTCAGTAAATACTTGTTGAATAATGTTGAATGAAAGTCTTCCCACATTTTTCTCCTTTAGCTATTTCTACTGTTCTTGATCCTGACCTAATTTCTTCCTAAGTAAAGGGACTGTCTCTCATTCTGACTCAAGAGTCCTGAAGCTGGGTATTTGGAGTCATAATTATTAATTGCATAGAATTTTGTCCTATTATTTTTGCATTAACAATAAGGGTATATATCAAATATTCTTTTCTCTTCAATCCCCTCTATTTCCTTCTCTGTAGTTCCTCCCAAAGTCACCAAAAAATCCTGTGTTTCGTGGAAATCCCTATTACCTCCTTGCTTACCTTGTAAAGAAAATTAATGACATGGCATTTATTGGATGTTTACCATATGCCAGCCTTTGTTCTAAATCCTTCATTTACAAATAAGGAAAAAGAGGCACAGAATAATTTTTAAAGGTGCCCAAGATTCAGGGCTATACATGTGCAGATTGTGCATTGCACAACTCCAGGGCCTGCCATTAGACACCCTACACTGCTATATGCAGTTTCTCTGCCAAGGTGATAGAGCCAGTAATCAGTGTAGCTATGATTCCAACCCAGGCACTGTGGCTCCAGCCCCAACCCTTAACCATTATACTAATCTAGGACTTTTTCCTTTTACATAATTCCTGTCCCCATGGGCTTATTCCTAGGAATGTTGGCAATACCAACCCCTCCAAGCTCACTCTTGGTAAGTCCCTGATTCCATCCAGGTCAATTCTGTTATATTATTTGGGGACTATTCATTATCATGCATATTGATTTTATACTCTAGTTAAACAGACCTTCAAGTAAGTAGAATGGTAACTGGTAGGTCACAGGTAGAAGCTGAGGAAAGCAGAGAGAATTATTCTTTAACCTAAACCAGAACTCTGTCGGGTAAATTAGTTCCTTTCCTCATACACTTATAAAATAATTTTTTTTTATTATGCTAGCAGGATGCTTGAGGTCTCCTTTATGTTCGTAACAATAAATATACATTTATATTGCACTTGTACTTGTACTTGTTTTTATTGATATTTAAAACAAACAAAAACAACAAACTGACTTCAGCTGCTTCTGCCTTCAAATAAAGGGAGAGGAGATAGAAGGGGAAGATGGACTCTCCACATAGAAACTAGCAGCTGAGCTAAGGAAGCAAAGCCTCAAAGTTGAATCCTGTTAAAACTTAAAATCACCACATAAATGTTCTTCTAAGGGTGGAGACACTGGTAGGTGGTCTTGTATTCAGCAAAGTAGTTTCGAGTATTGGAATAAATCCAGGTTTGTAAACCACAGCACTATTGGCATTTTGGAATGGATAATTCCTTTTGGGGAGGGGTGCTGTCCTGTGCATTACAGGATGTTTAGCAGGATCCCTGGCCTCTCCCATGAGATGCAATTCGCACTCTCCCCCCAGTTGTGACAATCAAAAATGTCTCCAGCGGGCTTCCCTGGTGGCGCAGTGGTTGAGAATCTGCCTGCCAATGCAGGGGACACGGGTTCGAGCCCTGGTCTGGGAAGATCCCACATGCCGCAGAGCAACTAGGCCCGTGAGCCACAATTGCTGAGCCTGCGTGTCTGGAGCCTGTGCTCCGCAACAAGAGAGGCCGCGACAGTGAGAGGCCCGCGCACCGCGATGAAGAGTGGCCCCCACTTGCCGCAACTAGAGAAAGCCCTCGCACAGAAACGAAGACCCAACACAGCCATAAATAAATAAATAATTAAAAAAGAAAAAGAAAAAGAAAAAAATGTCTCCAGATGTTACCAAATGTCCCTCGGGGGGCAAAACTGACCCAAGTTCAAAACCACTAGGATAGACAAAGGTAGGCTCAGACATGGATAGAGACCAGAGTTAGACTGTTCCAGGCCAGTAGTTCTAAACGCGTGGCCCTTCAACTTGCAGAACCAACATCACCTGGGAGCTTGTTAGAAATGCAGAATCTCAGGCCCCACTCCAGACATATTAATCAGAATCTGTATTTTAAAACGATCTCCAGGTGATCCATGTGCACATTAAGCTTGAGAAGGACTGCTTTAGTCTATGCAAGAAAAGGAAGGCACTTCTGGAGAGAGTGGCATGGACATATATACACTACCAAATGTAAAATAGATAGCTAGTGGGAAGCAGCTGCATAGCACAGGGAGATCAGCTCGGTGCTTTGTGACCACCTAGAGGGGTGGGATAGGGAGGGTGAGAGGGAGACGCAAGAGGGAGGGGATATGGGGATATATATACGTATAGCTGATTGACTTTGTTATACAGCAGCAAGTAACACAGCATTGTAAAGCAATTATACTCCATCCAATAAAGATGTTAAAAAAAGAAAATGAAGGCTCTTCTGAAACCCTTTAGGTATTAAGGGATTCTAGACAGCTGAGAGAAGGGGAGACTGACAAGGGTCTGGAGAAAGGGGGAGGGGGAGAGCAATATGGTGTCAGGCAAAAATTTTCTAAGGCAGATGGTTAAAGACCTCCAGAAAAATAATGTTTCATTTTCAATTAAATTGTTTGCTGTGCTGTGAAACAATCCCTTGCCCCTCACATCTTATGTCCTCTATGTATCCAAACCTGCACTACTACTCTGCTATAGACAAGAGCCCTGCATTTGTATTGAAGAAAAGCTGGCTGCTCTGTATTTGTGTTGGTCTGGGGCAGACAGAAGAAGCCAGTTGCAGGAGGCAAGACACAGAGGAGAGCAAGAGCTCAAAGGAAGCAGGAACTTAAAGCAAGAGAAACACAGGCCCCCAAATCTCCAGCAACGTGGGAAGGGGCAGGGTTGCTGGTTCCATGCGTGGAATGGGGTTGATAGTGATTTTCACGTTAAAGGAAGAAAACCCCATAAAGCAGGAGAGCAGGGCTGGGGACAGGCATCTGTAAATTTGCATTCAACTCTCTCTATGTTCTATGGCTTGTGTGTCAAACTTGATTACTTACTGTTTCTAAGGAGATGTGTATTTCCAGAAATAAATCTTTTTCTGAGATTCCTCATTTCAATTAATTTGTATTTATAACTAAAATCTCCATATAATGCAAATCTTAATGTGGATATTTTAGTAACGATCTTTCTATTAACCTCAAAATAAACAAGGGAAGAAGCAGAGCAAGTGACTGACATATTTGTGCGACAGCCCACGCAATGGAATGGGTGCTGCAAATGGATAATGAGATTATATTTGGCATATTAGCTCTAAATAGATTGAAAAAAATCTATTGGAGCAAACTTTAGCATGTCAATCAAAAATTCTAAAACGTGTATCAACCCAATTAAGACTAATTGTATTAATTAATTTGAACAATACACACAAACACACCAGGAATCAACTGTTTCAAACAGTGGCAAGTTAAAATTTATGTTGAAGAAATGTTTGTTTTTTTAAACAATCTGCTAGATTTCCATTTTTAGAAAACAGTTTGGCAGTCTCTTAAAAAGTGAAACATACATTTACCATATGATCCAGCTATCCCACTCCTAAGACAACTGAAAGAATATAGCCATACCAAGACTTGTACATAAATGTTCATCACAGCTTTACTTGCAAGAACCCAAAGTTAGAAAAAACCAAATGTCCATCAACAGGTGAATGATAACCAAATCATAAACTATCTATCTAATGGAATACAACTCAGCAATAAAAAGAAAAGAACTATGTATACACATTAACAGCATGGACGAATCTTAAATTATTTACACTGGGCTTCCCTGGTGGCGCAGTGGTTAAGAATCTGCCTGCCAATGCAGGGGACACGGGTTTGAGCCCTGGTCCGGGAAGATCCCACATGCCGTGAAGAAACTAAGCCCGTGCACCACAGCTGCTGAGCCTGCGCTCTAGAGCCCGCGAGCAACAACTACTGAGCCCACGTGCCTAGAGCCCACGCTTTGCAACGGGAGAAGCCCGCGCACCGCAACAGAGTGGCCCCCGCTCACTGCAACTAGAGAAAGCCCGCGCCCAGCAACGAAGACCCAACACAGCCAAAAATTAATTAATTAATTAATTTAAAAAAAATTATTTATGCTAAGTGAAAGAACCCAGACCAAAAGAGTACATATTGTATTATTCTATTTATATAAAACTCTAGAAAATGCAAACTACTCTGTAGTGACAGAAAGCAGATCCATGGCTGCCTGGAGAGGGGGGCGTGGGAAGTGAATTACAAAGGGGCACTGAGAACATTTTCAGGGTGATGGATATGTTCATTATCTTGGTTGTGCTGATGGTTTCACGAGAGCACACGTATGTCAAAACTCATCAAAGTGTACGCTGTAAATATATGCTATTATATGTCAATTAACCCTCAATAAAGCTGTTAGAAAACATTAGGCCAAAAACTGTTTTTAAATGATGATCAGCCAAAAATTAATCACAAAAGGAAATGAGTGCTAAGTACATTTAACATTTTCCAAGCAAAAATGAGCCGTACTTTCCTACAACATAGGAATCATTCCAATTAGTCTTCAGCAGCAGTGGAGCTCGTTGTACTTTTCTTTAGCACAGTCCAATGCTCAGCACGTAGGCCACTGTAATTTTGGATGTTAAACTGCTCTCTTTGTGTCTCTCATATTAATTAAACCTGTTATTCATGTTGCGACTGATATTTGGTCCACATAAACTTTTTATCGAAATAGGCCTTGGGACAGAAGTCGATCTCTATGGTTGTGAGAAATGGGTTACCTACCCTTATTTAAATATATCATTTTGTTTACATAAAGAGCCAGTCCAAGGCATGCTGCACTCATTGCATGCTCATTTATCCAATGAGATAAACCTGTGAGAGTGCTTTGTAAATTGTAAAATACTAGAGAGCTGGAAATGGTTACTGCTACTGCTTCTGCTGCTGTTAATTAACTAGGATGGTGACTGGTGCTTATTAATTCATTTGGTCAATATAATTAGCTAATTTAGAAGACTCGAATTCCAAAGTGAGCTGATGCATTAATAATAAAGTTCACATGAAACTGACATAGGAGTAAATGAGCTACATGCTCCACAGGCACACTCCCAAAATGGGTGTGATCAGCACTGCTTTTTCCTTCTCTAAAAGAATTATTATATTTATACACATATACACAGGTGTGTGGCGAGGGGCAGGGGTGGACTGTGTACATATGGCAGCCCCGGGGATGATTAAGATCGTAAAGAAATGAGAAAGGTTAGGTACAGGCTAGGCATTTTTCATGTCAAATAAAACTCTGGTCAATGAGTGTCAGAAACGTTTAACATGAGGTCAAATAAACATCTCAAATAACAACCCCTCTTTTACTTTTCCGCATGTTAGAGAGTATCATCTTGAAGCAAAGGTATCTCACAATCTCCTGTTTTACAGAAGCCTCTGCAGCTTCTTTTTCTACCCCCTACATTTGACCTTCCCTGTTTCGTTCCCAACCTCCTTCCTTTAATTCCCTCTGGTCTGCTGGGCTTTTGTAGGACAAATCACAAGTTCAGTTTCTCTGCCTCATTCTCTCCCTTCGGCTTTTTCTTTCCTGCAGGGATAATCTGTGTCAATCAAATCCTTACCCAACTCCCTCTTTCACATAACTTTTTTCAGAGCAATGTCACAATGGTAAGCTTTGCTGAAATCTGTAGTTTTTCTTGCTCATTTTGAGCACATCCTATACACAGAGATCCTTGCATGCTTATTTATTTGCACATTCCAAAGGGTTTGAAATGAAAACATTGTTTCCTACTTCTCAACTGAAGCCTTTAAAAACCTGGAATTATCTTTGACTCAGGCCTCTCTCTTAATCCTGAGCCTGCAAATGGTCTGGGATTATCACTCTTGGGCCTGATTTCCCTTCTCAGTGTACCATATAATGGATTTTTAAAAACACAACCACAAGAGTACTGATTTAATTAGTAGAAGCCTATAGACTCAAATTTGTAAACAATGTAATATGATGATATAAATATTGGTTTGCATTTGGAATAATGTGAATATTGGTGTGGAGCAAAGAGTAAATGACTGGGTCATCTGGTAGTAATTGGTAAGAGCCACAAGACCCCATCAGCCTCATAAAAAGAAGATTCCTTTCCCATGAACTTGTTTGGATTAGCAAGGTCTCTCTGGCCAACCATGGACACTGCCTTCTCTGCTGGGACCTGATGACAGAAGGAACTATAAGCCAGGGTCCCAGGGGACCAACAGGATGCTGAGGCCTGACTCTATTAGAGCAGACTGAATACCACTCAGCTGGAGAGATTGCAGGATACACCTTTTACTGGGAAACCCTCCCACCCACAGGAGAAAGGATCAAAACTTATATTTTTAATGTAACATATATGATATGACTGCTCTTTGCTGCAAGGCACAGCCAAAAGATAAACATCCAAAGTGACAGTCCATGTCCACCATCAATACAATCCACAAACCAATCCAAGTCTATCTGATTTTCTGTCAAAATATTTATTTCATTAATTTGCATTACTGGTATCCAGCCTGGGTTTTTTCACGTGCAGACTACATAGCTGACATATTTTGAAGGCCTGAGATGGGACAGACACTTTATATGCATTATTAGTGTTATTATTAATTATTATTAATACTCACATTTACATTATAACTCAATAGTAAAGCTTTTACAAATGACGAATGGAAGAAAGCTATTGCTTTTGTCTGCCTGACACCCCTTTCTTCCCCTCATAGTCTTTTGGGGCATTATCTCCCACCCCCCCAATGGTGCCAATGACAGTGCACTTATCCCTCCTCCCAGGCATGTTTAGGTCAACCATGGCACCATAATGATGGTCCAGGGATGAGCTACTGACAATTATACAACAGCAACAATGATAGCTTTGTGCTGGCAACTATCCCAAATATTTTAAATATTTTAAGGCATTTAATTCTCACAACAACCTTATGACGTAGGTCCTAGTACTTTTCCCATTTATCAGATAAGGAGACAGAAGCACAGAGAGAACTTGCCTAAGGTTGGAAGCTAGTCTTATCTCAAAACTTATAAACTGTAGCTATGGAAAGAGTCCTTTTCTCTTGGTGAAGGAGCTAAGAAGCGCTACAGTTACCAGTAGCCACATCCCTTACTTCACAGTGAAATCTGCTCACACCACTTCCCCAGAGAGGAAGAGAGAATCCGGGCAGCTTTAAATCTCTAGTTTCATTTCTTGAGTCCCCCCCAGTTGCCTTGGTTTGTGTTTCCCAAAGCTTGGTTGTTCAGCTTTCCCTCAGATTTGGGAGTCAGTCCAGTTTACTGTCCAACACTTTTTTTTTTTAACATAGATTGAAGTGAGATTCAGTCACTTGCCAGCAAAAGAGTACTGATTAACACAAGGAAAAGGAGGTTTAGAGAGGCTAGATGGTAGAGCTGGGAGTACAGCCAGGCTTTTCTGATTTGAAAGCCCCTGTCCCGTCCACATGATCAATCCTCAGCTGGCCTGCCCTTCACAGAATCTCACCACTGCAGTTCCTTCCACTCACAACTGCACAGTTAGCTTTTCTTAAACAATGCTTTCATCACTTTTCAGTTTCTCTAACAGCTTTCCACATTTCCTGATGCATCAAATCCACACCCGTCTGCCTAGTTTTTGATGTTTTCCAAATCAGACGTCACTTAAATTTGGACTTTCCCCACCATCCACCACCCTTCAAGAACCCAGCCCAAACCAGGTCGTTCACACTTCTGTGATTTCTTTACTCAAGTTCTTTCAAATGACTAAAATTAAACTCACTCAAGACTGAGTGAGTCTTGCCCCTTTCCGGGAATCCTGACTATTTAATCATTATTAATTTATTTAACCAAGAGCATTAGAACTATTTTGTCTAACAGAAGGTTAGCTTAACAAGGCAAGTGGGACCAGTAAGTATATTTATCTTCATATCTATATATACTTTTATTCCATCTGTTAGATATTTCATGAAAGTATTACTAATTGGAAGTGTAAAATAGGAGTTGTTAAAAAAAAAAAGAAAAAGAAACCAAATTGTAGAACTGATTCCATTTTAAGTAAAAGTGAAGTTGATTTCCCTTAATACTTTTATCTTTCCGGTAAATGGCTCATATTTTATTTTCTGTTCAGTGATATATACACCAGAATTAAGATAAAAATCCAACCGAATGGAAAAAAAACAAGGACTATGATTTTTCTCCAAACACATATATCTTAGTTGAGATGTATTGCCTTTCCTGCAAGTTCAAAGCCCTTCCTCTGTATGAGGTATGCAGCTCCCCGTTGATGGTCTTCAGTGAAGCTGGGCTTGCATTCCTGACATGTCCAAGCAACTCACTCTTTAGCACACTCAGGAATATTGTAATCCAATTAAGTGGAAAATCACAAAGCCCACAGCTGCCAGGATGAACCACCATTGTTCCTAAAAATGCTATTTATATCTTCCTTCTTCTGAACCTTGGAGTATATAATTTTTTGTTTAAATAAAAACTGCTTGAGCCCTTGACTTGGAGCCATTTATATCGAACTTAAGATCGTCCACTTTTCGTAAATAATGTTCCTACAAGCCTTGTTTGGTTTGTTCTTTAATTCCCACAACGTCTGGAAGTGATTTTTAAAAGGTAAATCAATAAAATATTTAGACAATATAGGAAATATTCTCATGCCTTTGGGATGAGAGACTTCTTTAACAAAATATAAAAAGTGCTAACAATAAAGGAAAAATTGACAAATATGACTTTATTGAAATTAAAAATGTATGTTCATCAAAAGACACAGTTAATAAAAAAAAAAAAAAAAAAGACACAGTTAAGACAGTAAAAGGCAAGCCACTGACTAGGAGGAGATATGTGTACACATATAACCACAAATCAATATGAACAAGACAAACAACCCATTTTTAAAAAATGAGCATAAGCCTTGAACCAATGCTGAACAAAAGAGGAAATTCAAGTAAACAACAGACTTGTGAAAAGTGACACATTTCACTAGTAATTAAGGAAATGCAAATAAAAATGCAATGAGATATAACTAATCACCTACCAAAACAGTTAAAAGTTAAGACTCAAAATAAGGTTTTTATAGAACCCTATAGCTCTGGTGGAGACATAAGTTGTTACCACAATTTTAAGAAACTTTTTGGTACTGTCAATGACAGTTGAGAATATTCATTCTATGACACAGCAGTCTACTCCTAAATATATAACTCAATAGAATATGTGCACAAAAGTGACCAGCCAAAACCTGGTCAAAGGCCAAATGTCCCACAGCAGTAAAATGGGTAAATTATATTCTATAAAGGAATACTCTATAGAAAGATAAATAAATAGCTACACCTAATAACATAGAAGAATTTCAAAAATACAGTGTGGAGCTTCCCTGGTGGCGCAGTGGTTGAGAATCTGCCTGCCAATGCCGGGGACATGGGTTCGAGCCCTGGTCTGGGAAGATCCCACATGCCGCGGAGCAACTAGGTCCATGAGCCACAACTACTGAGCCTGCGCGTCTGGAGCCTGTGCCCCGCAACAAGAGGGGCTGTGATAGTGAAAGGCCCATGCACCGCGATGAAGAGTGGCCCCCGCTTGCCACAACTAGAGAAAGCCCTCGCACAGAAACGAAGACCCAACACAGCCAAAAATAAATAAATAAATAAATTAAAAAACAAAAAACAAAAAACTTCAATGTTAAAAAAAAAAAAATACAGTGTGGAGTAAAAGAAGCAGGGGTGAGGGGAAGCTGAATGGTTGTATTTACATAAATTTCAAAAATCAGGCAAAACTAAACCATAAAGGTAAAGGTTAGTGGTTACCTTTAGAAGGGAGAATTCATTGAGCTATATAGTTATGATCTGTGCATTTTTCAATGTCTTATGTTAAACTTGTTTAAAACGTATTAAAAATTAGTGGCACTGGCAATTAGAAAAATCACTGGATTTCTCAGAACATTTTCAACAGAGTAATTTGGTTAAAAGACAGATTTAAAGTTTTTATATATGGTGAAAGTAAGAAAGAAATGGAGGCTGTTGATGGATAAATGTTGAAAAGATTGAAGCCACAGAGATAGGCTGGGACCTGGGGCCCTTTACTGGAGTGCTTGTACCTGGACAGATGTCTCCTAGAGCAACAGAACACAAGGAACTATAAGGGACTAAAAATAACCACATATTGTACATGTGCAGTTGGGGCAAACTATGAACAGTAAGATACAAAAAGGCCCAAACCTACTGCCACCTCTGAGGTGCCGGCAGCAAAAGCAGGGTACTGCACAGGATCCCTGCACACAGCACCACCAATGAGGTGGGCAGACCAACTAAGCCACCCTTCCAGCCCAACCCACCTATCCGCCCCTACTCACCCTCCATTTAAGGAACCAGCACACCCTCCTCAGGGAGTGAGCAAGGACACCTGTTACTTGTTTTCTCTCCCCTTTGCTGCAGCAGGAGTCTCAATAAGGCCTTGCCTGAATTTCTCCTCTGGCCTCTTATCAATTTCTATTGATTAAAAGGTCTAGGGACCCGAGTTGGTAACACACCCAGTAACAGGTCATCCCAATATAAACAGTGGTAAGCATACCTGTGTATGTGCACATTAAATTTGCTGATCACTCAATTATTAATTTCACTTGAGTGCAAATCTTCTCAAAGTTGCTCTGGTTCCTATTGTTTAAATTAATCATAGTAACCATAAACTCAGTAATGAACATCCAAAACCCTAGCCACAGAAATGAGAAATATTTTCAGTTTTGAGATATTAGTGGCTAATTTTGGAGGAAAAATAATTTTAACTTTAAATTAATATTACATCTGGCTTAAAAATTTGTTTTTTAAAATACAGCATATTGAAAGTGAGTTTTAATCAACGCACATAAAGTTTATCTCAAGTCCCAATAACAACTTAACTTCAGTATTCTTATTCTATTTTTCACATCCTGAGTAGGATGACTCAGAAAAACCTATTGTAATTAAAAACTTAATATAAATATAGGAAATACACTCTACTTATAAAAGTTAATACAGAGGCAAATGGAACAAAATAAATTTTCATTAAAGAAAGCAATTAATAAGAACTTTGTTGTCTGTGTTCATAAGTCTGATTTCCTCATTAGAATTAGCTATTCAGTCTTCCATTTTGGAATTTGCTTACTTCTTTTTATATAACACAAAAGCCATTATCATTTAATTAAAACTATTCCATTAAATAGCTGACCTTTCACTTCAGAAGACTTGGTGCTAAATTTGATTCAAATTCCAAGTTAAAAGCACTCTTAACTAAAGACAGAGGTATGTTTGTGAGTCTCAGATTCAGGGAGCTGGCTCTAAACCAGCTCTCTGTGCATTAAGGTTCTCTGCCTGAGTCAATGATTCATATTTTGCACATCTTTGGGAATGGTGCCCCTAGGGAGTGATTACTGCAACTCTGAGTCACAAATTTTAGAGTGTTAAATTCCATGGTCACTCTTGAGGGGAAAAAACGGAGCTGGAGGAATCAGACTCCCTGACTTCAGACTATACTATAAAGCTACAGTAATCAAGACAATATGGTACTGGCACAAAAACAGAAATATAGATCAATGGAACAGGATAGAAATCCAAGAGATAAACCCACGCACCTAAGTTCAACCAATCTATGACAAAGGAGGCAAGGAAATACAAAGGAGAAAAGACAGTCTCTTCAATAAGTGGTGCTGGGAAAACTGGACAGCTACATATAAAAGAATGAAACTAGAACACTCCCAAACAACATACACAAAAATAAACTCAAAATGGATTAGAGACCTAAATGTAAGACTGGACACTATAAAACTCTTAGAGGAAAACATAAGAAGGACACTCTTTGACATAAATCACAGCAAGATCTTTTTAGATCCACCTCCTAGAGTAATGGAAATAAAAACAAAAATAAACAAAAAAACAAAAAAATTCCATGGTCACAGAACTATCCAAAAAATATTTTGAAATGTTGATTAAATGTTGAATTCCACCAAATCATAATTTATGAAGGTATTCTCCAAATGAAAGTCAAGGTTAAATGCATTTTGAAAATTTACCAAAAATGTAAACTTAATAAATAACAAACTTTTTTGATGGCTACAGGTTAAGATTATGTCAAAGGGCATGATCATTTTCCTAGCTATTAATACACATTGCTAGGTTACCTTCCCAAAACAGGAGTAACAAGTTTTTTTCTGTGTGCTAGATTCTGTTTTACTTGGATTTTTTTTTTCCTGGGGGTGAGTCTTTTAAATTATATTTATAGTGTTAAGATGAGGCCACTGCCACAATACATTAATGTATTAATCTTTCAAATACATGAAGCAAAATGGTCTGTTTCTTTTTTTATTGGCCTGTTGCTTGCAACCAACAACCTTTAACTGATACACCTTCCCACATGTAGAACACTTCCAAATAGTTTACCTGCCATTCTACCTGGACCTGAAAGCGCAAAGCAGTAAAGGTGAATTAAGGTAAGACCCAAGACAGAGAAGGGTGAGCAAATAAATATTTGGTTGTGGGATTCTATTTTTCTTGTCCTACTTGCACATTTTTCCTGAGACCCGGATATGGGACTGAAAGAAATCTGTGTAGGGCAGCCTTCTTCAGGTTTGCATTTCTGCAAAGACCTACAGGACCTGATAAAGGTATAGGCAGCATTCCATGCAATTTCCTCTCCTCACAGGGTTATAGGTAGACCCAGAATGTTTGCCCTAGTAACCTGCGGATGACCGTGGATTACACTGCTCTTCCTCTCTCAAGGAAAGCATTGAGGGCTGCCACACACAAATAGGACATGCTTTGAATCTCTCTCTAGTGTCATCAGAAGAAGACAAAGAGAAAGTAATGGTTTTACATGTTTCTGTTTTCTAATTCCATTAGATTCCAGATCAAATATCTAAAAACCTGGGTGCAGAGTATGGTTCCGAGCAGGCTACTGAGAACAAAAAAGACCACCAGTTTAAAGATGAACCAGTACTTTGTTTCTCAAAGAAAATGAAATTAGCAGCTTTTTGGAAAATGGAATGAAATAGAAATGGAATGGAAAAATGCTTATTTTAAAAACAACAATGCAGAATTTAAATTTTCTATTGCAAAAATCTTGACAAGACATTGGAAATACCATCTTGAAATGATAATGATTTAAGATAAACATAACGTTTTCCTGGTATAGTAAATAAAATGTCATTGTTAACTTTCTTCCATGGAACAGCTGTATAGGTAAAACACATTTTAACAATTTCAGACTATACCATTTGTGCCTACACCTTACCAAGTATACCTAGCAATTTGCATACAGCATTCACTTTCAAAGAGCAAGAGAAAAATAAACTAGTAATTAAGCAGAAGACATGCTGTTAAATTCAATGAATTGAATAGCTGGTGTGAATCTTTGACTTTTAAGTGCATACAAAAGGGACATTAAAACATTCCTAACCACTCAACAATAGATATTCACGTTGCCAAATTTTTTTTTTCTCATTGAAGCCCAGAAATTTTATGCAAAACTTTCATTTGAATTTCAGGCAAAATTTCGAAAGCATTTTGCTTTTAAAAAACAATCACAAATCTGTTCCTCCAATCTGTAACGGAATAAAACATAAAGACCTATCTGAACTTTCATCTCTATTATCAGTAATCCTTGAATCCTGCAGGATGTATCTAACTTGAAATATTTTCACCCAATCCATCAAAGCAGGTTGCAGATGTATATAATTTGTATTTACTTTTTTCTCTCACTCAACTATAAACCCTCTGAGGGCAGAGATTATTTTAGTCATGATTGTACTCAAGACCAGACACAGAGCAGGCAGGCAAGGCACATCTCTCTTTAGTCGATACACACACAATTGTTCACACTGAGAAAAAAAATAGCACACAATTGAGGAAGAGCCTTTTCTACATCTTCTGCAGAGGAACTGTATATAAGTATTTAATATTTAGCATACAGTGTTCATTTGAGTCAGGCCAAGTGCCTAAAATGGAATTCACCCCTTGCAATTCTCAGTGCTTGGCTGAGATTTGAGGGTGTCCAGAGGCAGCCTTTGGTGGGAAGGAGGATGGGCAGGAGAGACCATGGATTGGAAAGGGGGACTGTTCACCTGGATGAGGAGCTGTAGGTTGTAATGGAAACATCCATACCCTGATGCTTTTATTCTAGTAGGTCCATGTCACTCACTGAATATAGTTTCCAGAGACTTGTAGGATAACTGATTCATCCTGTCACATTCAATATACCCCTAAAACTATTGTGTAAGACTCATTCATTATTCAAAATTAGTCTGGTACTGGGCAGAGAGTGGAGTATAAAACAAGATCCCTGCTCTCAGGGAGCTTGTATTTTGGTAACTGGTAGTTTGGTGCAGAATTGAAGAAGCCCATCCCCCAAATCAGATGAAAAACAACAACAAAAATAGCAAATAACAATCAACATTGCCAATAGGAAAGAGTCCAAAACTCAAACTTCACATTTTGAGAAATACTATCTAAAGCCAGAGCAATGTGGAACTAAGTGAAAAAAAGTGCCAGAAATCAACACGCCTCTTGGGAAAACAGTACAGTGGGCTGAAGAAGGAAGAAAGAATTCTGAAAAAAAAAAAAAAAAATATATATATATATATATAAACTCTACTTTGAGGGATGAGACTGGGGCATGTGGCTATCTGTGAAAAAACAAAGTACACCCCGAGAAGAATTCTTCCTTACGATCAGCAGACAGTGACTCGGCCTGAGCTGAAAGAATCACACAGATCCTGCTCTCTAAAACTTTCTAGCAGGAGAAGACAAGCAAAGAGGGTATAAGAAAAAGAATTTTCAGGATAATGTTCTTGACAGTATACATAAGCTTGACCAGATGGAGAGGAGAAAAATGAGAGTAAGGCAAAGCCTGAAGCCATTGGAGGCTTGTGCACCAGATCAGAATGAGAGCCCTTCTGGGGAAGACATAGACCTCAAGTCATGGGGTGGCCTTTGTGTGGGTCTGGAACATAATTTCAGGATAAAAGAACATGGCAGATCTGATACAGCTGCTCAGGCAGGCCTGAGTCCCCTTCCCTCCCCAGGCTCTCAGGCCTTGGTGTTGACGCATGTTTATACTAACAGACTGAAAAAAAATTAAGCTGATTTCATTATAACAATGAAATTTTTTAAAGTAACTTAAATTCTTCTCATCTGTTACACCACTTACTTGTCATAGAAATCAGCCATTTTAGGACTGTTGAAGTCTGTAACATCTAAGACATGCTTATTAGTTGGGCATATTTTACAAACCTATTAAAGAAAAAAATGGCATCTCAACTGCATTAATGTGAATTGCTAATGCTTCATTAATGATGCTTAAATGCACTGATCACTGAGTGAACAAAAGTGTGAGAAATTTTTAATCTCAAAAGTCATTACTGTTTTAAGTCATGTTTGTTTATGGTGACTAATTGTATACTTATTATTATACAAAGTCTATTTCTGTGGTGCAAAAAGCTGTTTTCCAATTACAAGGAATCTAATAAATGAGTCTGAATAGTTTGATGGTAATGTAAGCATCCAGTGATTCACTTTTTTACACATCGCATTGCTTCACTGCAGTAAGAAACATCATTGTTCAGTAATACATGGAGAAGAAAATTTTTAGACCCATGATTATTAGCTTTTTCAGAAAACTGCAGACTGAGTTTTTCTACTTATAACTCAATAAAACCAAAATAAGCTGCTGTATTTACTTAATTGGAGCAAGAATTCCAGCAGCCAGGTTTATGATTGGATGGCTTAAATAACTCTCTCCATTCCACTGCATTGTCAGAGGGTATTCATTTATCTATTACTTCTGAGCACATGAAACTTGCACAAGGAACATTTTCTCTTGTTTTTCCACATTTTCTCTTCTGGAGATTGAGGAAAACATTGTGGCTGGTTTTCTATAACCCTCAGTTTTGGCAATTATTAAATCTTTAAGTTAAGGTCAGAGCTGATTCTCCAAGTATTCATTAATTGAAATTCATTAATTGAAATTGAAATTGCTTCATGTTTGGTAGCTTCTTATTCAGTATATCATTGGGGTGTGTGTGTGTGTGTAAACAGAGCATTTTAAAAAGACTCATCTGAAAATTGGAGCGCTGCTTAGACTTTGAAGTTTCAAATGCTATGAAGTCATAGAAAAGAAGAGGTCAATGTGTATGTATTAATATGGAAAGACGTACTGTTAAGAAAGCAAGTTGCAAAATAATATTGTGGTATCTTCCTATTTGGATTTGAGTATTTTTAGAAAATATGAATGCTCTAGGAAAAAACTACCTGCTTACACCTCCTGGAAGGATATACCCGAAACCACTACTGACAAGAGAACTGGAAATCAGAAGTAGAAAGAAGATTCACCTCTCATTATACATCCCAGACTCCCAATCTCTCTGTTTCTTCCTACCTCTCTGTCTGCCCTTTGTCAGTTTCCTTTGCTTGTTCCTCCTACTGTACTCACATTCTACATGTCGGCAAGCCTCAGAACCTATCCTAAGCTCCCTTCTCTTCTCCATTCTCCAATAATGACCTCATTTAGGATGATGACTTTCAATATCCTCAAAAACTGATGACTCTCCAGTCAAAATTTCTATTCCTTACACCTTTCTGGAAAATTTGAATCATATAGCAAATTGGTCACTTAATATAACTGCATGGTTGACGAATGGCATCTCATATTTAATTTGACAAAAACAAAAACAAAACTCTTGTTTTTATCTCTGAATCCTTTTCAGCTAAATACATTAAACCATTATTCCTCCAGGTAAATAAGTCACAATCCAGGAATTATCCTTCATCCCTCTTTTTTCCTTACACTGAATATTCAATTTATCAAGGAGTCTTCCAGTGTTATCTCTGAAACATCCCTTACCCATCCATTTTCCTCCATCTCTTTGACTACAGTCCGCAATTAAACAACTATCATATCTCACACGAACTTCTTATAGGACTACTCCCTGCTTCTGCTCTTGTTTCCCCATAACCCATTTCTCCCATGGTAGCCAGAACGATCCAAGTTTTTTTCCCCTTCTCCTTAGTATATGCCAATGGCTTCCCATTGTTCCTAGGACAAATCTGTACTTCTTACACTGGCTAGAAAGCCCGACTACTTGGGCCCTGCCTACCTCTGCGACCTCATCTCAGATTGCTCTACCCCTTTTCCACTAAGTTCTATCCACGTTGGCTTTTTTTTGGTTCCTCAACTAGACCAAGTATACTCCCACTCTTGCACCTTTCTACTAGCTGTTCCTTCTGTTCAAATCTTCTCCTTAACCCTCAAATGGCTTATTTTTTTCCTGTAACAGAGACTGATACTCAGAAGTGGAGTGCTGCCATTATAAAAGCCTAAAATGTGGAACTGGCTTAGCAGCGTGATGGCAGGAATAAAGGACACAGACATTGCAAGCTAAAAATCTTGTGACTCGTTATGTTACAGCAAAACTTTTGGTAACAGTGTCTCCCATGATAATCTGGATGGCAAATCATATGCCTACGTGCCTACTGCTTTAGGGGAAGCAGCTAAACAAAAAGCCAGAATGTCACCATGCACCTGCAGCTTCTTGCCACTTTTTGGCAAGTTATTACGAGAGAGAGAGAGAGAGAAAGAGAGATATATATGAGATAAGGCAAGAACTGGCCAGTTTGCAAGAGGTAAAGGGCTACAATATCTAGAAATCTGGGGCTTGACAAGGTTGGAAAAGCTTAACTATGTGTGCACTCCCAAACAGCAGGAGATAAGATTGTTTTTACTTAAAGCCATTTCCAAAAACCTTACATGAATCCAAATAGGGGAATAAAGCAGTGATTTTCAACTGGGGGGAAGTTTTGTCCCCCAGGGAACACTTAGCAATGTCTAGTGACACTTCTGGCTCTGACAACTGAGATAGAGGGTGATACTGGAATCTACTAAGTAGAGGCCAGGGATGCTGCTGAACATCTTTCGATGCACAGGACAGCCCCACACAACAAAGACTTAACTGAGACCTCCATAAAACTCCTAGAAGGAAACACAGGAACAAGTTCTTTGCCATTGGTCTTGGCAATGATTTTATAAATATGACACCCAAAACACAAGCAACAAAGCAAAAGTAAACAAGTGGGACTCCATCAAACTAAAAAGCTTTTGCACAGCAAAAGAAACAATCACCAAAATGAGGTAACCTCCGAATGGGAGAAAATATTTGCAAATGACATATCTGATATGGGGTTAATATCCAAAATATATAAGGAATTCATACAGCACAACTGCAGAAAAACAATAAATAAAACAAAAGCAAAAGAACCAATTCAATTCAAAAAATGGGCAAAGGATATGAATAGACATTGTTCCAAAGAAGATATTCAAACAACAGGTCCATGAAAAGGTACTCAACATCACTAATCATTAGGGAAATGCAAATCAAAACCACAATGAGATGATTACTCACACCTGTTAGAATGGCTATTATCAAAAAGATAAGAAATAACTAGTGTTGGTGAGGATGTGGAGAAAAGGGAAACCTTGTGCCCTGTTGGTGGGAATGTAAATTGGTGCAGCCACTATGGAGAACAGTGTGGAGGGTCCTCATAAAATTAAAAATAGAACTACCATATGATCCAGCAATCTTGTATCTGGGTATTTATCCAAAGGAAACAGAACACTAACTCAAAAGGATATCTGCACCCCCATGTTCACTGCAACATTATTTATAATAGCCAAGACATGGAAACAACGTAAGTGTCCATTGATGGATGAATGGATAGGAATACACACATTATACACTGGAATATTATTCAGCCATAAAAGAAGGAAATTCTTCCATTTGCAACAACATGAATAAAACTTGAAGGCATTATGCTAAGTGAAATAAATCAAAAAAATACCATGTGATCGCACATAATTGTGGAATCTAAAAACCTGAACTCATAGAAACAGAGAACTGATTGGTGGTTTCCAGGCACAGGGGATGGGGTGGGAGAAATGGATGAAGGGGATCAAAGGGTACAAACTTCCAGTTATGAGATAAATACATTTGGGGGATGTAATGTACAGCGTGGTGTCTATAGTTAACAGTACTGTACTGTATCTTTGCAAGTTGATAGAAGGGTAGATTTTAACAGTTCTCACCACCAAAAAAAAGCTACTATGTAACTATGTGAGGTGATGGATGTATTAACTAACTTTATCGTGGTAATCATTTTGCAATATATACATACATCAAGTCATTACGTTGTACACTTAAAACTTACACGTGGTTATGTGTCAATTGTATCTCAATAAAGCTGGGGATAGAAAAGAAAACTGGTTCAAAATGTCAGTCGTGCTAAGACTGAGAAGCCTTATAAAGATGTGTGGTGAAAATCAGATTAGATCTGCCTTCTCCCAGTAACAGAGGTGAAGGAACTATGTCCATAAAAGAGCTCTGAGTATGATTACTGGCAATAGATCCAACTGAAACAAAAGGACTAGAAGTCTAAGCTTTCTAAGTGTTTTCAGTTGAACTCAAAAGCATTCCATGAGATTACTTCAGAGTCATCATGGGAGTGCCTCTTCCATAATGCCAAAAGGTAGCTTCAGAGTCTGCAAAGTGGGCTTGTGGTAAAAGTAGAAGGACTATTTGCAACTCATTTCATGCTTAATTAATGGATAGATGCCATAAATGTGACAATGAAATAACAGGTATAAAAATAAACATTTCTTTCATACATTTCTTTCCAAGATATTTATAAGTGTAAAGATTTAAATATCTTCTTTCAAAGGTAATTAATATATAAAAATATATGTTAGTGTATTATACTTTGAGAGTTTATGTGATATACCTTTACATCACTCATGTATACAATGCCTTACTTTGTTTTATAATGTGGCTTGGATAATGATATCGTGATGCAATAATTTCTACATTTCTCCCCCCAAATTTATAATTACTAATTTAGTGCTTTTCATATCACATTTCTTATTAGAGTTAAAACTTCAGACATGATAGAAGGAAAAAGTATTAATTTCAAATTTGTGATGTCAAAAGCTTTTTGAAAATTTTGTTTACCTTTTCATGATCTTTCTTCTCGTCAAACTGATCATTTTCATTTCCAATAGACTAAGTGATAGCCCCTCTTAATATTAAGGTACAAATGTGAGAAGGATTTAGCTTGAAGCCATAGTTTAAATCACAAATGGCTCTTTTGGTTTCTTTGCATGAATTCCACACGAGAGCTCTAACACAGTACACATCCTGGAAAACATAAAATTCATTTTTTAAAATGTGGTTAACCTTTAGGCTTAAAAAAAAAAAAAAGAATCAAAACAAGTAAAAAAGACACAGGCAGGTTAGAGTAACATAGTTTAAAGAGCCCCAGCCCATGAGTTCAGAGATCTGGATTTTGTCCCATGAGTTCCATTAACTAACAGGGTTGCACTAATTGTGCAGCCATGCAGGTTGTGCACTGGAAACTCGGGAGCACCATTCACATGCTCCAGACTTAGATCATGTGAACTGTGCCCCTCAGGGTTGCTGTCATTCACAACCTGGTGGCCCTGGAGCCCACATAACTTTAACCAATCAGTTCCCTGGATTTACTTTCTTCATCTGCAAAGTGAGACAACTGCAACAGATATCGTTCAGGCTTCTCAAGTCATAGACTTACAACCACCTTCTCCATGCATTTTCATTCACTACATTCCTTAGCTCTGCCTATGTTTTCAGAAAACTGCATATGCCATTTGGTGATAAATTGTTAATAATGTTAATGCAACATTTTATCAATCTATTTCACAGAAAGTGAAGTTTTTAGAGGCACATTTTATGAAAATGACGTATAGTAGTAAATGAGCTATAGTATAGTGTTACCGATTATAATAGTTTTTAACTTAAGTGTTCCTAAATTTCATTGGGATTTCATTGTGCATCCCAAGATGCACAATTTTCCCTGACTTAAAAACTAGTCAAGGAGATACTTAGTGGCACAGACATACATAAAAATAGGGAGAGGTAATTACAGTATCTAAAAAATAGCAAGCAGAGATGACAAAGGAAAGAATCATAGGAATAGTACACTATTATTAGTCATTTATTTACATTAAAATTTATCAAACCTACTGGGTTAAGAATGTCCAAAGAAATAGCTTTATTAGCATCCTTTATTGCTTCTCTCATCTGTCCTAAATCAATGTAGAGAAGGTGGAAAGTAAGTATATTTTTCCATAGTCTCTCTTTACATTTCATTGCCAAGGATAAACTGGATAATAAATGCATATAATATTCTGATAAATATTCATTTATATGACATGTGCATAGATGGTTTCAATTTACTGAAAAGTACTGCAGAACACGCTGAAATTCTTACAGATTTATAAAGTGAGAAAAGGTTTTTTAAAATAAAAATGAGCCACTGAAGTAATCTAAATACAGTTGATGGTAGTAAAGGGCCTACCACCTCAAATCAGACCAGGAGGGTTGGCTTTGGACATAGCTTGAATTGGAGATGAAGATAAGCAACGTAAAAGAGCTAGAGAAGAAAATAGAAGATTAATCTGAGAGGAAAACTGGCTTTAATAATTCTTTACTTCTTTGAATAGAAGTCTACTAAAATGCTTTAGAAAGATTTGACAAATCTTGATAAGATGAAATATAATTGTTTCCCCCTCAAACCTTAATATTTTAACTATTTTTATAGACTGGGGATGAAAGTAGAGATTATCAGGGGCTTTTGCCTCCTATGTTAATGTATTAGTTATCTACTGCTGAGTAAAAAATTACTACAATACAAAGACCCAGGCCAGGGCTGGGTTCTGTTCTGGTGGTTCAACTGGGGAAGGATCCATTTCCCCACTCATGTGATTGTTGTAAGCATTCGCTTCCTTGCGGTTATAGGATTCATAGAGGCTGACTTGTTTAAAACTACAAGTGGAGACAGAGAGAAAGTCAGCTAGCAAGACAGATTCTAGTATAACATAACAATCAGTAGAGTGGGATTCCATCACATTTGCTATATTCTACTGGTTAGAATCAAGCTAGTCACAGGTCTTGTAAGAGGAGGTAATTATACCAGGAAACGGAGGTCATAGGGGTCGCCTTAGAGTCTGCCATCAGAGATTGATACCACCCTCTGGCATCAATAATTCACATCTCTTCCACATGAAAAATACATTTTTCTCTTCTTAAGATTCCCAAGAGTCTCATTGCATTATAGCATCAGCTCAAAGTCTAAACTCTCATCATCTAAATTAGGAATTAAGTCCAGGTGCAGATTAGGCTATTAGGTGTAATCTGTTAAGTACAGCTCCTGAGAAACAATTACTCTCCATATTCAGACCTGTGAAACTAAAGTTATCTGTCCAAACATAGCCAACATGCAATGGTGGGATAGGTGCAGGAAAACTGCTATAGACATCCTAATTCATAAAGGGGCAAAATCAAAGGTCAAAAACCATTACTAGTCTACAGGAGTTTAGAAATCAATCCAGCCAGACAAAAGTTGGGAGTTCCTTTATTAATTTTCAAAGGCTGGAAATAATCCTCCATGGCTCTCAGCCTAGTCATCTGTGATCTTGGTTCTGCCCTTCAAATCATCTTTCTTTTTCATAAATGGTAGCATAGGTTTACAGCCAGGTAGTTTTATCAGCCTACTTTCTGACAGAAGAATGTTGGGAGTCCAACAACCTCCTTTCATTTTGTTCTCTCTCTGCCCCTTTCCACCCAAGCTGGAAGTGTTTCTGCTGAAACAATTTTCTCAAAAATTTTGTGGGTCTCTCATGGATTTCAATGGGAGTTCATTCCATTAGACAAAAGCCATACCCACAGATCTTTTCAAGATAATCTTTTTTCTCTCTTTGGCTCCTATTGACATAGTTGAAGAACAACAAACTGCTGGAAACAATTTGCTTACTTCCTGCTATTATACAACAAGAATCCCCCTTCCTCCATTTTCCAATAACAGGCTCACTTCCTTTTGAGTCTTCCAAGAGTCCTTAAAGTCCAGATATCTACTAACAGCTTGTTTGAAGGCGTTTAGGCCTTTTCTATTATAACTCAAAATCTCTCTAGACTACCCAGTGCCTGTTTTCAAAGCCATTCCCACATTTTTAGGTGTTTGTTATAGCAGCATCCCATTTCCAAATACTAAAATCTGTATTTGTCTGCTATTGCTGCATGCCAAATCGCCACAAACTTAGTAGCTTAAAACAACGTACATTTATTATCTCACAGTTTCTGTGGGTCAGTAGTGTGGACATGACTTAGTTGGACCATCTGCTTAGAGTCTCACAGGTTGTTATCAAGGTGGTGAGCACAGCTGCATTCTTATCTGGAGGCTCAACTAGAGAGGGGTTTGCTTCCCTGTTCATGCGGTTCTTGGCAGCATTCAGTTCCTTTTGGCTACAGAATTCATGGCACTTATTTTTTCAAAACCATCAAAGTAAAAGGGGGAGCGAGTCCACTAGCAAGATGGAGTAGTGTAGAATGTAATATTATCATAAGACATCTCATCACCTGTGCCATACTCCACTGGTTAGAATCATATCACAAGTTCTACTTACATTTAAGGGGAGAGGATTCCATGTGAACACCAGGAGGCAGGGATCAGAGGGGCCACCTTGGATCTTTCACTCTTTCCCTGAATTCTCTAATCCTCTTCTCCTTAACTGCTCCCTCACATTCTATTTTCCTAGTGAATGAGAGTATTAGAAATTCCTCAAACATAACACACACCTTCACATTTCTGAACCATTGTACATTCTGCTTCTTCTAACTGGAATGTCTTCAGTCCACTTCTAGCCAGCGGTGCATGCATGTGTTGGTTAAGTTCCTTAACATTCAAGAGTGGAAGTCAGCTCTGCCCTTAACTCAGCTGCCTGTCAAAATATTGGGTTCTACTCTCCCTACACAGGTTCTCTCTACCTCAAGTTCTTAGCAGAAAAAAATAACTTGGTCCCATCTGCTCCAAGAGAGTATCTATGGGAGGCTATAGGAAAGATAATACAGGATCTATGTTCCTCTAATTATATTCAATTTTATTCTTGATTCAGTCAGTATCTTTGGTTCATGGTTCTTGACCTCCAGTGCAGCCCCACCACATTCTTAGTCTGGCCCCCTCCTCCTTAGCTTTAGAACACTTTTCAGAGCTCTGCTTCCAGCTCTAATCTGGGCCACGTCTGTGGACACTCCCCGCTCCCAGCTTTTCCCCTCCTAAAGTTTCCCATGATGAAAACCAGAGTCATCTCTTTGGAGCATCACATTAACTTTATCTGCACTCTACACTATAGGATTTATTAAATCACTCATTCACTCAACAAATGTAACCTCTGTTAGCTGCTTGATATCCAGTGATGGTCTCTGTGCTGAGTGACTGACAATTAGTGAGGGGGACAGATGTAAGCAGATAATGGCCATGTGTTTGTAATGTGCTATCAAAAAAACATGCAAGCAAAGGCATGGAATCATGCAAAGGCCTCCTGGTTTGAGGAAATTAAAACAATTTGCTGTGTCAGAATTAAATGTGAAATGCATAAGGGAGCGTTGGAAAAAACACAGCTAAGAGGTAAATGTGGGTGACCAATTCCCAGCCTTTAATTTTGAAATTAAAAGAAATATGGACCTTTTTAGGCAGCCAGTAAAGAGCCATCAAAGATTTTTTAATATAAAAGTAGAAATTTTTGAAATAGTGTTTGAGGAAGATAACTCTGATAGAAGCCTATCAAAAAGTTAATACAATAGTCCACGTATAGAAATAAACAGGGAATCAACTCAAGAATCATTTTAGAGGTTTAGTTGACAGAAGTTGACAGTTTTTGGATGAAAGAGAGAGAAGCCTTGGAATATCTCTGAAGTGTTTCTCTTAGGTAAATTCCTGGAAGATGGAACCATGAATCAAGATAGGGAACACAAGAAGAGATGCAGACTTGAGGAGAAAGTCTCAGGAACGTGGAATCTTGTATGAAATTGGATACAGCATTACTGTTTGAACTCAAGCTATTTGCACCCTTCTCTGCTCAACCCACAGAAGCAGATTTCTCTCCAAGTCACGTTTTGGGAAATCTAGGAGGTGAAGGATAAAAACTAAGGGAGCTTCATCATCTTCCAAGGGATGAAAGCCTTGGATTTAAGTACATCTCTCCTGGCATACAAAACATGGTTTTCCTAAGTGGTACCTCCCTCAAAAATAGTAGTTCTGTATTTGAACCTCTGTGTTTAAGTTCTGTATTTGAACCTCTGGGTTTATCCTGTGCATATGAAGATGTTGTCCCAATGCACTTTTAAGATGCAGTGCTTTAATCAAGCTGATTGTAACTTATCAATGTATAAAAACATCTTAGTATAGGAAGCACTTGACATTTCAAAATAGCGGCTTTTTGTTAACTACTGCTTATATACAGTGAGTGTAAGGTCTCCAGTGGAAACTTAATGTCATAGAGGAAACAGGTTTGTTAGGTTGAAAATATATCAGCACAATCCAGAGAGAAACAGTGCATTTTACCACATACTGCATGAGAATATGCCATTCTTGAAAACATTGGTGTGTGGAAGAAAGTTTCATATTTACAGCCAACATTACAGTCATACTGGAAATAAATGAAGAATATTATTAATAATCTTTGAATTAACATTTTATTATTAAAGCATTATAACAATAGTGCAGAATATTTGAAAAATCGATGGGGAAATATATAATCCCACTATCCTTAAATAAGTTACAAACAATTTTATATGTTTCCTTTCCATCTTCTCTACATAATTGTATATAGCTATCATAATAGCCTGCATTCTATTTCCTGTACTTATTTTTCACTTAAGATATTAAGGGTATTTCTACATTGCTATGTTACATTCACGATCATTTCTTCTAATTGCACAGTCTTCTAACAAGTAGGTCCACCTTAATTTACCTAGTATGATATTATCGTGGGATATTTTTTCTTCTAATTTTTTTGCTGTTATCGATAATACTGCAATGAACATCTTCCTGAACAAGGTTTTCCCCTTATTTTAGTTTACTCTTACAGGATAAATTCAATAAATTGACTTGCTGGATAAAATACTACAAATCTTGGACTTCCCTGGTGGCGCAGTGGTTAAGAATCGGCCTGCCAATGCAGGGGACACAGGTTCGAGCCCTGGTCCGGGAAGATACAGCAGAGCAACTAAGCTCATGTGCCACAACTACTGAGCCTGTACTCTAGAGCCCGCGAGCCACAGCTACTGAAGCCCACGCGACCAGAGCCGGTGCTCCGCAACAAGAGAAGCCACCGCAATGAGAAGCCCGCGCACCGCAACAAAGAGTAGTCCCCGCTCGCTGCCTCTAGAGAAAAGCCCACACGCAGTAACGAAGACCCAATGCAGCCAAAAATAAATAAATAAATAAATTTTAAAAATAAATAAATAAAGGTCAGAGCCTTGAGAATGTGCTATCCTGTATATTAAAAAAAAAAAAAAATACTACAAATCTTTTCATGGCTCTTGGTTCCTGTTACCACATTGCTTTTCATGACGGTTATATCATTTGTCTTCCCACTTGCAAGGTATAAAAATACCACTTTCATTGTCTCTTCTCAACCATTTCCTTTAACTAATCTGAGTAGAAAAATAACTTGTTCTGCCTTTTAATATTATTCTATGATTACTAGCAACCACAAACATTTTTACTGTTTCCTAAATAGTTCTACTTCTCTTTGGATGAAATTTCGTGTTTGCCAATTATATTGGGGTACAACTTTTTGCTTCCAACTGAATGTACTTTTCATATGTCATCTTTAGCTCTGATTACACACACTAAAATACTTTTCTTTGTCAATTCTTTGGTGGCACAGTTTTTCAGAGCAATTTAATGGTCAGCTAGAATTGCCAAACATAAAAATCCCTCGCAACAAATCTAACCATAATTTTATACTGTAATGGATGAGCACAATTGGTTGTTTTAAATCACCATCCTTATTAATCTTAACAGGTCTCTGCAAAACCACTCCAGGACTTTTGCTATTCCTTTAGGGTTGGCTTATGCCATCATTCCATAAATGTTTCCTATAATAACACTTGCTTTTTAAAAACAACATAAAAATCCAAGAGGTTGTTTTAAAAACTTGTAACATTAGCCACACATTTATATAAATCAATTCACATCCTTAGAGATTATAATTTTTAAAATACATTTAACAGACATAAAAATTACAGTTAACAGTAAATATACTTTCAAAACACAAATGCATCACAGAAAAATTCATGAAAATGAAAAGTAAGCATTTATGTTAGGTTCATTTGCAAGCAAATATTATCTTCAATGTCTGTCCAAGGGTGATCAATACCCATGGGAAACAGCACAACCGCAAAGTGAAATGGGACGATCACAGATTCTAGAGTCAGAAAAACTGATTTCAAATCCTGTTTTGCCAATTAGCAGTAACTGAGTGAACTCAACCTTGTTATTCCACATCTGTTTCTCATCTATAAAATATAATATAACCTTCCTCTCAGTACAGGGAGCTTTGGATACTTTTTTTTTTTTTGGATACTTTTATTTATCCCACATTCTTACAACATTGCTTTAAGGCAGAAATTGTAATTTCCATTTTACATGGGGATCTCTGACTTCTCTATTTAAACAATGACCTCCCCTTACACTCCAGTCTTCCTTTCCCCCATTATCCATCTTCATTGTTCTCCATAGCACAGCTCACCATCTGATATACTATTTATGTTTACTGTCTGCATTTCGCCACTAGGAAGTAATCTCCTTGAGAGCAGGGATTTTGCTTTTTTCACTGCTGTATCTTCAGCGCCTAGAAAAGTGTACTCAATAGATATCTGTTGAATAAACTATGATACCACTCTTAAGCCAGGTTTCTCATATCACTTTTCTCTACTATTTATAATTTCTTTAAAAAATTATTTTATAGGCAAAAATATATTCTAAGTTATGACAAATCTATTTATTTTTCATTTGTTATCTACTCGGTAAATGAGAGAACATTTTTGACTGGGGAAACTTCAGCAATGTGCTTGAAACCCCTCCTACACATATTTAAAACGCTATCTCTTATAAAGTGTCAAATCTATTCTTTCCAATTTATTTTAAATTGAGATTCAACATTAAAATATCAAGACATTAGATTGTGCATTCAATATAATCTTTGGGCATTATGTTGAATCTGTGGTGAAATTCTCCAAGATGGACCTCAAAATCCAAGTCAGCATGAATCTACAGGGCTAAAGAGTTTTCAAATCCAGTGTGCATATTATCCTGTACAAATTTATACATATAAAAAAAGGAAAGCCATTTTTGTCCTATAAATCAATGTGGGAAAAAGAGATACAAAAATAGTTTTTTGTGTGTGTGGTTGACTAGGAATGACAGCTTTGGAAACAGCTGAGTCTGTCTCCTAGCTCTGCCACTTATTAGCTGTGTGACTTTTAATATAGTATTTAATCCCCCGAAGCCTCAGTTTCCATGGTTGTAAATGACAAATGTAAATGACAAGTCTTACCTTGTGAGGCTGTGAGGATGGATCGAGATCAGCAAGGGAAGTAACCAGTACAGTGCCTTACATAATGGAGAAGCTCCATAAATCACCTCCTTCCCTCCATTCCTTTCACAATTAGTCAGTGGAATGATTGCACAGGACTGAGTGTGAATCCACCTTCCTTCTTACCAGCTGCCTGACTTTGGGCTCATTACACTATCACTCTGCTTCCACTAATCCACCTGTATTAAGTTACTGGGGATCCTGCCAATCTCCTAGGTTTCTTGTGTGGACTAAGTGAGATAATTCACATGCCGTGCTTAGCATTCTGCCCCAAACCTGCCAAGTGCTCAGGGAGAAAGTTTATTTTTAGTAGTAATAATAATATAAGTAAATGTAAGTAAAATGACACTGCAGAACAGTCAGAAGAGCCAATTTCTCCCTAAACTTACTCTACTAGACACAAATTTAATGGAAAAGAAAAGAAAAATTCCACTCGTAACGCAAGTCTCTCATTTACTTATTTGAGAGTGATACCATTGTTTTAGGAGATGCAGAAGATACTACGGTTGATGAGATTTGTAACTTTCTTCATTTTCCATATTCTCAACACAGAATACATATGACCTCTACAACTGGAAAAATAGTTACTTAAAACAACAACAGCAACAAAGCCTGAAGCAGCATAAAATATTCAGAAAAATTGTTGATGGTGATGCCTGATACGGACCACATAATGTGCTGTGTTTTCTGGGTTGGAGCATTTCATGTTTTTTACATGATGCCATGTATAGCTGCTGGAAACACATGGCTGTCATCAAATAGCACATTGCACTCCTACAATTTGCACCTTTTTGGAAATTCTAAGCAACAGCCCCCCAGGTTTACCTTTGGTATGGAGGCAATCCTTGAGGCATTTGTTAATTGCTGGATGGCTTTCTTGTGGAGATTCAGGTTCTGGAGAGCAACTGCTAAATGAAAATGACCCTCATAGAGCTGGAAGAGAAAAACAGTGTCAAAATACTCAAGGTTTCTGTGTTTTTGTTTTGTTTTTTGAAGTAGCAAGCTTTTGGCTAAGCTTAAACTATAAAAAAGAAGTTCCTTCTGCCCTTTTACTAATGTCATCCATGATGTTGGGGAAGTTACCTCAGTCTCCCCAGTGCCACTAAAAACAGACCAGTCCAAAGACACATAAACCAAAGTAAGCTCATGAGTCTATGGTGACACGCATCTATAGATCCCTACACAGTACAGCTCCAAACCCTCACTAGTCTAGGAGTTTAGTGGTTTGAAATGGCAGACACATTCTCTTGTAGTACAAACTAGCTTACAGTTCCCTCTTGAAACTCTGACAACACATTTCCTATAGGTTCCTGGATACTGTGAAAGTTTTTGTCTGTCAGTTTACATTCCTAACCATGTAAGAGCAAATCTCCTGGCTTGTGAGTAAACAGATACATTAACAGCCAGAAGGACAGGCAGCAGAGGTAGAAAAATAACAGGGCTGATTCCAGAAGCCTGTCTTCTACCATGATGTGCTAAACTACACAAAATTACACAGAAATTCATTCTTAAAATCTCAACCACTGTTATTTTCAATATTTTCCAATGCTGTAAGTTATGTGCCACAATTTTAAAGTCTTTAAATAGATACCCGTTTCCAGAAAAAGTATGTATTTCATTCTGACACTACTGATTCTAAATACGTTATTATGTCTAAAAGAGGCACTGAGGCAGTCAAAGCATTGAACCAAACAAACCAGACACAGCTCAGTGTTCTGATTCAACAATAAAGTTTTTTTTTTTTTAATATCTTCCTTTGGTCTAGGGTCTCCCTCTGTTATGTGACATTGGTGCAAGTCGAGATACAGTCCGCCCTCTGAAACTGCAGGTTCCACATCCACAGATCTACACTGTATTTACAACTATTTACATAGTATTTACATTGTATTAGGTAATACAAGTAATCTAGAGAAGATTTGAACTATATGGGAGGATGTGCATAGGTTATATGCAAATACTATGTCATTTTATATTAGGGGCAGATTTGAGCATCCAAGGATTTTGGTACTGGTTGGGGAACCAACTCCTGTAGAAACCAAGGAAGGACTGAATACATAAGTCAGAAGAGAGCCTAAGGCTTTTAGCTGATGCTACTGATTGTTCCAAAGCCACGTGGAGACACATCAGAAAGAGGAGGGACCTGGATCTGGCCTCCAGGCTCACCTCAGGGAGCTTCTCAGATGGGAGTCACTCAACCACTCTGTACTTCAATTTCCTGACCAATAAGATGCAGTGAACCAGGACACACTCCTGAGGGCCTTCTCAGTGCTAACATTCTGTGGTTCTCCGACTTTGCTGGTGCCTAAGTTCTGGGCAAGATTTCTGGGGCTTGACCCAGAAACACTCAGAGAAGCAATAATTCACTCTTTCTGTCTGCCGAAAACAAACAATAAAATACCAGAAATGAGACAAAATACAATTTAAAAATGAATAAGACAAAATAAAGTGTAGTTATATCTACTGCTACTTATACTTAGTATTTATAAGTTCGTGGAGGTCACCAAATATGTTTTTTCTCATTCATCACTCTCCTCCATTTCTTTGAAAGACTTAACCCTTTTTTATTCCTTGCTCATCTTTCAAGAAAGTCTCTCCCAGGTGGGGTCTTAGCCCTACTCTCATTCTCTTCCCCCTTTATGACTGCTTCTCTCTGACTTTTCTTCCACTTCTCCCATCTTAACCCTGTGTTTACCATAAAGGTCAGCTCTTTCTCCTTTGCTCTTCCGTCTGTATATTTACTTGCTTGGAAAAATCATACTTTCTCATCTATTAACCTACTTTTTCCATGTTAAAGATTTTTCCAATCCACAGCCACAGTGCAGGTTCTGCCCTAAGCACATATGTCTATCTATAGGACAGATATTTATATATCCTGACATCATGACATTCTAACATGTCCCAAATTAAATTAATCATTTCCTCCTTCTCCGTTCACCAAGAAAAATCCAGGCTAGTTCATCTCTCCAGTTCTTCCTTTTTTATTAATAACACTGCTCTTCTCTCTTCTCTCAAGCCACTAGACTCAAAAGCTTTGGACCTTTTCTTTTTTCGTGTGTGTGTGTGTGTGTGTGTGTGTGTGTGTGTGTATTCTGTCATGGTTATGGGGAGTTAGACTGTCTTTGCTTAAATCTCAAGGTGGCCACCTGCTGGCTTTATGACCTGGGCAAGATATTCAACCTCTCTGTGCCTCAGTTTCCTCATTTGTAAAATGGGGATGATAACAATACTTATAAGAGAAGTGCAAGAAGTAAATTGTTACTATAGTGTAACGTGTTTAGTACAGTGTCTGCCATATGCTAGGTGTTCAGTAAAAAACAGCCAACCAAGAAAAAAAACCAAAGTATACTAATGCCAGGAAAAACAAAAGGCAGTACAAGAAAGGAAATGTGATAGCTATATACTATGTGTGGTTCATCTGTGAATGTGTCATATGATGTAAATATTGAATATGGACTTAAACTACACTGGAAGGATGAGGAAGGGGCAGTATGTGCAGGGCATTGTAGCTGGGAGTGTGTGTGTGTGTGTGTGTGTGTGTATGAGAGAGAAAGAGATTCTGTGAGAGATGATATAAGAGAACTAAATCATCATATCGTCATCTTCCAGAGTAGAAAGCCAACATGTGATGTCTGTAACAGAAACATCAAGAAATAGTAATATAAGCGTGTTATTGAGAAGCATAGAGATAAATGCTAGGAGAAAAACATTAAATTAAAAGACTAGGCCCAGGAACCAGGGTCAGGATGGGATATATCTGAGGGCTACTCTTTTTGTTCCTTAAAAATCTTATAGTAGTATCTGACTTTAAACACTAAACCCAAAGATTACTTCGATAAAAATAAAAAATTTTTAAAGTAACTCATTAAATCATGGAGTACATGTTCAGAGGTCACATAAATCTTGGGAAAATGCTGGTACCTGTAGAAGGTACATTTTGTACATTTGGATTTCCCACACTGTAACTTGTAGTCTAAGCTAAAAATATAAACTAATCCAGAAAATCGTTAGGGAAATTCATGATAAATTTATAAGCAAGGCATAAAAAAGGTAGGGATGTCTGAGTGACAGCTTAGCTTTTTGAGGTATCATGAAAGGCAACCATGATCTCTGAAAAATGTCCCTTATCACTGTGAGGAATAGAAAGCCAGGTTACAAGGAATTCTAAATCCGACCGGCAATTCAACAAACAGGGTTTTTTCAATAGTGATCAGGCCCAAGATGGTTTTGGTAATATGGTCCAAAATACTTTTTATTTAAGCAAAACAGTTGCCATTTTTAGTTTTATAATATTTCCATCAGATATCATTGCCAATACATACTTGGAATAATATTTATGGAAACCAATTATTTACAAAGCATGTTGAATTTCACTGATTGAAACTACAGCTTCAGCACAGTTAAAAAAAAAACTTCGAAATATGTGCTACCTAATAAATTTAGATGGGTTTGTTATTCTTTCCTAAAAAATGAAACCAACAAAATTTATGGTATTTAATAAAAGTGAGGAATTCAAAACCTCCAATTAATAATTTTTAGTAATTAATGGGTTAGAAGATGATTTGTTAAAACTGTCTAAACCCAACTTGATGGTGGTAGGACTGGAAGAGACTTATTGGGGAAAATGCCTTGGGGCTAATTTCTGCTTTGTTACGGCTTGTTCCAATGAGCTTTTGAAAACCAATCATGGCTCATAAGCACGAAAACCTCATCTCTTGCTACTGAGCTCAGAATAAGTGGGTGGCTTTCTGAGGAGGATGAGTACCACTAAGATTCTAAGAGAAGAGCGGGTTGGCAAAACGAAGGGTATCATCACAGAAGATACTCAGATACAGCCCTCGAAGTGCACATTCAAGCACATGGTGTAGCTTTAATTCTACCTTTTCAATATCTTTAAGAGGAAAAAAATAAGTTAATCGGAAGAGTTATTCAAGCCTGAATATGTGAATAAATGAAAATCATCTGGAGCCCACCAGCCAAAAAAAAACAGTGAGTCCTTGCAAAATCAACAACCTTAGTGTCTCCACAGAAAAGACAACAGGATTGGATGACACTTCTTTTCACATGCAGGGTTCAAGTCATGGTGATGAGCATGTTTCCAGAGACTGCCATGAAACAAGTTTTCCTCAGATGTTTCCTTCGCGCAATCTAAGGAATTGGGTTTTGAAGAATCACAATGAATTAAGAATCTTTTTACACATTGCTCTCTTGCCTAAAATTCATACCATCTTAGTTCCTAATTCTTCCCCTTCTCAGTCAGAGAAACAGTATTAAAGGAACTCCACATTTGCTTCTATGATCCCCACATTAAAATTTACATGTATTTTATTTTATTTTTTGTGTCTCTCACATATATATATATATATATATATATATATATATTTTTATACAGCAGGATCTTATTAGTCATCCATTTTATACACATCAGTGTATACATGTCAATCCCAATCGCCTATTTCATCACACAACCACCCTCACCCTCCGCCACTTGCCCCCATTGGTGTCCATACGTTTGTTCTCTACACCTGTATCTCAACTTCTGCCTTGCAAACCAGTTCATCTGTACCATGTTCCAGGTTCCACATATATGCGTTAATATATGATACCTGTTTTTCTCTTTCTGACTTACTTCACTCTGTATGACAGTCTCTAGATGCATCCACGTCTCAACAAATGACTTAATTTCGTTCCTTTTTATGGCTGAGTAATATTCCATTGTATATATGTACCACATCTTCTTTATCCATTCGTCTGTCAATGGGCATTTAGGTTGCTTCCATGACCTGGCTATTGTAAATAGAGCTGCAATGAACATTGGGGTGCATGTGTCTTTTTGAATTACAGTTTTCTCTGGGTATATGCCCAGTAGTGGGATTGCTGGATCATATGGTAATTCTGTTTTTAGTTTTTTAAGGAACCTCCATACTGTTCTCCATAGTGGCTGTATCAATTTACATTCCCACCAACAGTGCAAGAGGGTTCCCTTGCCTCCGCACCCTCTCCAGCATTTGTTGTTTGTAGATTTTCTGATGATGCCCATTCTAACTGGTGTGAGGTGATACCTCATTGTGGTTTTGATTTGCATTTCTCTAATAATTAGTGATGTTGAGCAGCTTTTCATGTGCTTCTTGGCCATCTGTATGTCTTCTTTGGAGAAATGTCTATTTAGGTCTTCTGCCCGTTTTTGGATTGGGTTGTTTGTTTATTTAATATTGAGCTGCATGAACTGTTTATATATTTTGGAGATTAATCCTTTGTCCTTTGAGTCATTTGCAAATATTTTCTCCCATTCTGAGGGTTGTCTTTTAGTCTTGTTTATGGTTTCCTTTGCTGTGCAGAAGCTTTGAAGTTTCATTAGGTCTCATTTGTTTATTTTTGTTTTTATTTCCATTACTCTAGGAGGTGGATCAAAAAAGCTCTTGCTGTGATTTATGTCAAAGAGTGTTCTTCCTATGTTTTCCTCTAAGAGTTTTATAGTGTCTGGTCTTACAACTAGGTCTCTAAACCAGTTTGAGTTTATTTTTGTGCATGCTGTCAGGGAGTGATCTAATTTCATTCTTTTACATGTAGCTGTCCAGTTTTCCCAGCACCACTTATGGAAGAGACTGTCTTTTCTCCATTGTATATCCTTGCCTCCTTTGTCATAGATTAGTTGACCATAGGTGCGTGGGTTTATATCTGGGCTTTCTATCTTGTTCCATTGATCTATATTTCTGTTTTTGTGCCAGTACCATATTGTCTTCATTACTGTAGCTTTGTAGTATAGTCTGAAGTCAGGGAGTCTAATTCCTCCAGCTCTGTATTTTTCCCTCAAAACTCCTTTGGCTATTCAGGGTCTTCTGTGTCTGCATACAAATTTTAAGATTTTTTGTTCTAGTTCTGTAAAAAATGCCATTGGTAATTTGATAGGGATTGCATTGAATATGTAGATTGCTTTGGGTAGTAGAGTCATTTTCACAATGTTGATTCTTCCCATCCAAGAACATGGCATATCTCTCAATCTGTTGGTATCATCTTTAATTTCTTTCATCAGTGTCTTATAGTTTTCTGCATACAGGTCTTTTGTCTCCCTAAGGAGGTTTATTCCTAGGTATTTCATTCTTTTTGTTGCAATAGTAAATGTGAGTGTTTCCTTAATTTCTCTTTCAGATTTTTCATCATTAGTGTATAGGAATGCAAGAGATTTCTGTGCATTAATTTTGTATCCTGCAACTTTACCATATTCATTAATTAGCTCTAGCAGTTTTCTGGTGGCAGTTTTAGGATTCTCTATGTATAATATCATGTCATCTGCAAACAGTGACAGTTTTACTTCTTCTTTTCCAATCTGTATTCCTTTTATTTCTTTTTCTTCTCTGATTGCAGGGGCTAGGACTTCCAAAACTATGTTGAATAATAGTGGTGAGGGTGGATATACTTGTCTTGTTCCTAATCTAAGAGGAAATGCTTTCAGTTTTTCACCATTGAAAATGATGTTTGCTGTGGGTTTGTCATATATGGTATTTATTATGTTGAGGTAGGTTCCCTCTATGCCCACTTTCTGGAGAGTTTTTATCATAAATGGGTGTTGAATTTTGTCAAAAGCTTTTTCTGCATCTATTGAGATGATCATATGGTTTTATTTTGCAATTTGTTAATATGCTGTATCACATTGATTGATTTGCATATATTGAAGAATTCTTGCATCTCTGGGATGAATCCCACTTGATCGTGGTGTATGATCCTTTTAATGTGTTGTTGGATTCTGTTTGCTAGTATTTTGTTGAGGATTTTTGCATCTATATTCACGAGTGATATTGGCCTGTAATTTTCTTTTTTTGTAGTATCTTTGTCTGATTTTGGTATCAGGGTGATGGTGGCCTCATAGAATGAGTTGGGGAGTGTTCCTTCCTCTGCAATTTTTTGGAAGAGTTTGAGAAGGATGGGTGTTAGCTCTTCTCTAAATGTGTGATACAATTCACGTGTGAAGCCATCTGGTCCTGGACTTTTGTTTGGTGGAAGATTTAAATCACAGTTTCAATTTCATTACTTGTGATTGGTCTGTTCATATTTTCTATTTCTTCCTGGTTCAGTCTTCGAAGGTTATACCTTTCTAAGAATTTGTCCATTTCTTCGAGGTTTTACATTTAATTGGCATAGACTTCCTTGTAGTAGTCTCTTAGGATGCTTTGTATTTCTGCGGTGTCTCTTATCACTTCTCCTTTTTCATTTCTAATTTTATTGATTTGAGTCCTCTCCCTCTTTTTCTTGATGAGTCTGGCTAATGGTTTATCAATTTTGTTTACCTTCTCAAAGAACCAGCTTTCAGTTTTATTGATCTTTGCTATCATTTTCTTTGTTTCTATTTCATTTGTTTCTGTTCTGATCTTTATGATTTCTTTCCTTCTACTAACTTCGGGTTTTGTTTGTTCTTCTTTCTCTAGTTCCTTTAGGTGTAAGCTTAGATTGTTTACTTGAGATTTTTCTTGCTTCTTGAGGTAGGCTTGTATAGCTATAAACTTCCCTCTTAGGACTGGTTTTGCTGCATCCCATAGGTTTTGGATCGTCGTGTTTTCATTGTCATTTGTCTCCAGGTATTTTTTGATTTCCTCTTTGATGTTTTCAGTGATCTCCTGGTTATTTAGTAACGTATTGCTTAGCCTCCATGTGTTTTTGTTTTTTACGTTTTTTTCCCTGTAATTCATTTCTAATCTCATAGCATTGTGGTCAGAAAAGATGCTTGATATGATTTCAATTTTCTTAAATTTACTTAGGCTTGATTTGTGACCCAAGATGTTATCTATCCTGGAGAATGTTCTGTGCACACTTGAGAAGAAAGTGTAATCTGCTGTTTTTGGATGGAATGTCCTATAAATATCAATTAAATCTATCTGGTCTATTGTATCATTTAAAGCTTGTGTTTCCTTATTAATTTTCATTTTGGATGATCTGTCCATTGGTGTAAGTGAGGTGTTAAAGTCCCCCACTATTATTGTGTTACTGTCAATTTCCTCTTTTATAGCTGTTAGCTGTTGCCTTATGTATTGAGGTGCTCCTATGTTGGGTGCACATATATTTATAATTATTATATCTTCTTCTTGGATTGATCCCTTGATCATTATGTAGTGTCCTTCCTTGTCTCTTGTAACATTCTTTATTTTAAAGTCTATTTTATCTGATATGAGTATTGCTACTCCAGCTTTCTTTTGATTTCCATTTGCATGGAATATCTTTTTCCATCCCCTCACTTTCAGTCTGTATGTGTCCCTAGGTCTGAAGTGGGTCTCTTGTAGACAGCATATAGATGGGTCTTGTTTTTGTATCCATTCAGCGAGCCTGTGTCTTTTGGCTGGAGCATTTAATCCATTCACGTTTAAGGTAATTATCGATATGTATGTTCCTATGACCATTTTCTTAATTGTTTTGGGTTTGTTTTTGTAGGTCCTTTTCTTCTCTTGTGTTTCCCACTTAGAGAAGTTCCTTTAGCAGTTGTTGTAGGGCTGGTGTGGTGGTGCTGAATTCTCTTACCTTTTGCTTGTCTGTAAAGCTTTTGATTTCTCCATCAAATCTGAATGAGATCCTTGGCAGGTAGAGTAACCTTGGTTGTAGGTTCTTCCCTTTCATCACTTTAAGTATATAATGCCACTCCCTTCAGGCTTGTAGAGTTTCTGCTGAGAAATCAGCTGTTAACCTTATGGGAGTTCCCTTGTATGTTATTTGTCATTTTTCCCTTGCTGCTTTCAATAAGTTTTCCTTGTCTTTAATTTTTGCCAGTTTGATTACTATGTGTCTCGGCGTGTTTCTCCTTGGGTTTAACCTGTGTGGGACTCTCTGCACTTCCTGGACTTGGGTGGCTATTTCCTTTCCCATGTTAGGGAAGTTTTCAACTATAATCTCTTCAAATATTTTCTCAGGTCCTTTCTCTCTCTCATCTCCTTCTGGGACCCCTATAATGCGAATGTTTTTGCATTTAATGTTGCCCCAGAGGCCTCTTAGGCTGTCTCATTTCTTTTCATTCTTTTTTCTTTATTCTGTTCTGCAGCAGTGAATTCCACCACTCTGTCTTCCAGGTCACTTCTCCGTTCTTCTGCCTCAGTTATTCTGCTATTGATTCCTTCTAGGGCAGTTTTCATTTCAGTTATTGTATTGTTCATCTCTGTTTGTTTGTTCTTTAATTCTTCTAGATTTTTGTTAAACATTTCTTGCATCTTCTCGATCTTTGCCTCCATTCTTTTTCCGAGGTCCTGGATCATCTTCACTATCATTATTCTGAATTCTTTTTCTGGAAGATTGCCTATCTCCACTTCATTTAGTTATTTTTCCTTGGTTTTATCTTGTTCCTTCATCTGGTACATAGCCCTCTGACTTTTCATCTTGTCTATCTTTCTGTGAATGTGGTTTTTGTTCCACAGGCTGAAGGATTGTAGTTCTTCTTGCTTCTGCTATCTGAAATTTACATGCATTTTAAATTCTGGTTCATATTTAAAAGGCTTTTCTCAAGGTTTAAAAGAATGAAATTCATTAACAAGGTGATACAGTTATACTTAATTCTCCAGCTTCACTGCCCATTGAAATTGCTTGGGGAGCTTTAAAAAATGTACAACGTAGGTCACAACCCCAGAGATTCTGATGTATAGCCAGGGCATCTGAGAATTTACAAGCTGCCCAGGTGAGTCCAATGTGCAGCCCTTGTTGAGAAGCACTGCTCTGGAGGATTGGTGCTCTTAACAATACAAAGTTTATATGTTTATCAGCCTCATTAGGTTGCACACTCTTTGAGCAGAGTGGATAGATTTGGTTTTTCTGTCTACTACTTTGATTTCTATTTTGTTCTATTCTTTGCAAAGGTGAATCCAACAGAATGATGCTGCATAAATATCCTTTAAGGAGGCCTAATAATGGCACTGATCCAGTCTCACTAGTTTTTCTGAATCACAAAAAGAAACACTACTTTGTATCCACAACTGAGTACTTCTCAGGATAATAATAATAAACAACACTCAATAATGAAAATCATAATACATTGTTCACACTTTTCATTCTAGAAATTCAACTCTATTTTCAAGGATCATCTGATTACCACCCAAAATAATACTCTTTGACAAGAAAGTTAAAAATTATCAGTAGGGCTAAAGGAATGTCAGGGTTGTATATCTGGTATATTTCCACTTGGTTTAGAATGTCCAGTAGTTCAGTGTAATATTCAACAACCTAAAATTGGAAGGGAAAAATTTAATAAATTGTCTAGCTTGGTCATATTAATTTCTAGAGTTTGATTGTCACCCTTATAATTACCATGGCAGAGCCTTATTTTAAGAGCAATAAGAAGTTTTGGCTTCACCATCGAATCTTAATGTGACTAGATCAGGGTTCCAAATGATATCTTTCTGATATTAATGTACATAATTATTTTTCTTAAAAGAGATTGCAGTCTCTTGTAATGCATTACATTTTGAGATATTATAGACTAAAAGTACTTTTTCTGTTTTACAAGTGGTTCCTGCTCTGTATAATACCTTCAGATCCTATTGCCGTCTCCAGCTTCCTACTGCTCCACTTAAAAGGTCAACACGTCTCCTTGTATGGAAATGAAAGGACCCCCAAATTTTACTTACTCAAGATAGTTGGCTTTGCCTCCTATGAACTTGTTCCAGCAGTTATGGAACAAGTATATAACTTGTATACCTTCAAGTTATACACTTGAAGCAACAGTTGCTTCCAGTTGCTTTCTTGGGAGAATGAGTTAAAGCTTCTGCTTGAATTGGAATTCTGGCAACACTCCTTACAACCTGCAGGTTCTTTAACCTCTCAGGTGCCTCAGTTTCTTCATCAGTACACAAGTGATAAATACTAGCTACCTCACACAGGTAACTGAGTAAGTACTATAAATGTTAATTATCATCATTGTGCCCGGTTGTCTTTGCCATTGCTTTTCAGTTTTACTGTTTGTTTGTTTGGGGTGGTGGGTGGAGGTGAGGAACGTACTATTTGCAACTCCATCCAGCTTACAACACAGCCATGGTAGGAGTAGCGGTCCATCCTTTCTAATTTATTGGCCTCGCTGACTCAGGGACTGTGATTTCGGTGTGCCCTGGCTTGCCAAAGCAAAAGCAAGGTCCATGGGAATTTCTGGCACTCATTTCCCAGAGAATGTAAGTGACACGACGTGTACACTCAGTCTACACACCAGTAAACACGTGAGTCTGTGCATATAAAATTCAGCCTCTTCCCCCTAAGAAATAGATAAGTCATAGGATCCCTCTCCCTTTCCCCCTCCCCCTCTCCCTCTCCCCTCCCCCTCTCCCCTTCAAACACACACACCCCTTTTTTGGTGGGATACTGAAGAATAAATCTGAGAGTAAGCCTGAGGCTGGGATGCCAACTGGAAAACCAGTGCAGTCATCTCTGGGAATTTAGGGAGATGGGGGTGCGGCTGCAGAGTTAAGTATAGAAACAGAAAATGATGCACTTATAGCAGCAAGAAGCTGAACAGTACATTTTACCTGTTTTTAATGTACTGGTGCTTCTAAAGTACACAGGACATTGGGAACAGGGCTATAATCTCCACGATCCACAGGGCAGAGAGGGCTTTATGGGAACTGCGACAGCCGAGCCCCGCCCAGCCTTAGCCCCTTGCAGCACCTGGGGGCCTGGCCTTCCCACCGCAGCCCCACGGGTCCCGCACGGTTACCTTCGTCCAGGAGCGCTTGCGCTCGCTGACCAGGGTCCTGTGCAGCGCCACGGAGGCCGCGTGCTGCAGCTGGGACTGCCTCGGCCAACGCTCCGAGACTGACGACCTGCTAGACAGGGACATCTGACCCCCTGGGGCTGGGCCTGAGGGTCGGTGACAGGGGAGAAGACTGAGGATGGGAATGGAAGGGAGTCGTCGTTACATCCCCCTCCTGGGCACCTTCATCAGCATCACAAAGGGACCCTGGGGACCTGGCTCACCTGGGGAGGGGCAGACCCTGAGAAGGGACAGCGCCCCTCTAGGAGGCCACCTAGACCCCAAAGGCAGGGCCTGCGGGGGGCCACCCTGAAATCTTTAAACAAAAACTCTTTCCTCTAAGCACATCTGGACCAACATTTCCATTTATTAGCCTACTGCTGCCCCGTGTTCTATTAATAATGAGACAAATCATTGTCGTTACCTTGCTAATTTTTCCTTTGCTACTCCCTTATATTCCAGGGCTGGTGTCCGGGAACTCCTCCTCCCAGCCTCCCTGCGGGGCCTCCAGGTGCAGCGCATCAGTGAAAGGCTTCTTCCTACGTTGCTTCCCCCTCACCCGCACCCCCCTCACCGCCCCCGCGCTGGTTGAGGACCACAGCCTTGCCCAGACCTTTGGGAACTTCTTTGAATGTCTCCTTTGTTTCCAGCCTGAACCCTGACTGATACTCATATTTGCCTGAAATGCTTCACTATCGTTATATTTTTTAGACTTAAAATTCACCTACAAACACTAAGCTTTCTATTTAAAATGCAGACGGTCTTTTTTACCCAAATTGGATACGTTCAATCACGTTTTTTTCTAAAAGACTAAGAGAGCGGTTTCAGAGGGAAGCTGGTGTAGCGGAATCAGTGAACTTTGGTGGATAAGGTACTGGGGACTGATAGCCCTGTTCAGCACGCCAAGCAGGGGATTATATTTGCTGTGGATAGCATGGACCTCATAGGCACCAGAGGCCATGGAAGGGAATCCCAGGCTAAAAGAATCACTTTCCTACTTTACCAGGTCCCGGTGGTGTTTGGGTATTTGGCATAAAAAGTCGGGAAAAGGAATCACAGGTTATGATACAAACGCTATCATGTTAATCACAATCAAAGATTTCGAGCCAAAAATAATCATTAAAAAGTAACGTAAGACTTTACCAAAATCTGCAAAACATGGAGGGAAAACTTCAAAATCTACAGTAAAATTTAGTAATGTCTGTTCCCATCTGCCCTTTCTGTATCTCATACACACACTATAGATGCCCCTTCAGGTCCTCTCTCTAGAACCTCACACTCCCCCAAACTTTTCACCCCAACTCAGAGAGACCAGGGCTTCTTTTGTTTTCTTAATCTTTGAAAATATTTGATCTGTTGGAACTAAAGAAGAAATGTTGGCTCTCATTGTAATTCCTTGACAAACTTTTATCTAAACTGTCAGTAAATGTGTCACTATAGACAAAAAGAGAAAGGAAGACTGACTTTATTTTTTAATAAGACATGGGAGTTGATTGTCCTGTCTCCCTAATTTTCTATTTCTTCATGACTACTGGCTTTGCATGTTTTCTGAGATGCAAGACACATATTCCAACCTGCTTATTAGCATAAGAGCAGCTTTCTTTTCCATCTGAAGAATCACACAGTGTTTGATTTTTACACTCCAGAAAGCTAGAGATGACATGACCATCTTCAGTTCCTAAAAATAAGGAGATATATAAACATATAAGCAAAAACAGGAGACGATTTATTTGCAGATATTTCACAAAGTTCTAGCAGAGACTACAAATATAAAGACTTGTGGAATTATCAGTGACAGTGGCCCATGGGAACAAAATAGTTTTTAATCAAATTTTTAAAAATACATTTTAGAAAGAACTGACAGAGACTACAGGTCTCCTGACTTGGTGTAGAAGACTGATCACCCTCCCTTTGGACTGAATAAGCCCAGCGTTATGGGACAATCCTAGGAGAAAGGCCAATACTAGACATTCTAGAAGATCACACCTTGCTGGGTGTCCTGCCATTCCAGGCAGGTGAGGACAACAGGGGCAGAAAACATCGGTGCAGTGTCTCAGGAGTTACCACTCCATTCCTAATTGAAATCCACATCAAGGAGTTTCTCTCTCCTCCCCTTTCAGCTGCCTCACCCAGGGATCATTTTGGAACACAATATCATCACTGCTCCAAATTACTTTTTACTAAGCTCATTTTCCTCTGCTGGAATCTTCTTCCTAATTATTTAGCTAGAAAAAACTTACTGTATGCAATTTGTAAAATTCCTTATATGTACAGGACCAGGAAAAATAGAAAACTATAGAGAGAAAGAGCAAGGTGAAGGGGAGAAGAGTAGGAAGGAGGAGGAGTGGGAGAGGAGGATAAAGAAAAAGAGAATGATGGTTTCCTGTGTTGCCTTTGTCTTCCACTAATACACAGTGCTTGTCACCACCATGCCCAGAATACAACATGCATGAGAGAAAGAGAGAGGAGAGAGGGAGAATTACCCTTGAAGTAGTCATCTATTCACATAACCTCAACTGTCATACTCTTTGGAAGGTCCCACAATGTTTATCTTCAACCACAAGCTTTCTCCTAGTTCCATATCTCCACTTGTCTGTCTACTAGATTATTTCCACTTGGATGTCTTACTGTCACTTCAAAGTAACCATTTCTAAAATCATTTTAACTGGCTTCATCCCCAAACCAGCTCCCTTTCCCTGCATTCCCATTTCTATAAATGGCACCAAAACTTCCTCAAACACTCAGCCTAATCCCCAGTGCCAATGCTACCTCTCCCTCCCTCTTCTCACCTTTGTACCATCAATGTTTTTTTGTTTTTTTGGTTTAAAGATTTTTTTTTTTTGATGTGGACCATTTTTAAATTGTCCATTGAATTTGTTACAGTATTGCTTCTGTTTTATGTTTTGGTTTTTTGGCCACGAGGCATGTGGGATCTTAGCTTCCTGACCAGGGATCGAACCCACACCCCCTGCATTGAAAGGCGAAGTCTTAGCCACAGGACCACCAGGGAAGTCCCCTGTACCATCAATGTTTTGATCTTCCTGATATTATCTCTCTCCTCCATCCCTTGTTTTCCATTCTCAACCCTATCAAGCCTTATCACTGCATGGGCACCTGAAGTTCTAAAGATAAACAATAACTTCACAGTTTTTTTTGAGCTTATCCTGATTGAGGATATTCTGAACTGAAAGGAAAAATTACTAAAGGGGATAAATTAAAGGAGAAGTAAAAATTGTAATAATGATAATAATAACAGTTAATATTTCTTGAACACTATTTGTCAAGTACTTCTTAAAGGTCCTTTACATAGATTAACACATTTAAGAGTCACAATAAAAGTCTGTGAAATGGACACTCTTTGTACCTTCTTTATAATAGGCAGAGAAACAAAGCAGTGACAATGAAATTTGCATGGTGTACTGGAAGTCAGAGGACCTGGATTCAAGGTCTCAAAATCATTCTTTTTAAAATTTCCCCTTGGAAACAATCTTAAGATTCTACCTCATAGCTGAGATAAGAAATTCGGTATGAAAAAGAAAGGGAATCTTAGAATTCTCCAAATTCTATTCAATTCTCAAGGGGTTATCTGTAAAGAAACAACGATTCAATCATCCAACACATTCACTGAGCATCTACCAAGTACCACTGGAGATGGATGGTTGTTGCGTCATTTCGTATAGACTTCTCGTTTATGTCAGCTCTTCCCTTATTACTGCTAAAGTCTTACCTGCGGCACGTAACAGGCCAGAGGAAAGAAGAGCTAAGAAAAGGTAATGAATCTTCATAGGAAGGCAGCTCATAGACAACTAAGTGTCTCAAAAAACTAAACCAATATAAATAGAGATGATTCTAGAATCAGTCTTCCTGTACTTAGAGACTTTCAAGCTTGAGCAGGACCTTACATGTCTTGGTCTCCCTCAGATCTGCGGGGAAGCCAACTCCCCACCACCTCTGTGTACTTCCTATTTGTTTAGATCATATTATGACATGGGTAAGCCCTTATTACATCTTTAGAACACTTCTTGCTCATCTGCATCCCTCCACACTGTCTCGGTGACCCACCATCAGGGCTTAACTGTGGGGCCTCTTATCACTTAGCAGATCTCTATTTTGATGGCCCCCTTCAAGGTGGCACCACCTTTCTGGACACCTATTCCATTCCCTCCACACAGGAGCAGTGCTTTCCCTTAGTCTACACATCTCCTTTCCTAGTCTGGATGTCGTGTTCACAAAGGTCAATGTTGCCTTGAATAGTCCCATAAGGTTGTTAGTAAACCTGAATCTTCATAGACCTTAACTTCCTCTCCTCCTAAATCCAACAAACATTGTTGAAGATTGTCATGGGATTATGCTAATGTTTCATTTTCACTTGCTTTCAACTAGGCCCTGGTAGTGGCTTTCCTCTTAAGCGTGACACCCATGAGAAAAGGGGTTGTATCTTCTGTGACCCTGTGCCTACACGGTATCTTACCACAGTAATGCTCATAGAAAATTTGTTGAACTGTTGAATTGACCTCCCCACTTTTTTTGTTATTCTTTTATTGAGTCCTCTCACCTCAATGAGATATTCATATCAGAACTAAGACCAGTCCCTCCCTTTTCCACACAGATTACTTAAAATCTTCCCCCTACTTCTTTCTTTCCTGAAAATATTGAGCCATCACTTGTGTATTTCTTCATTTCACCTTCTATCCACATTAGAATATCTTTTTACCTCCACCCTTTCTTTTGTTTCAGATATGATATCACTGCCTCCTTCAAAATCGGTCATCTTCCAAGGTTCTCTCTCCCATCTTTTTCTACCATTTCCCTGCATCCTAAACTTCAAAATCCTTTACCCATTAGGTAGACCACAGATGCTTACAGATTGATATCATCTTGGATCACAATTGCTTTAAACATTCCTGAAAATAAATGAGGAATTTAAAGTTGGGCATAGTTAATGCAACCCTTAGCACAACATTAGAGTCTGTCTGACACAAGGAATTAATGATAAATCCTTCAAATAAGTTATGATTATATATATTTGTCTCATATATCCTTCAAAAAAAAGAATTTAAGGCAGCTTATTTAACATACACATGGGGTGAAAAATGAGTAGATTATAAAATTGGGTTGTGTATCACAGAAATTCCTCTGAGAATGTAATACACTGTAGGCTTTCCACCTTGAAGAAAAAAAAAAAGAAATGCATCCATGCACATATCCATAAAAGTCCATATACAATGTAAGAAGTTTTCACAGGCTCCCCCTACCTCGATCCAATGCCTTAAGAGTACATGATCCCAGGTTGATTTCTGCTGTAGAAGAAATCAGATAAAGGAAGAAATAAGAAGTCTAAGAGATCAAAAATTTGGGCGATGCTGGGGAGTCAGAACCCAGGCCAATAAGCTGGACAGCTAGGGACCATGAAACAGAACACTCAAAAAGACTGAAGGTCAAGGCATGACCATCATTTTGCCCTCAGGATACAAATTCACGCAACCCACTGTCACAGTGGAAAAATAACCCTAAAGGCCAAGGAGTCACAAAGCTCTTCCACCTCCTCACCCCTGCCTTCTCCAAATAAACTGTACAATAGCCACAGGGCAACAATCACAAACCCTCCTTAATAGTTAGAGATCCTTACTATCCTATTCAAAATCCCCTGGTACTTCCTAAAGCATCAGCCAATTCCAGGGCAGGACCATTCTGAGGCCTTGAAGGCAGGATAAGTAGACTGGGGTGAAAAGTGTTTTGGAAGTTCAATAACAAAGACTAATGGTGGTTGGTGGGGAGACGGTAGTGCAGGGGTTAGAGCACAGATTCTAGAGCCATACTACTTGGATTTGAAACTTGAGTTCTCCAACCATGTGACCTTGGGCAAGTCACTAACCTCTGCATGCTTCAATTTCTTCATCCCTAAAATGGCATTAATTAAGAGGGCATCCTGTGTTATTTGAATCCGTTTGGTTCCTGAATTAAGATAGAAAGGCAAACTCTAGCATCTACCTCATGGGGCTGTGATGTGGAGTAAACAGGTTAATACACGCTTGATGTTATTTACACCTGGAACATATTAAGTGCTATGGAAGTGTTTGCTGTTATTCTTAGGCACTGTATTTTGCCCACTAGATGAGATATCAGCCCTCCAACATGTATCGGTCCTCCAGTGTCTGTCTGGTGCCAGGGTATGGGAAGAGCTCACACTGTGCACATTCTCAGCTGGCTGTCTTACTGCTATTAACTGGGTTATGCTCATTGGGTCTGTCTCTAGAAGACCACTAAAGAAGACAGAGAACACATTTATCCTTTAAGCAGAAGACAAATGACAGTTTCCAGATCTTTCATAGAGAAGCAAAGCAGTAAAAAGCCTCCAGTCTAGAAAGAAGAGGTTAAAAAAATAAAAAATAAATAAAAAAAAATTTTAAACTCCTGCTATACCCAAACAAATGAATGGCTCAGACAGGAAATACCTTTGTGGGCAGGACCTATATCTATTCAATTCATCAGTGTATACCCAGAAGATAGCACAGGGGCTGCCTGACACAGAGGAAACACTCAACACATCAATGACTTAAGTCTCAGCAGTTTACTTCAATACTATGATTTAAGTCACAAAGAAGTGAGTAGGAACTTCAGGCTATCTTCCTGAGTTCTCCCAAGTCTATCTCTGCTGCCAAGGGAAGGCAGTAAAGAGAAACCCACCTCTCTGCTCTCTTCACCCGCTGGCATCTCCTCTGAGGAACATTTATGAATGACAGAGATTCTCTTCAAATTCTCTGACCCCTTCCCTTGGAGACTAACTTTTTCTTTTAACTTTTGTTTTCAAGTTTAAAATATATTTTGATAGTACATTTCAAAATGCTATAGCTCATTTTTTTATTTTATGGGTTAAACTTTGTATTTATTTTAAATAACTTGGAGTGGGGAAGAAGGGAGAAAGACAGGTGCCAAAATCTGTTCAGTGCACTATAGCTCTTTCTTATTCTCCGTGTGTCAACCATTTTTTCTTAGTCTTCCAGCATTAGCAACGTATAGTTAGTACTTTTTTTTTGGCTCTACAATAACATGCCTAAAGTTAAAAAAAAAGATAATCCATTCTTAATAATTTGTATATATTTCTTGAGTCCTAAATGCCTAGGGACAGAGAGTTGTTTTGAAATCTTAAAAAATATATATATAAATATGCATGTGTGTGTGTGTGTGTATATATATATATATATATATATATATAATTTTGATGTGTAGACATTGCAGAATTTTTTAATGAAAGGTTTGATGCCATGATACAGACAAACCATCCAGCTTAGGTCAACCCTATAGAACAAGGCTTCTGTGAAACAATACAAGCCACCAATTTCAGGTGCTTTATTTTAGTTTCAAATCCTTAAATCTGATGACCCACATACATACATTTTTAAATTGAGGTTTCTGACCTAAGGAAAAATCCAGCAAAAAGCAATTTTTATACTAAAGAGGAAATAGAAATATTCTGTATTAAATTTAGAACAGGGAACATCAAGCCATTCTATATTTTAGCTGTGTACTATATTCAGGTTAAGGTAGAGTGTAACTGATGAGGTGGGGGGGGGGAAGGAAAATCTAAGAAAGTAGGTAGATGAAAATTCGGTATTCATCACATCCTGAAAGGACAAAAGTTGAGTGGATTCACCAGTATTACTTGAAGTCATCCCTACCTAACCTCAGAAAATCCAACCATTTTGAAATTATTTTTGTTTTTCTAATTTTAAACTGGAAATAAACAGGCTTTACAAAATTTGTAACCATTGTGTGAAAAATAAACTTTAATACCATTAATTACATTATCTAAGTGGTTTCCATTTGGATTCCACAAAAAAATTTCTGAATCTTTTGACAAAGAAACAGCAAAAGAAATTCATCAATTTCCAAGCATGATGCCAATTGAAGTTCTGCCTGCACTCTTATAACAATGTCTGAACTCTAATATCTTTTTCTACAGTCATTCTTCTGCTCCTTTTAGTATTATTCTAGATAAAGCATTTTTTCCCTCAAACTCATCAACATAGTATTGTAAATAAACTGTGACTCATTCATCAAAGGAAACTATAGAGTAGCCAAAATTTATAAACTGGAGCTACATTTATTTTGATAGATAAACCTTAAACATAATGTGTTTAGCAAAAGCAATTTGCAAAAGGATACATACAGTATGATCCAATTATATAAAGCTTAAAAACTTTATATAAACTCTATGTTGCTTCTGGGCACGTATAAATGTAGTAAATAGAAAAGCATGAGAGATAGCTTAGGATAGTAGTTTTCTCTTGTGAAGGATATATAAGGGACTTGCTGGCTGAAATATTTTATTTTTTAAAAAAACTACCTGAGGGCTTCCCTGGTGGTGCAGTGGTTAAGAACCTGCCTGCCAATGCAGGGGACACGGGTTCGAGCCCTGATCTGGGAAGATCCCACATGCCACGGAGCAACTAGGCCCGTGAGCCACAACTACTGAGCCTGCGCGTCTGGAGCCTGTGCTCCGCAACGGGAGAGGCCACGACAGTGAGAGGCCCGCGCACCGCGATGAAGAGTGGCTCCTGCTCACTGCAACTGGAGAAAGCCCTCGCACAGAAACGAAGACCCAACACAGCCAAAAATAAATTAATTAATTAATTAATTAAAATAAAAATAAAAAAACAACTACCTGAAACAAATTTGGCAAAATATTGAGATTTGTCTAAGTTGTATGGGGAATATAGACATATCCTTCTCTAAACTCTTCTATTTGCTTGATATAATTTATAATTTTAAGGAAAAAATAAAGTAAATAAGTTAATTTCTCAGGTCAGGTAGCTAGAAAAACAATAATAAAATATCTTCAGAGAAAGAAGAAAAAGGAATTCATAAAGTTAAATTAAAAAGAATGCAATAGAAAACATAAAGGAGTAAAATTGATCAATAAAATCAAACATACCACTTTGAAAAGTCCCATAAAATAGATAACAGCTTTGAATCTTTTGTTTAGAATAAATGAGAAAAAATAAATACCATTCATAATGAGAAAAGAGATATATCTACAAATACAGAGGAGATTGTTTATACTATAAAAGAATACTGATTTTCTAATACCAATTAATTTTAAAATATAGATGAAATTATTTTCTCCTAAAAATATAGATTATCAAACTAAACCAGAGAGAAGAAAAAAGTGTAACTATAGCAATAACTGTAAAGATAATTGCAAGAGTTGTCAAAGCTCTATCCTAAAAATAGGCTCCACTCCCAGGTGGTTTTATAAGTTTTACTAAACCTATAAAAGGCAGGTAATTACTATGTTATATAAACTCTTTCAGAGCATAGAAAGCATGAAAATCTTCCCATATCATTCTATAAGAACAGCTTAACTTTATATCAAAAATAATTAAGGATGGCTCAAAAATAGAATGCTATAAATAATCTCATTTATCTCATTTTAAAACACTGATGTAACAATCCTAAATAAAATATTATCTAACAGAATCCAACAGTTTTTTTTAGAAGTAATATGTCAGAACTATAAGGGACATTAGTCATTCTTCTGGGCTACCTGGTATCTGACAACCTGTCCTTTGTTTAGGGAATTCCCAATCTCCTATCAAAGAGGTTTCCCATGCCACATATTTTCTTTCCCAGCTTCCCTCAAAGCTAAAGCAAGAGTTACATGACCTAGGCTTTGCTCATCAGATAGCACCACTGTAGACTTTGAGTTGAAAGCAACCGACATGAAGAAGCAGAGACTGTTCAGAATCCATCTGTTGGGCAGTAGAGGCTACATCCAAGCACAAGGATGGTGGGGACAAAGGAAGTATCTACTGAACAGCTTAAGTGATAAAAATTGTGGTATCTGTGCTCTGCAGTTTCTGCAGTGTATCTTTGCTGGACCACTTCTATGAAATGATGTGAGGCTTTGTTCTGGACCATGGAGCCTGATTCTTTTGACTTCTCAGAGATTCCAGGAGTTCTCTGATTGCTTTCTATAAATTGCTTTTCTGCTTAACTTAGCATGAGTTGGTTTTGTTGCTTGCAAATAAAAACATGGACTAATTTGCTGACAAAGTAGAGTTTATATCAGTAATGCAAGGATAATTTAACATTAATATATCTATGTGATTCACTACACAAACAGATTGAAAAAAGAAGGGCCATCAATTTTATAGCCCAAGACTGATGACGTTCAACATCTCTTACTGACTAAAAATAATACAAAATAAAATCTTATCAAGGTAGGAATTGTTGGAAATTTTCTTAATTCATAAAGGATATCTACCAGAAAGAGAGAACAAATATCATACAAAAGTGGAACACATTGGAAGTAATTCCACTTGATGTCATGAACAGGACAAAGATGTCCACTCTTACCAGGACTATTCAGCCATATACCTGAGATCCTGCCCAATGCAATTAGATAATTAGATAAATGAGATAAATAATAGAAAAGAATCAAATTTTCATTATTTACAAAGAAATACAGTTGCTTACCTAGAAAATCAAGAGAAACAACTGAAAAATTGTTAGTTTTGTAGGGGGTTTAGTAACATAGGCAGATATAAGATAGGTGTATAAAACATGTATAACATTGTGATATACTAATAATGATCCATTATTTTAATATAGTAAAAAAAACTACCATTTATAATAGCCAAAGAAATATAAAATATATAGGAAGATACCTATCAAAAATGCTCAAAAAGTATATGAAGTACACAAAACTCAACTGAAGGACATAAAATTATATTTTAATAAATTCAGAGGCCCACATTGTTCTTGAATGGTTTTCTCCAAGGGAATTATTATTCATTTAATTAATATAATTTTATTCAAAATCTCAACAGGATTTTTGTTGTGTATGTAACTTAACAAGCTGATTCTAAAGTTCACCTGGAAGAAAAAACACTCAGCTCTATCAAAAAGTGTTTGAAAATAAAAAGAATAAGAGAGGAGCTGCCCTAACATGTATTCAAATATACTATGGAGCCCCAATAATAAAAACAGATTGGAATTGGCATTGAGATATACAAATACAGATCAATGAACCAGACTAGAAAGCCCAGAAATTGCTCTTCAGATGCTCCATGGTATTCCATGGTATTCCATTTCCATAATGGAATACTTGATGAAGCTGATGTTTAATATCTGTGTGGAAATGATGAACTTTCCTAAATATAAAAACTGGCTATATCTTAAAGTAGGGGAGAATTCAATCTCTTCTTCCTACCAAACATAAAATTAAATATCTAAGCACAAAAGAATTTGAAAAAAAAGAAAAGTTTCAAAATCTTGGTAAGGAAAAGGTCCTGCTAAGCAAGACACAAAACCCAGAAACTATAAAGAAAAAGTCTAATAAATTGGACAACACCAAAACATAAACTTTTATATGGTACAAGGTACAAAGTTTTTAAAAGGGGAGAGTGAGGACAGAGTATCAGAATAATAACAGACAAGGGTTTGTGTCCATAATGCATAAGGAGAACATACTCATACTCCATGTACTTCTGTATTGTTTAATTATTTAACAAGAATTGTCTCAGACTTGTTTTTAAGATTAAAAAGCTAAAAAGAAATTTTAATGTAGGAAGTAACATCACTTCTTCACCAAGATTGTCTATCTCAGTTTTTCTATTTAAAAATATCTCAGGTTCAAGACTTCAAAGTCTATAAAAAATATTACTCCATCTACTCAGTTATTTAAGTTTAAAATAATCTTACTTAAAAGGAGTAAATCGTGCATTATATGTCTCTTCCCTGTTGCAGCATTAACAAAGAAAAATAACATTGCCATTACTTCCAGTCAAGATGAATTTGCAACTTGGGCTGCCTTAATATTCTTAAACTAGAATTCAAAAATGCTCGATAAATGGTTTGTAAATAGTGGTGCTATATCATCAAAATAATTTAGGATACCAGAAATAAATTAGTGGCCTTGTCTCTTGTTAATATGACTGCTTAACTACTACAGTGACAAACTTGGTAACAAATTTCCACAAACCTGGTGGCTCAAAATGACAGAAGTTTATTCTCTTACAGTTCTGGAGACCAGAATCTGAAATCAAGGTGATGGCAGGGTTGGTTCCTTCTGGAGGTTCCAAGGGAGAATCTGTTCCATGACACTCTTCTAGTTTCCGGTGGCTGCTGGCAAGCTTTGGTATCCCTTGTCTTGACTTGTGGCTACTGTCCAATCTCTGTCTTCTTCATATGGTCTTTTCCTCTGTGTCTCTCCTGTGTATTTGTGTGTGTTTGGGTCATCTCCTTTCCTGTCACTTGTAAGAATACCTGTCATTGAATTTAGGGCCTACCCTAAATCTACGATGATCTCATCTCAAGATCCTTAACTTAATTAAATCTACAAGACCCTATTTCCAAACAAGTTTACATTCACAGGTACCAGGTTTAGGACTTAGACATGTATTTTAAGGATACACGATTTAACCCACTACAGGCGTCAAGGCAAGAGTGGCCCCTAGGCTGAGAAGGCTGGAGAAGGCTGAATGGGGGAGGTGACACCTCACCTGGTCCTTGAAGTATGTCCAAGAATCTGAGAAGATCAAGAGGAGAACATAAGACTCTACGGAAGAAGGAAAATGTTAGAAATGGGGGGTGTGGGTGAAGAGCAGAGTCAGGACGTAGTATTCCTCAGGGGAGAGCTGGAGGCTCCACCAGCTTATGAAGAATGTGTCAAATTATGTTTGGTATTTATCAGGAAGTCAGCTTTTCTAAAAAACAGAATTGACCAGATATATCCTTTTGTAATAAATTAAAGTTATTTGTTTCTATGAAAAAGAAAATCTCCACATGAGGGGGCTTTTGTCTTGAAAATTTTATTTCTATAGATTATTTTTAAATATCTTAAATAGTTATTGGTGGGAAAAATCAATTTCCATGGAATATTAGAGGAAAACTGGTTGCCCTGAAAGTCTATTGCTTGAGCAGGGAGGTTAGGCTTATATATTGAAATGCTACACTTGGACAGGATTACACAAAAAATAATTCCATCTCATTAGCAGGTGCAGGCTAGCTGATGACCTTTTGGTAACTAGCATTGGGAAATAATGTCAGCTCTTAAATCTGTGGGAGCCATTGAGGGTGGTAGTTAAAGACAACAGTTATTAAACAGACTTGCTTCAAATCCAGGCTCTACTCTCGTCCCTTTACCAGCTAGTTAATTTTGAGCAAGTTACTCCATTTCTTGGTCTCTAAAAATAGGGTAATAATATTACCTAACTCATATGTTTATTGAGAGGATTAAATGAGGTAATGTGTTAGTTTCCTAGGGCTGCCATAACAAAGGACCACAAACTCGTGGCTTAAAATAACAGAAATATATTGTCTCACAGTTCTGGAGGCTAGAGGTCCAAAATTAAGGTTTTTGAGGGACTATTCTCCCTCTGAAACCTGTAAGGGAGACTACTTCCTTGCCTCTTCTAGCTTCTGGTGTTTGTTGGCAGTCTTCAGTGTTCCTCGGTCTGTAGATACATCACTCCAATCTCTGCCACTGTCGTCACATAACCAACTTCTCCCTGTGTCTTTTTCTCCTCTTCTTATAAAGACATCAGTCACCCTGGATTAAGGGTCCACCCTACTCCAGTATAACCTCATCTGAACTAATTACATCTGCAACCACCTTATTTTTTAAAAAAAAGTCACATTCTCAGGTACTGGGAGTTAGGAGTTCAGCATATGTAGGCGGGTGGGGTACACAATTCAACCCATAAGAAAAGGTATCTGAAAATCTCTTGGAACTCAATAAATACTCAGTAAGCTTTGCTACTATCACAAAGGCAGAAGAAGTTAACAATTATGATCCAGATAGACATTGTATTATCTCACACTTGGCAGGCACTTAGTGAAAAGATTGTTGATATGATGATTTCGTGTGTATTTATACTTTTATGTTAGGGGTTTAAGTAAGCTCAATGTCGCTGTCTGCCAAACTAGAAACAGTATCCGTAAGTATAAGAGCTATGTCCTCTACTTCTCTTGTATGGTCCAGAGTTTACTAAGATATCTTATAAGAGTTTAAATGCCTGATGAATAGACACACCTTTATAACCACAGCTCTGCAGTTTCAAATGGATGCACAACATCATTAAATAACATCGTTATTAAACTTGTTTATGTTTAGAAGCAAAAGGCTGACAACCCCACCTTCCTTGAGGAGAGATGAGGCGTCTTCGTCTTTTTCAGTGGCAGAATCCTTCTAACACATAGAATTTAGTAAGTTTTTTTATAGTCCAGACAGTTTCTTCCATAAGACATACCTCTCCCCATGTTGCTACACCCTTGGCGTTGCTCATCTTCCATTTCCTCAAGTGAAAAGGAGAAAAATGAGTTTCTTTATAAATATTTTGATAGTGATTTTAAAATACAAAAGACTGATGGGAAGAGTGCCAAAATTGAATTAAATCATAAGATTTATCAAGACGAAAAACTTCCATTCAGATTTAAATGATTTTAGGGGTTCTGGAATCTGCTGTATGTAGAAAATTAGTTCAGTTATCAGACTAGAAAATTTATGTGAAAAAATTCTTCTTATCAAAATCTTATTATATTTCCTTAAATGTATGTTTAAAAGTTATACCTGGGATAAATTGCCATTTTGTATCTCAAATGTCTTTCAAAATCAATCTATCACAAAAGACAGACTGAAAAAATTTAGGAAAGATGCATTGATAAAGGAAATGTTAAATAAGCCAACTTAACCATTATATGGTATTTTTAAGTAAATATATAATGGAAAGAAAGAGGAGAACTAGATGGAAGGGAAAGTGAAAAAAAGAAAGAATTGCTGTTTCTGTATGGGGAAAAAAATTAGGTATAGGAATTCAAGTGGAGAAGGATGACCCAGGCAGGTCTGGGAGAACATTTTGCTAGCAAGACACCTTCCACAGAATGGGAATTCTATGAATGTTAAAGAGGAAGAAGCCAGGGAGAAGGAGATGGAAGATGAGAGAACTGTCATTGAGAGGAAAATATCCTACACTGAAGTATTTGTATCCACTGTTGTTAGCTGTAGTTAAAATACCAAGGTCAGAAAAACCAAAGCTTAGAATAAAAATGATTGAGATCTGTTAAAAGGTAGAGGGCAACTTACCTAAATATACCTAGATGTTTATCTTTCTTTGAACCTTGATATTCAGTGGAAGTTGTCAAGAGAAAGTAGAGTGCCATTGAACTAGGGACGAGGCAGATATGGGTTACAGGCTTGATTCTGTCTCTTATTAGTTCTGTCTCCTTGGATAAGCCATGAAAACTCTCTCATTTCCGAATGCTGCCACTGATAGTTTGTTTCTCATTGGATGGTTCAGAGTATATAAAACTAAAATCTAAAATTATATGATTCCAAGTTTATGGATTTGTTATTATAATGGAGATAGATATATAATTCTGTGAGTACACATATACAGGAATGATATTTTAAATATTTCAACTAGTGCAACATCAATTAACCATGACAGAAGCTGGTTGCACACAACCATTATGGTCATACCAATATATGCCTCCTGGATATCAGCTCTGCAAGGACAATAAGATACAAATAGATAGGTAATAGATAGATGGATAAATTGATTGATTGATTTGAGTGTAAAGATGGCTACTCGTATTTTCAGCGAGCCCAATCTATATTCACACCATAAAAATGCAATCCGTGTGCTACTGTTCACCTGATGTAACGTTTCTGCACTGTAGACTGGTGAGTAGGAGAAAATACAAAACTTCCAGGAAGGAAGAAAGGAAGAAAAGGAGGAAGAAGAGAGGAAGGGAGGGAGAAGCAACTGCATTTTAGGATTGTGATTCCTACATGTAGCAGAGGTTCTGGTTAGACTATAGCCAGAACTTGGACTTGCTTGGCAAGTAAATACTTATTTTCATCCTCTGATTTACATAGGAGTGAAGGAGGCTCTTGGGGGAAAAAATTTCAAACCACAAGTCAAATTCAGCTGTACAGAGTTCAAAGATTCATCATTATCATTGTCAAGTCACTCACCTGATGAACCAGAGCCAGAAGCAGGGAAGTGAAGAGAATCCAGGTGTGTCCCTGAGAGAGAATTCACCCCTAGAGAAGGAAGAGTCTGGCATGGGTCACAGAGGAAAGGAGAGGTTCTGATGCAGTCAGCAGTTGGGTGCAGCTGCAAGGCATTTGTCTTGGAGGTAAGAACATGGCCCCTGGACCCTCCTGATAGCAGCTTCTGAACTGCCTGTGGCATCACCTCCTGTGTGACCTTGGCAACTCCTCAGCATCTCTAGACTTCGGTGTCTTTATCTGTGAAATGGGGAGGATGACGGTAGCAGTCCCTGTACCATCCCTCAGAGGGTCGCTGTGAGGATAGATGGAGGTATTGCATGTAAAGCCCTTAGAGAGAACTTAACATGTATTAACTGTTGTTACCCTGGAAGCTCAGGTGTGTTTGGAAGAGAAAACAGTTTTCTGAGTGCAACCTGAAAAACCTAACAATGAAAACAACAATAACAGGAACACCTATGACAAGAGCCTCACTAGATTTTGTACCATTTAGGGAACCTGCTCGGGGTGCCCCACCTCCACTCCATCCAGTCCGGTCTGTCCTCATAGGAAAGCATTTTTCTTTTCCCGTCCAAGAGAGTAGCTTGGGCTTGGGGTTGGAGAATTTGGAGCTTCTCTCACTGTGGATGAGAATATGAAGCCTTTGATTTGAAAGCTGAGATGCCCCCAGAGCTGGATGGTCTGAGGGAAAAGAGCTCCTAGCATTGAAGCAGGTAGAAACAACCTACCCAAGAGAGACAGAGAGCACTAAGGGAGCTGAAAGGGACAGTTGCTCCCCATTCCCATCAACACATCAACATTTCCAATTAAAAAGAACAAACTGTTAGGAGAGAAGAACATCTTTATAATGATTTAAAGCTGCTACCTATCACCTTTTAGAACAGGTTGAAGAACTGGCTTGGGGTTGATGCCAGGGTTGAAGAAATAAGAACCACCTGCAGAACAATTGAGGCTGCCTGGCACCGCCCAGAGTCCAAGTCCAAGTCCAAGTCCAAGTCCAAGTCCAGGGTGGATTAAGCCTAGAAGTTAGAAGATGGAACTAGGGTCAAGGTCATGTAGAATCAGGTGCCAGATCATCATCCAGAAACAACACAGGAGGTAGCTGACCAAACCTAGGTGCACCTGGCCTGCTGGCTCCCCTTTGAGGAGCCAATAAAAGACCAGCCCTCTAAGAAGGGTCCATCTCATGACATAGGGCTTAGTTTGCCCTGGACGGTTGGGAAGAGGAAAGGAGCTTGCAGGAGGTCACTTTTAAAAGATTAGAGAAATAAATTGCTTAAATTATTAGTTCAGAGGTTGATTATTTTGAGGTTTTTTTCCAATGTCATGCATTGATATAAAAAATCATGCTAATTATAGCCAAAGCCACTGCTTTAAATTATTAAAAATGTCATAAGCAAGTTCTCAAAATTAATTAGTCAACTAGAAACATGTGCATGCTTTTATCAGGTTATGTCTGCAGTTTGGGGTGAGGATGTGGGACCATAAGATATATAATCATGAAAACATTTTTGTATGAAAGGATTCACTTTAGTTTTTGAAATGTAAAAATTGGCATCTTTATTATTTCTAGTCTACTCTGCATCCTTATGTGATAATGAGTTTTCATATAGAAGCAGTTACCATGGTGGCCCTTCCCTTCTCTGTAGATGAAACATGAGTATTAATGTTTCAGATCCATTGTTTTCAACTCTGTTCCTTCTATGTGTGTCTTCCCCATTAATATTACAACATGAAGGTGATCCACAACACACTTAAACTCTTTGCTCAACTATCAAGATGACTGAGCCACTCTGTCCTATAAATAATAAGGTTCCAACATTTACAGATTACTCCTGTTAACTAAAAAGTGGTTAAAGTGAAAATTACCCAGTTCTGGCAGACGTTCATGTGACCTAAGGTCTGGATTTTTTCTTGGGATTTATAACCTTAATAGTTAATTTTGCGGGCCTCTTTTAAAGCCTGTAATTTAGCGCAAATTGACATTTAAGCAGGTTTTAAAGCTCTTGTATAAAAATGTTAAAACAGCCTGGTTTTTTTTTTTCCTATTAACATCGCCTATTATTTATTACTGTCGTCAGAGAATTGAATCATCAATTTTCCCCTTTCAACATTTTCTTAGGAATTGGAGGCAGTGGAGAAGATAGAACATCCTCAGTCAATTTTATTTCCTTCTTCAAAAAGAAAGAAAATAAGCTACTTAGATTAACATTTAAAATTTGTGTACAGAGAAAGACACTACAAAATGAAGATAAACCACCAACTGAGAGTTATGATGCATTAACAATAAAGGGTTGGCTACCATAGAAAAGACAAGAGATAATAAGTGTTGGTGAGGATGTGGAGAAAAGGGAACCCTTGTGCACTGCTTGCGGGAATGGAAATTGGTGCAGCCACTATGGAGAACAGTAGGGAGGTTGCAAAAAAAAGTTCTTAAAAAACTATCATATGATCCAGCAATCCCACTCTGGGTATTTATCTGAAGGAATCAAAACACTAATTCAAAAGGATATCTGCACCCCCATATTCATAACAGCATTATTTACAGTAGCCAAGACATGGAAACAACCTAAGTGTCCATTGATGGATGAATGGATAAAGAAAATATGATATATATGTGATATATACACATATACATATACAATAGAATACTATTCAGCCATAAAAAAGATTGTGACAACATGGATGGCCCTTGAGGCCATTAAGCTAAGTGAGATAAGTCAGAGAAAGACAAATACTGTATGATCTCACTTACATATGGAATCTAAAAAAAAGATCAGATTTGTGGTTACCAGAGGCAGGGGGAGGGGGATGAGGGAATTGGATGAAGGTGGTCAAGAGATACAAACTGCCAGTTATGAAATAAATAAGTATCGAATGTAATGTACAACATGATGACTATAGTTAACACTTCTATATGGTATATTTGAAAGTTGCCAAGAGAATAAATTCAATAGTTCTCAATGCAAGGAAAAAAAATATTTTTCTTTCTCCTTTTTTGTATCTACATGAGGTGATGGATGTTAATTAAATTTACTGTGGCAACCGTTTCACAATATATATAAGTCAAGTCATTATGCCATACATCTTAAACTCATACAGTGTTGTATGTCAATTATATCTCAATAAAACTGAAACAACAATAACAAAGGGTTAGTCCAGAATATATATATTTGTAGAACAACTACAAATATTTAGAAAAAAATAAACAATCCAACAGGAAAATGGGAAGGAATAGATAGTAGCAATTTTAAAAAGAGAGAGAAGGGACATATAAAAAGATGCTCACCTACTAGTCATTAAGGAAAGTCAAATTAACACAATGAAATGCCATTTTATGCTCATTACGACTGGCAAAAACTTAAAAGTCTGAGAGAGGAAGGTGGTGGTTTGAGCTGGTCTCTGGGCTCTCATACTCCCTGGCCCTCACCTCATTCTAACTGCCACACCACTTTCCAGCCAAATGGCTCCTGGGCTTAGAGGGTGTGGGTGGGCTGCAGCTCTGGCCAGTCCTGAAGGAGAGAGATGAACCCAAGGAACAGCTGGGGACCAGTAGCGAAAAGGCTTAGGAGGAAGAGCAGACCAGGTCGAGTATTCTAGAGAAAGCTTGGCAAGTGGAGGTCCTTGGTGCCCTGGGTGAAGGCTGCTGTTCCCTCTGTCCCCTGAGGAACTGCAGAGGAGCCAGGCAGTCTTCCCTGTCCTGAAAGATGGGAGAACGACACCCTTTGCCAGCATTTTGCTTCTTTTAGGAAGACTGTATTTTATTTTTCTTGAACTCCAAGAACACAGAGTTTAGTTAACTTGAAGGGATGCACGTTTATTACAAAAGGCCACACAGGAACACCACAGAAGGACTTCAGTTTCATCAGCATAGAACTCAACCTCCTTAGAAAGAAAAGAATAAGGTCTGGTTGATGAAGAGTGGGGAAGTAGGAAGGAACTTGCTATGCATCATTCCCACTCTCTGTCGTCATGTACAAAACACCATCAAGGCTGCAACATCAGTCTTTCATTACAAGGTGAGGTCCGTGTGTGCTTACTTCCCCATCAGCGTCATTATTCAGGAAAATGGTCTCTCTTCTTGAAATCTGAAATTGCTTGGGTGAAAAATATATCCACAAATTTTGGATAAGGCCAGGCTATTACTTGTTTAATATCTCAAGCTGAGAAAGATGAGTAAGTTCTTGAAGGAAACAGCTTTAAACTTGTATTGAAGCTGCTTCAATTTAAAAAACCATGCTAGTTAAAAACAAGGGTATCAGAAAGGTTTTGGATGGTATCTGTCTCTGATAAAGGAACAGTTCAGTGGGCAGATGAACAATATTTGTGAGTTGCCGAGCTACAGAAACAATGAAATGCTGAATGACACTCACTACCTGTTTGTGATATTTAAAGAGCACAATTGAAATCATCTATTGAAAAACAGGTGGGAGGGTAAAATAAAGGCATTTTGAGATATTTAAAATCATTTCTAAGTAATTCTTGCATCAAAGGAGAAATCACATCTAAAATTACTGATAAAATGAACATCAGTGAGTGTACAGCACTTCTCCTGTATGGCATGCAACCAAAGCAATAATCAGCAGAAATGTACATTCTTAAGTACATTTACTAGAAAACAAGAAAGACAGAAAATAAATGCATTATACTTTTAACTCTCAATGATAGAAAAAGAACCAAACAAAACAAAAAAATGAGGAAGGAATTTTAAAAGATAAAAACAGAAATAAATTAAATAGAAAATAACCCCCAAAGGCAGATTGGATTAATTAAAATAAAGTTAGTTCTTGAAAAGCCCAGTAAAATTCATAAGCCTCTGGTAATTCTGATGACAGAGAGGAAGAGAGAAATAAGAACAGAAATAAGAAATAAAACATAGCCAAAGATACAGATAATAATTGCAAAATCAAAAGAGAATTATATCTAATACTTACACCAATAAATTTAAAATTTTAGAGGAAAGAATTGTTCAGGACATATAGACTACCAGAACAATATCAGAAAATATGTAAAACTGGATAAACAGCCATAGAAAAAAAGATTGAAAACATAATTTTAAAAAATCTACAATTTAAAAAAGGCATTGGTCCCAGACTGTTTTATGGGTGAGTTCTACAAAACCTTGAAATAATGGATTGTTTTTTCATGTTTTATTTAAATTGTTTCAGTGCATAGAATATAAAATTCCTTTTTTTGTTCTGTAAAGCTAGTTTAACACCAAATTGAGCAAAAACTGCCCCAAACAGCCTTTTCACATAAAATTATAAAAGTAAAAATCTTTTTAAAAATTATAAATCAAAACTAGCAGCATATTACAAGAAGAATACATCATGACCAGGTAGGACTTTTTATAAGAATAAAATTGTGGTTAAATGGTTAAACAATGGGATATGTATTAATCCCTTGTATACATAGAAAAACAGAGAAATTCTATATGATTTTGCAATAGATGCTGAAAAAAGGAGTTAAAAAACCCCAAACCTACTCCTGAAATAAACTTAGTAATCTAGGAATAGGATGAGAATCGGATGCTCTGTAAGAAATTAATGTGAATTTTGTTCCCACTCCTTTAGACTGGTTAGCTAGGAATAAAAGAAAGTGTTACCCCTTCCCAAAAGGACAACCAAGCTATGGCCTATGTTCTCCCTAACCCTAGCATGGATGGAGCTTTTGTGTTTCCAGGCTAGTGAATGAGAAGTTAGCACTCAAGTACTGGCTGCCCTGGATATAATCAGTCAGTCTCTGTGATTAGAAGATCTGGTTTCCCACCAGCCACCGCCCCACCCCCGCCGGGGTATTTAAACTAAACTATCCAAGAGAAGGGCTTTGACTTGATGGAATTTGAAAGGAATAACAGCTCGACTGAGAACTCAAGCGAGGAAAACACTGCAGTTTTCAGAGAGGTAGTGACTTGAAGGGTGTGGAATGACCTGAGCCAACTGGTATGTTGCTCTGGTTCGGATTTGGCAGGGATCCTATTGCTGGAGGAATAAATGTAGACACTGAGCCAGCAAGGCTGAGACCCCAGATGCCTGTTGAGGTCCTCTGTGCTCTGCAGCATACCGTACATGCTCATGTGTGCTTGTGTATGCATGTGTGTCCTTTGGGTATGCATGTGTGTGCACACACATTTATGTGTATGTACACAGCTGTGTGTGATGTTCTGGATTTCGTTTATCAGTTATCACAGTGAATATATAATACTTGCAAAAATATTTTAAAACTATGAGAACAGGAGAATTTTGTCAGATGGCCAAATATAAAAGCAACATGTCAATGTGACTTGCTTTTCTGCATGCCAGCATTAACAAATCTGCAAAGCAATGGGGAAAATATTCACTCACACTGGCAACAAAACTTATAAAACATCTTGGAATAAATATCACAAGAAATGTCTTAAACCTATGAGAAAAAATCATAAAACTTTATTGAAGGAAATATATAAACACTTGATTAAGTGAAATGACATACTATGTTTCTGGATATACTGTTTTTCTACTTGTGTAAGTAGGGTAAATTATTTAACCTTTCTGTGTCTTCTCTCCCTTGTTGGTAAGATGGAAATGAAAATAGTATCTACTTCACTGGGTTGTTATGAGAATTAAATGAATTAATTTATGTAAACTATAATATAATCATTATTATTATTAATAAAAAAATGTCCATTCTCAAATTCTATAATTTCAATGCAGTTCTAAATAAAATCCCAAAAAGACTTTTATGAAGCTTGAAAAAGATAACTCTTATTCATCTACATATATATAAATGTTAAAATTATCTATGGACATTATGAAAACTTATGAATATGATGGGTAAGTTGCCATGCTGGATTTCAAAGCACACCTTGGAGAACTTCAGTAATTAAAACACTGTAGTATTTCTTAAAATAATAGACAAGTCTTTCAAGGAATAAATAGTAGAATAAAATAAAGGACATAAATGGACTCCTATATCTGTATAGTGGGATATGATGTAAGATAAATGTAACATTTGAAATCCACGGGAAATAATTGATTATTCAAAGAATTTTGTTGGAACAAATAACTATCCATTATATCTTTACCCAACACCAAACACAAAAATAATTCCAGATATAGTCCCAATTTAAATGAAAAACCACAACTACAAAAGTATTAGAAGAAAATACGAGAATGAGTGTCCAACTTTAAGGAGGCATTGCCAATATATTAATCAGGGTTCAGTTGAACATAACAGAAATTATTCTATCTGGCTTAAGTAGAAAAAAATTAAATATAGAGAACCTAAAGCTTTGAAAATTATTAGAAGGGATTTGTGGAGCAAGATCTAAGTAGAACTTTCAAAAAGATTTCTAGAACATCACTGCAGATCTGGCCCACCAAAATTATCAATAACTAACTCTGCTGTGATCAGAAAACTCCATGATCAGAAAGTGGGTGAATCAGCTAACTTTAAGACAACTCCACGGATAAAGAGGATGTGGTACATATATACAATGGAATATTACTCAGCCATTAAAAGAATGAAATAATGCCATTTGCAGCAACATGGATGGACCTAGAGATTATCATACTAAGTGAAGTAAGTCGGAGAAAGACAAATATCATATGATATCACTTATGTGTGAAGTCTATAAAAATGATTCAAATGAACTTATTTACAAAACAGAAACAAGCTCACAGACTTAGAGAAAAAACTTATGGTTACCAGGGGGGAAGGGTAGGTGGGAGGGATAGATTGGGAGGTTGGGATTGACATGTGCACACTGCTATATTTAAAATAGATTGCCAAAAAGGATCTACTGTATAGCACAGGGAACTCTGCTCAATACTTTGTAATAACCTAAACGGGAAAAAAATTTGAAAAAAAAATAGATACATGTATATGTATAACTGAATCACTTTGCTATACACCTGAAATTAATACAACATTGTTAATCAACTATACTCCAATATAAAATAAAAATTTTTTAAAAAGGACCACTCCACCTCAGCCTTTCCCATACAAGCTAACTGAACCCTTCACCCCATCCACCTTGTTTCTTGATATTCATGAAAGTAAAAACCAGGAATTGGGGTTTCTACTACTGTTGTCTCTGAAAACCAAGTGCCCCTTCCACCGTGCCCACCTGTGGAAACAGCTAGAATAGCACAGGCATGGATCCACCTCATTTCCATCTTCTAAATCTTGGGGAGAAGGTGCTTGTCTGCTAGGAATTACTAGCTCACATGTAGAATTCAAGCTTTGATAGATTTTATAAAATGTAGTCTTTTACATTCTAGCCTTTCTACTTTCTAGCCTTTAGCATGAAAGGCATGCTACAAGCGGGCTGGAATTTCACCAAGGGGGTTTATTTACAATTCATTTCACAATAAGATAGATAGCAAACTCAGAAGCCATAAGGGAAAAGATTGATAAATGAACTACATAAAATTTAAAATTCTGATATAGCAATAGAAGCCATAAACAAAATACAATAAACAACAAAAACAAGCAAAATACAGAGGGAGAATATTTACAATATATAGAGCAGATGAACATCAATGCTCATAATATATTATATAATGATCTCTGCATCACTAAGAAAAACAATACAGTAGAAAATGAACAAAGCATCAGAGCAAGCAATGAAGAGAAAAAGAAATATACATGAAAAATAAACAAAGAAAATATTCTTAACCCAACTAGTAAAGAGTAAAATGCATATTGGAACAAGGTAATGTGATTTTTATCAATCAGATTAGCAAAAACAATTTTTTTAAACTGGTAATATACACAGTGGATGGAAGTATAAATTAGTGTTGCCTTTTTGGAGGGCCATTTGATAACATCTGACAAAAATTTAAATGCACATGCCATTTAACTGAACATTTTCACTTCTAAGAATCGGACTTACAGAAACCTGTTTATGAAGCATGATTTGTGATTGTGAAAAATGTAGACAACTTAAATGCTTTCAAGAAGAAAAAGTGGTATGGCCATTACACAAAATAACAAGTGATCAGTTTTTAATCTCTATATGTAGTCATAGTATCCTAAAAATAGACAAAATTTTCTAGGGCAGGGACAGATTACTACTTACAATAACCCCAGTGTCTCCCCTTTGTCCCAATTCCTCCCCTTTTCGGGATGATAGAATGAGAGCCCGACAGATGTCATCCCACATATGTGGTGAGGAACCCCATAAACATGAATCTGGAACAGCTGCTCACCCTGCTTCCCTCCTGAGAAAGAAAGAAACCTTTGTTCCCTAAAATAAGCAAACTCTACTTGGGAACAAAAGGGAAGGGATGCTAGGCTCTTTCCCTTTGGAATATAAATAAATGTCTCCAGAGGAACTATAGGACAAATATCCCTAAGTGTACAACCTTGGAATGTTTCCACAGTTTGGAGGAGATAAGTTTGTTACTCTTTGGATGGGGGCAGATGGCTGCAGGTCTAAAATCCTTGAATGTGAGGAGCAAATGGATCTGGGAAAATGGAGACATTCTGTAGCTTGTCAGTTTCCTTTGCTCAGGAGTTCAAACTATGCAGAAACATGAGAATATTCTCATCCTGACAGTAAGCAGATGAATAAAATGTAAATTTATGATACTGGCACCCAGAGTAATCAAAATATAGAATATTAAGTGAAAAGTCAAGTGAGAGAACAATGTATAAATAGGATCTCATCCATGTGAAACTGGTAAACCAAATCATTAACATGGTATATCCGGGGGGAAAGGAGACAAAAAAGGGACTTTTGTTTTAACTATATATATTTGTTATTGAATTTGAGTGTGGAACCAGGGGTGACTTTTTAAATATCATCCTTTCTGTATTTTTCAGATTTCCTACAATAAACATATATTAGTTTTATAATAAATGTCACCATTTTAATAGTCGAATCCAGTTCATTCATCACCAGTTCACTCATCTTTGTACTTCAAAACAGCCACAAGATTAATCAGCTGTATCTGTTACTGAGTTTATGATTTAGTCCAAAAGGGAAATGGTATACTATTATTGATAGAATGTGGTTCTCCTCTTCTGCTGTTTATCAATGTTTGCCTCACAATAACTTTTAAAAATCCCATTCATTTAGCAACATTTATTACATATCCATTACATACTTGGCATTATAATTGGCCCTGATGTTACAAAAAATGACAGTTGGTCCTTCCTTGAACAGTTCACAATCTACTGAAAGCTAAAAGACCCGTGGTAGAATATACTGTAGTTCCCTGTGAGGGACTTCCCTGGCGGTCCAGTGGTTAAGACTCCATGCTTCCCGGGTTCAATCCCTGGTTGGGGAACTAAGATCTCACATTCTGTGTGGCATGGTCAAAACAAAACAAAAAAACAAACAAAAAAGCAAAGTCATTTAATATATTGTAGTTCCCTGTGATAAACAGCAGCGTGTGAACTAAGTGTGGTGTGGACCTTGCAAGGGAGGCTCCCTCTCGCCTGAGAGAAATGGGGAAGTGTTCATGAAAAGGTGACATTTGAAATGGCTCCTGAGGAAATTTTATCACAAGCAGCTGAAGGGAATTGTGACACCAGGTAATTTGATCTTTATCAACCCACTAAAGAGTATTGACACACCTTAAGCTCAGTTTGCAATTTAATTTTTAAACCAAATGATAACACAAGTTTCCAACATGTCAGAGAAACTTAGTCCATGAGTAGACAGAGAAGTGCATTTGATTGAGCTCTGTGGGGTCTCTAGAACTGGTATTATAACAAGTTGGGAGAGTTGTCTAGGTGAATACAATTCTTAACTCTTAAAAAGTAAGTCATGTGAAATAGATGTTCTTGGCAAAATTAAGGTAGGGAATAATTTAGGGATTAAGTTTTGAGACTTAAGGTCCTTTGGTTCAAAGTGAAAAGTTCTGGTTCCTGCAACATCCACTCTTCATTATTCCAAAAGAGGCTCAAATGAGGGGAGTCAGATGAGAGTGAAGGTTAGGCCACTAGACCTCAAAGTGTGGTCCTCAGATGAGAAGTATCAGCGCCACCTCAGAACTGACAAGAAATGCAAATTCTCAATGCCCACTCCAGACCTCCTAAATCAGAAGCTCCAGAAATGGGGTCCAGCAATCTGTGTTGTAACAGGCTCTTTGGGTGATTCTGATGCACATTGTACACTCAAGTTTGAGACCCACCATGCTAAAGTAAGCTCTCAGTCATTGACATACAGCCAGGTATTGGCTTTAATTTAACCAGCTATCTTTATTTATGTACCACTGGTAAGGAGGAAGCATGGCAGAAAGGAGAATTTAACAAAGAAACATTTTGCTATTTTTCTAAAATACCTGTATGTAAATAATATTTAATAGAGGGTGCTTCAGTAAAAATATTCTTTTTGTTTTACAGAAAGCCCTACAAGTGGTGGGGTGGATATTTCGGTCTCTATTGTTCTTGGGCTTCAGAGAATCAATGGAGGATGCACCAGGACCAGTCTTTACCATGATAAAGCAGGCGATCTTTGATTCGTCATGACTTGGGGAACAAGGAAGATGCCCCTTGTCTCAAACACATGTCCAACCAGAGGCCATGTGACTAAAAGTCCACTATCAAAGACTCATTTTTTCCCCTTAAGCTAAGCATTTCCCTGAGTATATACTCTTAAAAATTTGAATCCTGCCTGGAGGAATAACATTTTAAATTGTGACCGGTCTGATTCAATCATGAATTCATTAATCATAACCTTTTCTTCTGAAATGAGAGGTCCAGGAAGCGTACATAGTAAGGCCCTGGTCCACTGGGGAGGGGAATGATTCAGATAAGGGAGGTGGCATCATTAGTCATTGGAAGTAAATTTCCACTTTTTTACCCACAATAGACTTAGATTCTTCAGAGTCTAATTCCAGCCTAACTTTAGATAATCCCCCCACCCCTTCAATGCCTCAAATTCTCAGCTGTCAAAAGTCTCACAAGTTTAGGGTTTTAAAAATGCTTGGCGGTCTTTGAGTGTTAAATATGTGAAGAGGAAAAACATCCACACCAGTGTATGGGGGATAATCATTCTGACTGACTTCACTCATTACTCCTATTATTAGCATCAATCTAAAGACCATCTAGAGTCTCTGAGGAAATTAGGGAAGTCATTTGGCACCCAAGTATCATCTCCTGGTGACAGCTTATTTTACCACAGTGGATGAATGGTTGAATAAATTATAACCAAATGTTAATGGATGCTCAAAGCCTTGACTTACTTTTGTGGAGACAACTATGGCAAGGAGACAAGTATTATTTTTCAGTAACCTACATACTCATATTGCTTATTTTATATATTTTGCTTTCTTCAATATTCCTATAAGATGAGGAGAAAGAATTCCTTATACTTTAGTATAGAACTGAGCTAAGTGGCTAATTAATAACTTAGACAGGGACTTTAAACCACTTCCCCTGCCACCTAATGAAGAATAAGATGTCTCAGGATTTTCTTTCTATTCCTGGCCAGAGAGTTGCTGAAGAGATAAACAACCAGAGCTGCTAACATAAATCACTCTCAAGGAGATACACTGCGTGACCTTTGGGGGAACCAGTTACACTTGTATAACACCGAAACCCGAATAACACCGAAACCCGAGGAGCTCAAAACTCTTGGGGAAGGTTATTGTGCATACACACTTTTATGTCTTTAACCTCGCCTCCTTAAGAAAGGAAATAGACACAAAGCGTTAAGAATATACTTTCCTGGACCTACATACCACAACAGGGAGAGATCAAAGAAAGCCCCAATCTTCTGACATCCTAGTTCTGCCCGTTCTTCAGCTTCTCCCTTTACAAGCAGAGTTTTCTTGGCAGCAAGGATGCTCTTGGGCAATAATTCTTTTTTTTTCTTAATTTTTTAAATTGAAGTATAGTTGATTTACAATGTTGTGCCAGTCTCTGCTGTAAAGCAAAGTGACTTAGTTATACACATATATACATTCTTTTTTTATATTCTTTTCCATTATGGTTTATCACAGGATATTCAATATAATTCCCTGTGCTATACATTAGGACCTTGTTGCTTATCCATTCTAAATGTAATAGTTTGCATCTACCAAGCCCAAACTCCCATTCCATCCCTCTCCCTCCCCCGCCACCCCTTGGCAACCACAAGTCTGTTCTCTAAGTCTATGAGTCTGTTTCTGTTTTGTAGATAAGTTCATTTGTGTCTTGGGCAATAATTCTTGATTCTCCATCCCCACGCCATACACACAAATCCTGTTCCTCAAATGATGACACAACCAGCCACCTGTTGCTCAAGCCTAAACCCTAGGAATCATCCTGGATTCATCTCTTTCCCTGCGCCCCCCTCGCAGTCAATCAGATCAACCAAGTCCTACCTCTAGTTTGCACATATCAAACCCAACCACTTCTCACCACCTCCACTGACACTCTCTCTGCCCCGCCAGCATCATCCCTCACTTGAACCCACTTCCCTTGCCCCCCACAGTCCACTCATGACACAAGAGTCTAAATCATCTAAACTATAAATCAGATTTATGACTACCTTGCTTCAAACCCTCCCACAACTTCTGAGTATAATTAGAATAGATTTCGAATTCCTATCATGGTCCATAAGGCCCTGACTAGCTCTTCATCCTCCCCATGTTCTTCTTGTACCCTCAGTTAGGACACTCCAACTTCACTGGTCCTCTGGGGTTTTTGGTCCCTCAAACACACCCAGCTGGCTGGTGGGAAGCAGCTGCATAGCACAGGGAGATCAGCTCGGTGCTTTGTGACCACCTAGAGGGGTGGGATAGGGAGGGTGGGAGGGAAACGTAAGAGGGAGGGGATATGGGGATATGAGTATACGTATGGCTGATTCACTTTGTTATACAGCAGAAGCTAACACACCATTGTAGAGTAATTATACTCTAATAAAGATGTTGAAAAAAAAAAAAACCACACGCAGCTTATTAACTTCTAAGAGTCCTGTCCTGGAAATCTCATCACCCAGATCTTTGCACAACAGGCACCATCCTATCATTCAGGTCTCAGCACACATTACCACCTCAGCACACATGTCATACACATGTTACCACCTCAGAAGGGAATTTTCTGAAATGCCTGCCCACTCCCTGGCCCGGTCATTTTATTACCTGATTCATTTAAATTTTCTTTGGATCACTCACCATTTACGACATTTTCTTACTTACTAAATATCTGTTTCTCTGTACTAGACAATAAGCTCCATGAGAACAGGAACCTTTGTCTCACCATTGAACTCCTAGAGCCCAGAGCATGCCAAGCACAGAATTAATGAATAAACTCTTCTGACTAAACCTACTCTATAAAAGTTTCAATCATATATGTAACACTAATAACAGTGAATTCAACATAAGTTTTTATGTGTCTATCAAGTGCCAGGCACTGTTCTAGGCATTTCAGTGAGGTTGGCTTGCATTCATCTACTAAAGTTGAACAGAACATGATTTTGATCATAATGATATGCCAGTTAATTGCCACCTGAAGAAAAGCCCCATTCAAGGCGCCCAGGCTGTGCCACTCACTCCTGACATGGGTATTGCTAATGGGGCTCCCAAGGCACCACTAAAAAGCGCAATCTTATCATCACTTCTGGAAAAACAAATCACAGAGCACCTTCCCTGAGGATGGTGGCAGAGAAGTGCCTCTACAGGCATGCAAGAGTAAGGAGACAGGGTACAAGTCCCAGGTCTGTTATTGACAACATCTGTAATTCTGGCCAAGTTACTTTATCCCTCTGTGCCCCAGTTATACATCTGTTAAAGGTAACAACATTAATAACTTCCCTGCCTACCTCAGAGAGTTATAACCATCAGTGAAATATTGCAGCTAAGAACACTCTGCATCCTGAATACATATGAGGCTTAGGACTATAATCATGCACCTGCTCACCTACACAGAAAGGATAACAACCAAATATTAAATGAATTATAGTTGTCACTTATAATCAATTAGGTCATGTTCAATGCAACTGATTCCTCACTAGAAGAGTAGTTGAATCTTTCCAAACACATTAGTAATAGATTTCCCCAACACAGCCCATTTCTGGAATCTCTTTCTTGATCTGTCCTTATACATGAGTCCCCTACCTAAGAAGGAGTCCCAAGCATTCAGGATGTTCCTCATCGGTAGCAATGTCTCCTTCCTAAAGAGAAACTGAGCTCAGAACACAGACTAACCTTCAGTTATGACAGCTATGGCATGCTTAGTGAACTAAAATTCCCCAAACTGTTCCTTCCTGAAGCTGAATTTTAACCACTGATGGTGATACCAGTCAGAGAGAATAACTGACACACTGAATCCCTAGTGTGAGTGTAACATGTAGATGGGCCGGGAGAGTCCACCCTGGTGGAACAGTCTATGTGGATAATTCTCAGGCCTCTCTGGACGCAGTGTAGATAACTCATAATCAATGAACTTCTCAACTGGCCTAGTTTTTCCAGCTACAGATTTGATAAAGGGGAGAGAAGACAGTGCCATCTTAAAACTCTAACTTTAGTGACGTCTTGACAAATGTCCCTAGACAAAACCCAAACGATATTTTCTAATGCTTCCTCTTGACTATCTTCCCTTGAGGCTAAATCTGCCATTGCTCCATATTTCTAGTTCAAAGTCATTTGTATTTCATCAATTATTAGGTATCTATTTCATTTGACAATTTCTTGAGGCTCCTTCTTAATTATTTAAATAACTCAGGAATATAAACTAAATAAGCTTGTGTGAACATCCAGCTTAAAAAGACTTTTAACAGCTTTCTCAGATGGGCAAGTTTAAGAATTAGATCATAAAGGAGCCAGAAATGTGTGAGGAGGATAAGAATCTGTAAAGGAAAAAATGAAAGGTAGTTCCAGTTTAAGTATCCATCATATCTGCTTGAGAATATAATCTAGATATTAGGACTCACCCTTCTTCCTATCTTACATGCATAAGTCCATCCTCTGTAATCTCACTCCTTCTAAACCTTGCAGGGGTCCAGCTGTAAGACTGACTTCTAAATGACCAGAGTGTATAAGATTCTTGGTGAAAGAAGAGGGTAACTTCAGAATCAAGGATAGTGGTGCCTGCTGTTGATTGCTGCCCCATTATGGTTCTGTAGGTGGTTTCAGGGCTTGTCCCTGAATTCTGGGTCTGCATCTAATCCAGAGCCTGTGTTGGGTGACTGCTGATCTAAACATTTGTACAGAGTCCCAATTCCTATGGGATCCAGAATTAAACACAGAACTGTATGTGTGGTTTTGTATGTGTGGTTTTTTTTTTTTTTTTAGAAAGGGAGATGATAGGTTTTATTAGAAGTGAGGAACCACTGATCTCCATTATCTGTGTTCTCCTGGTTTCTGCATTCTTTCTAGCTTCATTCATTGCCTTGCTTCAAACTCAAGCTTCAGGATGTGCCCAGATATAGAAGCACAACCTCACTCTGGCCAGTTTGGACAGCTTGTCTCATCCCCTTAGTTATCCTTAGCCATCCTCCCCTTGGCACTTTGCTGGTCTTATCCTTCTTCTGATTTTCCCCTCTTCTCTGCACACCTTGTTATAGTTTTGTTCTTGGTCCCAAGGTCAATATGCAAATCCATAGTTCAACCATACATGCTAATCTTTGACCCAGTTCTTATGATTCTACTCATTGTAAAAACTATTTTCTCTCACAGACTTTAAGTACATTATCGTAAACAGATCCCCTTTACTTGTCACTCAATGCTACTGAAGAAAAAAAAATGTATATGTTTAGTAAGAACTTTGACACAGTGTGCTAGTTGGCCTGTGGAAGTGGTCAGGAAAAGGACTTCTCATGAAATGTTACTGGTTTTAAACATAATATAAGCCAATCAGAACAAGAGTTTTGTATTAGCTATCTTGGTCCATAAATGAATTCTCAATACTGGGCAACAGACTTAGGAAAGAATGAGCCCTCAGGCCTGGCAGGTAACTACTGGGAAATTTCTAGGAGATTTCAGCATTGAAGTGAGCATTTAGATGACCTGAAAGTCCTGCCTATAGAGATGAAATATTTCGTTCAAAATTCAAGAGGAAGTATACCTTTAAATTTGGTAAAAGATCTTACATTCTTGTACCCTAATTTCTGGCTTGCGTATAATATACCAATGATATTATATACTGTCACAACTAGTATTTTTCCCAAAGACAGCAGCCTATTATCAGCCAATTAAAATCGAATAATATAGGTTGCATATATAATATAGATTACATATATTTATAAATTATAATAATAGTTTTATCATTTAAATACTGTCCCTGTCTGTTTTAGCCAGAATTCCAAGATGGATTTCCAAAATTCCTGTCCCCTAGTTATTCAACTGAACACTAATCTAGGTACTGCTGTAATGGAATTTTTAAGTTGTAAAGTCCCAAATCAATTGACTCTAAGATATAGAGGATATATGGGTAGGCTTGACCTAATCACATGAGCCCTTTTAAAAGCAGCATTTTTTCTAGCTGGTAGCAGAAGGTAGTCAGAGAGATTTGAAGCATGAAAAAATTTTTGATGCACCATTGCTGGCCTTGAAAATAGAGAGGGTGCCATGCAAGGACTAGATAGTTGCCTCTAAGAGCTAAGAAGACCCCCAGCCAACAGCCAGCATAGTAATGGCAACCTCAGTCCCACAGCTGTGGGGAACTGAATTCTGCCAACAACCTGAGTGACTGTGGCAGCAAATTCCTCCCCAGAGCCTCCAGATAAAAACTGCCCCTCTCCCACAAGGCCACTGCCTTGATTTCCACCTTGTAGAGACCCTAAGCAGAGAACTCAGCCAAGCCCCTGCCAGACTTTTGACCTTTGGGTCTCTGAGCTAATAAGTGAGTGGTAAGCCACTAACTTTGTGGAAATTTGTTACATAGAAATAGGTAATAATCCACTATCCTTCTGTAATCTTATATGTCAGGCTTCTTTTGTATCTAATATTTTCATGCAGCTTTGTACAACATTCAAAATCTGATTCCCATGAAGAAACAGCAAAGCACCCAGGTGAGCATCAGGAACGGTCTGTTGACTATTCTGAAGATCATCTGTTAAGTCACAATGAGCTATAATAAGAAAATGACTCACTTGGCTTCAGTAACAAGCCTAAATAGAAGAATCAGCAGAGCCATCTAACTAAATGACTCTAGCAATCATTTTCAAGACTGGATGCATATTAGGAAGCTTTAGCAGAGGTCTCGGCTGAAGTTAAATGCTTAATTTTAGAATAACCAATTTTCCAATAAAAGCAAGTGATTGTGAAAACAAAGAGGCAGAGCTATACTGGATGATTCCATGGAAACACACAAGTAGATTCCTACCTACAGACATGCAAAAGTAGGTTTTAACATTCTGCTACCCAGCATATCTCAACATTGCTCAGCTGTGCTTACCTTTCCCCAACTTTCTGCCTTCCTCTCCACAGAATAAATATAATTGGAGGATGAGGAAGTTGGTGGTCCTCAGGGACCACAGAGACAGTGCATTAATGAGAATTCCACCGGGAAAGCAATACTGCGCTGTCTCCACTCAAGAGTCCGGAAGTAGCTCAGCATGATTCTCCGATGAAAAATTAATCAAGTGAATAAGGCCCTGCAATACAAAACAGCAAACGAAAGTTAAACATCTCCCCAGGGAAAAGCCGACAAGTCATAAACAATTAAAACATAAAACTGAATATTTACAAATATCATTTACAAACTTAAGATTGTTAATGACTCATGCCCATGGCAAGATCACAAGTCCTCAGGGAGCTTCAAGACTTTTCAGGGATCAAGCAAAGCTTCTCTTGCTAGAGTGTGCACCAGAACTACCACCTGGGGGTTCATGGGGGCAGATGGTGAAACACAGACTTTCAGAACTTGAGAATAAATATCAGTGAGTAAAGTTTTTCCCATTGCTATTTCCTTCATTCATTTATTAATTCAACAGATAATGAGAAGTTATTATATGCCAAACACTGGAAAAGGTCCTGGAGATTTAATGACAAATAAGTAAGAAATAGCCCCTACTCTCAGGGTGTTCACAGCATAATGTCATTAGTAAGCAAATATAATATAATATGGTGAGTGGCGGGAGGGGAAAAATACAAGGAGCAGAAAGAGTGTTCCTGGCAGTAGGAACAGCATGTGCAAAACAGAGTTAAGAAGGAGGCTTAGTGTGGTGGGGTGGAGTGTGTCTGTCTGAGGGCGTGTGTCTGGTGTGTGCATGTGCACTATGGGTGTTAGAGTGAATAACGCAAGATGAGATTGAAGAGAAAGTAGGGGCCAAATAACTCCTCCTCCAAGGTAATCTCATCTTGGCAAAGCCATCTTGGTTAACTCAACAAGAGCCATTATCCAATGGACCCTATTCACATGAAGACAAAGCTAATATGGCTGCATAAGATGTGTTTTTAAGACTCAGAATCTTCTAACAGCTTAACACTTCCTGATACAGCAGTTCCTGTGTAAATTTAAGATGTATGACTTTTTTTCTTTTTCCCATTTGCGTGATGGTTTCAGGAGAGGTTGGTACAGTGGATAGTGATCTGTAAAGACAAGTATTGTGTACTTTGGCATGCTACCAATATTGTCGTGCTTCTAACTCACAGTATTCATAGACTTCAGAAGTCATGGTTCAACTGTTCACCCAAGGCAACGATCTCTTTCTTCTAAGTTTTACATATTCTTTTGGGCGGGAAACATCAGATAGAACCTCAATTCCCTTTGAGTGGCTTGTCCCAAATTTAGGAAGCCAAGCCCATTCAGTTCAAGATACAGCTTTTCTGGACTGGAATGAAGATTTGAGCTATAGTTCTAGAAATAAATGACTTGGGTGGAAAAAAGGTGGGTGAGATAATCCAGTATGTACAATAGAAAGAAAAGAAAGTGTGAGAGTAAAAGAAATATTTGTCAAGAAGGAAGTAATTGGTGACATTCAAAGGAAGGAGTGATGCTATCTGGGCCAATAGAAGTTAATTGACTCCAAATGAATTGATATAGGCCATAGATATCAGCCTAGCCTGTGAGCTGGATGTATTTACTTGCTCTTCCAGAGCAAATTCACTCTTGATGCTTCTCTTCCCTACTTTGTGTTCCAGAGGCTGATGTACATGAAGTGCACCAATGGGATATGTTGTCTTCTGGCCTCCATTTGGGTCCAGCCAATGGGAGACACTAGTAGATCAAAGTGAGCGAGAGGAGAGTGAGACTAGGTATCTGTTCTCTTGACCATGGTTGGACTCTTTCCCTCTACTAAAGACCACAACACCTGTCAAAAAGACTCCTACAGCTGCTTTCTCTCTCTGGGTTCGGGTAACTTCTCCTTTGTCTTGTTGCTTCAGGCCTAGGGAGGTGATATTTCCCTACTATTGCTAGTTCTGTTGTGCTTCATCATTCCCTGCTGGTTCACTTTGACCTTGCCTACTTTCCATGCATCTTTGTAAACAGTCCTTTCATTAAGCTCTCCTCTATTTCTTGGTTTAAGCGAGCCATTTAGTTTTTGTCTGCATCCTGACTGATAGAAGCTGCCACAGACTGCATGCTTTTTCCATTGACTACAGAGAGTTAGCCTGTCTGTTAAAACAATAACTGTTGTTGTTAACAGTTACATAGAAATTACAGTTCACTAAGTGTGTTTACATGTGTTATCTCTTTTTTCACTCTTTATTCATGGCTAATAAAACTCAGACCTCATCGGCTCTACTGGAGTAATAATTATACATAATGAAAGTAAATGTGGATATTTACTACCAAATCCAAGTCTAAACCATATACTTAAGAATTCCAGAACCGAAATGTTGTATAGTCTTTTAAAGCTGAATAAATTGGAGCCTCATTATATAAATTGTCTCTATTTCCTTCATCTGGGTTCCAAGTTCTTCAAATTAGCTAATACTTATTTTTCAAGATTTCATTTCTATTGGAAAATTTCTAAGGGCAAATTGTCAGAAGAGGCAGCATTATGAATCAGAAATTAATCATGAGTTGGTAGATATCTAAGACCATATTTTACAATGATAATTGAATCAATTAAGAATAGCAGTCTGACAAACCAGTTGTTTACTGCCATATAGATAGATAAATGACCATATTAACTCTTTCCCCTCTTTTCAACCACTTATTTCTTCTTTACATGGACACAACCCAAATCTCTTTACTATGTCAGTAAGTAAAACCTACAGAATCATTTAAAAATGCAAAATTTTATAATTCTAAAGAGAGAAGGGCAAAGAGTAACTATATCTATAATAAATTTGATAACCTTCATGGGCTATTCAATTCCCAAAATAAGTAACTCCACAATGAGTATACACAAAATGGAGAAAAGAAATATGCAAAATGTTACCTAATATATGAGCAGATAGTCTGTGCCTTTATAGTAATGATATTGTTGTTGAAGTTCTTATGGTAAAATCCAGGGAGTTTGGTGGTCTTCCCTCTAAAGTAAGAGAAGGTGGATAGGACAAAGTTAGAACTCAACTTAGATTACTTTTAGCAAAGTTGGACTTTCCCCCCGGACCCCCAAACCCTATACCCAGAAAGCCAAAAAGCCTGAATCATTGGATATCAAAAAATGAGATTTCTAATTTACAATAACCAAGACATAGAAACAACCTAAATGTCTATCAACAGATGAATGGATAAAGAAGATGTGGTATGTATATACAATGGAATACTACTCAGCCATAAGAAAAGAATGAAATAATGCCATCTGCAGCAACATGGATGGACCTGGAGATTGTCATACTAAGTGAAGTAAGTCAGAAAGAGAAAGACAAATACCATATGATATCACTTATACGTGGAATCTAAAATATGACACAAATGAAGTTATCTATGAAACAGAAACAGACTCACAGACATAAAGAACAGACTTGTGGTTCCGAGGGGGAGGAATGGGGTGGGGGAGGGATGGAGTGGGAGTTTGGATTTAGTAGATGCAAACTATCATATATAGAATGGATAAACAACAAGGTCCTACTGTATAGCACAGGGAACTATATTCAATATCCTGTGATAAACCATAATGGAAAAGAAAATGAAAAAGAATGTATATATATGTACAACTGAATCATTTTGCTGTACAGTAGAAATTAACACAACATTGTAAGTCAACTACACTTCAATAAAATTAATTTTTTTAAAAAGTGAGATTTCTAAAATCCATGTTTACTTCTGATATATGTGAATCAAATATAAAATAATCCCCCCAGCTGAAAAATTGCACACAAGACCCTATCTCCTTTCAGGAGAGAAACCGTCATCATTTGAAGGTATATTCCAGATGTAAAAGAATGAAATCTATGACCTGAATATATGACTTAGAATACTCAGAACCTCAACTTGAGTGGCTTGCCCCAAATTTAGCAAGCCAAACTTAGATTGTTCAAGATAAAGCTTTTCTAACCAAGCTTATCCAGTTTGAGATAAAGCTATTCTAAACCAGAATGATTTGAGCTACAGTTCTAGAAAGAAATAATTTGAGGGTGGAGAGAAGAGGTGAAGGAAATCATACAATATATACACACAATGTGTACACTAGAAAGAAGAGAAAGTATGAGAGTAAAAGAAACATTTGATTTTTCAATAAGGAAGTAATTGGTGACATTCAAGGGTGCAACTTAGAAGGGGGATAGTCATGTACCAAACTGTCACAATGAGAGGACAGAAAGGAAATGAAGATAGTAATCACAGTCCACAAAAAGAAGAAATAAGTGGTTGAAAAAGGGAAAACAATTGCTATGGTAGTTGATCTATCTACATAACACTATAAGCTGGTTTGGCAGATTTTTATTCTTAATTGATTTATCATTATAAAATATGGTCTTAGATATATCTACCTGCTCATGATTAATTTCCAATCATTCAGAAAGTTTGCTTATGAAAAGGAAAGAGCCCGTCCTGGTGCTTCTCTGTACCCCTAGGACTTAGCAGCTAATGTCTGGTAAATGGATGCCCAGACCTTGTTCTCAAGTCAATCACTAATTCAACCAGTGATAGAAAGGGCTCAAGACCAAGGGAAGGTTTCTTCATGTTAGAAGAGATCTGTGTATTTTTGAAGGCAAAGAAGATGAAGTCAATGGAGGGAAGAAATTGATCATGTTAAAAGAAAGAACTTGATTAAAGAGAGACATGGAAAAAATTCTCAGTGGTGAAGGTCAAAGATGGTACAAGAGCCTTCCTCACTGTTTCTAGGAATTGTTTCCATGCTTCCTTTCCTCACTCCCATCAATCTTCCTTTCCCCTCAACTTCCTGGTCATTCCTTTTCATTTCTCCTTTTCATCTTCTCTTTGCTTCACCTTACTTCTCTCTCTCCCAACCAGCTGTAATATAGAAGTAAAATAAAAATAATAATGTTCACTTTTGTAAAATTATATTGTTTTATGACTGTTCTTAAGCTAAAAGTAGGTGAATTGAATGTTTTATATTTATCTCTTTTTTTTTATGTAGCTCTAGAATAAATAGCTTTCCTTTAGATAAAAGACAATATAAGAAAAACCTCACCTTAACTTAGACTCTTGGAAAAAGAATTTGATTTTTGGTAGAAAGGGGGTAGTTTGTGACAGGAAGCATTATGATATAGTTTAAAACATGGTCTCCAGGGTTAAGCAGAGCAAAGTTGAAATCACAAATCCACCACTTACTGGCTGGGGGATTAGGGCAAATTTCCTCATCTATGAAGTGGTGCTGTTATCTTCCTCTGTAAGAGTGGTTCTGTAGTCGTAAATGCAGGAGTGGTTTTAGCCTAGTACCCAGCACACAGTAAACACTCGGTAATGGTAGCCATTGTCATTATTAGCTGCTTTACACGTCCTAAACTCTGAAGAGATGAGTTAAGCCAAGAAAATGTTCTTCTAGCCATTTAGCTTTCTATGGCCCCAGTTTGTACTGGTAAATTTACCAATACTATAATTCTCATTATCCTTCTCTAATGTCAAAAACAAGAAGAAAAGAGAAAAACGAACTCAAATCCCATCTCCTGCTAAAATGCACAGAATTAACTACGGATTGCAGCCAACTGCTCCAAGCTGTAGCAGTGCTGAAAAAGCAAAAGGTGCTTGTGTTGATTTGACAGTTCAAGAGACAAATAAGCATATCAATTTTAATTTAACTTCCCAAGTTCACAAGCTGTCAGTCAAGATCATTGTTATGCCAATTATCTGGTATTAAATATTGTTATGATTTCTGATATCAAATTTATAGTAAAACACTGTCTTAAGAGTGACATTTCAGTGGAAAATTCCCAGTACTTTCCCTCTGCAATCTGGGCTGGTAAAGTTTAATTAAAACAGCCAAATTACAAACTGCCTCAGAAGGTTTTGTAACAAAATTGCTGGCTGGCCTTTAGTGATAATGGTGTTACAGATCACTGCTTTCTGTCACATGGGCTTGCTTAGATAGGAAAGGATTGGTCATCTATTAGAATAGAAGCCAAGACTTTTTATTGCTGTCATTTCTGCTGCTTTTACTGACAATGAAAGTGGGAGATTTAAAGTTTCAGTTGTTCTCATAAATATGCCCAATCATGGAAAAGCAAAGGGAAGGACTGATACTTTAAAGTTCAGGTATCTGAAAATCTATTGAAGGCTAAATAATATAAAATCTTAAGGACTTCGAATTCTATTCCAAACACTAACAGAAAAACACAGTCTGGGCTCAGGCCAGTCATTGTTGAGCCATCCTGCCCCTGTTTGCCTCTGCAGCTTATACCCAAGCGCTTACAGAAGAGGAAGAGGCCAGCCGGTGCTTCAGGACTGTTGGGTAAGGATGTAAATAGGACATCAAGGGACTTCCCTGGCAGTCCAGTGGTTGGGACTGTGCACTTCCACTGCAAGGGGCTTGGGCTTGGTCCCTGGTCGGGGAACTGGGATCCTGCATGCTGTGCAGTGCAGCCAAATAAATAAATAAATTAAATTAAATTAAATTAACTACTGGTTCTCAAACATTAAAAAAAAAAAAGAGTCTATTGAATTTAAAAAATATCAAGCTTCTTGCTTCAGCAACAGCTTGTTCCCCTGTGAACGCTCTGGAACTTTAGAGCCAGAGAAGCCTATCTAAGGGTACTATGTATTATTCCTCTCATCCTAGTGAAGTTAGCTTGCAATCTTGCTAATTAATATCTATTCTTCAGCACCTTTCTTTACTGTTCTTCACACAACTCTGTGTAAGTCTTTCAAGGCTTCCGTCCATTTTTTCAAACTAGTCTCAATCCTCTTCTTTCCTAACTTGCTCAGACTAGCTGCCTAGACATCAACCAAATAGTCCAACTCCACCCTTCTTCATTTCTCTAGCCATAATGCTAGCATCTTACTACAGCTCTGAAATTGTATATATTTATAAATTACATGAAGAAGCAATCTCCAATTCAGGCCAAAGTGTGAAAAGTAAGCAAAAAAAAAAAAATCACATTTCTTTGTATTATAGTAAATAGATTTAATGTAACTCCTTTGGAAATATAATGTCTAAAAGCTTCTACTCCCATTATTACCACTCAGGAATGTCTAACATGGCATTATATCCTTCTATTTACTCTTTATCAGGACCTCCACTCTTTCAAATCTTTAGAATTAAACTGTGAAAGAAAAATATATTGACAGAATAAATGATCACACTCCTTGTTTTAAAAAATACATAAACATAACAGTGAGAATTGTCATATTGGTAAAAAGAGAAAGAGAAATTTTCTCATATAAAGAGAAATTTTAGTCCAAGAATCTTAAGTACTAGTGTCAAAATTTCACCCAGTGTCTAGTAAGAGTCACTCAATTATTCAAGCAATACACGTGAAAAGATTTTTGATTGACAATGGACACTAAATTACTATAAAACTTTCACCCATTAGTAAAATAGTTGCCCATTTGGAGTTTCATCACCAAACCTATTCCTATTTTACTTTCTCCTGTAGTCATAAACAGGTCACAGAGACAGCTCTGGAACTATACTGCCTGGGTTTGAACTTGTCAGTTCCTATTAACTGTGTGACTATAGGCAAGTTTTTCAACTTCTCTGACCATCAGATTCCTCATCAGTAAAATGACGATGGATAATAATAGCACCAACAATATAGAGCACTTGTGGAGATTAAATGGGTTAATATGTGTAACACAATAGAACTCTGCCAGGCACTAACTAAGCGCTCCATCAGGACTAGCCTGATACTCTAGGATGTGAGTGCCATAAGGGTAGGAACTTGGGCTCCACTGTGTCTGTATCTGCAGTCCTGGGACAGTGCCCAGCACAAAGTATATGCTCAATAAATATTTGGTAAATGAATAAACCAGAACATTCAACTATAAAAACAGGTTACAAAATCATTTTTCTTCATCATTTTTCATTTGTTCACTTAATATTTATTAAACACCTATTGTGTACATTTTCCCAATACATTTCTGTTAATGAAATCCATACAAACAAGGAAAGAAAGTAATGGGAATATGGACTCTACCAACACCAGGTAATATGACTAATTATAAATTCTGCCAGCATCTATTAATTCTGTAAGAAAACTTGGTCTTTAAGCAATTTCTTATGGATCCGAGTTGTAGACCTAATTAACTCAAATTTCTAAAAAATGTATTGAAGGTTTTCATTCCCAGTAACTACAACCTAAATGCATTTCCCCTCTATTCGTCCTTGAAATACACTTGTAATAGTTATTTCTATCTTTCATAAGATTTCCCCCCAGTTTTGTTGAGAAATAATTGATGTACATCACTGTATAAACTTAAGGTATACAGCAGGATGGTTTGATTTACATATATTCTGAAATGATTACCACAATAGATTCAGTTAACGTCCATCTTCTCATATACATAAAATAAAAAGAAAAGAAAGAAGGAGAGGGCTTCCCTGGTGATGCAGTGGTTGAGAATCTGCCTGCCAATGCAGGGGACACGGGTTCGAGCCCTGGTCTGGGAAGATCCCACGTGCCGTGGAGCAGCTGGGCCCGTGAGCCACAATTACTGAGCCTGCACGTCTGGAGCCTGTGCTCCGCAACAAGAGAGGCCGTGATAGTGAGAGGCCTGTGCACTGTGATGAAGAGTGGCCCCTGCTTGCCACAACTAGAGAAAGCCCTTGCACAGAAACGAAGACCCAACACAGCCATAAATAAACAAACAAACAAACAAACAAACAAAACTTCGGCAGGATGTCACTCCATTTCTGACCTCCTCCAATCTCATTTTAAAAAAAAAAAAAAAAGAAAGGAGAGAAAAAAGGAAAAAAATTTCTCTTCGTGATGAGAATTAGGCTTTACTCTCTTAATAACTTTCCTATATATCATACAGCAGTGTTAGCCATAGTCATCATGTTGTATTGGATATATCACATTCTTAGTACTTATTTATCTTATAACTGGAAGTTTGTACCTTTGACCACCTCCTTCCTCCAATTTTTCCTCCCCCGATTCTTTACCTCTGGTAACCACAAGTCTGACTTTTTCTATAAGTTTGGTTTTTATTTTGTTTTGCTTTGCTTTGTTTCCTTTTTAGATTCCACATATAATTGAGATAATACAGTATTTGGCTTTCTCTGTCTGACATATTTAGCATAACTCCTTCAAGGTCAATCCAAGTTGTTGCGAATGTTAGGATTTCCTCGTTTTTTATGGCTGAGTAATATTCCATTGTATATATATACCATAACTTCTTTATACATTCATCTGTTGTTGGGCACTGAGGTTGTTTTCATGTCTTGGCTATTGTAACTAATGTTGCTATGAACACAAGGTTGCAGATATCTTTTTGAGTTAGTGTTTTTGTTTCCTTTGGATATATTCCCAGAAGTGGAATTCCTGTATCATATGATAGTTTTGTTTTTAATTTTTCGAAGAACCTCCATACTATTTTCCCTAGTGGCTGCATTGATTTACATTCCCACCAACAGTTCACAAGGGTTCCCTTTTGTCCATATCCTTGCCAGCATTTGTTATCTCTTATCTTTTTGATAAAGGCCATTCTAACAGGTATAATGTGATATCTTATTGTGGTTTTAATTTGCATTTCCCCAATGACTAGTAATGTTGAGCAACTTTTCATGTACCCATTATATATCTTATTTGAAGAAATGTCTATTTATGTCCTTTGTCCATTTTAAAATTTGGTTATTTGTCTTTTTGCTGTTGAAACATATCACAAGATTTTTTAGATATAGAAAATCTGGTTGGTGCACGATGATTTACTTGACTATTTGGTATTTCTTCATCAATATGTAAATAAGTAAAAATTGTTATGGTATTTGCTGATCATGTACAGTTGGCTTAGAAAATGCACACCAGTCAGAAAGCCCTTAATTCTATATACCAAGTTAATTTAAATATGTATTTTTAATTATATATAGTTTGAGCTACAGAAAAAGACTTAGAATACATCTCTCCAAACTGACAATGTTTTCTAGACATCAAAAATGTGGGGCCAAAACTTGCATAAGCCTCTTAGATAGCCTCATCCACCAGAGGGCAGACAGCAGAGGCAAGAAGAACTACAATCCTGCAGCCTGTGGAACAAAAACCATATTCACAGAAAGACAGACAAGAGGAAAAGACAGAGGGCTATGTATCAGATGAAGGAACAACACAAAACACCAAAAAAAATTAAAGGAAGTGGAGATAGGCAATCTTCCAGAAAAAGAATTCAGAATAATGATAGTGAAGATGATCCAGGACCTCGGAAAAAGAATGGAGGCAAAGATCGAGAAGATGCAAGAAATGTTTAACAAAGACCTAGAAGAATTAAAGAACAAACAAACAGAGATGAACAATACAATAACTGAAATGAAAACTACACTAGAAGGAATCAATAGCAGAATAACTGACACAGAAGAATGGATACGTGACCTGGAAGACAGAATGGTGGAATTCACTGTTGCGGAACACACTAAAGAAAAAAGAATGAAAAGAAATGAAGACAGCCTAAGAGACCTCTGGGACAACATTAAATGCAACAACATTCGCATTATAGGGGTCCCAGAAGGGGAAGAGAGATAGAAAGGACCAGAGAAAATATTTGAAGAGATTATAGTCGAAAATTTCCCTACCAAGGGAAAGGAAATAGCCACCCAAGTCCAGGAAGCGCAGCGAGTCCCATATAGGATAAACCCAAGGAGAAACACACCGAGACACATAGTAATCAAATTGGCAAAAATTAAGGACAAAGAAAAATTATTGAAAGCAGCAAGGGAAAAATGACAAATAACATACAAGGGAACTCCCATAAGGTTAACAGCTGATTTCTCACCAGAAACTCGACCAGCCTGAAGGGAGTGGCATGATATACTTAAAGTGATGAAAGGGAAGAACCTACAACCAAGATTCCTCTACCCAGCAAGGATCTCATGCAGATTCGATGGAGAAATCAACAGCTTTACAGACAAGCAAAAGCTAAGAGAATTCAGCACCACCAAACCAGCTCTAAAACAAATGTTAAAGGAACTTCTCTAAGTGGGAAACACAAGAGAAGAAAAGGACCTACAAAAACAAACCCAAAACAATTAAGAAAATGGTCATAGGAACACACATATCGATAATTACCCTAAACGTGAATGGATTAAATGCTCCAACCAAAAGACACATGCTTGCTGAATGGATACAAAAACAAGACCCATATATATGCTGTCTACAAGAGACCATTTCAGACCTAGGGACACATTCAGACTGAAAGTGAGGGGATGGAAAAGGATATTCCATGCAAATGGAAATCAAAAGAAAGCTGGAGTAGCAATACTCATATCAGATAAAATAGACTTTAAAATAAAGAGTGTTACAAGAGACAAGGAAGGACACTACATAATGATCAGGGGATCAATCCAAGAAGAAGATATAACAATTATAACTATATATGCACCCAACATAGGAGCACCACAATACATAAGGCAACTGCTAACAGCTATAAAGAGGAAATCGACAGTAACACAATAATAGTGGGGGACTTTAACACCTCACTTACACCAATGGACAGATCATCCAAACAGAATATTAATAAGGAAACAGAAGCTTTAAAAGACACAATAGACCAGATAGATTTAATTGATATTTATAGGACATTCCATCCTAAAACAGCATATTACATTTTCTTCTCAAGTGCGCACGGAACATTCTCCAGGATAGATCACATCTTGGGTCACAAATCAAGCCTCAGTAAATTTAAGAAAATTGAAATCATATCAAGCATCTTTTCTGACCACAACGCTATGAGATTAGAAATCAATTACAGGGAAAAAAAGGTAAAAAACACAAACACATGGAGGCTAAACAATATGGTACTAAATAACCAAGATATCACTGAAGACATCAAAGAGGAAATCAAAAAATACCTAGAGACAAATGACAATGACAACACGACAATCCAAAACCTATGGGATGCAGCAAAAGCAGTTCTAAGAGGGAAGTTTATAGCTATACAAGCCTACCTCAGGAAACAAGAGAAGTCTCAAATAAACAATCTAACCTTACACCTAAAGGAACTAGAGAAAGAAGAACAAACAAAATCCAAAGTTAGCAGAAGGAAAGAAATCATAAAGATGAGAGCAGAAAAAAGTGAAATAGAAACAAAGAAAATAACAAAGATCAATAAAACGAAAAGCTGGTTCTTTGAGAAGATAAACAAATTGATCAACCATTAGCCAGACTCATCAAGAAAAGGACGGAGAGGACCCTAATCAATAAATTTAGAAAAGAAAAAGGAGAAGTTACAACAGATCCCGCAGAAATACAAAGCATCCTAAGAGATTACTACAAGCAACTGTATGCCAATAAAATGGACAACCTGGAAGAAATGGACAAATTCTTAGAAAGGTATAACCTCCCAAGACTGAACAAGGAAGAAATAGATAATATGAACAGACCAATCACAAGTAATGAAATTGAAACTGTGATTAAATATCTTCCAACAAACAAAAGTCCAGGACCAGATGGCTTCACAGGTGAATTCCATCAAACATTTAGAGAAGAGCTACCACCCATCCTTCTCAAACTCTTCCAAAAAACTGCAGAGGAAGGAACACTTCCAAACTCATTCTATGAGGCCACCATCACCCTGATACCAAAATCAGACAAAGATACTATAAAAAAAGAAAATTACAGACCAATATCACTCATGAATATAGATGCAAAAATCCTCAACAAAATACTAGCAAACAGAATCCAACAACACATTAAAAGGATCATACACCATGACCAAGTGGGATTTATCCCAGGGATGCGAGGATTCTTCAATATACACAAATCAATCAATGTGATACACCACACTAACAAATTGAAGAAGAAAAACCATATGATCATCTCAATAGATGCAGAAAAAGCTTTTGACACAATTCAACACCCATTTATGATAAAAACTCTCCAGAAAGTGGGCATAGAGGGAACCTACCTCAACATAATAAAGGTCATATATGAGAAACCCACAGCAAACATCATTCTCAATGGTGAAAAATTGAAAGCATTTCCTCTAAGATCAGGAACAAGACAAGGATATCCTCTCCTGCCACTATTATTCAACATAGTTTTGGAAGTCCTAGCCACAGCAATCAGAGAAGAAAAAGAAATAAAAGGAATACAAATTGGAAAACAAGAAGTAAAGCTGTCACTGTTTGCAGATGATATGGTACTATACACAGAGAATCCTACAGATGCCACCAGAAAACTACTAGAGCTTATCAATGAATTTCGTAAAGTTGCAGGATACAAAATTAATGCACAGAAATCTCTTGCATTCCTATACACTAATGATGAAAATCTGAAAGAGAAATTAAGGAAACACTCCCATTTACCATTGCAACAAAAAGAATAAAATACCTAGGAATAAACCTCCTTAGGGAGACAAAAGATCTGCATGCAGAAAACTATAAGACACTGATGAAAGAAATTAAAGATGATACCAACAGATGGAGAGATATACCATGTTCTTGCATTGGAAGAATCAATATTGTGAAAATGACTATACTACCCAAAGCAATGTACAGATTCAATGCAATCCCTATCAAATTACCAATGGCATTTTTTACAGAACTAGAACAAAAAATCTTAAAATTTGTATGGAGACACAAAAGACCCCAAATAGCCAAAGCAGTCTTGAGGGAAAAAAACGGAGCTGGAGGAATCAGACTCCCTAACTTCAGACTATACTATAAAGCTACAGTAATCAACAATATGGTACTGGCACAGAAACAGAAACAGAGATCAATGGAACGAGATAGAAAGCCCAGAGATAAACCCACGCACCTATGGTCAACTAATCTATGACAAAGGATGCAAGGATATGCAATGGAGAAAAGACAGTTTCTTCAATAAGTGGTGCTGGGAAAACTGGACAGCTACATGTAAAAGAATGAAATTAGATCACTCTCTAACACCACACACAAAAATAAACTCAAAATGGATATGAGACCTAAATGTAAGACTGGACACTATAAAACTCTCAGAAGAAAACATAGGAAGAACAGTCTTTGACATAAATCACAGCAAAATCTTTTTTGATCCACCTCCTAGAGTAATGGAAATAAAAACAAAAATAAACAAATGGGACCTAATGAAACTTCAAAGCTTTTGCACAGCAAAGGAAACCATAAACAAGATGAAAAGACGACCTCAGAATGGGAGAAAATATTTGCAAACGAATCAATAGACAAAGGATTAATCTCCAAAATATATAAACAGCTCATGCAGCTCAATATTAAAAAAACAAACAACCCAATCCAAAAATGGGCAGAAGACCTAAATTGACATTTCTCCAAAGAAGACATACAGATGGCCAAGAGGCACAGGAAAAGATGCTCACCATCACTAATTATTAGAGAAATGCAAATCAAAACTACAATGAGGTATCACCTCACACCAGTTAGAATGGGCATCATCAGAAAATCTACAAACAACAAATGCTGGAGAGGGTGTGGAGAAAAGGGAACCCTCTTGCACTGTTGGTGGGAATGTAAATTGATACAGCCACTATGGAGAACAGTATGGAGGTTCTTTAAAAAACTAAAAATAGAATTACCATATGACCCAGCAATCCCACTACTAGGCATATACTCAGAGAAAACCGTAATTCAAAAAGACACATGCACCCCAATGTTCATTGCAGCAGTATTTACAATAGCCAGGTCATGGAAGCAACCTAAATGCCCATCAACAGACGAGTGGGTAAAGAAGATGTGGTACATATATACAATGGAGTATTACTCAGCCCTAAAAAGGAACGAAATTGAGTCATTTGTTGAGACATGGATGGATCTAGAGACTGTCATACAGAGTGAAGTCAGAAAGAGAAAGACAAATATCGTATATTAACGCATGTATGTGGAACCTAGAAAAATGGTACAGATGAACCAGTTTGCAGGGCAGAAATTGAGATACAGATGTAGAGAACAAACGTATGGACACCAAGGGGGGAAAGAAGCGGGGTGGGGGGTGATGAATTGGGCGATTGGGATTGACATGTATACACCGATGTGTAAAAAATGGATGACTAATAAGAACCTGCTGTATAAAAAAAAAAAAGTGTGAATAATTTGTTATATTTTACTCACTCATTATAGAAAATATTTCTTGAGCACTCACAGTGAACCAGGCCCTCTGTTACATATAAGGAAGAAAAGACGATCTAGCTCATATTATAGAGATCGTTTTATATTTGTATTCCAAAGTTTATTATTTTAGCTTATAAGATTATACAATTTGATTTACCTTCATTGTCCTAAGAACAGTAAAATAAAATCTTAACTGAAAACTTGTTTGTCGGCTGGTTGGGCCGCCAGGGCCGTGAAGGTAGGACTGCCAGTCGCGGGCGGTGAGTTCCCTGTCTCCAGCTGTCCGCAGTCACAGCATGGCCCCCTGACCGAGGACCCCCGGTCGGCTTGCTTAGAGAAGACGCGGCTCCCCAGCACTTGGGCGGGGGCATCCCTGCGCGCTCCTCCTCTGTCGTTGGAGACCCGCCGCGCTGAGCAGCTGGGAGAAGCAGGCCAGAGCCTTCTAGGGCCTCCGGCCCGGGCACCCGTGGAGGATGGGCTGGCTCTTTCCCTGACCAAGAGCGCCTCCTCCCCCGCGGCGGGGACCCCCGGTGGTCTCCCCAGCCTCCAACAGCAGAAGCAGCGCCTGATCGAGTCCCCCCGTAACTCACACTCCAGTATAGCTGAAATACAGAAAGGTGTGGAATACAGGTTGCCATTCACCGTAAACAACCTGACAATTAGCATTAATATATTGCTTCCTCCACAATTTCCTCAGGAAAAACCAGTGATCAGTGTTTATCCACCAATACGACATCACTTAGTGGATGAACAAGGAGTGTATGTTACCTCTCCATTAGGAAACAATTTTACAATGCGCTCAGATCTTGGGAAAATTATTCGGAGTCTATTGGATGAGTTTTGGAAGAAGCCTCCAGTTTCAGTTCCTGCTTCAACAGCATTCCCATACCGGCACAGTAACCCAGGTGCGATGCCTCCTCATGCTTCTCCGGGTTTTCCATTTCTTCCTCCATGTTCCCCACAAGAAGCTACCAGGACTATCAGTTCTTTATCTGTTGCTGACACTGTTTCTTCTTCAACGACAAGTTATACAACAGCCAAACCCGCTCCGCTGCTCCTTCATTTGGTGTCTTTTCAAATCTGCCATTGCCCGTTCCCACAACAGACACCTCAGCACTGATAAGCCAAAATGCTTTTGGTTACAAGATGCCTGATATCCCTGATGCATTTCCAGAACTCTCAGAACTAAGTGTATCACAACTTACAGATACGAATGAACAAGAGGAGGTATTACTAGAACAGTTTCTGACTTTGCCTCAACTGAAACAAATTATTACTGACAATGATGACTTAGTAAAAAGTACTGAGGAGCAGGCAAGAAAAAATCTCCTTTTGGAGCCCAGCTTGGAAGCCAAAAGGCAAACTGTTTTAGATGAGTATGAATTACTTACACAAATGAAATCAGCTTTTGAAAAGAAGATGCAAAGGCAGCATGAACTTATCGAGAGCTGTAGTGCGAGCGCCCAATAGGCAAGATTGAAAGTAGCTGCACATGAAGCTGAGGAGGAATCTGATAATATTGCGGAAGATTTCTTGGAGGGAAAAACTGATATAGATGATTTTCTCAGTAGCTTCATGGAAAAGAGAACAATTTGCCACTGTAGAAGAGCCAAGGAAGAGAAACTTCAACAAGTGATAGCAATGCACAGCCAATTTCATGCTCCACTATAGATTTTCCTGAAAACATGAACTGCCAAGAGAGGAACGGGACACAAAACTAAGCACATTTATATTTATGATTTGCAAATTGGCATTTCATCACAGTGGCTGAATTCATAGGTAAACTATACAGATTATATACAGAACTGAGACTAATTTTGTACAGATTAGAATGATTTGCTATGATCTTTGCTTTGAGAAATTTTTCTGCACTATTTGCACTAAAAATGTTTATTTATTGTTGATAAATCCTAACATATTTAAGTTCCACTGCTGTTCCTCTCTTACTATTGATTAAATACGTATGCGTGTAATTTTAGCTAGTTTCAATATTTTATAAAATTACTTCATTTAACTTTGTAATTTTAATTTGAAACCGCCTCATTGCTTTATCGAGAATGGTTTATATTTTTTCCTCTCAACCTTTTTTGAAAAATTACCATTTCAACTGTAGAAAAACTCTTATTCTTCCTGTTTCTTTCTGGATGATAAAACTTTCAAAAATAATTTGTTTTTAAATATTCACAGCGTCAGGAAACACCAAACCTGCCAATGTGCCATCTCAAGGAAGTAACTTTTAATACATACAATAAATCAAAAGAATAAACCAGCTGTTTTTACAAACAAAAACAAAACAAAAAAACTTCAATTTATCCAACCATCTATGAATCGTTTCAAATCATTTGAAATTATCACAAGCCAAAGGAAACTATTAGTTTCAGTAACTCACAAGCCTGAATATGTGTGTCAAAATAGTCTCTTACAATAGAATTATTGCCTATTTTTATATTTATGGATTTGAGAGAAAAGAAAAACTTAAAATTGATTAACTGTAATAAATTTACACTAACTGGAGGGTGCATGTGGGGCTTATAGCATGAGGACCTACAGTTACATAGCTGACTGGCAGGGGAGTGAACTAGGGCTGCGGTTCTTAGAAAATGTTTATGAGTTCTTTAGTAAATAAATAACCATTTGTCATTAACATATTCATCGGTACTATTCAAAAACTCTATGGTTTTCCAAATGCTTTTGAAAATAGCTTATTGGACTAAAGGACTTCATTCAAATAAGCTGTTCATTTCCTTTGTTTACATGATTAATATTCATATCAAACACATTTTCCTTAATACAAAGACATAAAAATTCTGACTACAGGTCAGAATTATCATCGATTCCAATGAAGTCTGTTAATGAGGTATTTGTTTTTGTGCAGAGTACTATTCAAACCATTAATGTACATCCCAAGTAGTTCATGGAGGCTTTTTTATTATGCAATCAAGCATATTCATAGGGACGACATGCCCTGGTCTGTTAACCATGTCTCTTTGTTTATTTACTCATTGATTTATGAAGTGCAGTACATTGAAAAGGCCCTCTTAGGAATTATGGGAAATTACTAATGTTCCTCTGCATAGTATTTCTCGTAATACTCCAACAAGAGTTCACAGAGAACTCGATTATGTAAACTAAAGATTAACATTTGTGTCCAAGTGATGACAAAAAGCTTGGTAAATCCAGTCTGAATTTCAATTAATTCAGAGAAAAAGAAACTCACCCACTGTTTGATTGATCATGTAGACCAGTGGTTGGTAATCTTTTGGAGGTTCGAAGACTGCTTTGAGAATTTAGTGAAAGTTATGGATTCTCCCTCCTGAAAATCTGGCCCAGGTGAAGAACTTGTGGTGGAGAAAAAGAAACAGTGATTTTTCACTTATCAACCAGTGATGTTGTATGTTATTGTATGTTATTAGATAGTCTCCTACTGCCAATGCCTTATCATTTTCTGAGCTCTAACGGTTTCTACCAGGATATTTATTAAACAAGTTCTACTAAACCACAAGTTCATAATTATAACTTGAAAATAAGTTCATGCCCCAGAGGTTTGCTTTACTCCTACTCTTACCTAAAAGCCTCCACAATTCAGCATAGAAAGTACAGAAAAGTAAGGTTCCTCATCAGTAAACACTGTATCTTCAATGTCTTCTCTGAACATTCCCTTCTCTTTGCCTTAAATGAAACCAGGTTACCTCCTAACGGCATTGCTTTTTCTGTAATCTTCTCAAGTAGAGGTGATTTTTTTCCCCTCTCACATTGCACATACAAAAGGGTTAGAAGGTAGATTATCCTCCATGCTTTCCATTGCAACGTCAAATCATTTCCCCCTTCCTTCTATGAATTTGAAGCTCATGCCAGCCCGCTATACTAGCTGCTCTACCTCCTCAATGCTATCATATTCTTATCTCCTAGTTACCCCGCTCCTTCTTTGACAGGATTAGATCCTAGATCCTAGACCAGTCTTCCTTATCACTCCGACTTCTGTCATCATTCTTAGTGATGACGACATCCACACAGATGACCCATCATACACCTCAGTCCCTCAGTTCCAGGAACTTTTTCTTCCACAGCATCTCAGCCAGCCATTCCCATAATCTGTTTCAAACATCCCATTTCTAGCTCCCACCTTCTATTTCTTTGAGCTCACTTATTCTATTAACAACCTCCTCCACTGCTACAATTTTCAATCTTGACCCTTCTATCTATTGCTAACATACCCATGTTCTGTCTTCAGCTATCTATTTTGGTAATCATCAAGACTATCACTCCCTTTGTGCTTTCACCTTTGAGTGTTCAATCCTAACAAAACCCTGGTTGAACCTGAATAGCCACTTTTCCTGTATCTTGGTGATGCTAGAGCACATCACTTAAATTCATGAATACATATCTCAAATGGGCATGCAACACATCCTGGAAAGTCTACAGTGTTTCCCTAGTAAGCTCACTTTCCCACTCTCTAAGACAATCATTTCATACCCCTCCCCTCTCAAAAAACCTCCTACACCCCCTTCCCTTTTCATTCTCAGCTGATGACCTTGACTCTTGACTTTTTGAGGAAACAGACATTATTAGATGGGAACACCCTCACATTCTCACCTCCATATGTGAAACCTACCTGTGTCAATACCTGTTTCTCCATCCTTCCTCCTGTTACAGTGGAAGGTGTGTCTCTCTGCCTTCAAAGGCTCATCTTTCTCTTGGACTCCAGTTCCCATCACATCACTCTTTCAAGTTAGACAGGCTGCCCTCTCACAAATCTCACAGACTGGTGAAGACAACTACAGGTTGGTGAATCCTAAATGCCAGAAGAAGCACTGCTCTGTTTAAACCACAATCCAAACCCTACTACACTCCCCAAAGGATCTTGTCTGGCTCTAATTATGGAGCCACTCCAAGACACAATCCATGTGTACCAGCCATGTGGCAAATCTGGAACCCTTGCCTTGATTACTTTGTTTTTCCCCATTCCTGGCTAGGTATCCATTCTGTATAGAAATGGACAAGGGAGCCCAGTGTCTCCTGTGACTTGGGGGCTAAGGCACCAATCTTTCCTCCTTGGAAGGCTACATAAATATTTTGACTAACCTTTACAATTTTTTATTCTCATTTTGTAGGGAGACGATCTGTCCATGTACTTTCTAAAGTCTTTCAATACTTGTTAGACTCAGGAACTTTAGAGTGAGTGAGGAGATTAGAGACTATTCATTTAACTCCCATTTTAAAGCCTCAGCAAAGCAAAGTGACTTGGCTAAAATCACACTTTTGATACTAGTGAACACAGTATTAGAATCATGTTCTCTAAGACAGAAGCTATTTCTACTGTGCTACTTGTGATTGTGAGCTCCTTGGAGTAATAATACCCTAGAAGTATTATTATGTAAGCATCCGACCAAACGAATATGAAATAGATTTATGGATTCACGTAGTGGATTCCATATGGATACCCAAAAGAGGTCCATAATTACAGACTGGAAACCACTCACCCGTGTGTAAAATTAACAATATTCCAGGAGTGGACCGACTCATTAACTATGTTGTATATTACTTCTCCTGAACAGTAAGCTCTTTCATGGCCTTATTGTGAAAGGAAACCCAATTCTAAAGAACTCTGGCCTTAGAAGCTGCCTCCATTAGACAGCTGGACATATCTGGAGATAGTTACCCTCAGTCTCCTTTTTGTTTTTATGAAAACCCAGGGAATTGTAAAAAAATTAATCTTATTTTATAATTCATCATCAGCGACCAATTAAACAACCACATACTGCGCACCTGCTACTGTCAGAAAATGTGCTAGACACTGGCTTTACAGAGACAGCTGTGATGTAGCTCCAGCTCTTGGGAACCCACGATTCTGCATAGAGACACCCATAAAACACTGGTATAGTGCAGCCACCCAAGAGGGCTAGCACAAGTGATTTGCTATTAATAACAAAGTACTGAAGTTGGTGAAATATTTACTTTAAAAGATTAGAATGGAGTCGGTTATCCTTATAATAACTTTGTACTCATTTACTGGCATCATGATATACATTCTTGAGTAGGAATAGAAGGGATAGAGTTATGATTCATCTAGATAAATCCATGGAGGTGTGCCAGCAAAAGAAAATCACTATCATGTGTCAAAGTAGAAAAAATTGTTGACAAGCTCTAGCCTAGATCTAGTGAGAGAGGGAAACAGGCAGACAGACAATGATTACAGGATAGTCCATTAGGTGCAGCCATAGCACCTGGTGTAAACACAGGATGCTGTGGGCAGGCAGAGAAAGAGAAGGGGTCACACAATTGCCAAAACAATCCTGAGGAAAAAGAACAAAGCAGGAGGCATAACCCTCCCAGACTTCAGACAATACTACAAAGCTACAGTAATCAAAAGAGTGTGGTATTGACACAAAAACAGACATCTGGATCAATGGAACAGAATAGAGAGCTCAGAAATAAACTTACACACCTATGGCCAATTAATCTTTGACAAAGGAGGCAAGAATATACAATGGGAAGAAGGCAGTCTCTTCAGCAAGGGGTGTTGGGAAAGTTGGACAGCTGCATGTAAATCAATGAAGTTAGAACACACTCTTACACCATACACAAAAATAAGCTCAAAATAGCTTAGAGACTTAAATATAAGACATAACACCATAAAACTCCTAGAAAAGAACATAGGAAAAACATTCTCTGACATAAATTATACCAATGTTTTCTTAGGTCAGTCTCCCAAGGCAATAGAAATAAAAGCAAAAGTAAACAAATGGGACCTAATTAAACTTACAAGCTTTTGCACAGCAAAGGAAACCATAAACAATATGAAAAGACAACCTATGGAATGGGAGAAAATATTTGCAAATGATGACAAGGGCTTAATTTCCAAAATATACAAACAGCTCATACAACTCAACAACAAAAAAACAAACAACCCAATCAAAAAATGGGTAGAAGAACTAAACAGACATATCTCCAAAGAGAACATACAGATGGCTAACAGGCACATGCAAAGATCCTCAACATTGCTAATTATTAGAGAAATGCAAATCAAAACTACAATGAAGTATTACCTCACACCAGTCAGAATGGCCATCATTAAAAAGTTTACAAATAATAAATGCTGGAGAGGGTGTGGAGAAAAAGGAACCTTCCTACACTGTTGGCGGGAATGCAGAGCCACTATGGAAAACAGTATGGAGGTTCCTCAAAAAACTAAAAATAGAATTGCCATATGATCCAGCAATCCCACTGCAGGGCATATATCCAGACAAAACTATAACTCAAAAAGATACATGTACCCCTATGTTCATAGCAGCACTATTCACAATAGCCAAGACATGGAAACAACCTAAATGTCCACTGACAGATGAATGGATAAAGAAGATGTGGTACATATATACAATGGAATATTACTCAGCCATAAAAAAGAACGAAGTAATGCCATTTGCAGCAACATGGATGGAACTAGAGGTTATCATACTAAGTGAAGTAAGTCAGAAAGAGACAAATACCATATGGTATCACTTACATGTGGAATCTAAAATATGACAGAAATGAACTTATCTATGAAACAGAAACAGATTTGCAGACATAGAGAACAGACTTGTGGTTCCCAAGGGGGAGGAGGAGGAGGGATGGAGTGGGAATTTGGGGTTAGCAGATGCACACTGTTATATATAGGATGGATAAACAACAAGGTCCTAATGTATAGCACAGGGAAATATCTTCAATATCCTGTGATAAACCATAATGGAAAAGAACATAAAAAAAGAATGTATATATAGGTATCACTGAACCACTTTGCTGTACAGCAGAAATAAACACAACATTTTAAATCAACTATACTTCAATTTTTAAAAAGATTCTAAAAGGGTATTATTTTTTTTAAAAAGACAGAAAGGGTCAGAGAAAACTGTGCTGATAGGAGAGGGTGCGGTTAGGATTAGAGGAAACTGTACCAAGCCACAGCTAACATGAGATAACCCTGACTAAGAACACAGAACTAGGAGCTGGGTTGGGACAGCTTGGGCAGTGCTCAGGTTATGGATCTTGGTCCCACCAGTCTTAAATCAAAGCAGAGTTGACAGCTGAACTGAAGAGACCTGGCAAAGTTCACAGTCCAGTACAAGTTCTGCAGTCAACTTCCAGAGGTATATGTTCAGCAGACACCAGCCACGGTGCACGGCATAGCCAAACGCTTGCTGGCATGGGTCAGGGTTCAGATTCAGATTCAGCATTTGGACAGATAATCTGGAAGGAGGCCCTCTGCAATCATCAGAACACAAAGGACCACAGAGCAGCAGGGGCAGGGTGTGAGTTAAACCAAGACAGAACCGCCTGATCTTTCTTCTTAAGCTTCAATTTCAGTATGTGGCAGGGATGAGCCAGCAGATGTCAAACAGAGTCAAGCAGTGAAAAGATGCAGAAGAAAATCACAGTGGCAATATCTTTGCCAATGAAAGGCTCACAGTCTAAATAGGGAGAAAGAAACACATGAGCAAACAAGCTCCAGAGGTGCTGTGACAGAAGTTTGTAGAATGGACCACAACAGCCAGAGTGGTCAATTCAGCCTGGGAAAGTTGGGTAAACGTTTTGAAATGGAGGTGACCGGTGAATAAACCTGGAAGATAAGTAGGCGTTTCCCTGGCAGAACTCAGAAAGAAGGTGCAATTGGGAAAGACGTTCTGGGCAAAGGAAACAGCATGAACAAGAGTTAACTGGACTCATGGAGCAGTCTGGAACATCCAGGGACAGTATGGGGATGAAACACTGAGTCAGGACTGATTACATAATTGTGGAGCCCGGTGATGGCGCACTGCTAAGCATGGGGCCATGAAGCCAGCCCTGCACAGAATGCAGGATGGGTGAGAGGAGGCTGGGCTTTACCATGTAGATCACTAAAGGTTTTAAAATTTTTATTTATTCTAACAGCGTTACTGGGATACAATTCACATACCATATGATTCACCCATTTAAATGTACAATTCATTGGTTTTTAGTATATTCACAAATGTGTGCAACTATTACCACAATTTTAGAATATTTTCATTACCTCAAAAAGAAACCCCACAACTTTTAGCTATCAATCCCCATACCCTATGCCCTCTGCTAGCCCTAAGAAGCCACTAGTCTACTTTTTGTCTCTGTAGATTTACCTATTCTGGACATTGCATAGGAATGGAATCATATAATATGTGGTCTTTTGTGACTGGCTTTTTTCACTTAGCATAATATTTTCAGAGTTCATCTGTATCGTAGTATGTATCAAGTATTTCATACCTTTCTATGCCTAAGTAATATTCTATTGTGTGGATTTACCATATTTTATTTATCCATTCATCCTTTGATGGACATTTGGGTTGTTTCAACCTTTTGGCTATTATGAATAATGCTGCCATAGGCATTTATACACAAGTTTCTTTGTGGACATGAGTTTTCATTTCTCTTGAGTGTATACCCTGGAGTGAGATTGCTAGGTCACATGGTAACTCACGTTTAATCACTCAAGGAACTGCCAGACTATCTCCCAAAGTGGATGTACCATTTTACAATCCTACGAGTGGTGTATTAGAGTTCCAACTTTTCCACATCCTTGTCAACACTTGCTATTATTGGTCTTTTTTATTCTAGCCATCCTACTGGGTATCAAGGAGTACCGGTAAAGTTTTTTAAAAAGGGAAGAAATAAAAATCTTAGTTTTAGAAGGATAACACTGACATCAAGATTTGAAAAGAATTAAATAGAAGTGGGACTAGAGACAAAGGATTCTAACAAAGAATGAACCTCTCTCTGTCATTGGCTGCTCAGAAAAGGTAAGAAGTTAAAATGGCACTATTGCTCCAACTACTTTCTCTATATCAGAGTCTTTACTTCACGTTGTTTCTTCTAAGAATTTTTCATCATAATTTTAATAACTGTTGCAGAAAAAATGAGGCACCACTTTTTGAGAATGTGCCCTAAGGGAGCCTCTGCTTCCCAGCTACCATCAATTCCAACTTCCCCATCTGTCCTTCCAGTGTTCACCCAACCTCAGTGATGCTTCTGGACACAACTAGAGACAGTCCAGTTTAAAATGTATTAGCAAGAGCTGGCAACTGATTGGCTCTGGAAAGTCAAAAGAGAGAAGAATATTTCTCTTCTTCTAGTAACTTCCTGGTTTCTAGCAGGGGTGACTGGGTAAAGTAGCAGTTCTTGTTACTAAGATGCAAAAATTAGACCAGGAGAGGGAGTTAAGGAAAGAGGAAGCGTTTGGATTGAAGCACACTGACACTGAGGTGTCTAGGGGATAGCAAGGGGAGTGGCTTGGCAGGTAGCTGTATAGAAGTCCTGGAGGTAGTAGTTCAGTTGTCTGTTTCAAATATTTAAACTACATAGACACACAGAAGCTCAGTATTTGCTATTTTAAATGCCTACAATGAGCCTTCCAGCTTGTCCTTTGCTATAGGAAATGGATTTTGCAATTGGGAAATTTTGGGACTTGCCTGGTGGCTCAGTGGTTAAGACTGCACACTCCTAATGCAGGGGGCCTGGGTTTGATCCCTCATCAGGAAACTAGATCTCACATGCATGCTGCAACTAAGAGTTTGCATGCTGCAACTGAGGAGTCAGCAAGCCACAACTAAGGAGCCCTTGAGCCACAACTAAGGAGCCCATGTGACACAACTAAGGAGCTGGCAAGCCACAAGTCAGGAGCCGGTGAGCTGCAACTAAGGAGCCTGCCTGCCGCAACTAAGACCCAGAGCAACCAAATAAATAAATAAATAAATATTTTTAAAAGAAGATATTAGGAAATTTTCCCAGGTACTCAGTCAAAAGAAATTTTGGGGGGAGTTTTTAGTTAAAAAACAATAGCTATGCATTTCCCCAGTTCTCGTCTGTTCTTTGCTGGTGGTATATGTTTCAAAATCCATAACTAATCACAGACTTCCCCCAGTACCTGAATTCATTCATTCACTCAGTCAATCATTCACCAGAAGTTTACTGACTGTCAGGTTCTGTTCAGGTGCTCAAGATGCAATTTGTTGAACAAAACCTACACAGCTTCTGCCTCTCCATGGAATCATCTCCACGTTTTTTCTCACTCAAAAGCTATTCATTTTTCTGGGAAAGGCAATCATCTAGCATCTGGGAGTTGAACTAGAGAGGAATATTTTATTTCATGCACCAAATAATTTTTAAATAACTGCTTAAACCATCTTAGAAAAACATTTAAATTGTTGGCAGTTCTCTTAGGATATTGAACTTTATGAATAGCATAGAAAAATGATTACAAAATTGTTTAAATCTCCGAAGGATATGTTTTTAATTTTCTAAAGCAAGATAAGAATTGAAAATCTGGTGTAAAAATGGAAATTCAGAATAAATGTCAACACAAGACTGTAAAGCACTGCAGCACTGTTTGAACCTGACTCAAAAAACAAACAAACAAAAAGGTGGGAGGCAACATTAAGCTTTGCAAGACTTTTATTTAATGGCGCAATTTCAGTGATAAAAATGACTAAAACCCTAGACTAGCCCATTAACACCTTTTCAATCAAAGAGTAATTTTTATTGAAGTGTAACTTATATACAACAAAACTCATTAATTCTGAGTGTACGATTTGATGAGTTTTGATAAATATATACAGCAGTATACGATTCAACACAATGAAGATATAGAGCAGCGCTATCCAATAGAATTTTTGGTGCTGGTGAAAGTGTTCTGTAACTGCCCAATATTGTAGCCATTGACCACATAGGCTACTGGGCACTTGAAAAGTGGTTTGGGGACTGAGGAACTGAATTATTAACTTTAATTTTAATTCATTTAAATCTTAATTTAAGCAGCTACATGTGATACGGGGCTACCATATTAGTGCACAGCATTTCCATCACCCCAAAATGTTCTTGCTGCTATCATCTTGCAATGTTACTCCAGTGCCCTCTACTGAGCCTAGTATCACACTAACCGGCAAGGAAATGTTTACCAGTTGCAGCTCCATTATTACAAAGCCTGGACTAGAAGAGTGGGTTTGGAGCTGAGAGAAAATAGATGACTCGTCAAATACATGTATTTTTAAATGTAATGGATTTCAACTTATTGATTTTTTTCTTCATGCTTTTTGTGTTCTGCCTTAGAAGCCTTTGACTAATAAACGGTCATAAATATTTCCTTCTATGTTTTCTTTTAGAAGTTTATAGTTTTAGCTCTTAACCTTTAGGACTATCATCTAACCTGTGTCAAAAATTTTATATGGTTTGAGGTTAGGGTGGACTTTACTATTTTCACATATGGATATTCAATAGCTTTAGCACTTGTTGAAAAAACATCTTTTCTTTCCATTATTGAATTACATTAGCACATTTGTCAAAAATCACTTGAATGTATATATAGGTTTATTTCTGGACTCTCTGATTTATATGTCTAACCCTACACTAATTAGACTATCTTGATTACAGTAACTTTTATAGTTAATCTTGAAATCAGGTAGAATGAGTTCTCCAACTTTGTTCTTTTTTCTCACTCAAAAGCTATCCAATTTTGCTCACTCAAAATTGTTTGGTTATTCTAGGTAGTTTATACTTTCATATAAATTTTAGAATCAGTTGTCTATTTATATTTTTCAATGCCCACTGAGATATTTGATTGCAGTTTTATTAAATCTATAAGTCAGTTTTAGAATAATTAACATCTTAATTATGCTACATCTTCCAATCCATGAACATGGCCTTTCTTTCCATTTATTTAAATTTTATAGAAAAGGGAAACCTCCAACACTGTTGGTGGGAATGTAAGTTGGTGCAGCCACTATGGAAAACAGTATGGAGGTTCCTCAAAAAACTAAAAATAGAGTTGCCATATGATCCAGCAATCCCACTCCTGGGCATATATCCAGACACAACTATAACTCAGAAAGATACATGTACCCCTATTTTCATAGCAACACTATTCACAATAACCAAGACATGGAAACAACCTAAATGTCCACTGACAGATGAATAAAGAAGATGTGGTATATATACACAGTGGAATACTACTCAGCCATAAAGAAGAATGAAATAATGCCATTTGCAGCAACATGGATGCAACTAGAGATTATCATACTAAGTGAAGTCAGAAAGAGAAGGACAAATACCATATGATAGGGCTTCCCTGGTGGCGCAGTAATTGGGAATCCGCCTGCCAAATCAGGGGACACAGGTTCAAGTCCTGGTCTGGGAAGATCCCACATGCTTCGGAGCAACTAAGCCCATGCGCCACAACTACTGTACTGAGCCTGCACTCTACAGCCCACAAGCCACAACTACTGAAGCCCGTGCATATAGAGCCCGTGCTCTGCAACAAGAGAAGCCACTGCAATGAGAAGCATACGCATTGCAACAAAGAGTAGCCCCCACTCACCACAACTTAAGAAAGCCCACGCACAGCAACAAAGACCCAACTCAGCCAAAAATAAACAAATAAATTTTTAAAATACCATATGATATCTCTTATATGTGGAATCTAAACTATGGCACAAATGAACCTATCTACAAAACAGAAACAGACTCAAAAGACATAGAGAACAGACTTGTGGTTGTCAAGCGGGAGGTGGAGACGGAAAGGGATGGACTGGGAGTTTGGGGTTGGTAGATGCAAACTATTACATTTAGAATAGATAAACAAGGTCCTAATGTATAGCACGGGGAACTGTATTCAATATCCTGTGATAAAACATAATGGAAAAGAATATAAAAAAGAATGAACGTGTGTATAACTGAGTCTCTTTGCTGTACAGCAGAGATTGGCACAGCACTGTAAATCAGCTATAATTCAGAAATAAATAAATAAATAAATAAATAAATAAATAAATAAATAAATAAATAAATTTATTTTATGAAATCTCTCTTAGCGGTGTTTTGTAGTTTTCCTCAGTTGCTATTCTGGGTTTTAGACAAACTCACACTTCTTACCCCTTTAAACACTCTTCTGACTTTCATCTGCTTTGGATAATTTCCATAATCTTTAAATAATTTTTTAACTACTTAACAAGATTTTATAATTATCTGCTCAGAATTTATGGGACCACTTCATGCTTCATGTCTCCATTATTACTAAAAGCAAATTCCTGAAAGTTTTAAAGTAATAATTAATAAATCTAGAGCAAAAATTAGAGATCCTTTCTGCTCTAAGTTCTATCAACTTTTTCAGGGTTCAAACTGTTGAACATTATCTATTCATGTGCTTGCACTAAGATAACATCTTAGTTTTAGTCAGCTACGATCTGAAATGGGAAGAACAATATAAACACAGCAAACAATTTCTACCAAGTTTCTTATATTTGTGAGTTACACAGATCAGAACAGACTCACTGATCAGGAAGCCCAAATAATGCAGTCATCCTCTTGAAACACTAGATAATAAAACATAGAAATATCTTCAGGGAGGTAAGGTAGTGAGGAGAAAGGGGCAGTCTAGGTAAATATTTTGAAATATTATGCAATGTGTTTTATTTCTCGCTTCCAGTATTTCCTCTTGCCCTACTATAATTCCTCCCCCACCACTTCCCCATTCAGAGAGCAGCAGCAAGAACAAAAAAAGTCTTGTATTCACTGCCTTCAAGTTTGCACTGTTACAGCAGAAATGAAGCTGGAAAGAAATGACTTAGCACTCAGCTTTTGAAGTAGAAATTAGACTTGACTGTTCGGGCAAAGACAATATCCTTATTAACTATTTCATTTTATTAGAAAATATTTGACTAGGTAATACATGTTCATAGTACAACATTCATAAAGTACAAGAGTCTACAGTGAAAAAAGCCTCCTTGACTCCTTATCCCCCAGGAAGTTCCCTCTCATGTTTTCTTCTATAACTTTGATAGTTTTATTTTTACATTAAAATCTTTGAGTCATCTGAAAGGTATTCGTTTCCAGCTTTACTGAGATATTATTGACACATACATGTAAATTTAAGGTTTACAATGTGATGATTGGATACAAGTACATATTGTTAGATGATTCCCACAATAATGTTAATTAACACACCTGTCACCTCACATAACCAGTGTGTGTGTGGTGATAATATTTAAGATCTACTGTCTTAACAACTTTCAAGTATGTAACACAGTATTGTTAATTATAGTCACCATGCTATACATTAGATCCCCAAAACTTACATTCTACAGCTGGAAATTTGTACCATTTGACCAACGCCCCTTTTCTCCCACTCATCCAAACCCAACCCCTGGCAATGACCATTCTACTTTCTATTTTCATGAGTTTGGCTTTTTTAGATACCACATATAAGTGATATCATATAGTATTTGTCTTTCTCTGTCTGACTTATTTCACTCAGTATGATGCCCTCAAGATCTATCCATGTCGTCACAAAAAAGGAGGGTTTCCTTCTTTCGAGGGGCTGAATATTATTCCATAGTGTGTGTGTGTGTGTGTGTGTGTGTGTGTGTATTGCATTTCCTTTATCCATTCATTCATCATTAGATGCTTAGGTTGTTTTCATGTCTTGAATGTTGTAAACAATGCTGTAATAAACACGGGAGTAGAGCTATCTATTCAAGATAGTAGTTTCATTTCCTTCGAAAATATACCCAGAAGTGGGATTGATGGATCATATGGTAGTTCTATTTTTAATTTTTTGAGGAATCTCCATATTGTTTTCCATACTGGCTGCACCAATTTACATTCCCACCAACAGTGTACAAGGGTTCCCTTTCTTCCACATCCTCACCAACACTTGTTATCTCTTGTCTTTTTATGATAGCCATTCTAACAGGTGTGAGGTAGTATTTCATTGCGGTTTTGACTTGCATTTCCCTGATAATTAGTGATGTTGAACATCTTTTTGTGTATTGTTTGACCATTTGTATGTCTTCTTTGGAAAAATGTCTATTCAGTTACTCTGCCCCTTTTTAACTGGATTTTTTTTTTTTTTGCTATTGAATTGTATGAGTTCTTTATATATTTTGGATATTAACTCCTTATCAGATAGATGGTTTGTAAATATTTTCCCCCATTCCACAGGTTGCCTTTTCATTTTTTTGATTGATTCTTTTGCTGTACAGAAGCTTTATAATTTGTAGTCCCACTTGTTTGTTTTTGCTTTTGTTGCTTGCGTTTTGGTGTGGTATCCAAAAAATCATTGCTAAGATCAATGTGAGGGAGAATTTTCCCTATGTTTTCTTGCAGTAGTTTTACAGTCCTGGGGCTTAAATTTAGATCTTTAATCCATTTTGAGTTCATTTTTGTGAGTGGTGTAGTTTCATTCTTTTGCATGTGAATATCCAGTTTTCCCAATACCACTTATTAAAGAGACTCCTTTCTCCACTGGGTATTCTTGGCTCCCTTGTCAAATATTAGTTGGCCACATATGTGGGAGTTTATTTCTGAGCTCTTGGTTCTCTTCCATTGATCTATGTGTCTATTTTTATGCCAATACCATACAGTTTTGATTAGTATAGCTTTGTAATAAAGTTTGAAATCAGGAATAGTGATACATCCAGCTTTGTTCTTTCTCAGGATAACTTTGGTTATTTGGGGTCTTTTGTATTTCCAAAAAAATTTTAGGTTTTCTTTTTTTTATTTCTGTGAAAAATGCCAGTGGAATTTTGATAGGGATTGCACCAAATCTAAAGATGGCTTTGGGTAGTACAAACATTTTAACAATATTAATTCTTCCAATCTGTGAATACAGATTATCTTCCCATTTATTTGTGTCTTCTTCAATTTCTTTAATCAATGTCTTGTAATTTTCAGTGTACAGATCTTTTCCCTCCTTGGTTAAATTTATTCCTAAGTATTTTATTATCTTTGATGCTATTGTAAATGGGATTTTTTAAAATTTCCTTTTCTGATAGTCCATTGTTTGTGTATAGAAACACAGTTGACTTTTGTTTGTTGATTTTGTATCCTGCAACTTTACTGAATTCATTTATTAGTTCTAACAGTTTTTTTTGATAGAGTCTTTAGGATTTTCTATGTATAAGATTATATCATCTGCAAGCAGAGATAATTTTACTTTTTCCTTTCTAATTTGGATGAATTTATTACTTTTTCTTACCTTATTTCTCTGGCTAGGAATTCCAGTACTATGTTGAATTAGAGTGGGGAGAGTGGGCGTCCTTGTCTTGTTGCTGATATTAGCAGGAAACCTCCAACTTTTCATTGGTTTTTCTTTGTTTTTTAAAATTTTATTGGAGTATAATTGATTTACAATGTTGTTAGTTTCCAGTGTACAGCAAAATGAATCAGTTATACATATACAGATATCCACCCCTTTTTAGGTTCTTTTCCCATACTTTCTTTGTTGAATATGATGTTAGCCTTTGGTTTGTAATAAAGCAATTAAGACTATGTACACATCTTTTTCACTGTGCTTTATCATTGCTTATTTTTGTGTAGTTTTTGTTTTTATGTGATGACAAAAGGGGAATTTTAACTTGGAAAAAAATACTTGGGAATTCCCTGGTGGTCCAGTGGTTAGGACTCAGATGCTTTCACTGACACAGGCCTGGGTTCAAACCCTGGTCAGGGAACTAAGATCCCATAAGCCGCTCACTGCAGCCAAAAAAAAAAACTTTCATAAAATTGGCTAAAACATCCCTCGGAATTAGATTCCTTTAATCAGTATTTATAGAATGCCTACTAAAAAACAGGCAACACATTAGGTATTGGGGAAATGGAGAGGCTTATTTTGATAAAAGCTTTAACTCAAAATTCATTCTGTGACAGACTATATCTGGAAACACAAGAAATTGTTAACAGGTTTACCTCTGGGGAGGAGATTTAATTTTTATAGTATACCTTTTTTCACTTTTTGCATTTTGTATTCTATGTCTGTGTATTACTGACTCAAAAAGATTGGTTTCTAAAATCCTATGCATTCCATAAATCCTCTAGAAAATAATTTGTAAGATATAATGGGTTTTTTATATCTCATTAAAAGTCATTCCACATTGTAGCAAGTTAACAAATTCTGACAAACTTTTCTGTTTGTTCATCTTAATTTTTTTGTAAAAAAAGAAATTTTACCTCAATTTTCCAACCACCATACAGTAGTTTATCATTGGTTACTGAGGATATTATGACCCTGAACATATTCTTAATTAACCACGATAGCTCATGGGGAGGATTCTAGTATATAGCTTCATCTCTACTTGAAAATCAGCCTATCTGTGCTTAGCACCAGCTCTTCTGAAGCTCTCCCATGGTTCTCCACCGAGTCCTCCTTCCCGTGGTAATGTAGCATCTCAATCCCTGTGTCAATGGAGATTATGAGACGATTTTTCATCTATTCCCTTGCCAACAGCACTCATCTTCATCAATGAGACCTGTAGCTGGGAGGAACTCAGCAAGGTGCTGAAAAAAGTTGAAATGAACCCTCTGTGAATACTAAATACAGTGAGACTAAGCTCTGAAAGAACAGCTGATTAGCTACTGTTTCAGTTGCTTAAAATGAATTAAAATATTTATCACGCTGGGGTTGTAGAATAAAAGAGAAGATGGGTAAAGTATTACATGAGACATTGCTTTGAGGGTGTATAAAGGAGTAGTCTAACACAGAGGGGTATAAGCCAAAGGCTTACTTGGTTTGTGGTCAGTCTCAGAAAGGGGTTCAGACCTTGCTGCAGGGTGGAGAGGGTTGAAAGAGGACAAGACGGAATAGAGAGACCATTTAGAGGACTGGATTAGGGCAGTAAGGGTTGGATAGAAAGGACAGGTCAAATATGTCACACATTAAGAAGAAAGGTCTAAAATATAATAGCCATGTAGAGTCAGTAAGACCTGAGAACTGATTGGCAGTTAAAGTAGAGCGATTAAGAGCAGGACTCTGGATCCAGTGAATTATGGCTCTGTATTATTAATAATTCTGGCTTAGTAACACTAACAGAAATAGCAGCTATTAGTATTATTAGGTATATTGCATAGAAACAGAGATAGGGATGACTTCCAGGTTTTTGGATTACATGACTTTTAAATAGACATGCCTTTCACTGGGCTGGAAATACAGAAGGAAAAACAGGTTTGGGTGAGAGGAAGGAAAGATGAAAAAGATGCTGAGTTAGAGGTGCTTGGGAAACACACATATGTTGCATGTGTGAAAACTAGTCAGGAGAGGGGTTGCGGTCTAGAAACATAGATTTGTGAGTGGCCACACATAATTGGTAGTTGATGCCATCAGTGTAAATGAGAATGAGAGAACCGAGAGAAACATACAGCTTGTAGAAAAGGGAGAGGGGTGGTGGGAAGGAAGACCAGAGAGCTTGCAGGGAAACCAGGAGGAGATAGTGACACAGGAGAAAAAGGGGAGCATTTGAGAGACAAAGGCCTGATCAGGTGTTCCTTCCTCATCAGATCAACCCAAGCGAAGTTTTGTCTAGAAATGAACAAGGTTTGAGCCTTCTCTAGGACGTCAGGCCCAAGTATCCAAGAGCAGCCCCTGGGGTGTGGGCTTCCTGGAAGCCTCCATGACAGCAATGGCCCAGGACAGAAAATCCTCCTCTGCACTCATATCTCAGGTCAGCCAGAAGGCTCGTGGCTTCCTTGAAGCAGAGAGAAGAGTTTATCCCACTGTTCAGCAGCTGGCCCATGGCAAGCTTCAGTTCAGTGGGAAAATTCTTAAAAAGCATGTAATCATGGAAGGTTGACAAAACCACCTGCCTATTAACAAATAAGTTAGAGATTACAGTTTTGTTGGAAATATAAAGTTGGCGCCCTCAAATTCCTCTATGTTATAGTAGTAGAGCAATGCCTTATTTGTATGAGTGAATTTTCTAGATAAAGTTTACTACTTTAGGAACTGAACCTTTAATTTTAGCCATCGTTCTGTCAAGCTCACTAAAATTTCCCTACCTTCCCAATACACAGTACACTAGACATAATATAATCTTGCTTGCAAACTCAGGATCATTGTTATGATCATTATTTATTATGGTAAAAGATGTAAAAGATGACAGGTAACATTTATTGTGCACTTACTATGTACCTAATGCATAACACTTAACTTCCTCAATGATCCTATACACTAGGCACCATCTCCATTCTACAGATGGAGACACTGAGGTTTAGAAAGATTAACTTGTTCAAAATCAAACATATCTTTAGTTAGAATTTATATCTAGTGTCTGATTCCAAAGCCTTCTTATTTCCCTTGCTGCGCTTTCCCCTCCAACTTTTGAAAATTGTTTTTTATAGCTATTTCTTGCTGGGGGTTCCCTCAGGGACTGTTTACCCCATAACTAAAAAGGCCAGGTTACTGAGCTTTTACAGGGTGATTTACCTCTCTTCCCTTGATACCAATGATCACTTTTCAATATATCAGCTTCAGCAGTAATCCTTCCCTTCCCCTAATATCTTTTTTCTGAAATCTAAGCAACTTGCCAGGGAAAACCAAATTACTAATTTTATTAAATGAGTAACATAATTTAACACAATATTTAAGAATGTCTTCACATCTCTCTTGTGAATGTTATTTTCATCCCTTCTTAGAGACTTGTTCTTACTGTCAGGTTTATGACTATACTCAAGAAGGTTAAAGTTAACCAAAGTCTAAACGTTAGATAAATTACTCTCTCAGTTTGCCCAACAAGCCTTCCCCCCAATCACCTGCCCATATTTGGGCCAAATTGATTGGTTCAGAGGAGGACAGTCACACAAGTCAAGCAATCAGAACCTTTCTTGGGGACTTCTCCTGCTGGAGCTATCAGGTAAGAGATGCTCTCATCACTGAAGCTATTACAAGACGAGTTCAGAGCTTTCCACTAGTCTTTGGAGATAGCCCACTGCTGTAGTAGAGAATGACTGCCACTCACAGAGAGGGCAGAGACAAGAGATGAAGAAAAAGAGGATCCAGACAGCCTTAGTCTCTGGATCCAATTATTCCTAGCTCTGCAACTGCCATGACCTTATAAACTTATAAATCTTTCTCCTCTTTATTTTTCTTAAGCTAGTTGTACTTGTACTTCTGTCACCCATCACTAATAGACTTCTGGCCAATAAATGTAAGCATTAATCAAGAACAGTGGTTCTCAATTGTGGCTGCATATGAGAAGCATCAGGGGAGTTTTTAAGAGTCCCAAAGCCCAGGCTGCATCACAGACCAATTAGACCAGAATTTTTAGGGTTGGAACCAGGCATCAGTACTTTTATAAAGCTCCCCAGGACAGCCCAATGTGCCTCCAGGATAAGAATCACTGCTCTGGAACAACTTTAACTCCAAGTAGTCTATCAAAAACCAACAACAAAGGATACCTCTTTGGCAACATTCCCTCACTGAAGTAAAAACCAGAAAAATCACCACTATTCCCTGTACTATTCAAGGTATACTGAAAGTCATAATTGATTCAAGAACACTAAAAAATGTTGTATGAAGTTTCAAAATAGGATGTGGAGAGATAAAGTTGTCATCTTTCAGAGAATATATGATTGCCCACATAGATATCCAAGAGACTCTATAGACAAAATATTAGCATTAGAAAGGTGGTTGGATACAAAATCCACACATGTACAACGTGTCAGTTCTCTCCAAATAAGTATGTGCAATCATTGCAAATCCAACAGGACTTCTCACAGAACCTGATCAGCTCATCCTAATATTCACTTAGAAAAATAAAGGATCAAGAAAAGCCAAAATAGTTTTAGAAAATAACAAGTGGGAGACTTGCCTTACCAGATATAAATTCTCCCATCCTCTTCTAAATTTTTACTTACACACACACACACCGTGTATACCTACCCACACTCCAGAGATTAAAGCCATTACAAATACAGTTAAAAAAAAAAAAAAAAAAAAAAAAAAGGGACACATAGAAAACAATAGAAAGGCCAGAAACAAGCCAACACATAGGCAAAAACTTGATAAATGACAGAGGTAGAATTACAAATTGGGTGGGGGGGACATGGAGTATTCAATAAATGGTATTTTATCTAGGGAAAAATAGGTTCCTATTCCCACAATTAGTATCCAGGCTATATAAAGGATATTCCTACAAATCAAGAAAAAACCCAGTGGAAAAATAGGCAAAGATTAATGGGAATGGGAAAATCACAGATTAAACCACATCAACAAATAGACAAATAAAAAATATAAATTTTAAATGAGATGTATTTTATACCCATCATGTTAACAAAAATTTAATAACATGACAGTAACAAATTTGGGAAAGGATATGGAAATAGGAACTCTCACAACCAAGTGGAAGTATAAATTGTCACAACCTTTTAGAACAATTTGAACTTGTCCTAGGATCCAACAATTTTATTCAGAATATACACTAGAGATACTATAGCCCACATGGACTAGAAGATAAGTGCAAACATTTCATTGCAGTGTAATTTGTAATAGGAAAGGAGGAAGGAAGGAAGGGAGGAAGGAAGGAAGGGAGGAAGGGAGGAAGGAAGAAGGAAAGAAGGAAAGAAGGTGAGGGAAGAAGAGGGGGGACAGGAAGGAAGGCAGGAAAAAAATTTAACTTATGCATAAATGATGGTATATTTATATTAGAAACTATAAAATAAATGAACAAGAGTGACATACATCAATATGGATAAAACTCAAAAGCATACTATTTACTCTTCATGATAAAAACATTCAATATTCATGATAAAAACATTCAACAAACTAGGAATAGAAGAGCGATGAACCTGATGAAGAGTATGAAAAACCCACAGCTAACATTATGCTTAATCATGATCAACTTGATACTTTAGGAATAAGACAAGGTTGTCCACTCTTGCCACTTCTATTCAACATTGTACTGTAGGTTCTAGACCAGGAAATTAGGAAAGAAAATGAAATAAAGCCATCCAGATTGGAAATAAAGAACTAAAACCATCTCTATTCAAAAATGGCATAATCCTGTGTATAGAAAATCCTAAGGAATCCACTAAAATCAATTAGGAACAAAAAACAAATTCAGCAAGATTGAAGGATACAGTATCAATATACAAAAATTATTTTTATATACACTTGCAATGAACAATCTAAAAATTAAATTAACAAAACAACTCTACCTACAAAAGGATCAAAAAGAATAAAATACTAAGGAATAAATTTAACAAAAGAAGTGCAAAACTTATAATCTGAAAACAATAATGCATTGTTGAAAGAAATTTTAAAAGATCTAAATAAACAGAAAAACATCCCATATTCATAGAATGGAAGGCTTGACATTGTTAAGATGACACTATTTCCCAAATTGATCTACAGATTTAATACTTATTAGAATTCCAGCTGACTTCTTTGTAGAAATTGACAAGCTGATTCTTAAACACACGTGGAATTGCAAGGGACCAAGAACAGCCAAAACAATATTAAAACAAAGAACAAAGTAGCACTTACACTTCCTGACTTCAAAACATACTACAAAACAATGGGAATCAACACAGTGTGGTTATGGTAAAAGGATCAATGGAATAGAATTCAGAGTCTAGAAATAAATCCCTATTTCTATGGCCAGTTGAATTTTTGGCAAGGATGCCCAGATCATTCGACAGGAAAAGAATGGTCTTTTCAACAAATGGTGCTGAGAAAACTGGATAGCCACATGCACAAGAATGAAGTTGGACCCTTACCTCACACAAAATACGAAAATTAATTCAAAATGGATCAAAGACATAAATGTGAGACCATAGACTCTTAGAAGAAAACATAGAGGTAAATCTTCATAACCTTGAATTATGCAAAAGATTCTTAGATATGACACCAAAAGCATGAGAAAAAAAAGAAAAAATAAACTGAACTTCATCAAAAGTGTGCTTCAAAGGATACCATAAAGAAAGTGAAAAGACAATTCATAGAATAGGAGAAAATATTTGCAAATCATATATTTGATAAGGAACTTGTATCCAGAATATATAAAAAGCATCCACTAGAATGACTAGCAAAAAAACAGTCAGATAATAACAAGTGTTAACAAGGATTTGGAGAAATAAGAACTCTCATACACTACTAATGGGAATGTAAAATGGCACAGACAGTTCCTCAAAATGTTTAAATGTGAAGTTACCATATGAACCAGCAATTCCATTTTTAGGTATATACCCAAGAGAAATGAAACATATGTCCACACAAAAACTTGTTCATAAATGTTTATAGTAGCATTATTTATAATAGCCAAAAGGTAGAAACAACTCAAACATCCATCAGGGACAAATGGATAAACAAAATGTGGTATATCCATACAATCTAATATTATTTGGCCATAAAAAGCAACGAAGTATTCATACATGCTACAATACTGGTGAACCATGAAAACATTATGCTAAGTGAAAGAAACCAGTCACAAAAGACCACATATTATATGACTCTATTCCTATAAAATGTCCATAATAGGGAAATCTAAGAGACATAAAATATATTAGTGGTTGCTTAGGACTGGGGGAAGAGCAGAAGAGGGGAGATAGGGTGGCAATAGCTCATAGGCACAGGTTTTCTTGTTTTTGATGATGAAAATATTCATGTTCTAAAAATCATGGCAATGGTTCCATATATTTGTGAATATACTAGAAACCATTAAATTCTACACTGCCATTGGGTGAACTGTATGGTATATGAATTATATCTCAATTAAGCTGCTAATATAAGGCTGTTATTGAGTTAAATAATATGTAGGATATGATATTTTTACTACAGTATCATTTATTTAAACTTTACAAACAAACAATTGTAACATTTATGGATTCAAATATAGTATATGTCTTAAAAGTAATTTAGGCAGAAAAATACACACAAGATAATGAGTTAGCTTTGGGAAAGATTTAAAAAAGCATAAAATTGCAGAGGGTGACAAGGGGGTTTCAACCATATCTGTAATATTATATTAAAATATTAAAGCAAAAGCAGAATAATTATGAAAAAGTATGATGGTTTTCTTTAAAACTTTTCATAAATCTTTCTTGTTGGCTTTAGTAAGGGCCAAACTGACACAAGCAGCACTTACCCTAATTGCTAAGTCAATATTGCCAAAATTTATCTTAAGAGAAACATAAAGTCTATGAGATACCTTTACTCGGTATATTTTGAACAAAAATAAGGACCTGGGTCTATGGCTAATGAGGACTTGCTATACTTTATATCTTTTGATCTTAGTCTCTTTTCAGTTTCTACCCTATTTTCCTAAAGTTCTTTGACCAAAAATAGATGTAATATAATCTAACAAGTGTCTGACTAACGGAGGGATTTTGTATATGATCTTATTTTCATACAGTCCAGATTCTGACACTCTTCCCCCACAAATGACCTGGCCTATAGGCTCAGTCTCAGTCTGCAGGCCATCCCCTGGGTTGATGTTGAGCCACAGAAACAACCATAGGTACCAGCATGCAAAATCTCCTGACCTGGCAGCTATAAGACCAAGAATTAGCTTCGCCAGATTCCTTGTTGCCACAAAACGGGAATTATTACAACACTTCCAGAGTGTTTGAAATGCCTCTCGTAAACAAAGTTAAAAATCCACTCTAGGGCTTCCCTGGTGGCGCAGTGGCTGAGAATCTGCCTGCTAATGCAGGGGACACGGGTTCGAGCCCTGGTCTGGGAAGATCCCATATGCCACGGAGCAACTAGGCCCGTGAGCCACAACTACTGAGCCTGCGCGTCTGGAGCCTGTGCTTTGCAACAAAAGAAGCCACAATAGTGAGAGGCCCGCGCACCGCGATGAAGAGTGGCCCCCACTTGCCGCAACTAGAGAAAGCCCTAGCACAGAAACGAAGACCCAACATAGCAACCAATCAATCAATCAATAAAAATAAATAAATAAAAATCCACTCTAGATCTCCTGTTCTTTCAGTTCAGTAATTTCAGTGCAGGGATCTTCAACGCTTCTTTTTCCTTTTCTCTTCCTCTTTCTCTCTCTGTCTCCCTACCCGCCACCCCACATTGTTTACCATGGTTCTCAGACGCCACAGTGCCTCGGCAAAAGAGACCCTCAATACATTATAGATAATGCCTCAAATGTGTTCACAATAAATATTCCTAGTTTCAGAGATAAAAAAGAGGGGGGGAACAAAAGAACAATTTTTTTTACCGTGCTGGCTTCCCAGAAACCACAACTTTGCTAAATGACAAATATTTAGAAGATAATATTTTCATTTAATGAACATGATTTAAAACTCTCTTTTAGAGTGACACTAAAGTATTTTTTAAGTGTTTTTTTTCATGGCCAGTTTGCATTCTGCATGACTGAGTCCTTGGTTCTTTCAGTGACTGGAAACATATAGCCTGGGTCAGTCTGGAAACACAGAGAAGACAGTCATCTGGGGTGATGTGATGTCACCACAAATGTAACAAATGCCTCCCAACCCTCCAAAAACAATATTTCAAAATAGATCTGTTTCTAATGCACCCCTCCTCCACACTCAACAAGATTGAAAAGAAATTAGGTATTTGTGGATTCTGAACGATACCATCTCCTCTCTTCAGATCATACAGGAATCCTAGGCCTCACAAGATCTGGAAAAACGAGAGGGGAGATCTGATTCTCAGTCCACGTGGGTAGCGCCCCCGGCCACTGGAAGGTAACAGGTTTCAATGGCAACTCCACTCCCACCATCCCAAACTTGGCCAAGAAAACCTTCACCACAGCCCACATTGCCAAGTACTTCACGTCAGCCGTCTCCAGGACCTTTCTAAGGCCTTGCAACCTCACAAGGTGGCAATTGTCCTCTCACAGGCCCAGATGTTTTCCTCCAGCAGAACTAGAGCCCCTCCATTTCCCTTCTCTGTCTGGAAGGCGGGTGGACGGTATGCTACTGCCCACTTCAACTCTTCAACCTCCAGGGTCTTGACCTCCACACACACAATAGCCTGTCTTGATTTGTCCCCAGGGTGGGTTCCCTTGCTTCACCACCCTTTGCAAAGTCTCCTCTTTCTAAGACACACACACACACACACACACACACACACACACACACACACACACGGCAGTTCACTCCCCCTCTCCCTCACCACCTCATCCTCTAAGGATCTCTCCTTCTTGGGGAAGTAGAAAATGGGCAACAGAGGAATTATTTTTCTCTGGTGACTCTACAATATAAGGCAGAGAGAGAGAGAGATTTTTTAATAAATCACAGTTTTGTTTACAAGATACAGACTGCCCCACATCACCTAACAGCCTGAATTTTGCTTAAAACTTTCACCATTAGATCCAGTTCTTTGGATTACAGCACTGTCTGCAGAAGGCCACAACTCATTTGTTTACTCATTCAGAGGAGCAGGTTTAAGGATAAAGATGAAGAGTCCAGTTGGAGATAAGTTAAATTTGAGATGCTGAACGGTGATATGAAGTAGGCAATTAAATATAGAGCCTGGACATAGATATAAGTTTGGACACCTTGTTCCAGTGTTTAAAGCTATAGGCATGAATGACAGGCTATGGATTAAAAGAGAATATGGCCTCAGACCAAGGCCTGAGGCACCCACCAGCACAGGAGTCTGAGGAGGAAAGGCCTCAGAGGCATAAAGGAAAGTAACTGTGTGGCCACAGAGGGCCAGGAAGACGGAGTTTCAAGAAGCAAAGTATGGACAGCTGTTTCAAATGCAACTAGTCAAACACTCCCTTGTGGGGATGGGAGAGAGGCCTCAGGAGCTAGCTCTTTCCCATTAAGAATTTAGCCACCGCTATCGTATTCAGGCCAGCTACTTTAGCTGATTAGAGCTAAAACTTTGGAGAGCAAATGGGCCCTGAGGGAATTGGATGAGATGGGTATAAAAACACTCTGGAGCAAGTCTGACTGCAGACAGTCCTGGGTGGACTTGAGGGTAATCCTCATCCACCCCACACCCTTCTTTTGTCTCTCTATATGGCAAAATGACAATCTGGCTGTCAGGCCTTTCCCCACTCCCTAATTGGCTGTCACACTCATGCGGCTTCAACAGCAGCACCTAGAGGTTTCCACTGTAGGTCCCGAGTGAAAGCTTAGGCTGCAGGCAACTCTGGCCCTTCTCCCTTCCAGAAGAAATAAATTTCAGGTCTTTGAAATATTTCTTGATTTAAAAATAAAAATTAATCTGTATACATGATATAAATAAGTAAATAGGCCCAGAACTTCGAATGAAAAAGAAGCTTCTCTCACCCAACCCCTTCTTTTTTTTTTTTAAACATCTTTATTGGAATATAATTGCTTTACAATGGTGTGTTAGTTTCTGCTGTATAACAAAGTGAATCAGCTATACATATACATACATCCCCATATCTCCTCCCTCTTGCATCTCCCTCCCACCCTCCTTATCCCACCCCTCTAGGTGGTCACATCACCCAACCCCTTCTGATTCCCAGTCCTGTTCCGCAGAGATCAGCACTTGAAACCATTTCCGGTTTGAGTTCTCTTGCTGATTACCTCCATATCTTTAAAGAATGTGCCCATACTGCTATTTCCTGATTTATCAACTTTAGACCACATGTATCTGTTGACTTTCTGCCACAATTGGTAAGGATTCAGCTCACACCATTGCCCACCTTCTCCTCCTCCTGTTTCCTCATTTTTAATGTTTAGATAACTATCTTTAATTCATCCATTGCTTATCTTTGTAATTTTAAATGATTTACTAAACTGCTATCCATTTGCAGCACAATGTCTAGACTCCAGAGTTTCTAAAATGAGGATATTATCACCCCTACCCTGACTGGCCCCTCACCTTCCCCTCCCCCTCCCATCTATGGACAGCTCCCTCTTTGCCTTTCCATTTTCAAAGTTGATACCATGTATATTGTGTTCTGTATCCACACTGCATGTTCCATAATTTTTTTAATAGATCTTTATTGGAGTGTAATTGCTTCACAACACTGTGTTAGTTTCTGGTGTACAAGAAAATGAATCAGCCATATGCATACATATATCCCCATATCCCCTCCCTCTGGAGCCTCCCTCCCATCCTCCCTATCCCAACCCTCAACTGAAGTGGTTTCAAAAGCAGAACGTTAGGGCAGAATCAATTTGCAATTGTTGTTTTGGTTTAGAGGGACATTTTGATGTAGTCATTTGGGTGGAGCCTCACCAAAATGTAAAAAATCTCTATTTTTTTAAACAAGAATTAGAAATGTATGCAATAGACTTCTCTAAGCCTCACCCCACGCCTGGGCCTAAGACAGTAGGAATGGAGTGAGAGTGCTTATGACACACATTGCTTCATTTTAAGACAAATGCATAGAGATATGTATATTAGGCCACCTCAAAATGCCATGTACCTTCTGTCCTCCCCACACTCATTTTATCAAGGCTTATATCCAGAGGAAAATATTGGAAACCTCAGTTATCTCCTGAATTTGGGACAACAAACCCACGGCAAACATCATTCTCAATGGTGAAAAACTGAAAGCATTTCCTCTAAGATCAGGAACGAGACAAGGATGTCCACTCTCACCACTATTATTCAACATAGTTTTGGAAGTCCTAGCCATGGCAATCAAAGAAGAAAAAGAAATTAAAAGAATACAAATTGGAAAAGAAGAAGTAAAACTGTCACTGTTCGCAGATGACATGATACTATACATAGAGAATCCTAAAGATGCCACCAGAAAACTACTACAGCTAATCAGTGAATTTGGTAAAGTTGCAGGATACAAAATTAATGCACAGAAATCTCTTGCATTCCTATACACTAATGATGAAAAATCTGAAAGACAAATTAAGGAAACACTCCCATTTACCATTGCAACAAAAAGAATAAAATACCTAGGAATAAACCTACCTAGGGAGAAAAGACCTGTATGCAGAAAACTATAAGACACTGATGAAAGAAGTTAAAGATGATACCAACAGATGGAGAGATATACCATGTTCTTAGATTGGAAGAATCAACATTGTGAAAATGACTATACTACCCAAAGCAATCTACAGATTCAATGCAATCCCTATCAAATTACCAGTGGCATTTTTTACGGAACTACAACAAAAAATCTTAAAATTTGTGTGGAGACACAAAAGACCCCGAATAGCCAAAGCAGTCTTGAGGGAAAAAAACAGAGCTGGAGGAATCAGACTCCCTGACTTCAGACTATACTATAAAGCTACAGTAATCAAGACAATATGGTACTGGCACAAAAACAGAAACATAGATCATTGAACAAGATAGAAAGCCCAGAGATAAACCCACGTACCTATGGTCAACTAATCTATGACAAAGGAGGCAAAGATATACAATGGAGAAAAAACAGTCTCTTCAATAAGTGGTGCTGGGAAAACTGGACAGCTACATGTAAAAGAATGAAATTAGATCACTCACTAACACCATACCCAAAAATAAACTCAAAATGGATTCAAGACCTAAATGTAAGACCGGACACTATAAAACTCTTAGAGGAAAACATAGGAAGAACACTCTTTGACATACCTCACAGCAAGATCTTTTTTGATCCACCTCCTAGAGTAATGGAAATAAAAACACAAATAAACAAATGGGACCTAATGAAACTTCAAAGCTTTTGCACAGCAAAGGAAACCATAAACAAGACAAAAGACAACCCTCAGAATGGGAGAAAATATTTGCAAACAAATCAACGGACGAAGGATTAATCTCCAAAATATATAAACAGCTCATGCAGCTCAGTATTAAAAAAACAAACAACCTAATCAAGAAATGGGCAGAAGACCTAAATAGACATTTCTCCAAAGAAGACATACAGATGGCCATAAGCACATGAAAAGCTGCTCACCATCACTAATTATTAGAGAAATGCAAATCAAAACCACAATGAGGTATCACCTCACACCAGTTAGAATGGGCATCATCAGAAAATCTACAAACAACAAATGCTGGAGAGGGTGTGGAGAAAAGATAACCCTCTTGCACTGTTGGTGGGAATGTAAATTGATAGAGCCACTATGGAGAACAGTATGGAGGTTCCTTAAAAAACTAAAAATAGAATTACCATATGATCCAGCAATCCCACTACTGGGCATATACCCACAGAAAACCATAGTTCAAAATGACACATGCACCCCAATGTTCATTGCAGCACTATTTACAATAGCCAGGTCATGGAAGCAACCTAAATGCCCATCGACAGATGAATGGATAAAGAAGACGTGGTACATATATACAATGGAATATTACTCAGCCATAAAAAGGAACGAAATTGGGTCATTTGTTGAGACGTGGATGGACCTAGAGACTGTCATACAGAGTGAAGTAAGTCAGAAAGAGAAAAACAAATATTGTATATTAACGCATATATGTGGAACCTAGAAAAATGGTACAGGTGAACCGGTTTGCAGGGCAGAAATTGAGACACAGATGTAGGGAACAAATGTATGGACACCAAGGGGGGAAAGCCGTGGGGGGCTGGGGGGATGGTGTGATGAACTGGGCGATTGGGATTGACATGTATACACTGATGTGTATAAAATTGATGACTAATAAGAACCTGCTGTATAAAAAAATAAAATATAATTCAAAAATTAAAAAATAAATAAATAAGAAAAAATAAAAAATAAAATAAAACACTGTAATTAGGAGTTTGTCTCTGGTCTTTCAAGAAGACTGTAAAAGAGTCATTTTTCTCTTTTTTACACATACCAGCCCACCATCAACTTAAGTGACTACCCTAAAACCACAAGGAGGGTGCTAGAGGGTTACCACTATAACCCAGTCCCATAAAGCTTGAAAACTGATATAAGACAAAATTCAGTCTTGGATCTGGTACAATTCAATCTGGATTGTAATTCTCAAAAAAAGTCACTTCATTATATTTTAATGAATCCATAATTCTTTGACACAACTCCCGAAGTCTGTATTATGGTAAGGCTTCAGAGTATTTGACAATTCATTAATTCTACAATGTTCAGTACTGTATTAAATAAAAATTTAGTTTCTCTTCAGACATGAAAGAGAGTGGACACTCCCTTGTGAAGATATCCATCCACATATGAGTTGCCAGGGTATTTTTGAAAGAGAGCAGAAAAGGAAAAAGATATAAAACAAAGGGTGCAGTAGTAAAAAAAAATTTTTTTGTTTCAATTGGGTTTGACATCCAGGCGAACATTTGAGGCTGAAATTTTGCTTAAGACCCCTCAAACAGAGTCTGCTGCCACTTCTGCTTAATCTTAAAACAAAATCCTCTTCAACGCCAAATCAACCAAACAGCCTGATTTTAAAATGAGCAGAGGATCTAGACATTTAAAAAGATAAACAGGTGGTCAACAGGCACATGAAAAGATGCTCAACATCACTAATTATTAGGGAAATGCAAATCAAAACCACAGTGAGATATCACCTCACACCTTTTAGAATGGCCATCATCAAAAAAGACAAGAAATAACAAATGTTGGAGAGGATGTGGAGAAAAACCTCGTGCACTGCTGGTGGGACTGTAAATTGGTGCAGCCACTATGGAAAACAGTATGGAAATTCCTCAGAAAGTTAAGAACAGAACTACCATATGACCCAGCTATTCCACTTCTTAGTATTTATCCAAAGAACACAAAAACACCAATTCAAAAAGATATATGCACCCCTATGTTCACTGCAGCATTATTTACAATTGCCGATATAGGGAAGCAACCTAAGTGTCCATCAACAGATGAATGGATAAAGAAGATGTGGCATACACACACACAAAATGGAATACTACTCAGCCATAAAAAAGAACAAAATTTTGCCATCTGCCGTAACATGAATGGACTTGGAGGGCATTATGCTAAGTGAAATAAGTCAGATAGAGAAAGACAAATACTGTACAATATCACTATGTGTGGAATCTAAAAAATACAACAGACTAGTGAATATAACAAAAAAGAAGCAGATTCACAGATATAGAGAACAAACTAGTAGTTACTAATGGGGAGGGGCAGGGGAGGGGCAATATAGGGCGGCTAGGGGATCAAGAGGTACAAACTATCAGGTATAAAATAAGCTACAAGGATATATTATACAACATGGGGAATACAACAAATATTTTATAATAACTATAAATGGAGTATAACCTTTAAAGTTGCAAATCACTATCTTGTACCCCTGTAATATATAATATAGTACAGCAACTGTACTTCAGTTAAAAAAAAAAAAAAGGACCTGGAATAGGGAACAGGGAAGTCATCAGAACTCTCTATCCCTCCTTTCTGATTCTTTGTATCTGCTTTGTTCTTCCCTCTCAGGGCAGATGCATTCTCTCTACTTTCTAGTCCACATGGAGGGGTATGTGGGCCACCCCACAGATAAACCCAAGTTCACGTGTGTAATAGATTACATCATTGGCTTTGATTCTTCTCACCACCCACCTCTCACCCCTTGGGCCTCATATCCATGCAATGTGCCTATGACTACAGTTCTACCAAAGGGCAGAGTATATGTATCTGCATCTTAATGTTGGGGTCAACGTTTGACTTGTCAGGCAAACAGAATGAGGCAGATGTGAAAGCGTGCCAGTTCCAAACCCAGGCTCGTAAGGCCTACCTCACTTCCACGTGTACATTTGTGCTCTGCCATTGCCCTGTGTCCTAGTCCTTTCAGGCTGCTGTAACAAAATACCATAAACCAGATGGCTTATAAACAAGACAAGTTTATTTCTCACAGTTCTGGAGGCTGGGAAGTCACTCACAGAGACTAAGCATCTGTGTCTGAGTCCCACCCTCGCTTTCTGAGGAGAGAGACTACAGTAGACCCAGTGTGGGTCAAGTGTCAACCTTTATGGCTAGAGGAGGTGGTCAGGACTCTTAGTATCAACCTGGCTCCTGGGGGCCACCCTACAGATCAGGAGGCAGTTCCCAAATGAAAGTGGCGGTGGGGTGGTCATCGTGAGCTGAGCAGGTACCCCAAAGGAGTCTACTCCTACTTGATGTACAAAGTGCTTCCGGCAGAAAGAACTGCCTGAAGGTAAAAACTGTTTCCTGCGAGAAAAACTGTCTCCTACAAGAAAGCTCTGAATTTCAGAGACAACTTAACTTGGAAGAAAGAAAAGAAGAAAAAGAAAAACAGCCATGTTCTTTAAAAAGGGAAGATAGAGAGCAAGAAGAGATATTTAAATGCTATTAACAGGGTTTGGGTAGAATGTGATCAATGGTTCACTAGGAAATCAAGTGTGAAATAGAAGGGGCAGCAAGTAATTTCAGCACTGTTTTCTGTGAGTCCAGAAACATCGCTGCTCCTGGCCACTCATGCAATTGGCTGTCAGGCACGGATCTGCACCTGACAGGGGATGAAGAGGTGTCTCCTAATAAAGAAAATGGTCCAGGGTAGAAAAAAGAAGTTGACATAATCAGAACCATTTCAAATTTAATGAGTACACAGGTGATGTTAGTCCTTTAGTTGAATGGTGAGTTTTAAATCAGAGTTATTACACTGTAAAAAAAAATTTATTCAAATTAGCTTCACAGTAACAGGAAAAACTGATAAGTTTCTAAGTTGTTTTTGCCTTAAACAGAGGATTCTATTTCCTCTAATCACTCTTCAAAGAGATACGATGAGAATTTTTAGATTTTTGAACATTCAAATGGAGAGAAATGTTCATAAAAACGCACATTTGCAACTAATATTTAAATAACTGATTTCCAAACCATTTCTCAAAATACTAACATGAGGATAGAGATTACATTTTTCCTTTATGTCACTTCTAGAGAAGAAAAGACTGATTATGTTTTTACCTACTTATATAAAGAGAAGCAAACATCCATATATACATATTTTTGAAATACCATGCTTACTACAGACTCTGTGCTGAAATTTAAATTGAATAAATAACATCATAAAATAAATCATACCCAAATGGACTAGAAATAGTTCTTAAAATAACTGATATAATTCTGAAAGCAATGCACAGTACTTGCCAAGAAGCAATACTTTCTGAAGGATTTTATTTGGAAACAATAACAGTCACTAATGATAATGAAGGTATTTGGGAGGTACATGGTGTCCCACCAATTATTTGCCAGGCAAGCAAGAAAATTTTGAACAAAGAATCTAATTTAAAGAGAGAGTTGCAAGAAAGTTGAGAAGAAAAGGAAAGCTGTTCCAAATATTTTACAAGAAATCATACTGGGACCAGAGTCAGCTAGCAGACCAGCTCTAGGCTTTGGGTTGTGTTTTCTCCTAGGCAAAAATCCCAGAGGGAAGGAAATTCAAATGGCTGCTATCTATCCTGAAGACAGCATAGGTCCTTACATCTACCCCAGACCTACTGAATCCGATATCCCAAACTAGACTAAGAAGCTGTGTTTTTAATAGGCTTTTCTGGGTGATTCTCTTGAGCAGCCAGGTTTGGAAACTATTGCTCTGGAGAGAAAAATATCAAGCTAATGTTGACACTGTTGGTAACCTCTCTGGTGACAGTAAAGCAGGACTTCAGAACACTCAGGGACCATGTGATCAGGAATCAGCTCTTTGCTTTAATGCTCTCCACACCCTCCCCTGCCTCCCAGAGATTAAGAATCTCCCTTTTTTTAGATATACAGTAGAAGGTGTTTCTATCGCCTTCTACAGTAGAAAACTATGGGGTTTTTTTTAATTGTTGGAAAAAGTCTCAAGTGAAAATCAGATCCCTTCAATGACATGAATGATTTGGGATTAAACTGGCATAGGGTCACGACAAATGAATCTCTAAATTATTTATTCGGGACCGTGATAGGAAGAGGAACAACTGAGCACAGACATGGCTTCCCTTTAAATGTGTATTTTACATCTACTTAGGTGCTGTTTTAACTTTGAAAAAAATCCACAGCACACTTAATTCACAACTCCTTCATTCTTTGTTCACTGATCTTTTAAATTACAGAGCCCGAACTGCGCCAAGTTGCCTAAGTGGGATTATGCTACGTGACAAACTGCTAATAAGTGAGAAACTGAAAAGAGCCTCCATCTGTCCACCCAGCTTCCTGATGCGCAATCAAGGCAGCGAAGCCGTGCGCAAAGCCCCGCTCCACCTGCACGACTCCTGGCAGCCTCTGCAGCCCGCGTGCGCCCCCGGCGCTGCGAGGAGGGCGGCTCCGCTAGAAGCAGCGCGCCTGAGGGCTGGACAGAGCCAGGCGGGTGGAGATGCCCTTCCACGGCGCTCTCCTCGAAGCTCAGGTTGCAGTTTGGCTCTTTCCCTCCATGTAAATAAAGCCAGTAAAATCTGAAGAACCTGTGCTCAGAGGCCTAATGGGCTTTAGAGTTCCAAAATCTACTTCTCTGACTTTCATACACAGTTTTTGAAGGTAACCAAGAACAATTCAGGACAGTCCAAAAGGAAGGGGGCAAGAAGCGGAGCCTACTCCTGGATTTTATTTATGGTGTGATGCAAATAAAATGGAGAGAAGTAGGCATATAATTTATATATAACACACATGCACGGAGATGTGAACATTTATGTCCATGTTGGGGGGCAGGTAAGCAAGAAGCTGGGCTCACCCCAGGAAGAAAACAAGAAAGGCCAGTGTCGGACAGACCCCCATGGTTCTATATGTATGAGGAATCAGAACCCACTTTTTAAAAGTCTTCCTAAAGAAAGGAGAATAAAGTCATACAAACTTGATCCAAGGACACCAGGTAGGGGTAAGAAGGGAGAGGAGATTTAGGGACAGCTGTTTGCCTGAGTCCCAGAAAAAGAGGCTGAATTGCAAGAAAGGAAAAATAGAAGGTTTTTTTCACTAAACTTCCAGTTAGATGGAGAACATAAAAAACAATATGGAGGAGTTCAGCACCCTTTCATATCCCTTGTCAGAGGAATGTGGATGGAGCTCGTTAGAGCAGAGGCATAGAGTAGGCTGGTCACAAAGTGGGACTCACCTCTCTCTGGGACAGAGAAGTAGGAGAGAATGGCATGCGTCTGTGCTCCTCTCTGGGTGACAGGCGAGATCGCCACAGCCAAGGCAGGAAGAGTGGGCAAGTTGGCAGAGAGGACCGGCTCCTGAGCACACGCAAAGCATTTCAGCATCTCCCTGAACCAGCTGGAAAGACCTGGGAACCATTTGAGTTTCCATAATTATAGATGGGAGCAGAGCTAGAGAAATGCCTTTCTATCCTCTCTTGCATTATGACCCCATTATAACCTCCAGGATGGCATGGCCCAGGAAAATAGGAATCATCACGTTTTTTCAAAAAGAATGTGATGATGTAATCAAAGATGGCTCATATCTTGGACTAGCATATGGCATATGGATGGATAAAAGGAGATATACATATATTTATGAGCCATAATACACATATGTATTATGGCTGTTTTCATGTATATCTAAGTGTATACACATACGCACTTTTATACACGCCTTTTTTTTTGGCAGAAATGACAGATCTTGCTGATGAATTTGATGATAGTCCAGGCGGTGGATGGTGATGCCATTTACTGAGAAGAGGAAATCAGGAGAAGAGTCGGATTGGGTCAGTAGGGAGCTGTAAACATGAGTTCAGCTCAGGATGTGTTCTGTTTGAGATGAAAATGCCACGTAGGCAGTGGATACACTCTGTAGAGTTCAGAGGAGAGACTGGGTGGAGATGTCAAACTGGGTGTCCATCCACAGTTAAAGCCATGGCCTTAGATGAGCCCTCCTGTGAGGAGAGGACAGATCGAAAAGAAAAGCCTCTCAGAACTGAGCCCCAGGGAACACCATTTCTGTGACTAGATAGAGGAAGTGGAAGAATGGAAAACTAAGCTTTATATTTAACTCAGCGGAATTTCATAGAATTGTGTTTTTCCAACTCTAGTCCGTGGGATACTCAGTGGGAAAAGGGTTTTAATGAACAAATCACTGTGTGATGTGCCGCATACATGGTTCTCCCTGGGAGCTTCAGAGTACCAGAGTAATATTTGTAGATGAAAGATTCAGAGATGGCCTACAATGAAAAACTTGGTTTAATTTTATTGAAAAGAGCATTTCCTAAGCCAGAGGTCCTTGAAGTGTGGCTCCAGCCCAGCAGCAGGAGTGCCACCTGAGAACTTAGAAATGTCAATTGCTGTCCCACCCAAGACCCATAGAATCCAAGGTTGTGGGATAGGACCCTGAAGTCTGTGTCATCACAAGCCCGCCAAGGTGACTCTGATGTGTGGTTTGAGATTCACTGTCCTAAACATTGTCCCTTTTTCTACCTTTGGCAAGTAATAGCGTTTTCCAAAGTGATTTATTTGGAAAATATTGTTATTGCAAACTCTAGCTTTTAGATTCTTAGTTTAACAAACCTTCAAGTGAGGACTCACTACTGAGGATTAAATCCAATATCTCACCATTCACTTGTTTGTTGTTAAATCAGCATGCGGCGAAATATTTCTATCAATAAAGGCTTTACTTGCCAAGAAGCAACAATTGATTATAAGCTAGTCTGTGATACATTTAAAAATATTTTTTCACATTAAAAAGAAAAGTGATCCCTTGTGCCTTGCTAAACAGGTCAAATTATCTAGACCTGCACTATCCAACAAGGTAGTCAATAGCCACCTGAAGCTATTTACATTTAAATTGATTAAATAAATTGATTAACATAAATAAAAATTCAGTTCCTCAGTCACATGAGTCACCTTTCAAGTGCTATCCGTGTGTGGCCAGTGGCCAGTGCAGATATAGAACATTTGTTGAACAGCACTAATTTGGACAAGGAATAATTCCTTCCTTTTCTTTGTTATCAATGAATGCCTCACAGTCAACAGTTCAGAGAGGAGAGCACTTGTGTTGCGTGAGCACGATCCTCACTTCTCCAGACAACAGCCTTCTTGATATGGAAGGGACAGTGTCGGGCACAGGTAAGAAGAGCAGGGGTCTAGAACTCTAAGCTTGAACGTCTCCCTCATTGTTTCCACATAGTCTTAGAAGTTGCCCACTCCAAGTCTATGAAAATTCTCCTTCTGCTGCCCAGGAAACCCTCTCCCTCCACCACTTCAAGAACTTGTTCACCCATCACCCCTTTACCACTACAGCTGCCACTGGTATAAATTCTGGCCATCATTGCCATTCTAGCCAAGACACTCTGGCCCCTCAATACCTTTGAAACTCCTTTCTTTGCTGGGCACATCCAGTAAATGAACCCATGCTTTCTCAAAGTAGGTGCCTTTCCCTTGCCGGCCTCACTTGCAGGCTACAGAGAGGCATGTGACCTACACTCCACCAATCAGGTGCATCCGTGGAGATTTCAATGTGGGAAAAAGCCACGCAATTAGAAGGCAACACCTGGGCACTGCATGACAACCTGCTGGCAAGGATGGCGGAGGGTGGCAAGAGAGACCGTCAGCTTACAGAGGCAGCAGTGGGGATGGTCTGCAGGCAGTGCCCACACTCAGTGTCAGGACCAGCATGGTAGGAAGACCTCCACCGGAACAATGAACTGCCATAGCTTGCGTCTTGTTCCTGGCTATAAAAAACATCCAAGTCCCGTTCTCCAGCTTCTTGGAAATCCTGTGAGCTACCTCATATCTTTTAATAAATTCCTTTTCAGCTCAAATTAGCAAGAGTGGATTCCGAATAGCATCCGAAGCAGAAATTCCTACCAAGTAGGAAAGAATTCTCTCCATAGCATTTACCCACACACGTTAATTATGTGGCTTGTGTCAGACTCTGCCAGGGAGCAGGGATGCAAACACTGACAGGACGTTCTCAAGGGCCTTAAAATTCAGGGAAAGAAACAAATCAGCAAACCAAGAAGAACTTTAAAATATCGTAGATGGCCATGACAGAAATACAAATGCAGCATCATGGAGGCCCAAAAGATAGGGAGAAGGAGGGCAAGCTCAGAAAATCTTCAAGGAGATGGCTCTTGAGCTGCATTGTAAAATATAAACAGATGGTCGACATGCAGGCGGGCAATAGGACAAAGGAAAAAGCATTAGCAAAGACAAGGAGGCTACCATGGTCTTCCTCGTTCTGGGGGGGGACAGTCGAAGCCTGGGGTTGCGGGGAGAAGGAGGAGTCTGGGCAACAAGAGAAAAGGTTCGAGATATCAAATCAACACACTGTACACCTTAAACTTACACAGTGTTATGTGTCCATTAAATCTCAGTAAAGCTGGGTGATATTTTTAAAAGGCTGGAGAAACCCTAATAATAATACCACCTGAGTGCTTATCGTGTGCACTAAATAGCTTACACTGCTTTATCTCATTCACTCCTCACACAACCTCAGGAGGGAGATGACTCCATTACCCTATTTTACAGACAAAAAGAAACCTGAGGCAGAGAATAAGTTACATGCCCAAGGTCACACACACCTAGGGAGCAGCAGAGAGGGGGTTTTACCCCCGGACCCAGCTCGAGTCCACACTCCTAAGCACCGTTCCTGTAGTCAGGCGAGCGCCAGTTGGGAGAGGATTTTACATCCCATCCTAAGGAGCTTGGACTGGACTCTCCAGCAGCACTGAAAGGCTTTAAGCAGGTGAGTAGCGTGACCAGACTTACTTTTCAGGACAAACGTAAAGCGTTTCCAGAATGGAAGGCAGAACCAGTGTGGGTAACGCAGCGAGAAGACGACTCCACTTTCCACCACACAGCCACGCGCACCCTCCTCCTGGGGCCTGCCACACAAGCCAGGATAACAGAAAGGGGAGCTTTGGGGGACGTGATTCAAAACCAAGGCAGAAATAGCCACTCTTAGCCGAATTGCTCAGAACAGACCTATGCTGGAACCATAGCTCTTAATGTAGCTGCTTTGTGACCCCAGACAAATTACTTAAGCTCTTTGAGCTTAGTTTTTCTATAGAAGCAGAGGATAGAATGAAAATCCCTCTTCCAAAACTCAGAGTGGAGTCAGATGTGTTTCCAGAATTCAGATTTTCTGGATTATAGGACAGAAATGCATTGCCCTTATCATATATTACCTACGCAAACAGCGAGGTCTGACGCAGTCCTGTATAATCAAATCCGTCAATATTTCTGCAGCAAAACATATGAATATTCACACTGAGTGGGGTAAGTCAAAACTATAAATAGCCTCACATAAGTTCAAGTCAGATTCTCCTGTCAAAAGATTTCAGGTCAGTTTTACATTCAAATGAGTTAAGAAAAACTCTCAAAGCTTTTGGGAATTTTCAGAATTACAGATAAGGGATTATGCCCTTCTTATAATAATATTATTTATTTCAGAGTTGTTTTAAGACTTAAATGAGGTGATGCATACAAAGCACTTGGAATCTGATATTCTCCTGCCTGACAACAAACATGACCCAGTATCCCACTTACAGAGCCTAAGTTTCAACTCTGCTATCTCAAAGAGCTCCCAAAGCTGGGGACGTCTTCAATCACCCCTTTAATCGTGAATTCTAATCTTTACAGTCTCTGAGCCCTACCACCAATCATAATGCCCACCACCATTTTTCTTGGAAGCCCTAGCAAGTCTGTGCAAACAGTCTCCAAATTCCTAAGGTGGGTCTTAGTGACCAGCCCTGCCCTCACCCCCATGCATAGACCTGTCTGCAGGGCCATCATGGGAGGTGTGAAGCTGGGGTGAATCACACCATGGGAGACCTTCTCCTGCATCCAAAATGTTTTTAAAAGCAAAATATTGTTAAAATCAGCAAAAGTGAGCATGAAGTGTAAAAGATGGGGGAACAATACCAGGAAAACCACATAAAACCTCAGTGAGACAATGGTCAGCAAGGAAGCATTTATTGACTGTATACCATGGACCAGGCATGGCGTCGCTTGTCCACCTGCCCTACCCTAAGACAGCACAGCGTCTTCCTCCTATCTTCTCCGGTCCTCCATTCTGCTCCCTTGCCTCAATCAGAGTTCTGCTAAATCATCATCACCATCACCATCATCATGCTTCCATGATACAGTGCTTTAAAATCTACTTAGGATTCTTACATACGTCACCTTGTTTCTGCCTCACAGCCACGTGGGGTTGCTATCATTATATCTATTTCACAGGCGAGGAAACTGAAGCTGTGGGAAGTCTGGTGGTTGGTACCTATGTCTTATCGTTCTTTTCTATGGTCATGACCTCCTCAGTCAGCCAGCCTTCTCACAGCTGGTAATTTCCATAAAATGCTGGTTGTTTTGGTGGGTAGAAGCCATAGAGAAAAAAAAGTCAAGTGATGCAGACAAAGACCTCTGACACCCACAAACCAAGCCATTTTGTGTGTCTGCCTGGGGATCAAGGGACCTCTTGGACTGGAGATCAGGCCTGACCTGAAGAACGACAGCAGGCTACCCGTCAGCAAAGAACAGGAGAGATGCTAAGTATTGCCGTTTCCATGGTTATTACAAAGAACAGTGGTTCCCGAACTTGGACTGAGCCTCAGCCTAACCCTGGGAGATTTTGTAAATCCAGATTTCCAGGCCCCATCCCCAGAGACTGTGAGACCACGGATGTGAGGTGAAGGCCGGGAATCTGCACTTTATTATGCTCCCCGGATGATTCGCACGCATAGGCAGTCTTGGGAACCAATGACCTCGAAAATCAGGAAACACAAATCACAGAAAAAAATCACTTTAAACATACCAAATTCTAATTTCTGGCAACTATGAACTCTGTGGCCACACGGGAGACAGAAAGAAATGACCTTGGAATATTAATACATGCAGCTGTAATAACTATTCACGTTGGATAACTTGTGGAGAAATGACATAGAGGCTTTGTGAGGGAAGGACAAAATTGTAAAATGCAAAGCCTAAAATAGGGCGGAACGACAAATGAATATTGGGCATCTAGAAGATGCTCTCCAACAGCTTTGTGTGAAGGCTTGTTGCCTGTTCCTCACCTCTCCTCTCCCCTCTGGCTCCCCACTGCCCTCCCCCTGCTCTCCCCAGGTGGAAGCTGTCTTGGGTTGCAGGATGACGCTTCAGAAATCAAACAGAAACCTAAAAATTACTTCTCTGGTTAGCATCTGTGTGGCAATATGTTTACTGCCTCTATTCAGCCCTGAGCAATTGCCAGTAAAGCCAAAAAGAGGGCAAGAGCTCTATTCATCTAATTGCTTCAGCAGAAGAAAAATGTGTTAATTAACTGACCTTAATAATTCATATATATCCAAACCAAGGGATTATTACATTGCACACAAGGGCTGGCATCTGAAGAAAGGATCAACGAAATGATCTCAGGGACAGCCTCATTTTGGAGAGGTGATCTATTTTTGTTTTCTCAAGAACAAATCTACCACCTTCAAAATGATTGAAGAACCTCTCTGAAAATTATGGGTTTGCTATAATACCTTGATTCCTCCAATTTCCTCAGCCCCTCCGAGGGATGTGAAATATTTTTAGAATCACAACAGCCTAACACATTAATTGGATTTCATTATGCTGGCTGCTGATTGGAACATTCTACAGGAAAGGGGAATGTGTGTGTCCTCTGCAGACTTCCAAATCAGAAAGACGAGGGACAACAAAAAGGCTGGCTTTTCTGGGGAGTTAACAGAATCATTCAAATCACAGTTTCCTATCAAATATGCTGCTGCATAGAAACCAGCCAGGAAATTAGATCAACAGGCCTCCACTCTTAAAGTCAGTCGAAGAAAGAGAAAGGATGCTTATAATTTCATTCTCAAAGACAGTGGGACCCCCAAGCAGGTATGCTGTTTACATGTGCCTTCCTGGGGTCTTAGCAGGTGGAGGAGGAGACCCATTTTAAGGCCACAGAGAGAAAGGGGGAAATGGATCATGGGGCACTTGCAATTGGGATGAAGTCATTTTCCAAAAGCATTTATTAAACAATTACACAGGCATCACAGACACACAAGCACACAGATGGAGGCTGGGAGTCTATTTTGCAGATGACAAACAGGAATGATGAACAAAGAATAGCAGGAGGTTCTCCAGCAGGTCAGCAAGACATGATGGTGATGACAAAGATGCAGCTGGCAGTGATGGCAAGGGAAGAACATTTGTCCCTGGCAGAGACTCCAGTCTATCCAGCCAAGGCCATGGCTACAGCATGCATGCCACAGCTGAGCCCCAGATCCAGCAGCAGAGCCAGAGGGACACCTGCTTCTTCAGCAAAGGGGACCTTGCCAGAGGTCCAGTCAGAGGTGGGAATAGGCCGAGAGGACTGCCTAGACGCAGGACCCCTGTCTGTGGGTCCCTGGGTGTTATGGGTTGAACTGTGTCTCCCCAAAATTAGTATGTGGAAGTCCTAATCCCCAGTGCCTCAGAATGTGACCTTATTTGGAAACAAGATTGTTGCAGATGTAATTAGTTAAGATGAAGTCATCCTGGAGGAGGGTGGGTCCCTAATCCCCTATGATTGATGTCTTTATCAAAGAACACCACGTGAAGAGACAAACACATATATCAGAAGGATGCCTTCTGAGGATCTGAGTTATACTGCTCCAGCCAGGGAACGACCAGAAGCTAGGAGAGAGGCCTGGAACAGATCCTTCCCTAGCACCTTCAGAGGGAGTATGGTCCTGCTGACACCTTGATTTCAGAGTTCTGGTCTCTAGAACTGTGAAAAAATAAATTTCTGTTGTTCTAAGTCACCCAGTTTGTGGCCCTTTGTGATGGCAGCCCTGGGAAATATACACTGAGCCGATGAAGGTCTGAGTGGGTGGAGGAAGGCTCTGTCCCCTGGCACTGGAATCCAGCCACCATGCTCCAAACCCCAGCCTGCGATCTCAGGCAACTGGCTAGCTCTTCAAGCCTGTTCCTCCAACCATAACATAGGGCTGCTTAGACAGTGCCTTTCCAGAGGGGTGCTATGAGGATTAAATGAGATAATCCTGGTCACATGGTCAGCCCCGTGCCTGGCACATAGTAAACATTCAATAAACGTGAGTTAGCTCCTGTTAAGGGGTCACAGAATCAAATTATCAAATTACAGGTGACAGTGGACATCCATCTGCAACCTCTTCCATCCTAGATTTTACTTTGTACACCCCCAAAATTGTGACGTGCATTTTCTACCACGACAGCTAAAATCATTTATCTGAGTGGCTGATTCACAAACGTCACAACTCTCCTCAAATCCTTTTTTCCATATGGCCGCTTCACTAAATCACTCCTGGCTGGCAAATCCTCCATCGGCCCCTCTTTCTGCACCTTCCCCTCTCTGTGGATCTCCATCCATCTCCACCCATCTCCACCCACAGCCTTCCCTCCCGGGAAGATGCCTTTTCCTCCTCGCCCTTTCTGTTGGCTTCACCCACCTCCAGCTATAAATCTTCCTTGCTCTCTAGCTGCTCTGCCTGGAGCCATCTCCCATCGTGGGTCCTCCCCTCCTTTTTTAAGCCCCCTCTCATCCTACCTTCTCCTCAAAAACCCATCCACCTCCAATTACAGTGAATGGAAATAGGAGGCAGGTTACCACTCAAACCTAAACCGTGTCAACTACCTTCTAACTCCGAATCACCCACAGCTGATAAAATAATCCTTTAAAAAACAGAATGAATCAGATTAATCCAGTGTCTCCTCATTGCACCAGGAGGAGCTCTGTCTCCAAACCCTGCACAGAAACAGCGTGTGCAAGACAAGGGAGGTCTGTGTGGGTGACAGTTCACGAGACAAAGCTGCTGGGAGGTGGCCTGGGCCCCTCACCTTCCCTGCCGTGCATCAGTGTCTACTAGAGACTCCTAGGGGAAAGACAGAGACAGCACCCAATAATTCATCTGCAAACCCACAGAAGGAAAGCCAAGTCACACAGGCGGTCCCTCCCGCCCTTCACCACTCTTGTCTCCAGGAGTCAACCTTTGCGGATTCCCCCCACCTATTTTAGAAGCAGCATCCAAGATATGGGTTGAATCCACTGCCACAGCTCACAGGTCTGTGGAGAGAGAAGCTGTTCAAATCTTTACCCAACATCTTGCTGTCAATCAACAACAGTAGATGGTTCTTATTTTTGCCCGCCGGCGACTCTATTTCTTTGGGGGAACAATTCCTTTTCTGTTGCGTATGAATCTCATGACAATCAGGCAGTGGAGTCCCTCCACTGACCCGTCAATGAGAGATCTGGTCCCATGTGATTCCATTCACTAAGAATACAGCTGTCAGTTTCTCTCAAACAAAAAAGACTCAAGGAAAGCAGCCTATGGGACGCCTTGTTATACAAGGGGAGGCAAAAGGCTGCATGAGGGGAAGGGCTGTCACCCCGTATGCCAGATACAGCTGCATCTCTGTTCTAGGCCTTGTGACACAGATACACATTGACCAGTCTGGCCTCTGCCATGTTGAGACCTATTAATTAAATTTATGTACAGGTAATTCTGGGAGAAGAGTTGAGGGCACGTGGGGAGGCGGCACTTGGCAGGGCACAGCGAGGAGGTTAACAGTGGCCGGGTACCTGGAGAGTGTGTGAGAGACACTGGCTTTGGGGGACCCCTCCTCAATAGGTCCCTTCCTCCCAACTTAAGACTCTGCCAAGGGTATGGGAAGTTCTGAGAAACAGCACGTAGAGGGAGTCATCTCCTTTCCACACTCTGAGAGGCACGTAGCCAGCCCATCCCTGCAAGGATGGAAGACAGTCAACAGCAGGGAGATTCGCAGTCTTTCAGGAGAATGAAAGATTCGGTGCATTGTTTCCTCCGCGCCCCACAAGGAAAGGGGAGGAGAAGTTCCCCCGTCTCCTGCCTCAGCCCAGCCTGTCACCTCCCTGGGAACTTGGGTATGTTTGTTTTCCAAGCTCCAGGAACATCTGCTTGGGGCTTTGAAGAGTCCCATTTAAATCCCTGCCTTTGGCTTTTACTTAATTTATGGTTTTGCTGCCACCATCAGGAAGGCTCTGGGCAAAAGCAATGGCAATTCAATGACTCTGTAGACGAGAGGGCCCAGGGGTCTTGGGAAATTTTGCTTGGTTGGGGGAAACACAGAAAGCAGAAGCATACCCAGGGAAGGCATTTTAGTTCTGTTCATCCCCAAAGCGTCTTTACAAAGAGAAATTAAAGGCAAATTTAAACTCGAGTTAAGTAAGGGATATTGTAAACACAAAGTGTTATGGGTCTGCTAGGAAAATGAACATTTGGAAGTTACTGAGAGAAGCCAGGTCTGTATACCCTGTGCTCTGGATAAAGACTGAATTATCTGGCAGATACCACTGATATTGAAGAAGCTGTAAATTGAAATGGGTGGGGCGGTGGGGGGGAATACCTGAAGAGAAATAAACCTCAAAGCTGTTAGTGATGTTATTGATTAGAAAATCATTCACATCAATATGGTACTTAAAACTTTCTTACAGCACATCAGAATGGCCCAAACAGAGCGACAGGTTTGTCACTGGAGGCATTTATCAAGAGCAATTCCCCCCACAGTGCCTGGTAGGAGGACTATTCAGAGGTCATTTTCCTAATCTGAGACTTGTGGGTGGGGTGAGTGGTGGTTCCTGGTGCCCTAGAAACTACTCCATTCACTGTCTCTCTTCAGGGCCTCGACACCAGCTGCCCTTCCCACCTGAGCCACTGGCCTCCACCTCCCACGCTACTGGGACAGGGCCGCCACCTCCACCACCACTGTCATTCTGAAGTCAGTTAACATTCTTGGATGCTGGACCGTGTCAAACGCAAAAGCTGAATTCAGGAAAATACTCCTTTCCTCCTGTCCTCATCTCATAACCAGGTCCACTTCTTAGCTCTGCTTCTGACAATAGCACCTGAGTTCTCTCAGTCACCAGACTGAAACCATCAAGTGACTTTTTACTTTCTCTCCACTAACCCTACCCGTAAACCCATTGTGTAGTAAAGAACTAACCTCACCCAAACAGAGGTCTGGCCTTTGCTCTTGGCTCCTGGAAGGTGATCTCTAGGCCCTTGAAATGTCCTTCCTGATGGGAGTGCCTTCATCTAGCTGGAGGCCTTGGGCTACATCAGATAAGGTAATGCGTGATTTATGAGGCACTAGATAGTAACTGAGTTAGGAAGGATTTTTCAAAGATGGCCACAATGATATCTTTTACCCCACATGCTCTTTGGAGCCCTGAGCTGGCCACATAAGGGATCCAACTATTCTAAGGCTGTCATGTTGTGAGGAAGCACACATGTGGGTGTTTCAGTTGATACCCTCTGCCCAGGTGCCAGACATGTGAGTGAAAACACCAAGGATTCAGCCCTCAGCCATTGAGTTGCCCCCAGCCATTTGAGTCTTCTTGGCTGAGGTCCCACACATTGTGGAACAGAGAAGAACTGATCCCACTGAGCCCTTTCCAAATTTCTGACCAACAAATTCTGAGTGTAATAAAATGGTTGTATTATGCCACTAAGTTTTGGTCCAATTTGTTACCCAGCACTAGGAACTGATACACTTTCCTGGTCACCCAGGTATGAATTAGACTCCCATTCTCTGGACTCCCAAGGCAACTTGTGCCTTTCCCATCCTAACTTTTCATACTGAATTATCACTGTCAACTCACTCATCTTTACCCCATGCTAGATATTATCTGTGAAGTCAGAGACCACATTACACATCTATGTCTCCTCAGCACTCTGCAGTGTCTGGCAAAAAAAAGGCAATCAATAATAATTTTCCAACAAATATCCCATAACAGAATGCCCCAAGAGCACCAGACGATCTCCCCAAAACATCATACAACAGGAAAAAAAGTCCAGAACATGCACCCATTGAGTCAGATGTATCATTTTACTGTATGAAGGGAAGCACCTCAAGTCAGTGTGAAGGTTAACAAGAGCCTAAGCCCAATTCCACTACAAAAATAGCTTTCAATTTGTGAATTTTTCATGAAAGGAAAGCAAGCTCTGCCCTGGAAGAAAGACCCAGATAGCAGAAAAGCCAAAAGTTTGGGGCTATGGCTCTGGATGGCAAATTATACTGTGAGTTTAGACCACAAAAGGATTCAGAGAAACAATGTCTAGCCAGCCTTTATCTAAGGCCTGAAATTATTAGTCATAGAGCCTGACCCAAATATATTGAGGTGAGAGCTGAATCCTGTTTTCAACAGAGTCTTCTATGGTGCTCAAAAGATCCAGGGTGTCACCAGGGGAATGATGAAAGGACAAGGAAAATTAAAGGAGTTTAGCTAAGGAGACAAGATTTTATTCAGAGAAACTAGATGGAAATATAAACACTTTAATTCCTTGGCCAAGTAAAAAACTTTAAAAACAGGGAATATTATCTTATTTCTTCATTAGAACTAGGAATAATGGATTAAAAGCATGTTTTGTGGGATGTACAGTAATTATTGCTATCAACACAATAACATTTAAGTAAATCAGACAAAGGAGGTTGATTTAGAATGATTTCCTTAACAAGAAACTAGATGTTCAATAAAAACTATTTTGACAGTAAAGAATTTTATCTTTTGAGATTTTTCTCTCTCCAGTCTTCCGAGTTTTCATTCTCAGAAGTACTAATATTAAAAAGATGTTGTTAATAAAATAGTCAAGTCTGGCAAATGCTAGTGACATACTTGCTAAAAGACACTCAACAATGAGAGAGGACTGAAGTCTTGCAAAAATTCAAGATGGTTCTTTAAAAAGTTAAAAGAATCAAATTTTTTTGAATATGTAAAACACACATGATATAAAATTCAACAGGTGTAATAAATCATAATGGAAAAGAATATGAAAAAGATTATATATAACTGAATCACTTTGCTGTAGACCAGAAACTGACACAACATTGTAAATGAACTATACTTCAATTAAAAAAAAATTCAATTGGTATTAAAGAGCATAAACTGCAAACTAAGTCTCCCTCCAAGAGTATTCTTTAAAGTCACAGTTTTATTCTGAAATTTTAGAATCTTGAATTGCATTATTTTGGGCCTACTTCAAGAAGAGCATTAGGAGTAATTTTCTGTGTTTGTACCAAGAAAAAAAAAAATCTATTCGATCAATGTGTAGTGTCATTATTACAGTCACTTTCCTTCTTGATTCAACTCTTTCTAATTTTAAGTTAATTTCCCTCCTCCCAACATTTTGAGACTTAGGACCACGGCAAAATCCTACCACCTAGTAGAAAAACTCTCCATTCTTTACTCTAAATCCTTTTTTAGAATTTAGAATGCATTAGCTGTTAGCCATTAGCTACACATGCAAGTTTTAAGGGAATGAGCTGCTAAGAACACCTTTAATCAATGAAAGATTGTGTAAATTTTGGCCTCAGAGAGTTCAGCAATGTTACCTCCTCTTAGGTGGGCAGTAGTTACTGGGAACTGCAGAGATCTACTTCCATTGTTAGGACTTTTTTCCATTTTTGTGTTTTGTGTTGATAACACAAGTGGGTGACATCAGGCATGGTTTTAACCTCTTGCACATGTTAAGCATAAATTCACATCCACATCTGTCTCTGGGAGTCAATCAAACTGAGAGAAAAGACAAAATCTTCTCCTTCAAGTCTGTGAAGCAGGGTCCCATTCTTTCAATAGATTTTGAGGTTACACGTTTACAATGAGTAAACAATTCTGTTTATTCATAGATATGAATTTTCCGATGCTTTGTTTAGCTTGCCTACTCCATCACAGGCAATAGTGTTGAAGGCACAAAACTTGCCACAGAAATTATGGACCAATGATCTGACTAAGACAACAGAGAAGAGAAAGAGAGGAGAAGAGGAAGAAACTGATTAATTTTCCTGGGAGACCTCAGTCTATTTCAACACTAAATCATCATGAGTTGACATTGAAAGAAAAACAAGGTCTTTGCACTTCTCCACATTTCCTTCTGTCTTCCAGATGGAATTTTAGGTTTAGTTCATGCCATCACTGGCCCCAGCCCAAGATGACTCCAGACAAGGTAGAAGAAAAACACACCTGTCAGTAGGGACATAGGAATAATACTTCTGGTATTCCAACATCCTGCCTGGTATGTGTTATGCCTTGTCTGCTTATCTGCTGGAATATCCAGGTGCTTACACATCACCTGGCATTTGATTCATTCACCTTGTCATACACCATGAAACAGAGTGTCCTGTTTCCCCGTTCATCTTTTACTTTCACATTTTACACTCTAAAAGTCATCTACCTCCATTCCCTACACCATGTATGAATTCCCTGTTATCTTAAATGTGTCTTCCCTTTCTTCTTGCCTCCTCTGTTGAGGAAAATGCTGGCGGCCTCCTGTCAACAGATTCCCTCCCTGCCTTTTAAAATGGAGCTTTAATCTCTTCTGGATTATATTGTCTTAATGAGGAGATGAGATCACAAATACCCTCTTCAACTCCCATCTTCTGAAGTCCATGTCACAGCACACTTGGAGTCACCAACACCAATGTCTACCCACATTCAGAGTTTATGTGCTTGCTTCTGGCAAATCTGAGCCCAAACTAATGTTCTCTCTCCCTTCTCACCCTCTGCCATAAAATTTGATCACCAAATATCCATGATGATCTCTCCTTGGCATTCCTATTTCTCAATAGATTTTTTGGATTGATTCAGGTCAAGATATTTCTAGAACACTTTCAATGAAAGGATAGGATATAAGGCAATTAAAGGCTCAATCAGTCACCTTTAGGTGTGTGTCCAGCTCATAATAAAACTCTTTCTCTGAGAACTACCCCTCAAAAGCCATGCTTGTATAGTATGACCCCACACCTCAATTCAGCCACAGGTGAATGGACCAGAAATAGTCAGTCACTTGGTAAAAGCTGAGCCACAGATTCTCCTAGAAATTTGGAATGGGGTCAAAGAGAGCCAGATTGTTTCTGAAGCTAAGGACATATAAACTCAGAAGGTGTTGAGAAGTTATTCCACAGTAAAGCCAAGACTGGTCTGCAGAGACAGAAGAATGAAGCAGAGACAGAAGAACCACATATTCCCACAGGAAACAGACTGATGAGATGCCTGTGTTCCATCAGCCTTCCTTGTCTCTAGAACCTCTCAATTCCTTCTGGTAAGGACTTTCTTTAATGTCTTGTAGTGTGGATCTATTGGTGCTGAATACTTTCAGCTTTTGTATGTCTGAAAGATTCTACTTCTCTGTTTTTAAAAGTCATTTTTTCTGGGTTCAGAGGTTTTGTGTTTTGTTTTAAATTTTGGTACTTTAAAGATGTTGTTTCACTCTCACTGTCTTTTTTTTAAAAAAATTTTATTGGGGTATAGTTGATTTGCAATGTATTAGTTTCAGGTGTACAGTAAAGTGAATCTGTTATACATATACATATATCCACTCTTTTTTACTTTTTATTTTTTTAACATCTTTATTGGAGTATAATTGCTTTACAATGGTGTGTTAGTTTCTGCTTTATAACAAAGTAAATCAGCTATGCATATACATATATCCTCATATCTCCTCCCCCTTGCGTCTCTCTCCCACCCTCCTTATCCCACCCCTCTAGGTGGACACAAAGTACTGAGTTGATCTCCCTGTGCTATGCGGCTCCATTCCTTTTTAGATTCTTTTCCCATATAGGTCATTACAGAGTACTGAGTAGAGTCCCCTATGCTATACAGTAGGTCCTTAGTAGTTATCTATTTTATATATAGTAGTGTGTATGTGTCAATCCCAATCTTCCAATTTATCCCTCACTTCACTTATATTTTTCCCAATGAGAAATCTACTGTCATCTTTATCTTTGTTCCTCTGCATTTAACTTGTCTTTTTTTTCTCTGATTGCTCTCAAGATTTTCTCTTTATTACTGGTTGAGAAATTTTATTATAATATGCTTTCTTCATCTAGCTTGTGCTTGGGTTTTGTCAAGCTTCTTGGATCCGTGGGTTTTTAGTTTCCATCAAATGTTTGGCCTTTATTCCTTCAAATATTTTTTCTCTCCTCTCCTTTGAAGACTCCAACTACACAAATATTAGACTGCTGCAGTTGTCCTACAGCTCACTGATGGTCTATTTCCTTTTGTTGATTCTCTTTTCTCTGCATGTTTCATTTTAAATAGTTTCTATTGCTATGTCTTCAAATTCACTGATAATTTCTTCTGCAGTGTCTAATGTGCTGTTAATACCACATACTGTGTTTTCATCTCACACACATAGTTTTTATCTCTAGATGCTTTAATTTAGGTCTTTTTAATATTTTTATTGTCTCTAGCTTTTTAAACATATGCAATACAGTTCAAGGCAGTACACTGGGACAATTGTAGGCTCACCTTGTTTGTTTCCAGTCTCTAGAAATAACAGTTGCTCAATGCCTGATGCCAATTGTCTTGAAATCATAGCTGCATATATTTTCAGGTGGCGGGGGAGAGGGGAATCCAGTCCTAGTTACTCAGTCTTGATCAGAAGCAGAAGTCCATCTCCCATTTCCTAAGGCTTGTTGTCAATTTTGTCTTGGATTTCTTCATATTAACCAATGTCCTTCAAAGAAATTCCCTTTTTTGCCTAAGCAAAATATCTGATACATTGAACAAGTAGAATTCATGTGCTTTTTAAATGAATTTTTTAAATAAAAATATGCAAAACTATACTTTTTTCTCCTGTACCTTTAAATCTCTTCATGGGAAGGTAACCATTCTTCTGATCTTGGGGGGAAAGGTGCAGACCAGACAGTCTGCATGGGAATACTCAACATTAGCATCCTTCCATGTATACCTAACTTCCTAAAAAGGGGCAAAAGAGAGCTGATTGCAGGGGACATTTTATATCCCTGGTATAGGTCATAGTTTGGCAGGGGATGTCAGGAAGTCAAAACTCAAAATAAAATAGACTATATAAACAAGTAACTACAAAGAAGAATACAAGTAATATCATAGACTACAGATCCATAATGTGTTTTTAATTTCTAATCACTCAGATGAGCTATGGAGAACCACTGTATTCACCCATAAAGTATCCTTGAGAGTCAGAGGCAGAATTCTAAGCTAAATAAATCTCTGATCTAACCCTTTTTTAGAAAGGGTGTCCTTTCTTAAATTAGGACAACAATAAAGACCAAAAAATAAGTTGATATGGAGCCAAACACCGTAGATAAATAGACACAAAAATCAATCAAAATTTAACTAAAGGTGAGTGCTAACGAAAATAATTGGAAGTGAAACTTTATGTAGGAAACTGATACTGAATAGATATAGGAAAAACTTGAAAAGAGGAGATGCCAAGTATATTGTGAGAGAGGAGCCAATTATGAGAAAAGAGTGTGGATATAATTTGGGTCATAACAATGGTTAGGAGTTGGTGAGCCATCCACTGATAAGCTGGGTCTCCTGAGATAAGGCAGCCTAGCACTGCCTACACATCCACTTTATTTGCTGAAGACCAAGTGAAAATTGGAAGGAATCCAAAGAAAACTAAAAGTGACCACAGAAGGGTAGATATTTTAAAACAATCTAAATGAATTAAAGATGGAAAATCTGGTTTAAAGACAGCAAAGACAAAGAAGGAAGGATGCACGGATGAAATCTAATAATAAAAACAGTACACAAATTCTTAATAGAAAGGATGAGAGCAGAACAAGGGCGTGAGGACAAAAGAATTAAACCTGCAAAACCCATAATACAAGGACTTTGAGGGTTTGGGGCAAGAAAACAAACAAACAAAGAGTGTGAATCATAGGGAACACAGCCTAGCTTTATGAAGGAGAGAGGACTTGCTGGCTGGGTATTTCTTTTTCTAAACTTCATGGGTCAGGAATTGAGCTGAACACAGTAGAAAATGCCAGGAACACACCAACTTTCTTATCTGCCAACACTGTTACAGCCTCTAAACCTGGGCAGTTTCATGGGTGGTCACCTCACGCATTTGCACAGGACCCTGGGCTTGGTTTAATGCTCTACTGTTGCCATCTTGAAATTCTTAGTAATTTACAAACAAGGGGCCTGTACTTCCAATTTGCACCAGACCCCACAAATTATATAGTTGATCCTTCAATAAACTCAGATTGTAAATAACTTCACCACTATTAGCAAAAGGTCTTTTTTTCCCCACCTCTGAAATAACAGACAAATCTGGAGAGAGACTAAAGCAAGAACAAGGGCAATCCATTCACCTCCTTTCTCTACAAGATCCCCTTCCTGTCTTCCCTGTTGACTGAGCTTCCCCCAGTCATCCTGCCCCAGGACAGCAGACACATGTTTAAAGAGGATGTGCCTTAACAGCAAAAGCTGCCTGGTCAGAGTCCACTAAGCCACCAGAGCCACTAAGTCCACCTCTGTGGACCTCTTCCTCCACAGAGGTCACTACATGTTAATAAAGTCTTTCCTTGGTCAACTGACATCTCTAATCTTTCCATATTAAATCACCTTTCTTCTTGCAGAATGAATGTGATGAGTAAAGAGCTACACTATTAAATAGGAGAGTGGGCCTTCAAGGCCTAGGAGAATTATAGATTTCTTATCCCAAAACATTATGAATAAGCAGAAAATTGTAGGACAGATACATGTACATAAAAACATTCCTAATAGCTACGATTTCTTTATTCTTTTATTTAAAAAGTCTCCTTCTGTTGCCAGACACTGTCAGGCACTGAGGATTCAAGGGTGAATAAGATAGACATGGTTTCACATTAAGGCAGGAGTTGCTGGTGCCATAGTTCCAATACCTGGAAGGATCAATATGCAGGAGAATAAAAAAAAATTAAAAAGAATAAAACCGACACATGGAAGAAGAGGACCGAGAGGGGAATGGGATGGTCCTGATGGCTTTTGAGTTCCTAGTCTCAATTGTCCCTGAGACCCAGGTTCTGTGAGCCAATAAAGTCCCTTTTTTGCCTTAACTGGTTAAAGAAAAAAAAAGACATGGTTTCTACTGCCATGGTGGCTAGAGTCCAGGGTAAAACTATGAGCCAAGACCTGTGCTAAGTGCTTCACGAACATGTCATCTCCCTTCAAACACACCATGGGGTTGATGATTATCATTCTCACCTGTATAGAGGAGAGAACTAAGGTGGAGAGAGGTTAAGTTTCCTTCCCAAGGCCATGCAACTATCAGGAAGTAGACCTAAGATACTAATCCAGTGTGCCCGACTCCAAGTCTTTCTGGTGCCTGAAAATATTATGGTAGGTCTCCTTGAGGTGATAAATCCAAAAATGTTTTAGACACTATGTCTGAGAAGCCTCGATATCTGAAGAAGAGGTGTTGAGATGGAGGGATTAGAAAAGTTCCCCCAGACAGAAGGGACTCTGAATGAAGGCACTGCAGTGGAAACAACATGCTGTAAGGACCCACAAAGCAGGATTTGGGAACTATTAAAGATTTTTCACCGGGGAGAATATGGATTTATATTTTTAGAAAGATTATTCTAATGACTTTGCAGAGTGAAGACTTGAAAGAAATAAACATTGAGTCTGAGAGACCAGTTAGGAGGATATTGTGATCATTCAGACAAAGGGCAATGATGACCTTAGGTAGGGCACAGGTCGGAGGGATAGGGAGGAAAGGATGGATTTGAGAAATAATTTAGAAGGTAAAATAAAAAATCCTTGATGACTAACCACATATGGTAAGTAAGGAAAAGAGAGAAGTCAAAGGTGACCCCCCAGGTTTCTGGCTTGGGTAATTGGGCAGTTGGTGATGCCCCCAACTAAGCAAAGAGATACAAGAAGAGGAGAAATTTTCATGAGGAAAGGCAATCTGTTTTGTGTTGGACATGTTGAATTTATCTAGGTCCAGATACTGAGCAGGCAATTTGTTCTATATCTGAAGCACAGTGGAAAGATCTGGATTGAAGAGATAGATGTAGAAGTCATCTATAAATAAAAATGGCATTTGAAACCATAAAATGAACTAACCCAGAAATAGTGTGTAGAGGCAGAAGAGCAGGAACAGCAACATTGAAGAGGCAGGTAGAGCAAGAGGGGCCCTAGGAGGAAATAGAATAGAAACCCTAGAAGTATCCAAGGAAAACCAGGAGAGTGCTGACACAGAGGTCAAGGTCAAGTTTCATGAAGGGAATGATCAACAATGTCAAATGCAACATAAAGATCCATTAACAACAAGTTTGAAAAATGGTCGTTGGATCTGGCAATGAGGTCATCAGTTATAACCTTAGCAAGGACAGTTTCAATAGACAGGTGGGGGTGAATGTCACATCTCTGAGGAATGGATGGGAGGTTAAACAGTAAGAGACAATGAGTGTAGCCCACCATTTTTGAGAAGTCTAGACAAGGAAAGTAAGAAAAAGAGATAGTGGCCATTGGGGGTAATTGGAGAAGGATTTATAAGGATAGGAGAGACTTAAATGGGTATCTATAGGAAAAGGAGCTAGTGGAAAGGGACAGACTGACTAAATAGAACATGGTCCCTGATAAGGAAAAGAGATTGGGATCAAGGATAGAAGGCAGTTCTCCTTGATCTGATTCTTGAGGAAAAGCCACGGCTGGGGTGAAGTTGTAGGTAAGTCTGCAGAGAGAGAAGGTGGCCATCCAGAGGAACCCTTCTGGTGGCATCAATATTCTCTCTGAAGGTAGAATGATCAACCATCCCAGCTTGCCAGGGAATGAAGACTTTCCCAGGATAGATGGCCAGCCTATTGTCAGCTCAGGAAGATGCCTTCCCTCCCCTGAACTGTTCCAGCTCTTATTCTCTGGATCACAAAATTGGGAACTTAACCATGCATTATTTCTTGTTTTGCCTCTGTCTGGTAATCTTGTCTCCCCACTTAGGGGTAAGCTCCATGAGGGCAGCACGTCTGCATGGTGACAAGACATTGGAAATTAATAAATTCCTATTGCTTCATGGGAAGATACTTCCCAACAGAGGCCTGACAATAAGTTAGCTTCTGTGGACCTTCCTAAAAGTAGGATCAGAGAGGCCCCTTCCAGGGAATTTCTCCAAATTCAAAAGAACTATCAGCCCTTCACTAGAGCCAGCAGAAAACCTCTCCCTCACCTCAAACCCTGCTCTCACCTTCTTTATGTGAATAAGGGAAGTAATAGCCACTCTCATTAATCAAGAGCTTACCAAGCACCAGTTGTTTCACAGCAACGTTCTGAGGCAGGTATTATTCCCATTTTACAGATGAGGTGACCAAGGCTCAGAAAAGGTAAGTAACTTAGTCAGGGTCACACAGCTTGTGAGCAACAGAGCCAGATTCAAAGGCAGGTCCTTCGACTCCAAAGCCCATGGTCTTCACCACCGTCAAGGTGGCCTCCTAGCCTGGTGGCCATTTCTCCCACATGTAGCCCCCAGCCGTCCTATGTCTGATGCAACCATTCACTCTCCCTCCAGCATCACACACTATATTTTAACTCTTGCCTTCTTTCTTCCTTTCAAATTGACCTCCTTCCCCTGAAATAACCAACTGCCACCAGGTGTCTCTCCTCTTATTAGTGAGCAGCACTTGGCTCTATTGCAAGTCAGAGGCAATGCAGGCAGCATGGAAACCCGTCCTAGATTAATTACACAAATTCCCATTACTGAGCCATCACTATAGCCCGAGGATGCCCAGATGAGAACATCATGCAAAGGGTACAACACAGGTACACAATGACAAGGCAAAGTCTGAGAGGTTCACATGAAGTTCTAGGCTCAAAGGAGGAACAGATTGATTGCATTGAGGCCGTTGGGGAAATAATTATGAATGATTCCTTTGTGACTTCTACAATATGGAAAGAACCTGGGTTTTCTCTCATCTGTACTAAATGAAGGTTAAACATAGTCTGAGAATGTACCTCAAAGGCTACCTAATGTCTTTTCCACCATTGTTTTTTCTGAGCCTGTAAGAAACTGTTCGAGCCCCTGAATCGATTTATAGTAATTCAGAAGTTGACCCCAACTCATCAGTATTAAAGAAATTTGCTAAACTGGGGGGAGGGACGAGGATGTGGAGTAGAATTCTAATTTAGTCTATTTGTGGCAATATTTAAAACCACTTTGGGACATGGAACATTAGACATTTTTAGCATTTGAGAGGCCATAATTAGATTATTAATTGGTTTTTTCAATTGTTTGACCTGCCCCATTTGTTCATCAGACAGTAAATGCTCTGTGGCAGCAGTATTCCATATTCAGGAAGGATATTCCTCACGGAATAAGCTGTTACAATCCATTTCTTTGAGGATTCATGCATGAAGAATGAATCATGTTTCATAATTTGAAAGGGGATGTGAGAGTCAGAGGAGGCCAAGAAACAAAGAGAAATTAGGATCATGACTTCCTTTTCTACAGCCCACTCGTTCTTCACGTAAAAGGAAAGACGCAGGACAGAGCTCATCTGCCTTCATCCGGGAAGACTTAAAACGCCACAGCTTGACAGGTGGGATCTATACTTCACTCCAGGGCTGCTTTCTCTGCCCTTATTTACCCTCACATCCTACTTCCCACATTCCTGGTCTAAAAGCAAATGTCTACAGAAAAATCCCTACGTATTTTATTGGCAAAACCAGCCTTGAAGGCAAAAAAAAAAAAAGAGAAAGGAGAAATGAAACAAAATTAACAGTTTCTTCGATTTCTTTTTGACCAATAACGTGCCTTCCTCTAGGGGCAGTTTGATTTCTCTTAGGTGGTGAGAAATTTAGGGGTAACACAAGTTGTGTCCAAATGAACTCTTGCAAAGACAGAAAATGCACCTAAACTGAAGACAGGTTTCTAATCCTAGCAGTTTTAAGAGTTGCACCTCACCTAGTTCCTGTTTCAACTGTTGATTTTGCTCCTCAGGTGCTGAGGATTGAACTAATTATTTGCCTCACTTCATGGCCCATGATTGTCATTGGTTTCAGGTGATTATTGAATATTTGAGTATTGATTTTTTTTTTTAATCCCACCAACTCTGAGTCATTTATAACTGTTATATCAAAGAGGAGGGAGACCATTCCCAGACATGACTCTCAATGTCCAGGGAATGTCAATATTCTGTCAAAGGACCTATAAAATGTCTTCAGATGAAAATATTCAAGACAGGAGGTTCCCATTCCAAATGACCAGGAGGCAGATTCTGACTTAATTGGGGCCAGGGCAGGGGGGGTACTCTAAGGTGCCACCAGGCCACCCACAGGTAAGGCCCTGAGCAGCATTCGTTTTCTTAAAAACAAAACAAAACTGAAATCTGAATCATTTGTGTCTTGAGATCAAGATTGACCACAATTTTTCCAACATGTGAAAAGACAAACTGCTGGGCAGTCTACCAGCCTGGCCAGGCCTGCGTGTCTCACATTCCCAGGAAGCCCCTAGGTCATGGCGCCACAAAGCTTCTAGGGCAAGAATAATTCTCCTCTGCTCTCCTGGGGCAGGAAGTGGAGCAGAGCCCCCTAGGCTCCTCGCCCTCCCGCATGCCCAGGTTCTCACTGACACCTTCTGCTCTCAGAACAGCCCTCAGCCAGCCCTTCAGGCAAACTGAACAGCCCCCTAAACTGGATCCTCCGCCAAGCACAGCTGAGAAGGGGGAGAGGAAGGGGGGGGAAAGAGAAAAGACAGGTGAGGGAGGAAGTGGAGGGTTCTTCCTTCTGAAGACTTTTATGGTTCCTTTGACAAGAGATTAATAGTGTTCCCTGAGGATTAAAAATAACATCCACAATTGGGCCCCCTCTTTAACATACAATTTATCAGCCGCTTATAAACAACACAGAGCCTGAAAGACTTTCTGTCAACTTCGCTGTTCTCACCAGCAGCAACAACCCTCCCACTATACAGACGAAAATCCCAAAAGTCAGGGAGGTTAAGAAACAGAGTCAAGGGACTTCCCTGGTGGCGCAGTGGTTGAGAATCCACCTGCCAATGCAGGGGACACGGGTTCGAGCCCTGGTCCGGAAGATCCCACATGCTGCAGAGCAACTAAGCCTGTGCGCCACAACTACTGAGCCTGTGCTCTAGAGCCCGCGAGCCACAACTACCGAGCCCACGTGCCACAACTACTGAAGCCCGTGCGTCTAGAGCCCGTGCTCCGCAACAAAGAGAAGCCACCGCAACGAGAAGCCTGTGCACCGCAACAAAGAGTAGTCCCGGCTCACCTCAACCAGAGAAAGCCCACATGCAGCAACGAAGACCCATTGCAGCCAAAAACAAAGAAATTAAGAAAAAAAAAAAAGAAGCAGAGGCAAGAGAGGTGAGGGCCTCACTGTAACTTGTGCGCAGAACCAGAATCCAAACACAAGTTTACTCCGAATACATCATTTGTCCAGCCGCTCAACCAAACTGAGCATAGACTCATCACAGCAGCTTTTTAAGATCATGAATTCTCAATCCCACCCGCCCTGCCTGCTAAGCCAGAATATCTGAGAATAGGATCCAAGAACCTGGGTCTTTCTAGGCCTCCCAGCTGATCCTCGGACGGCCACATTGGGGAGCTGCTTTCTCCTGTTCATTATTACAGGTCATTACTGGCTTCTTACGTGTCTTATTTGCACGATCAATTAGCCTCCTCTTAAATCCTCTGTATCATCAGCCCACACAGGCGGGCACCACGTATATGCTCAACACCTGCTTGTTACAGGGAACTAAGTTTGTTCTAAATTGCTTATCACTGTTTTTTTTCTTAATCCTTTTCATCATCATGAAAAGCAGAATTATATTTCAGTAAGGTTTTGCCTATAAAAAAATTTACTGAGAAGTTTTTATCTTTACCAAATGAGAATAAGTAGACACATGGGTTCCAATAAGAATATTTTTAATTTCCTCTTTTTTTAAAAAAAATACACTTCCCGATTCTATGGAAAGACAGCTCATAGTCCTATTGCCCTTTTTCCTTTTCACAGCTCCTTCTGAGCAAACTCATTCACAGAGGGGATAGATTACCAGTCTTTTCTGATGATGTTTCTTTTGGTCATCCTCTAGTGAATTTAAATGGGGTCATTATTTTAAGCGGGAATAAAATTATTTTATACACCATGACTCAGAGAGATCTTGTTTCCATTAAAATTCTCTTTCTAAGCAATAAAAATGGATTATTACACAATGGTTTGTGCAATATTTCCCAAGACACCTCAGTCCAAATGTCATGCACACCAAAATTTTTCTCTTTTCCACCACAAACTGCTGTTAGAAAAAAAAAAAAAAATGCAATTGTGTTTTTCTTTTTTTTCTGGCCCCCCCGCATGTGGGATCCTAGTTCCCCAACCAGGGATCAAACCCACCGCCCCCCTGCATTGGAAGCGCAGAGTCTTAACCACCGGCCAGCCAGGGAAGCCCCTGCAATTGTGTTATTTTTAACCCTCCTGGTTTTCTTGTTCTTACCTCAGAGGCTTGCTTTGGAGACTGGTGTGCACTGGCGGAGTCCTGGCCAGATGACCCTGGTCTTTCCAGGAGAGAGAAGAACCCCGTATTCCCTCATCTGCAGCCGGGCAGCCATGCTGGGAAGCTGAAGCCTCCTCCTTCCGGGTTGTTCCACACCCCAATGGCCTCCAGGTGTCACAGCAGAGTGTGGTGGGCGGGCCTGGGGCCGGCTCACCCGCAGGGGGTTGCCAATCAGAACAATTTGAGGAGCTGTAGGAAGGCTCTCCCAGGGCCCTCATGGTGGACTGAAAAGTGCATGGCATTGTTCCTGGGGTCAGAAGACGTGGATAATCCTTCCATCACGGCAACACCAGGAAGGGCATGCAGACAGAGCCCATTGCCAGAAAAAAATCACCTCTCCCTGAGCCTCTTGTGAACATGTACAAAGTCCAAAGAAAGATGCAAAACTTTCTTTTCTTTCCCTATCAGGACATGTCTCAGTTCAGCAGTCCCTTCTTTCTTTTTCTACTCCTTTGCCTCACATTACTGTCCCGGCTCCCTCCTGCCACTGCACCTTGTACTTTTGTCCAGGACAGACCTCAGCGAGGCAAATGTGGATTGTTGTGTTCTTCAGACTAGATCGTTTGGAAAACAACAAACCCTCCTGCTTATATTGATCACCTCTTGTAAATTAGCTTAACAAGTTGTTTTGCCAAAAGCTCTTACCCCACCGTCCCTGGTCAGATCAGATCAGGATGCTATGGTCTCAAGTGCAGCAGAAAAACATTTGGCCCTAAGTCCCCATCAGTAAATGTTGAATTTAGTGGGTTATTTCCCTTATACAACACCTACTACTTTTAACATTAGTAATTACAATAACTAGCATTTATTGAGTACTTTGTTTCTGACACAGTGTAAGTCATTTATCACCTCTTTTAAGCCTCATGACAATACTAAAAAACATTTTATAATGATCTAATTTTACTGATAAAGGAGGAAAGAGATTAATTTCCCCAAAGCCACAGTAAATGGTGGCACCAGGATTCGAACCAGACGGGTTCCCCAGCCCATGTTTCAACCACCATATTTGACTGCAGTGAGACTGCATATAACCAAAGGGTATGAAGGTTCAGCTATGCAAGATGAACAAGTTCTCAAGACCTAATGTCCAGAATGGTGACGATAGTTTAACTATACTGCATTGTATACTTGAAATTTACTGAGTATAGACCTTAGATCTTTCCATACAAACCACACACACACATTCATACAAATAGTAACTATGTAGAGGTGATGAATATGTTAATTAGCTTAATTATGGTGATCATTTAACAATGTATGCATAGATCAAAACATCGTTATACACCTTAAATATATACAGTTTTTATATGTCAATTATATCTCAAAGCTGTTTTTTAAAAAAAAGGAAAGAAAAAAATGGATGATTTTATTAAACAAAAATTCTCCAAATGTTAACATTTACCATAGTGGCTTTATACACACATAAATTTTTTTTGAATTTTTGAATTTTATTTTTTTATACAGCAGGTTCTTATTAGTTATCTATTCACACACACACACTTTTATTTTTCTGAACCATTTTGGAATTGAAGACATGATGTCCCTTTATCCTTAAATGCTTCCATGTGTGTTTCCTAAAACCAAAAACTGTCTCATAAAAACCCTGATACTATTAGTAAAATCAGGAAATTAACATAGATATAATACTATTATCTAGTCTACAGACCCTATTCAGATTATTCCAGTTGTTCCAATAATAGCTTTAATGGCAAATTTAAATCCCTGTGTTGAAAAAAAAAAAAAAAGACTACATGTAGCCAGCCAATATTTTAAAACAGGATCAACAGAAGTTGCGAATCTGTGAATCCAAATACCAGGAGCTGTAATGCCTGGAGTTCCCCAGGCTGTGTATGTGACCATCGCTCCATCGATGCCATAAAGGCAGGACAGTGCAGATCCAACAAGATGGATGCAAAAAGATGGATGAAATGATTTATGAGACACTACACTACTTCATGTTATAAAAATCATAAATTCCTTGGAATAAAGATCATTTATTACTGAGCACAAAATATCCACTGTGTAGGGGAAAGAAAAAAAAAGGCATAACAAGACCAAACGGGTTCAAAGAAAGAAATGGGTATTTTTAAAAAGAGTTGTTGCATCAGCTCATCTGTAGTTTGTGAAACAATGTTATAGCAAATCCTGATAAATTATTTTGCCACACCCCATCAACAGGTTAATAAGAATTTTCCAATAAATACAAATCAGATTTTTAAAATATTCTGCATGATATCAATTTTTTAAAATTAAGTATGCAGTACAAATGGTTTTGAGTGCAAAACTGGATAGGTGAAATGTCTTGTGTTTATTTCATTAACTATTTAGTGTTATAAAATGTGTGTTTATGTATGTGAGTAACTTTAGAATAAACCCAGATGTTTCTGATGAACCCAAAATGATAGAATTGCAATAGACTTCACACAACAGACTTACACAATATATTTATATTAAAGATTTTCTAAGACTCATGCTTTTAAAGCTGATTTATATCACAACATATCCAATTTCATAAATTTTGTGCCTTACCTTTTGTGCTAAAACAAGGCAGGTTCCAAATATTCCAAATATTCGGTTTCCCACTGTAGTTTAATAAAGGCTACAAACCTACCAGATTTCCTCACAATTAATCAGCAGGGTACTGAAGGACTTTTTTTCCCATCAGAAAGTCAAAAAGCTTATATGTCTATATATAACTATATATCTCCTTTGTTCCTCACTTGAATGTAAGCTTCTCTAGAGTATGGTGGTTTGTACAAAGCAGCAGCTCAAAAAACATTAGTTGAATAAATAGGGCTCTCTCTTTTGACCACACCCTACCATAGGCACATAGCTACCATTAGCAAGTACCAGTAGGCAACTAGCTTGGAGGCCGCCCACACCCTGTCCCTGGAGAAATGAGTCAAAGTGTAATCACCTGAGCAGAATCTATTTTATTGAAAAGAGTTATCACCTGATTCCCTTGAACACAAATAATTCAATGAATTCCTTAGGCTTTCCAGGGAGTTCATAAAGTTACATGAGGTGTCATGAAATTTACTGGCCACAGTGAACTTATTCTGGTGCCAAAGTTCCTTTCGTAAAAGAAGCTGTACACACAGAGCCAAATTCCCGTTCTTGTTTCCTGTTGGTTCTCTTCCATGCCAGCCACCATTAACCCCATGAAAGCTGAAGGACCCTACCACAAAATCAGCCCCCTTCTGGTGGCTGTCCTCAGCCCCCCTTGCCTTGGAGCTGCTCCCATCCCTGTAGTGGAAAGTTGGCCTTTTGTTGCCTGCAGATATGCCCTTGGTCGGTTCTTAACCCTGTACCCTCCCAGGACAGCGAGACGCTCAGGTGTTAGCAGTTGCTCTTGGAAGCTCATTCCTTTAGCTCTGTTCAGAGTCCAGTTGGTTGAGTCGCTTTACAATGATGCTGTTGATTTTCTTAAGATCATCTATGTCCTTTCCCTCAGCTGCTAGTCTTCTTGACACATCTTCCATCTTGTTGCCAGTTTGAACTTTAAAATGAAAAACAGACAGTGTTAACACTGGTTTCCAGTGTGTTCCATCGGGACTCATCAGAGCCCCGTTGGGGTGCTCGGCTGAGAGGCCCTCTTGGCAAATCCCCTGCTCCAATATCCCACGCAGCCCAGAAGCCCAGAAGAGAAATTGATGAAGACTGAAGTTACCTATCAAGTGAATTATTTTTACGACTTCTTGGTGAAAGACTTGACTACCTTTGGCAGACTCCACACAGCTTTTCGCTAAGAAAGACTTTGCTGTGAGCAACCAAAGGAAACCACCAGCGTCTGATTATCCCCACAGAAGTGACTGTTATGTTGTCTCATTTTGAGACCCATTCTCAGAAAAGGTTTTTCACTCCACATGTGGGAGGTGGGATATTTTGGGTTCCAGACTACTTTGATATACATAGCTCTCCTGGTTCTAAATTACCAGCCCATAATGAATGTATAATAATTCCCCTCAGACCACCCTGAGAGCACAGAGTCCATATTTCCAAAATAAATAGAACCCCTGGTTATTGAGTAAGTCAGGGAATGGAACACTCTTGAGGTCTGCTTATGAGTTAAAATTTCCAAGAAAAGCAGCACAAAATCAGTATTTAATATGTGAGCTCCTTATCATTTCCATTGCAGGCAAGTTTTTTCCAAGACATCTTTCAGGAACTAATGATGGTGGTAACATGCTACTGGGTTTAGCCAAAAACTAATGTGGGAAAGTGTTAGAGCCTCACCTTCCAGGCTTGGGACAAACTGTTGCCCAGAAGCTGCCTTTCCCCCATATCTGAAAAATTATGTTGGATGAATTATGGTCCAAGACATGACAGAAAGGTTTTAATTGAGCTTCGATGCAGAGCCAGGCAGAGATACCACTTGCTTCTGGAGAAAAGTGTGACACAAATAAATCCATAGCATGTGACATACTTCCCCTCTTGGGAACCTTCTACGTTAGTCAAACACAGAAGGAAGTAGCAGCCATGTTGGACTAAGTCTGTTCCACAATACACTGGTTCCAAGTTAAATTCCAAAAGAGAAAAAGGTTTCTATATGCAAAAACGTTAGAGAAAAATCATGCCTGACCTGCCTTTTTGGAAATTCACAAGAAGTAAAATGAAATACCTTAAGTATTACTAACCCAGCAATTCTCAAACTCATTTGACCATAGAAACCTTTTTTAAATTAAGGCAATACTTAATCACGTCCCACATATCTACATTGCTTGGCCGCTGGGAACTGTTACAGAGGCAGGTAGGCATCCCCGGTAACCTATCCTTGCTGTCCGTTATTCCTCTTTAGGACAGAGATTGTGACAAAAACACAAGGCCCAACAGTTTATTCAATGTAATCAGTATAAAATAGCCTTATTTCTCTTGCATAAAAATGTCAGGGTTATAAAGAAGATAAGTTCTTACACTTCAGTTAAATGACACAAATTTGCACTGAACCCCACTGAGAGCAAAAAGGTTTCCTTGTTAAAGATGAGCACAGGCCAAGTTCATTTATAGCTGCCTGTGCCAACTCTGGTCTTAGGTTGGGATAAGGTTTATCTGAAAGCCACAGGAAGCCTTTATTATTACTTCAACACAGGCAGTGGAGGGCCAGGGAGGTCTGGAGGCAGAGAGCTCAGGGTATGAACCCCAGTTCTGCTTCTGACTAGCTGGATAAATGTGGAGAGTTAAACTCTCCGGGCCTTAGTCTTTCATCGGTAAAACAGAAATATTAGACACTACCTTGAAGGGTAGAGTAAGGACTTAAGATAATGAATTTAATGTGTCTGGCAAAGAGTAATTGTCCAATAAAAAGACACTCTTCTTTATTCACATTTTCTTTTTTTTTTTTTTCTAAGATTTTTTTGATGTGGACCATTTTTTTTAAAGTCTTTATTGAATTTGTTACAATATTGCTTCTGTTTATGTTTTGGTTTTTTGGCCGCAAGGCATGTGGGATCTTAGCTCCCCAACCAGGGATCAAACCCTCACGCCCTACATTGGAAGGCAAAGTCTTAACCACTGGACCGCCAGGGAAGTCCCTTCTTTCTGTTTCTTGATATGACTTTGCCCTCAATATAAAACACTAGAAGCAAACATAAAATAAATCCTATTCATACAAGGGGGTATAATATGGTGATAAAGTGAATGGTCTTTGATGTCAGGCAGGGGTGTCTCTGAGCCCTGATTAGGCACCATTGTCTGTTGGCCTTGGGCATATTAATTAATCTCTCTAAGCTTCAGTTTCAGCATTGATAAAACCAAAATAACAATAGGTCCTACACTATAGAGTTGTTATGAGGTGGTCAGCAAACAGACATAAATGCTTAGCACAGTACCTGGGACAGAGTGGGCACCCAATACATAACATTTTAAATTATTATTGCCCTAAATCTTACTACTTACTTTCCCACAAAAAACAGCAGTCCCTTTGGGTTGCTCCCAAGTCGGTAGGCATACCAAAAATTTCTCAATAGTTTAACTTAGTCATTTCCTGGGCAGGTGAGGCAGGATGATATTTGGAGCATCAACTTATGTGGTATAACATTTCAGAAGAGTAATCCATGCGCTCTTTCCTGCAGGTTCAGGGCCAACCCTCCTCCAAAGAATAATCACACGCAAAGGCACCATTATTGTAAGGATAGTTCACACTGTACCTTCTAAGTGCAAAAGGGCATCAGCAGGGTGACAAACAAGCAATTAAACATCACCCCTTCGCACCAGCTCTGAAACCCATACCAGGAAAAGACCTTTAAGCTGGAAGGGAGACGAAGTTTTGGGGAGGAAAAGGGGTTGGAAGCTGTAAGTAAGAGTCATGCCCTCTGCCCACTTCCCATCACCACCACTGCTACCTCCACTGATCCTGAATGAATTTGAAATAGAGGCATTTCAGAGACATGGGATCCACCTCTCATTTAGGAGTTCTGAAGGCTACAAGGCCTGCAGGGCAGAAGAAATGACAGTGTGGTGGATCCAGGCAAAAGGGTATAAAGCATGACTCCTTCGCTCAGGCTCCGTCCACTCCTAAGAGGGGTGGGAGGGAACTGAAGTAACTCCAGGTGGTGGTCTGCAGGGGACAGCTCAGAGAGGATGCTGGTGGGCTTTCCTGAAAGGGCAACATGCCCCAGGATGGACAGCACCCCTCCCCCACCCGAGGCAGAGAGGAGAGTGGCACTGAGACCTCAGGGGATCTCTTGGCTGAGAGACTGTGTGGGAAAGCCTGGGTCACCGCTCAAGGGCGGACACGCAGGGCCCAGGCCAAGGGCAGGCAGGACGCCAGCCTGGGCGGTGTCAGACAGGAGAAGTCTCCTCCCATCCCAGCACTGCCTCTGGGCCCTGGCACAAGCCCAATTAGTGCTTCTAATGGATTTCAGGGAAGCGAGGGAACCTGGAAGAGGGGGTGAACCTGACTGTGACTGAAAATTATAGACCTGAGTTCATGGAGAGCTCATGTGCCGGATGAAGAAAACCCCGAGCTAGCTAGAATAAGCTGCCTACCATTGGCAGCTAGGGACTCCAGGTGAGAAATTAAAGCATTATAAAAACATTTAATGTCCATGTTTGCGAACTGCTGGCACTGAGGGCTTACGTGTGCCCCAGCGACCCGGCCCAGAGCAGCAGGTACCCTAGGCATTCACGCCCCCTCAGCCTTCAGTGGCAGCACTGACTGCCAGGAAGCACTGCCTCGTTACCGCAGCAAAGCTAAACAACCAGCTACAAAGTAAGTGCATAGCAGTGATGAAAAGTGTGTCCACGGTACTTACCTATCAGAAATATCACGAAGGAAACCAGTGCCAGGCTGACAATCAGCATGATGATCAGCCCCACCAAAAACAGACTGTGGTTTCCATTTCCTGAGTTAGTGGCGATGTCCGGGATTTTCTCCTCTAGAGCTAATGTGAAACAAACAACAACAAAGACAAAAACTCCTCAGCATTAAAAAAAAGAGAGAGAGAGAGAGAGAGATGTAAGGGATATGCCCATTTTCCCTCTGATCACTCTGGAAAGAGACTTATATTTGAGGAATGTCTTTGGATCGGGTGCTCTTTGAGAATTTTTCCCCTTCTATAACAGTATTCAAAGGACAAGCCGGGTCAAGCTAACTCCTCAGCCCCTATTTGGAAAATTCTTTGAAGATCGTGTTAACACTGATGTAGCCGGACTTGGATTTTTCTTTTGCTTGGTGGAGGGGGTGGTGGGCAGGGAATAAATAAGTTAAGGGTTCAGAGTGATGGAGGCTCTATTGTCCTTTTCCTAAAGTGAGCCAAGAATAAAACACAGCTGGCTGTGGGCCACTTACTCTGGGTGAAAGGCTGAACACTCTGAGATATCTCCCAGAAAACTTTATTTCCTATAAAAATAACCAGTTATGCTTATTTTTTTTTTTTTTAATTTTTTTTTTTTAACTTTGGGTTTATTTATTTATTTATTTTTATGGCTGTGTTGGGTCTTTGTTTCTGTGTGAGGGCTTTCTCTAGTTGTGGCAAGCGGGGGCCACTCTTCATCGCGGTGCGCGGGCCTCTCACTGTCGCGGCCTCTCTTGTTGCGGAGCACAGGCTCCAGACGCGCAGGCTCAGTAATTGTGGCTCACGGGCCCAGTTGCTCCGCGGCATGTGGGATCTTCCCAGACCAGGGCTCGAACCCGTATTCTCTGCATTGGCAGGCAGATTCTCAACCACTGCGCCACCAGGGAAGCCCACCAGTTATGCTTATAACCATTTAAACAACAACATCAAAATGACCCTGATGTAATTTGGTTTCTAAAAGCTGTTTCCAGGATGGACACGCTCTGGAAGCAAGGTTCTCTTAAATGTTTTACAGTTGAACTGAAAATGCAACCATGCTTATAAAACAGCTTGGTTCACCCAAACCATGAATTGTCTGCATTTGGTCACTGTTTTGTAAGGCCTATTTGCCTAATAACACCCAAATTAAATTGAAAAAGAAATACAGAAACTTGCGGTAATGGAGATCCTTGAATTGCCTTCTGTAATCCCTCCTATTTTGTATCAGTCCCACACCCTCTGCTACTTGATTATGGAGAGATGGGGGCTTAGGTCCCATGCTTTATAGGGACATCCTGTGTCACACCCTCCAGAGCTTTTCCTTCCTAATCATAGCCACAGCATAAGCTGGCACCCAAACACCTGCATTTATTGAGACCGACTGCAGTAAAAACAGGTGAAAATCTGAACAAATTAAAATGAAGAGAAAAACAAGAATTCAAAAAGGATTTAGGGGGCTTCCTTGGTGGTGCAGTGGTTAAGAATCCGCCTGCCAATGCAGGGGACGTGGGTTCGAGCCCTGGTCCAGGAAGATCCCACATGCCACGAAGCAACTAAGCCCGTGCGCCACAACTACTGAGCCTGCGCTCTAGAGCCCACGAGCCACAACTACTGAGCCTGCATGCCACAACTACTGAAGCCCATGCGCCTAGAGCCCATGCTCCCCAACAAGAGAAGCCACCGCAAGGAGAAGCCCGTGCACCGCAACGAAGAGTAGCCCCTGCTCGCGGCAACTAGAGAAAGCCCACACGCAGCAACGAAGACCCAACGCAGCCGAAAAATAATAATAAATAAATAAAATAAAAACAAAAAGGATTTAGAAGGGGAATAATGGACATAAAATTGGGACAGTAAGAGTTTCGAGTGTATGTGAAACAAACAGCAAGTGGGCATCTATCACCTGTGTTGGAATGTCAGCATTTAAGCTAGAAAAGACGGGGCTCAGAATAACCTTATAGAACTCATTTATAATATTTAGGGGACAAGATACACATGTAGTATTTAGTATTCAGCAGTTTTTTATTTTGTTTTCCCCCTCCTCTTTCTAATGCTTTAATTGAGGCAATTTGTAATCTAAAAAAATGAAGCTGACTTTTTTGCCCAACAAAATTTTAATGATTTTTTTTTAAACTAGATAAACGTGTGGAACAATCCGCTATGAAGTAAAACCTCTCTAGGAAAGTGGGCACCCTCGGTGACCTGGCTGTGGTCACTAGAAGGCACAAAAGCAGCCAAGAGGGATGAGTAAGCCTCATCTCCGCAGCCTCCACCGCTTTCCAGGGAGATAAACTCCACAGGGAACTTCTCAGAACTTTTAAAGACAAGAGTTCAAATCTTGCTTAAGAGCCAAGAAAGCCCACAAGCCTGGCAAGTATTCAGAGAACAAAAGCAAAAATTGCCTAATACTAAACAGCGTCTGTAACGCAGAGGCTTCCTAATGCCCACACCGCCCCCAGCCCACGACCACAGGTCCAGCTCAGCATTCGCTATTTTTAGGTGGCCTAGAAGCCCGGACGGGCCGCCAAGCCCAAGGCACACATACGGAACAGACGCTGCGATCCGGCAGGACAGAGGTTTAGTTTGTTTAAGTCATTTATGGAATCCACAACATAAAGCTTTCTATCTTCAGGAATGCCGCCAGAGCCGGTGTCCTGGGAAGGATTCATTGTCCCTGGAAGAAAACACTGCTGTTAAACACGAGAGGCGGGGCTGGGGAGCCGGCCTTCACACGGATCACAGCCCACAGGAAGCTGGGCTGGCACGTGAAGACCCACCCACACATGCTACTGCCAAATGAAGGGCTAGAAAAGTTTAGCTGCTCCTTTTGGGGACGGCATTGAAACTCTTCCTTTTGCTTTGCTTGCCAGGAAGCTCAGAGTCAAGTGTGTGTCCCAATTTTAACGCTTTAATACCCTGCTTATCTGCACTTGCTCTTTCTTCCTGCTCAGATTTCTCAATTCTGTCTATATTTTCCCTGGGCCTCTTTTAATTTTTCGTAATTGATTTTTGAATGTTTCTCTTTATTACACTGTTCGTATTCTGGTGAGGCTTCTCAAATCCTTTGTGCAAGAAGACGATGTATAAACACGTAAAAAGATAAAATTAAGCTAGGCAGCCTGTGGCCATAAAGATTCTGAGAGAAGAAGAAAATGTTACTGTGAACCATTCTAATTGATGAGGCTTTAATACAAAACTATACTTTTTATATTCTCCCTCAATATGGTATAGGAGTCCCTACCTTAAAGGTATCCTTTAGTCATTACAGACTGGCTCTGAGACCTCAAGACAAAAATCTTAGCAAACTGAGTATGGAGATGAATACTGCAGTTGTTGGAGGTTAAACTTCAGGACCTCTCAGGTCTCTTCCTTCTGTGTTTCCTTAGAGTGCGGTCACTTACGTAATAAGTAATTCTAAAATTGTGGTTTACATTGAAGATAATATTCTCTAATGATAGCACAAGTTCAAGCTACACTGAAAAATCTGAATGGATTAAAAAGTTCTATTTTAAGATGTCTCTCTAGCACAACAGAGAACTTGTGACCTTTTAATTATGTGAAAAGAAGGTTCTAGGAAGACAAATTCCAATTGCTATCAAAGCTTTCTCCTTCACAGTTATCTCTTTTCATAAAATGAGTCTAATAATGGATGTGGGATTTTTTGATCGGGAAAGGATTTTAGACATGCTCTCATCTAGCCCCCATCCTTTCCACAAATGAGAAAATTGAAGCTCAGAAGGTAAATGCCCAAGATCACACATTAGCTAGTTGCCGGGCTGGAAGCAGGCCTCATGCTTCAGAGTTCACTGCCCCTTCCCTTGTGCTACCTTTCTTCTCCACACCCTTCCCGAATCCTTTGTCAAGACACAGCTCAAACCTCACCTCCATTAAGAATCAACCTGTCTTTCCCTTGTGCCCTTGCTGGATACTGTACATTCTTCTATCAGAACATCTGTTCTATTTTATCGCATTTATTTGCTTACATCTTTGATTTCCCCAATTGACTGAACACTCCAAAGGGTAATCTCCAATACTATTCTTCAAATGCCCAGTGCCAAGTTTAGAAGCCAGTGATTTATGTTAAGTTGGAACACCTAAAATATTTGATTTATGATTTAAATCTCACTATTTCCAAAAGAATTTGAGGCAGTTAATAATAAGTACACTAACATAAAACTGAGGTTAAGAATCCTCGTGTCATATCTATCTGGACTTTAGTAAAAGCAATGCAGAAAACTTCACGTCTGCCTACATGTGGCAACACACTATTGACTTCCTCTTAACATTTAAAAAATTTCCTTTAATGCCCAGCTACAAAATGAAGGCAAATATGATTAGAGTTAGGAGAAACCAAATTCAGAAAAGAAAAGATGAACACCTATAGAAGATGTGAAAAAAAAAAAGTATCATCCATCTACTAAACAGATTAAACTGCACTCTAAAATATTAAGACCGAACAATTTCTCAGTAATAACTAAAAACCTACTAGTACTTGTAAAAAAAAAATGTTTCCCCAGAACCCTAGCTAAGAAAAACAGTGAGCTCGAAAAGTTATGAACTAGTTAAATTTTTTTTTAAGTAAAAATCTAAAAGGGTGTTTCATTTATGCTGAAATTTTAATTAACAAGAACACCTAACTCCGTGAATATTTTAGGTAAGATACTACTGAAGCACTTTATATATTGATATTACTGAATTCCAAATATACTTCATGGATCGTTCCTAAGGGAATGACTTGAAGTGACAAAAAAAAAAAAGTAACAGCATATAGAGCAGAGGGGCCTTAGAGATCAATCAAATCTCATCCTTTTACAGGTAAAACCAAAAGTGTTGACTGATGCATGGTCACAGATTCCTAAACTATTCTTTTAAAAATGTTTTATATTTTATCATCTCTTTATATATTATCCCAAACACTAATATCTGATGAGGCATAAAGGTTGTGTCCCATCATAGGATCATCGTTCCAGACACAGCGTCTATTTTAGGCTTGGTAGCTGACACATGGTTCATTTTTGGATCTCTGACTTGACATCCTTGAGCCTTAGCTTCCCCTCTAGGCATGTAATTACTATTGCTTAAATCTCATACTGAGGCTTGAATCAGTGTTTACAAAGTAGAGGATTAGCTAGAAAATCATAGCTACAAAAACTGACTTAAGAGCTGCACAACAAATAAAATCTCCAAATTACTGACCTTGCTGCTAACTCAAAAGGTGATTCAAGGCGACATCAAACCCAGAAGCACTAACGTAACAACTTAGAGTGAACTCTGAAGTGCTCTGAATGGAAATCTCTTCATTTGGGTAAAGTCACAACGTAAATAGATGCTATTTCAATGCATTTTTAATTAAATGCAAGGTGCAAATGAAAAATAAAGAGTCAGTAGAGAAAACTGAGTTGGGTGTGGTTCACGGACGCCAAGAACCTGCAAATGACCCTGCGAGTAAATGGATACAAGATCACATGGCCCTCAAGCCAGGACCCATAGCTGTTTGACACCCAGTTGTTGCTATCTTTGCATCTCCACATGAGAGCATCTGGCAACAACCCGCAGCGCTGGAGCAGCCAGAGCGTTACTAAATTCTGCATTGCACTAACTTGACCCTCCTTCTTGACTGCGGTGTGCAAATTTGCTCATTAAGTAAGATTGACCGAAGTAGCATCCTTTTCATGGAACCCTTTCTAATACCTTGAGCTGAAACATGTAAGTAATTTTATTTTCCTCCAGTTTAGATCAATGCTAACAGCTGATTCTTTTTGTCATTTAAGAATTCTTTGACTACCTGTTAATAAATATTCTGACCAATATCATCGTCCATGAAAATTTGCTTTGCTCTTTACTTTTTCCCATAGGTGCGTGGTATCAAACCAGAGAAATAACTCAAACCAGCACTGCTTGCCACAAAATCAGAATTGTTATAATAGGATTTAATTCAAAGCTAATAGGAAGCTTTGTTGAGCGAGTCATGGTAATTTGTTCTATAATTCCATTTCAGAGTCAGTGCCTCTTCACATCCAGGAAGTAATTTTTAAAATCGTCTAAATCATCTGTATCAAAAGTTAAAAAAGCACAGAGTAGGGCTTCCCTGGTGGCGTAGTGGTTAAGAATCCGCCTGCCAGTGCAGGGGACAAGGGTTCGAGCCCTGGTCCCGGAAGATCCTACATGCCGCGGAGCAACTAAACCTGTGCGCCATAACTACTGAGCCTGCGCTCTAGAGCCCGCGAGCCGTGAGCCACAACTACTGAGCCCGTGTGCCGCAACTACTGAAGCCCGTGTGCCTAGAGCCCGTGCTCCACAAGAGAAGCCACCACAATGGGAGCCTGTACACTGCAACGAAGAGTACCACCCGCTCACCACAACCAGAGAAAAGCCTGCGCACAGCAACGAAGACCCAATGCAGCCAAAGATAAAATAAATTAAAAAATTAAATAAAAAAAAAGCACAGAGCACATGCAACAAAAATCATCCCAGCCTCAAGAGCCATAATTCATATATTTATATTTATCTTTGAATGCAATGCAAATGAGAGAAAGTAATCCCGTTCTTTTAGTTGAAAATATATGTGAAACCTCTAAAATTCCTAGCTTGATTTTCTTGGACCAGAGAAGCTCCTTATACTCTGACACAAGGGAGGACATATTAAAAAGATCCTTTCTTGGAAGCCTGACTATACACAGGACTATTCTTGCTATAGATATGCTACAAGATACTAAGTTTGCTGGCTTCTGGAAAAGTGAAAACATGAAACACTTTGTATGATACCATTCTCTTTGCTTCTTTAATAATGTAAAACATACAGTATTTATAGCTAGAAATTCTATTTGTGCTTATCAAGCCAACTCTCCAATTTTACAGATGAGCCAACTGAAAAAGATGTTTACTTTTTTTTCCTCTAAGTGGATTGTAAAATGCATAAACCAAAGGATGCATTTTAGATGTTTGATAGAATGATTGTTGAACTAGAAATTAAGTATAATAAAAAATACATTATACAGTAAAAAAAAAATCATAATTCAGTCTCAGTAGAGTAATAGCATGCAAATTACTTTGCATGCAAATAGTAGCATGCAAATTACTTACAAAAATGTGAGCTTTGACTGCTAGGTTACCAGGAAAAACAAGTTATTCAGAAGCAACTATAATGACCTTCTAGAAATTCTGTAGCTCTTTCTTTGCCTCCCTTCAGCACACGGTGCTCCTATAAGGCCCATAAACCCCAGCATGAAACTGCTGGTCTATATTTAGTGTTAACTTAGCCAAGCAGTGTAAGATTCCAAATACTGACTTTTTTCATAGTGCCTAAGGTTTTTAGTAAATATAGTACTGGGACTATGCTTTAAAAAGAAAAAAAACCACCATGCCTTGATTTAATTGGTAACTGACGAGGTTCTTATTGGACTGAGATTTACGTCCTTATTTGGCGGATGTGTAAACCGACACAGTTCCTGCACTTCTGCCAGGAGGTGCTCCCATGTATAAATATCGGGCAGCAGGCTGGAGCTGCCACTCTGACAACTAATTTGCACAGGACTCCAGTCAACAGGAAAAGAATAAGGCTGACCGTCTAAGCAGGACGAGGGCAGATCAGAGGACACCTAGGGCTTGCAGTAGCTACAGAAGCGGACTCTGCGTGGGAGATTGCATGGCTACAGACCCAGTGCCCCCACTGCCGGCAGTGGAAGCACTTTATCTCATCAACAACTTTCTTTCCTTTTCAAAGGCTTTATTCTATGCGTTTTTAATGCATCCTCCTTTCTCAGGAATGTCAGCCTCTGACGTGGTTCCCTCTCACACACGCCAAGGACCGTCTGCCCTCTGGGGTACATAAAAGGAGCAGTGAGGAGTAGACTATACCACAAGCCCACCCCGCTGACTGACTATCCGGGCAGGACACTGAGGGTTAAGTGGTAAACGGATGCGTAACCCTTTATAACCCTACCCTCCATTGCCATCGCTAGACAGACATTAATTCATCCTTGAAACATATTGCACGTCAATTAGAAAATGTTTGCTCCACAAAATTCCTTTTACGTCTGTATTCAGTATGGACCTCACTCTCCTTTGGGGGAAAGGAGTGTCATCTTTCAAAGCTTCATCTGTACCTGAGGACCAGTTCATGAAGAAAGACAATGTAACTAGTAACTGTTTTTCTCAGAAGCATATAGTACATGAAAAGCTATGCCAAATTTCTTGGAAAATGAGAATGTTTGTTAGCTATTATTTTAATTATCATATTCAGCTTTAATCTCCCAACTACCTCATCTGTTTTAAACCATCTATTCTTTGAAGAAATAATAGGATGGCCTTATTTTGAACACTGACTGTTTTTCTCTCTCCTGTAAACCTAACCCTTGAAGTATCAGTCACCTCCACTCCGCCTCAAAGGTGAGGAAAATGGAGACTAAGCAACTCCTCCTGCCGAAGTCTGAATTCAACCCTGTTTTACACCAGTGAGGGGGATGAGATTTTTTATGGCTTATGAGCCGTTAGACTTCTGGAGAACCAGTGAAGAACAAAACAAGACAACCTACCTCATTTTATCTACTCTGTATCTGAAAGGCCACATCCAGAAGAGTTTTGAGTCACAAAAAGAAAATAGGTATTCTCACATGAACTGTTCAATCTGGGGATATTTTCAAGTATTTCTTGCTTTTTCTTTCAAATATTATATCTCATTCCCAGGAAATTAAAACATGCTACCAAAGACTTGAGTCAAAGATACCAATTGGTTCAAAATTAATGACTGAACCTCAAAGAACTTACTAGGCAGGGACCATTTTAAATTCCTTTAAGCCAGCAAGATTAACCAAGAATCAAGGAATGAATTGGTCTCTCATATACCATTTTACTGCTCTGAAGAAAACTCAAGCATTCTTTCACATTGAATCCCCAGTTATCCTGTCTAGCAACTACCCATCAATTTGACAAAAAAGGCACCCGTCTATAAATTTAATATACAAGTTAACACTTGCTTATATCTTCTTCCTCGTAAAATCCCAGTAAAAAGGCAGAATAAAACTTATAAAACCACAAGTATAAAAATAGGAGGAAACAACACTGAGCAAGATTTCAACAAATGTATCAAACATGGGAAGGAGAGAGTGGTTGGTACCTGCCTTAGCAGACCTCCGGAGGACCATCACTGCTGAGTGAGGTGACAGACCCTGCAGAATTCAGGCAGGCTCAGGAACTGGAGGCAAAAGTGAAGTATGGAGCTAAATACAGGCAGGTAATTTCACGTTAGCCGAAAATATAATGCAATAAGAAGACTGGAAAACCATGTTACAGAAATCTCCCAAGAAAAAGAAATAAGGCCAGAGGCTCAACCCAGCAGCTCTACTATCTCATGGGAGTTCCAGATCAAAGAAAATGTGTGTGTGTGTGTGTGTGTGAAGGGGGAGGGGAGGTCAAGAACTTAGTATTTTCCAGATCGCCAGAGTCCACCAAAGCACAGTACCACCCACTTTTAGAACAGTAGAGACGGATTCAAAGAACAAAAGAAACAAATCAGAAATTAAAATCCCATCAGATATCGCAGCAACACTTTAATTAGAATAGAGCAATGCCTTCAAAATCCTGAATTTGGTTTTCTACCTAGAATTTTATATACCAAGCCAAAGTATCTGTCAGACATTTAAAGTCCCAAAATAACTGACCTCCCACACACTCATTTCCAGAAGTTACTGAAGGAAGTGTTCCACTTTAACCGGAAAGTAACCTAATAACAAAGACAGGGCGTCCAGATGTGTAATCCAGCTGGCAAGAGGAAAACAAATCCCTGGATGACGAAGTCTCAGGAAACAGCTGTATACTAAGATGAGAGAGAAGTTAGTCTAGACTGAAACAAGTACTCTGTTGGGCTTTGACCATGTGGAAGATAGATTAAAGAAGAATTTTACAAATTTACTTGGGACTATTTTGGAAAAGTTAGCGATGTGTGTGTAAAACCAAGACAAGATGTCCTATGAGAATGGAAATGTAAGCATAGTAAACCATCTAGTTCAGAGATGAATAGAAATATGGTCACTATAATGCAAACGATGCTGATTTAACCAAACAAAAATCAAAAAACAAAAAAAAAATGGGAGAAGGGAAAAGTAAAAAGGCAGAAATCTTCGCCTATCGAATAAAGAAATAGCTGTGTAAGCATACTACTTAGAAATCTGAAACCAAGGTGCTAGGAAAAAAACTATAAAGGCTGGAATGAAATGCCTCCTGAGAAATGGGAAAGGATGGCACAGGGAGCTAACTTCCTTATAAGCCTTGAAATACTATTATACTATGTATATACATCACTTTAATAAAAATTCATTAATATTTTAAAATATACATATATGAATTGAAAATTTAGAAAAAAATATTACTTGCAATCTCTTCTCCATGGTTCTAACCTACTTGGAATATAGAGGTGACAACACACAACGCCAGGTTCGAGATTACAAGTCTGTTTTCCATTGCACCGTTTCTGAGGGATGGAACTCATACTCCTAGAAGCAACAGTGGTTGCACAGGCTGGCCAATGATTTTCAATGAAGGGGGCACATCAGACCTTCCAGGAGAGGTTGAAGATGTGGCAGAGGGATGCTAGTTTAGAAAAAATACCTCTATTTTGGTCCTTATCTACATGCTTCCCCACCCCTCTTATCACTATTTTCTGCATTAATATAAAGAAATAAATCTATGAATTCTAAACTGCAGGTATTACTTGTGCAATGTAATTTTAATATAAAGTTTAATAATAACAAAACCCTAATGCATTGTCAAAATGCTTACAACTTCCCATAAAGTAAAAAAATCACCTCATGGGCAACCAAGCAGCAATAGTCTTAATAGTTGGAAAGCCAATGATATATTGCTACATTTTTTCATTTATTTTCATGTTTCCAAATATACAAGGCAAGTTCTGTTTCACTCTCTCCCTACCCCATTTCATCATTTTGAACTTGAACTTCAAACCCATAAATGTTTTCTTCTATTAAAAAAGAAGCACTTTTAGTGTGAAAAGATCTTTATTTCAAATTAAAGAGCACAAGGTCTTACACAGCAGATAAAATTAGTGTTACTGCCCTCAGAGGTCAAGGTTAGCAAATTTTCTGGCATATACAAATTCATTATGAATAACAGATGGACTGAACGGCCTGTAAGTGCAGCTGTAAGGTCTCACGGTATAATTCCCTTTGTTGATCCCACTGACAAAATTATTAGGTTCCATTTTAAATTGAAAATAATAGCAGCTTTTCCAGAAGATCTAGCTCCCAAAATTGTATCCAGAACTCATCTGTCTAAGATCTTAAGTTAAATACCTTGTATATCTATATCATTATAATCAATATTTCTGACAACCACAGCGTAAGAAATTTAACCTCAGCTAATAGTTTTTCTCATCATGAAATCAAGTGAAATACTATATTTTTGCTCTCTTCATAAATAGAAAATGACCACACACTACAAACACTTTATTCATGTTTACTGATTATATATACAGAGAATATTCAATAACCAGAACTCACCATTTGCAATGCTATACTTTAAATTATAATATAACCCCTACTACAAAAGCTATCTGTTGACCCAAGATAAAAAACTGTCTCTAGAGTTTAAATACATTAGAAATTATTAAAAAAAAAAAGGGGGGAAGTTAGAAAGTGGTCTTCAAATGCTAAAAACCTAGAAGAATTCTCCAACATCTGCTCTCTTATCTCGACATTTGCTTCGAGCTTTTGTTCGAGCTTTGAAGGCGGCAGAATTATATAAATGCTGAAATGAAGAAAAGAAAATACAGGTGAGCCACTAAGGCTTCAGATATTCTTATAAAGTTAAAAAAAAAAGATAAATAAAAAAATCACAAAGGAAAGAAATGAACTAATTTGACTCTAGAAATATTTTAAATGTTTATAAGACAGACACAAAAAATGAGGGGGAAAATTAACACATTATAGTTCATGGCTATTCTGTATGAAAAAAAATAGTCAAACATGTAAAATAAAATACCAAGAAAATTCCAGCCAAAAAAATTTTAAAAAGTATAAAAACATTTATTCTGATCAAGGAAAAGACAAATCATGAATTAATGTGGACAAAATACTCAAATTTGCTGTTAATTAAAATAATAAGGAAAAATATCATAAGGTTTCATTCAAACTAACAAATTTCTTAAATTATAAAACCCAATGCTGTCAAATATGTGTGTAATCGCTACATGCTTTCATTCACCACTGAAAATAATTAAAAATGATAGAATTATTTTGGAAGGTAATTTGGCAATGCATATCAAAAAATCATAATCAAGCCCTGTAGTCCCATGCAAGGATTTCTTCCAAGAAATAATTCAAAAGAGAAATTATGTGAAAATATTAGTATTTATTAAAAACAGTTTTAAAATACCCAACAATCAATTATATGACCATCAAAATGATTAAATGTAAAGATTCTTTATAATATACAATTAAACAATTCAGACCCACTAGGATGGCTATAATTTAAAACAAAAATAAAACCAAAAAAGTGTTGGTAGGGATGTCAAAATTTGAACTCTTATACTGCTAGTGGGAATGCAAAATGCACTACAGTCACTGTAGAAAACAGTTTGGTGGTTCCTTAAAAAGTTAAACACAGAATTACCACATGACCAAGCAACTCCACTCCTAGTTATACACCTAAAAGAATCAAAAACAGGTGCTCTAACAAAAACTTGTGCATATATGTTCATAGCAGCACGATTTACAAGGGCCAAAAAGTGGAAACAAGCCAAATGTCCACCAACTAATGAACAGATAAACATGTGGCATATCCACACAATGAAGGATTACTTGGCCACAAAAAGGACTGAAGTAATGACATGCTACAACATGGATGAACCTTGGCAACATTATGCTAAATGAAAAAAACCAGTCACAAAAGGTCACATTATATGATTCTATGTACATGAAATATCCAGAATAGGTAAATCCATAGAGACAGAATGCACATTAGTGACTGTCAGCAGCTGGGGGGGAGAAGAGGGGAGGGGAACGGAGAATGAATACTTAATGGACATAAGGTTCCTTCTGAGGTGGTGAAAATGTTTGGAAACTAGATAGTGGTGACAGTTGTGCAACACTGTAAGTGTACTAAATGCCACTAAACTGTACAGTGTAAAATAGTTTATTTTATGTTATGTGAATTTTACCTTAGTAAAAAAAATAAAAATATAAGGGTTTTTGAAATGTTAAATAAAAATAATATTAACCACTATTTAATGTTACAAACTCTCTGAACACATTTGTTTCCTCATTTGTAAAATGAATCTGGTACTTACTAAGTTTAGGCTCAGTTATCTGATATGAAAGAAGCACTGTGTAAATATTTATCCTTAAATATATAAACTTCATAGAGCAAAAGGAAACAAAAAATGAAAATAGCTTCTATGTTAATAGGATTATGGATAAAAATATTTCATCATAACCCTCCATACTCTAAATGCAGTGAAGTTTCTATACTTTTAGTCCAGCTATTCTGTGTCCGAAACATCATGAGAACTAAAATCTCACAGACATAGCTAAATATCTATCACCTGGCAGAATCAAAGCTTTGGCTCCACTTTTCTTCTGTGAATTTAGTTCTATTGAAAACAAAACCAAACCTACCCTTTCAAAACGAGAAATCTTCATTGTTTTAAGTGTTGCAGCATCAAGCATCACTGGGGGTCCAAGTTCAAAAACATTGCGAAGGAATTCATTTGACTTAAATAAAAGAGAAAGGTAGTAAGGCTCAGTATTAAATATCAGCTCTTTTTTTTTAACTACATAAAGTGAAATCTGGTTAACAGAAGTTATGTAGAGCTTATAAATATGAACGTAAGTCACTTATTTTCTTTCTGTTTCTCATAAGACCAAATTGTTTTCCAATGTCTTGAATTCAAGAAAGCTATGTCAAACTATCTGCTTTCCTACAAAGATATCAAGTGTTTCAACAGCTATATAGATGCTCCACTAGGCTTACACAGTACAAAAACAAACAGAAGAATTTCATATTTATTCAATTTAACTTTCAAAAATAAGTTTGCTATTTTGCATATCATATGCTGAAAACATTCTGTATATTGAAACTAACTTCAAAAGCCAGTTAAGTAAGGTAGATTTAAAACTCCTCCTTAATTTAAAAGCAAACATACAGAAAGGATGTCACCCACTCACCTGCAAGTGGTACTGCATCCCTGATCCAAGAACCTCCTTAAAGGTGTCATATGTATGTTTTTTGACCCAGCAATCAATATACATGCGTTCAGGACCAAATTTAACAGTTTCTGTTGGAAAATCCCGTTCCTGGCCAAGAGAAGAACAAAAATTATAAGAGGAACCAAAATGATCTAAAGAGATCCTACATAAACACAATTTCTAAACAGACATATATATGTTGAAATGAATACTATGGTTTAAACTGATACCTCCATCCCTGAAATATGAATAGACTAGAAAGTGGAAGTACTATCCCACATATAAGGGTGTAGAATTTGCCTAGTTGTGGTAGACTTGAAGACACAACTAAGTCTGGATAAATATTAACGGCAAAACCACCTTGTTGTGAATGTTTTTAAGTTTCAAAAGCACTCAACAAACTTGGTGAAAAAGTCAGATATTTGTACTGGTCTAGGATTGGCAGGGGCGGAGGGAGGGGAGGTTACAGGACGAGTCAGAAAGACAAGATATCCTCACAAGCCAGTGGTGAAATTGGGGGAAGCAGAAATCTAGGAAAGGAAGGGAAGATAAATGGGGTTTACAGACCAACCACCAAGGAGTACCTATTACAGCATTAAGTGGCCTACCTCTACCGCCCTCAGGATGTCTCTGAACACCGACCGCTGCTTTCTCTTGTCCACTTTGGCCCGGTGCTTATTTCCATCTGTAGCCAAAGCCCTAAGCATCTGAGTCAAAGACTCCATGTCTTCGTAAAAAAAGTCCTGGTCAGAAAAAAAAAATTTGATTTTGTTTGTGGTTTGTTGTTTCTTTCCCCCCAAACTCTTCTAGAGTTAACAAAAAAACAGTCCACCTTGGAAATATCCAACAGGGTTACACAGAGCAACGCAAATCTTTGAGCTATTTAGAGATCTTGGCACAGATACACACATAAACACTTATTGTCATGCAACAATTTAATCCAGAAATGTTGCCTACAAGATGATACACTACCACCAAACAATGAACATTCCTCTTCCAAGTATAACCACATGCATTCAACCAATGCTTACTGTGTTCCTACTGTATTCAAGACATTACTGGGATTTCCAAGTTCAGTGATAGTCAGATACACATAAACCAATACAGCTTCTACCCCCTGGCTCCCTAGTCCCCAAAGCACAGTCCCCAAAGCACATATTCCCAGAATTCCAAATATTCTTATTCCAAAAGGGCAAGCTATCAGTAATGCTTTTTAAAGCACCTAATTTCTAATTTATTGGCCATATTTCAAATAAGCAACCGAGTATTTACATCAGGTGCACAACTCAAGTGATTAAATTATTTAAGAAAGGAAGATATTTTAATCCCTTTTGGAGGGAAGCCACAAAATGTATTACTATTTGCTATGACCATAAGTTGACTATGGGCTTCCTTTTTACAGTTTAAGTGGCTATACTTTGAAAGTCTCTTTATTTTGGGTGTTTTTACTCCCTGATTAAATTTTACAACCACATTAAACTAAAAGATGATTCCAAGTTCTTTAGCTGACCAAAAACTAGAGCAGACACTCATGGAAGCCAGAAGGTGACCCATCTCCAGTTCTAGTTATTAATGCCTATTTAACATTTTTTGCATTGGTGGTAACAATCACTTAACTTATTCTATTAAAACAAGCAGCTCAGACTTCCCTGGTGGCGCAGTGGGTAACAGTCCGCTTGCCAATGCAGGGGATACGAGTTAGATTCCTGGTCCGGGAAGATCCCTCATGCCATGGTGCAACTAAGCCCATGCGCCACAACTACTGAGCCTGTGCTCTAGAGCCCGAGAGCCACAACTACTGAGCGTGCACACCACAACTACTGAAGCCCGCACACCCTAGTGCCCGTGCGCTCTGGGGTCCGCATGCCACAACTACTGAGCCCACGTGCTACACCTACTAAAGCCCGTGCACCTACAGCTCGTGCTCCGCAACGAGAAGCCACTGCAATGAGAAGCCCGCGCACCACAACCAAGAGGAGCCCCCGCCTGCCGAAACTAGAGAAAGCCCACATGCAGCAACAAAGACCCAACGCAGCCAAAAATAAAAAAATTAAAAAAATAAAACAAGCAGCTCTTATTGTAGGCATTCTTCACACTGTATACATAATTGTTCAATCTCAAAAAATATAATTTCTTTTAATGTCTAAAATGAAAAAAATTATTACACTCATGGAAAATAAGCTTGAAATTAACACAGATATTCTTAATTTAAAGTATTTTTCTCATTGCCAGTATTTTACAGATTGTACACTCTTAACTGTTCTAACAAATGTTTTCTTCAAATGTTCTGATTCAACTTTCTATGTCTGAGTTAGCTGGAAATAACACCTGTCAAGAAGATTTTCATCTAGAAAAGCAGGTACCAAAGCTGATAAGATGTTATTAAAACAGTCCAACGATACTTTGATCTGTACATTTAAATTCCAAAAAATTTGATTCCATCATAACAAAATGGGAATCATTTTACTGCTAGAAACAAATAAATTTCAGGGACTAGAAGTTCTCTACTCATTTCACTGACTACTTGTTCTTTTGTATATTCTCAAAAAGAAAATTTATGGAAGATTTAAAAATACATATATGGGAGAATACACCAAAAATTAACAAGACTCTATGCATTACCTTAATTTGTTCTAAGAACTGGGAACTACTGCTAGTGGTCTCAACAATCTCACCTCCCAGCATACATCTGGCCATGTCTAAAGACATTTTTGGTTATCATCATCTGCCAGGAGGTGCTACTGGCCTCTAATGAGTGGAAGCTAGGGAAGCTGCTAAACATCCTAAAATGTACAAGACAGCGCCCCCTCCAACAACAAAAATTATCCAGCCCAACATATCAACAGTGCTGAAGTTGAGAAACCCCACGGTAAATAATCTTAGCAATCAATAAAACTCAATCTAGTTAACAGAGTCTGAACCACTGAGTTGAATATAGTACTTGTGAAAATAAATATTAAGTACTGTAGGGAAATGTCTCCATAAAGTGCCTGTGCTTTAAAAAGAAAGAAAACATAAAATATAACAAAAATAGTCCATAAACAGCATCCAAAAGCCAATTTACTGAAGTTTGGGATAACTGCATAGTAAAACTCTACACTCAGGGACAAATGAAAACTGGGCTCCTAGAGGGACAAATACCTAACTCCTATCAATAATGAAAAGAAAACTGCATAGTCATTGCCATACAACGGGGTCAAAAGTCCTAGATCAGAACCTCAAGCCTACTACTCACTACATCAAGTTTTAAAAATTACGAATCTGTTTCATCACCTGTAAAATGAAAATATCCACCCTCCCACCACCTGATAGTTTTAAGGATTAAATAAGACAGGAAATATAAATTTGCCCAATAAATTATGAAGCATGAACTATTATATCAATATTCTAGATTTAGAGGAATTTACATAGAATTGGACTTTTAAAAAATCAGTGTAATAATGACAGCTATATGAGGAAGTTTATTGTCATACAAAACAGGTTTTGCAGTCAGAACATCTATGTTTGAATCACAAACATCCATTACTTAGACATATATAACCTTGGGCATAATTACATTAGCAATCTGTGTCTCGGGGGATAGTTAATACCACCCACATCTCACAGGTTTATTTAAGGCCTAAGTAAAATATATTTATATATTCTAAAAATATATTAAACACAGTACATAAACATCCATTATGCTACAGCTCTTTTATGATATAGCCTGTTTCAGTCTAACAATATAAATGCTTCAAACAGGTCAGCTAAAGATAGTTATTTCATACTAAAACAACTGTAAGTTAAATGGTTTCAAAAGCTGAGTGGCGTTAGAATGAAATGAAACCACAGAAAACTTTTAGAAGAGTTTAAATACACAGGATGAGATGCTTAAGGTCACAAAACTCATCCCCCAATCTAGTATTTCTATACAGAAGTCACTGGAGCACTGACTGTAAACAAAATGAAATAAGCTGGATCTTGCACAGCTGTCCTACGTGTTAAAAAATAATCATAAGGGGGCTTCCATGGTGGCGCAGTGGTTGAGAATCTGCCTGCTCATGCAGGGGACACGGGTTCGAGCCCTGGTCTGGGAAGATCCCACATGCCGCGGAGCAACTAGGCCCGTGAGCCACAACTACTGAGCCTGCGCGTCTGGAGCCTGTGCTCCGCAACAAGAGAGGCCGCGATAGCGAGAGGCCCGCGCACCACGATGAAGAGTGGCCCCCGCTCGCCGCAACTGGAGAAAGCCCTCGCACGGAAACGAAGACCCAACACAGCCAAAAATAAATAATAAAATAAATAAATAAATAAAAAATAATAATAATAATCATAGGGAAGCCTAACATTAAAACAGAATTTGATCTCTCCCCACTTCACTGCAAAGCGCTGACTACTATTTCTAGAATGGTTTTATCTGACTCTACTCAACTACAAAGACTTTTATTCTTTTCATTCCCTGCTAACTGAGGCAGAATGTCTCCATCAGAGTATGGAGACATTTTTACATGAGTCAGTTATCCTATAAACAAAGGCAAGAAATGAGAAGCACGTGGGGTTGTCCTTTCTGGAAATATAAAATCTAAGTGATTAAGGCCTGGGGAGTGTGTTGTGAGTCTTCAGATTTTCTTTTCTTTGTTTCCGCTCTGTCTCTCCGTCCTGAAGCACTTCCCCTGTCAGCTTAGGTGGGGGACAGAGCAGGGAAAATTAGGGAAGGTCTGACTATACTATATTTTGGTATATTTTCCTGAATCAGCGTATCACAAGGCCCTCAGATCTATAATTCCACTCACTAAATAGCCCTTGTCTTAGTTTAAGTTACCCTAGAGAGCTCCTAAAAGGCCACTACTAGAGTATTAGTAAGAGGGAGGTAATACCTGATTCATTTAATAGTGCAGGAACTGCTACCACTTACACTGTACTTGGCATGTGTTCCCAAGAACCGTATTAGGTAGTGACTATTATTATCTCCATTGTAAAGATATGGACACTGAGGCATAGAGAAGTTGCCCAACATCATCCAGCTAATAAGGGTGGAAGACAGAATTTGAACCCAGGCAGAGCAGCTCCTAAGTACACTCTTTACCTGCTTGGTTACATGGCAGACACACAAAGTAAACTAAGGGAGCTCTCACAAACGAAGGATTACTAATTCTTCATATCAACTTTGAACAAATAGCTATTATTAATATTTCACCAACTCATTCTTTAAAACCCAACCTAAAACCCAGCTCTTCAGAGAGTTTTTTACTAAGTCTCCCAGGCTGATTTCATCACATTGCTAGATTTCCAGGTTAATAATAACACAAAATAATTAATGTTAGCAAAAGGCTCTGAATAATTTGATGCCACAAATGTGCTACAAAAACCTAATTTAAATCAACCTATGGTTTAACTAACTTTTTGAACACCTTGTAACTACACTAATCCACCACCAGACACTCCCCTCCTTTCAAAAAACCTAACAAAAATAGCAAAGAGTGCTCGCTTCGGCAGCACATATACTAAAATTGGAACGATACAGAGAGGATTAGCATGGCCCCTGCGCAAGGATGACACGCAAATTTGTGAAGTGTTCCATATTTTTAATCATAAAGATGAGATCAGAAATAAATGAAAAAGAAATGAAGGAAACGATAGCTGAGTTCAATAAAACTAAAAGCTGGTTCTTTGAGAAGATAAACAAAATTGATAAACCATTAGCCAGACTTATCAAGAAAAACAGAGAGAAGACTCAAATAGAATTAGAAATGAAAAAGGAGAAGTAACAACTGACACTGCAGAAATACAAAGGATCACAAGAGATTACTACAAGCAACTATATGCCAATAAAATGGACAATCTGGAAGAAATGGACAAATTCTTAAAAATGCACAACCTTCCGAGACTGAACCAGGAATAGAAAATATGAACAGACCAATCACAAGCACTGAAATTGAAACTGTGGTTAAAAATCTTCCAACAAACAAAAGCCCAGGACCAGATGGCTTCACAGGAGAATTCTATCAAACATTTAGAGAAGAGCTAACACCTATCCTTCTCAAACTCTTCCAAAATATAGCAGAGGGAGGAACACTCCCAAACTCATTCTACGAGGCCACCATCACTCTGATACCAAAACCAGACAAAGATGTCACAAAGAAAGAAAACTACAGGCCAGTATCACTGATGAACACAGACGCAAAAATCCTCAACAAAATACTAGCAAACAAAAAAAAAAAACAAAAAAAACAAAAAAAACAAAAACAAAAACAAACAAACAAAAAATACTAGCAAACAGAATCCAACAGCACATTAAAAGGATCATACACTATGATCAAGTGGGGTTTATCCCAGGAGTGCAAGGATTCTTCAATATATGCAAATCAATCAACATGATACACCATATTAACAAATTGAAGGAGAAAAACCATATGATCATCTCAATAGACGCAGAGAAAGCTTTCGACAAAATTCAACACCATTTATGATAAAAACCCTCCAGAAAGTAGGCATAGAGGGAACTTTCCTCAACATAATAAAGGCCATATATGACAAACCCACAGCCAGCATCATCCTCAATGGTGAAAAACCAAAACCATTTCCACTAAGATCAGGAAGAAGACAAGGTTGCCCACTCTCACCACTATTATTCAACATAGTTTTGGAAGTGTTAGCCACAGCAATCAGAGAAAAAAAGGAAATAAAATCCAAATCGGAAAAGAAGAAGTAAAGCTGTCACTGTTTGCAGATGACATGATACTATACATAGAGAATCCTAAAGATGCTACCAGAATACTAGAGCTAATCAATGAATTTGGTAAAGTATCAGGATACAAAATTAATGCACAGAAATCTCTTGCATTCCTATACACTAACGATGAAAAATCTGAAAGTAAAATTAAGAAAACACTCCCATTTACCATTGCAACAAAAAGAATAAAATATCTAGGAATAAACCTACCTAAGGAGACAAAAGACCTGTATGCAGAAAATTATAAGACACTGATGAAAGAAATTAAAGATGATACAAATAGATGGAGAGATATACCATGCTCTTGGATTGGAAGAATCAACATTGTGAAAATGACTCTACTACCCAAAGCAATCTACAGATTCAATGCAATCCCTATCAAACTACCAATGGCATTACAACAAAAAATTTCACAATTTGTATAGAAACACAAAAGACCCCGAATAGCCAAAGCAATCTTGAGAGAGAAAAAAAGGAGCTGGAGGAATCAGGCTCCCTGACTTCAGACTATACTACAAAGCTAAAGTAATCAAGACAGTATGGTACTGGCACAAAAACAGAAATACAGATCAATGGAACAGGATAGAAAGCCCAGAGATAAACCCACGCACATATGGTCACCTTATCTTTGATAAAGGAGGCAAGAATATACAGTGGAGAAAAGACAGCCTCTTCAATAAGTGGTGCTGGGAAAACTGGACAGCTACACGTAAAAGAATGAAATTAGAACACTTCCTAACACCATACACAAAAATAAACTCAAAATGGATTAAAGACCTAAATGTAAGGCCAGACACCATCAAACTCTTAGAGGAAAACATAGGCAGAACACTCTATGACATACATCACAGCAAGATCCTTTTTGACCCAGCTCCTAGAGAAATGGAAATAAAAACAAAAAGAAACAAATGGGACCTAATGAAACTTCAAAGCTTTTGCACAGCAAAGGAAACCATAAACAAGATGAAAAGACAACCTTCAGAATGGAAGAAAATACTTGCAAAGGAAGCAACTGACAAAGGATTAATCTCCAAAACATACAAGCAACGCATGCAGCTCAATATCAAAAAAACAAACAACCCAATCCATAAATGGGCAGAAGATCTAAATAGACATTTCTCCAAAGAAGATATACAGATTGCCAACAAACACATTAAAGAATGCTCAACATTATTAATCATTAGAGAAATGCAAATCAAAGCTACAATAAGATATCATCTCACACTGGTCAGAATGGCCATCATCAAAAAATCTACAAACAATAAATGCTGGAGAGGGTGTGGAGAAAAGGGAACCCTCTTGCACTGTTGGTGGGAATGTAAATTGATACAGCCACTATGAAGAACAGTATGGAGGTTCCTTAAGAAACTAAAAACATAACTACCATACGACCCAGCAATCCCACTACTGGGCATATACCCTGAGAAAACCATAATTCAAAAAGAGTCATGTACCAAAATGTTCATTGCAGCTCTATTTACAATAGCCAGGACATGGAAGCAACCTAAGTGTCCATCAACAGATGAATGGATAAAGAAGATGTGGCACATACATATACAGTGGAATATTACTCAGCCATAAAAAGGAACGAAACTGAGTTATTTGTAGTGAGGTGGATGGACCTAGAGACGGTCATACAGAGTGAAGTAAGTCAGAAAGAGAAAAACAGATACCGTATGCTAACATGTATATGGAATCTAAAAAAAAAAAAAAAAGGAAAATGGTCATGAAGAACCTAGGGGCAAGATGGGAATATAGATGCACACCTACTAGAGAATGGACTTGAGGGTACAGGGAGGGGGAAGGGTAAGCTGGGACAAAGTGAGAGAGTGGCATGGACATATATACACCACCAAACGTAAAATAGAGCTAGTGGGAAGCAGCCGCATAGCACAGGGAGATCAGCTCGGTGCTTTGTGACCACCTAGAGGGGTGGGATAGGGAGGGTGGGACAGAGGGAGACGCAAGAGGGAAGAGATATGGGGACGTATGTATATGTATAACTGATTCACTTTGTTATAAAGCAGAAACTGACACACCATTGTAAAGCAATTATACTCTAATAAAGATGTTAAAAAAATAAAAATCACAATGAGGAATCACCTCACACCTATTAGGATAGCTGTCATCGAAAAGACAAGAGATAACAAATACTGGTGAGGATGTGGAGAAAAGGGAACACTTGTGCACTGTTGGTGGGAATGTAAATTGGTGCAGGTACTTTGGAAAATAGTATGGATGTTCCTCAAAAAATTCAAAATAAAATTCCTACTGCAAAAAAAAAAAAAAAAAGCAAACAAAACACTAGGTTCTGTTTTATAACCCAGTTATATATTCCATATATACAATGGAATATTACTCAGCCATAAAACGGAACGAAATTGGGTCATTTGTAGAGACGTGGATGGATCTACAGACTGTCATACAGAGTGAAGTAAGTCAGAAAGAGAAAAACAAATATCGTATATTAACGCATATATGTAGAAAAATGGTACAGATGAACCGGTTTGCAGGGCAGAAATTGAGACACAGAAGTAGAGAACAAACATATGGACACCAAGGGGGGAAAGCGGCGGGTGGTGGGGGGGGGTGGTGTGATGAACTGGGAGACTGGGATTGACATGTATACACTGATGTGTATAAAATGGATGACTAATAAGAACCTGCTGTATAAAAAATGAATAAAATTCTAAAATTCCAAAAAAAAAAAAATAGCAAACAAAACGCTAGGTTCTGTTTTATAACCCAGTTCATTTTTGTCTTTGACAAGGACTTCAGTCAAATTAAATACATCTGGATGAGTTCTCCTGGCTATCACATATTATTTATTAAGTCAGAGAACATAAGATATGTAGGTAGTAATATATTTACATTTATGCAAATTTAAGCAAATTCAACACATATACTTTAAACTGCATCATTAGTTCACTTTTAAGATGCATTTCAAAGGAAAAAGAAAAGAAATTACCATTTCTAGTCAGTAGAGGAATACAAGATTAAAAACGGGGGCATCTGGCTTCTGTGCCTTGAGGTTAAGGAGCCATTAACTAGCTCAATAAAATTAAATGGATTGCTAAACTTCAGTCCTCCAATTTCTCACATAAGGAGACTCATTAGCTACGGACAGCATTAATAACTTACTTTTACCTCGTACCTGCTCTCTTTCAAAGTAAGGAGGGATGGGGGGGGCAACGAAACACAGGCCTAGAATGGAATGTGAATAAGCAAGGCAACCCAGAACATGTATTAATCTTATTTAGAATTATCCACTGTTAAATAAGTTCTTTAATTGCAGACAAAGTTTCATTCCAGAAATAGTCTTTCTCCTTAAATTAAGAAGCAGCTAGTAAGTAACCCAAGATTCACAATAGAGGTCACAAACCAGGGTGACCAAATGTCCCATATAGCCTAAGACAAAGGGTTTCCTAGAACACAGGACTTTTCAGTGCTAAACTTGGAATACCATCAGGATGGTGGAACACCTATTGGTCACCTATCACAAACTCAAATACCTTCAAAAGCCAAACTGTGGTTTAAAAAAAAAAACAACTATGAGTTGACAGTGGTAGAGAACTGCAAAGCACATGTCCCAGACTAAAGGGCCATGTTTATTTCCATCGTTGGCTTAAAAGTTAAACATAACAGTAACTAAACTCATCTGACTTAACCCCAAACCTATGCTGACTTAATATTTCATCCATCTGTCCAACATTTATTATAAAGCATCCATGCATGAATTACCTTAATGTGTCTGATGTCTGAGAAATCCAAGCAGATCCAAAAGACTATATGGGACAACTCTCTCCATAAGTAATAAGAGTATACCTAAACTTCAGTTCTGTAGGCAGCAACAATTAAGTATAATGAACTACACTTAAATATTGCTCTACCAACCCCTATTGGTTTATGCTCTTAAAAGTATTACATCACCGCTGCCAAGAAGCAGGACGATCAACCACTAGGTTCTCAGTGGGCCATGCTCTAAAGTTATCATCCACTTCTTAATTGTGAGGATTATGATGAAATAATGGTCCTTGTGATGCAAGGTTTTTGTTTTACCTATCAGATACTTACACTCTCTATTCCTCTGGCCAATTCAAACAGAAGTGCCAGAGATTCACCAGCAGCTATTCTCATGTTTACATCATCAGAAGAGAGGAGGCTTGGAAGTTTATGGAAATGCCTAGAAAATAGTCAGTCATTATTATGTGAACACAACTGATTATGTCAATAAATGTTGATTTTATAAAATAAGAAACTAAAAATACATACACCTCAAGCTTTTTCTTCACTTCATTGATTGGGCATATGGTCAGTAATAATGTCCACACGAGAAGCGAGCTGATATGAAGCGCTGTAGTAGGGGTGCTGCAGACAACATTAGTGTCTTTCTCTTTGAGATAGGACTTGGTGAAGATATTTTCCAAACACTGCAGAGTTGAATACAGCTCCTAATTTATAAGAACAGGATATAAGATACCATCTTAAATGAGAAATGTGCAAACAACTGGATTCAAAAGGTTGTCTACTTACAGTAATGTCATCTGTGGCAATAAAACAGCAAACACCAAAGCAAGTTGCACACTAAAAAAAGCAAAACGAAAACAGACATTAATGTTTGCCATTTTCTTATTAATTCTACATCTTCCTGCTTTTATAATTCAATGTGAAAAATTTCTCAACTACATGACTACATTAGGTCCCAAGTACAGTATTAAAAAGAAAGAAAGAATATAAGGTCAAAAGTTAAGGGAAGTGGGTTTTGGCTAAAACCCACTAAGGTCTGCTACTAAACTCAGAGTACGACTTTAGGAAAGTTACTCCATTTCTCTCAGATTTTCCTTCATTAATCTAGCAGATCATTTCAAACTTCAACTCAAAGACAGAGATGAAGTGTGGACATTTGAGATAAAGAAACCTACTCTATTAAAAACCTTTAAAACACAAATCTCAAAAAATTTAAATAGCTGTCCTCAAACTTCCGACTTAAAGAAGGATCTCATTAACTCAGATTTTACTTATTTTGGAATATGTTGAAAAGAGGGTGGGAATCCTATAATTGTTTATTTTTTTTGGGAGAGATGCTAAACAAGTGAGTACACAGTCCAAGATCACCAAGGCAAAGCTTACCTAATAAAACAGATTCAGAATATCTATATACAATCTACCTGCAACACAAATAGGAGCCATGAATTCTCAGAACACTGCTCTAACAAATTAATCATATAAAAACAGAATTTGAAATCCGTAAGGCTTTATTATTCTTCATTTCCCTTTTCCCCATATGTTATCACTAAAATTCCCTCATGTTGTTCCAAGTACCATTAAAGCTTAAAGCTTAAGTCTTTAAAGTCATCATTCATATGCCCAGGTTTCAGCTAGTTCTGTTCCAATAATATGAGGACACTTGTAATATTACTCTGCTTGGTGTCACTATTTTATTTTCATTAGTTTATCCTGGTAAAAATTGGACATTGTTAAAATTCAAAAGTAGCCTACACATTATTCTTAGCAAAGAAAAATTTCAATCTATCATCGCTTCTCCTAAGTAAGCAGCAGAAGCAAGGCCACATCTCTCCTTCTGATTACTATGAGAAATGGCAGATTAAAAATTAGGACTGCCTCCATTTAATAAAGATTCCTTCTGCTAATATGCAGAAGAATGTTAGTTTTTTTTTTTTAATTTTAATTCACAGCAAGAGTGAGAAGGATGAAGAAAGGGCCTTTAGATGACCACAACAAACTCACATGCAACCAAAATTAAGTGATCACCTCAAATATCTAATCAATAGTGTTTTCTGTCAAACATTTCAAATACCCCTATACTCCTGCACAATTTAAAAGTTGCATGAAACTACACAAAAAGGAAGAACAGAAAGGTAAAGAGCAAAAGCATGATTAAATATCTTAGGATTACTAACTATTGGGGGGCAGAGATTCTTATAAAGTCACCGAACTCCTATTCCTTTGCCTCTGGGAGAAAGAGCTAGACTAGTCCCAGCATCCATACAGTTGGTAAACCAAGGAACTCTTGGCAGAAGCGATGTGTCTCTGTCCTCTAGCTTTCCCCATCTAGCTACCATAGTTGCCATCTGAAAGGACCTATAGGTAGGGCAGAGCTGCAGGATGGATGCCTAGGGACCCTGCTGACTTGACTGGGCAGTGATATGAACAAGAAGTAAACTTTTATTAAGCCACTAAGACTTCAGGGTTTATCTGATACAAAGATTAATGTCATTTACCGTATGTAATACTAAAGAGGAAGCTAATTTGAATAATCAGTATTAAAAAGTTTTAAACTTAAACTGGTTCTCTTGTTAGGAAAACAGCTTAAGATTCAAATCCACTAAAATTAAATTTTTAAGATCTATTAAGACTCTTAAGATTCTTAAGATCCATAACATTCAAATCTTAAAATCCATTAAGATTCAAATCCACTTTCTAAATCCACTACAACCAACTCATGTTTCTGTGAATAAAGCAAAACATGTTCATGTGATCATTTAAATCACTTATTAGCACACCAAAAACCAACAACCAAAAACAAAAACAAAACCCCCAAAACCCACAGTCTGAAGTATTGCAAGTGGTATGTATCAATTAGAGAATGAAAGCTTTTCCAAACCCCAAAACCAGATGAATATTTCACAAGTCAGAGTTTCAGAGTTTCCTACATCTACCAAATTCACCTGTGTAACTATAGCATTCAGCTCTCTCATAAGGACTTTTAGGCCACAACAGCCAGAATTTTTTTTAAAAAACCACTCTATTACATTTCTTAGAATAAAAAATAACCACACAATAAACATTGTCTAGACCATTTCTTTCAGCTCCAATAAAAACCGGATCATCCTAAATAACTCAACATAGCACTGTATTTCATATCGGCAAATGATGTTCAATTTCAAAGATGTAGAAATCTTCTCTATATGGGATGCTCTGTTGAGTCTCAAAAAATTTAAGAGGGCAATTGTCATATTGAGCCTGCTCACTAAAATTAAAGACAAATGGGGGTGGTGGTGGGATGAACTGGGAGATTGGGATTGACATATAAACACAAATATGGATAAAATAGAGAACTTTTGAGAACCTGCTGTATAAATAAATTTAAAAAATAAAATTCAAAAAACAAAGGGACAAATGAGAATAAAATGTTAATAAAAAACCTGCTATATTTTTTAAAGATGCTATTTTCCTAGATCATTCATCACAAGGTCTGGCTGTCATGCCTAGACAGATCTATAAATTTAAAAATCCTATACTTACAGTTTGCCTAGCCTGGATACTAGCTGCTCCATCACAAATTATTTTCTTCAGGATTGGTCCAAGAGTCTTTAAAACCTCTTCACTTTCAATTCCAGGGCCCAACTGAATACAAAGAACAGATGCTAATGCTGCGGCTGCACGCTGCTCATCACCTTTACCTATAAAAGAAGCCACAATGCAACTATGACAAATCATTTTCAATAGACTTATTAAGGCAGCAATCTCCCAAATTTGTTCAATTTCAAAATAGCATCTACCAATTATGAAACTCGTAATATGCTCAAGGCTTTGACATGAGCTATAAATCTAGTGAGGTTAAAGAGCTCAGGGCTTCCCTGGTGGCGCGGGCTTCCCTGGTGGCGCAGTGGTTGAGAATCTGCCTGCCAATGCAGGGGACACGGGTTCAAGCCCCGGTCTGGGAAGATCCCACATGCCACGGAGCAACTAGGCCCGTGAGCCACAACTACTGAGCCTGCGCGTCTGGAGCCTGTGCTCCGCAACAAGAGAGGCCGCGACAGTGAGAGGCCCGCGCACCGCGATGAAGAGTGGCCCCCCGCTCGCCACAACTAGAGAAAGCCCTCGCACAGAAACGAAGACCCAACACAGCCATAAATAAATAAATAAATAAAATTAAAAAAAAAAAAAAAAAAAAAAAGAGCTCAAACTCTGGAAACAGACCTCGCTCAAATCCTAGATCTACCACGTATTAGCCAAATGATCTTCAACCAATTACTCTTATTCTCAAAACATTTCCTCATCTGTGAAATGGAGATTAACACCAATTTTAAGGGAGTAGTGTAACAGTTCAGCCAAATAATGCATTTCAAGCTGATCTGACTTTCCAAATCCTTCATGTACTCATGTACTCAAGTAGCCCTTGAATTAATCTGACAAGCATTTCAGATGTACACAGCCCATGAGGTAAACTAAACTTTCGGGGCTTCCTCCACCAGTGTTTTTTTTTTTTTAAATAAATAAGGGATTAAAAAATAAGGGATTCTTGGGAATTTCCTGGTGGTCCAGTGGTTAGGACTCCGAGCTCTTGTTGCCGAGGGCTCAGGTTCCATCCCTGGTCAGGGAACTAAAAATCCCACAAGCTGCATGGTACGGCCAAAAAATAAAAATAAAAATATTAAAAAAATAAGGGATTCTTTAAAACTATAGAAAATACGTTAATATAAAGGTAAATGTAAGTTAACTCTTGAGAACTGTATACACCAAAGGATTTGGGCAAATTTTGAACTTAAGTTATTATCTGATAAGTTAAATGTTTATGCAGGTTTTAAGAAATTTTTAAAGGTCACCTAGTCCAACTACCTTGTGGATACAGTTTCAGTGTAAACACTTTTAACAAAGCCATTGTAATATCTCAAAAAAGTTGGCTCTGTTATCAACTATACCAGTAACAAAGTATATAACTTTAGACCAGTCTCCTGTTTCCTAGGCCTTTCTTTTTCCTATACAGTGAGAGGTGGATTAGATCAAAGGTTTCCAAACACCCATTCTTGACAAAGCTTTCACCTGAAGCAAAATGAGAATAAGAACATAAAGCTAAGCACATTCGATTTAAAGGAACATGTGTGCTTCCTACACTTTTGGTGCTAGAAATATTTTGTTGATAAAGTGATAATGATAGTTGAAGCTAATTATTTTCATAATGTTCTTACTTGGCAAAATAATTAAGCTGGCAGCCCCAAATCTTTTTAAATCTGGCAGTTCCTAAAATTGAAAGTTTGATAATACTAGACTTAATCTTTAAGGTCTCTCTTCATTCTTAAAAGTTCTATGATCATAAAAGTTCTATGATCATACTATGAATTCCAGAATCTCCATTACAAAGTTCTAGAATTCAAATATTCCAAGGGATATCCTGAAATGATGTCATTGACAGGTATGATTGATGTTTTAAATAAGAAAATGAGGTAGATAATTATGATACTTTTTTAATTTTAGAAAAATGAAGTAGGATGGCTTATAAATAATACTTTTTGTTGACATCTGACACATGGTTTCAAGCCTTTCTTATATACAAAAGAATGGCAAACACCTCTTCTGATACAACTAAAGTTGATAATCCACCCCAATCCTTCCTAGTTTCGAACTGTTTATTACATAAACAAAACAAAGCTAACAAGTTTGATTTTGAGTTCTAACAAGCCTGGCGTATCCCCTGCCAATTACAAAGTTATAAGAGTGAGCCAGACTTCTAAGTGCTATTAACAAATATTACTGCACAGAAGGTAGCAAATTCCTTTTTAGTTCTGTGACTATGACTCAAAAATATGGACATTACCTTTTTTCAGGCAGCGTTCAATGCTATCAGTTAAAGTCATTCTTCTTTCCAGAATAAATTCATAAAGCATCTTTGAAGCCAGTACATTTTTAATACCTTCAAGAGCTGCCTGCCTTGTCTTCGCGCTATTTAAAACAAAACGTAAGAGAAAGGATATCCAGTTGGAGTATACCATCGGTCAATGAGACTTTTAAAAACTTACCTTATTTCCCTCTCAACTTTTTCTATTTATAGATTATTTAAAATCTAATCTTCATCAAGCTCTCACAGTTTTTCAATAATAATTTAATTTTCATCTACAACTCACCTTATTACACAAAAGATTTTAAGCTACTCTATATCATAATGTTTTCTGTTTATTAGTTTAATAACCACAATGTTAAACGACCACATAGAATTTTATAGTTTCAATGTATAAGACATGTTCTCCTACATTACATATTCAGGTAAACTCACACTTTTTTTAACACTACAGAAGTCTAGAGTTCTTGTTTGAATCTTCTGGGCTTTTTAATTCCATTTGTTTTAAGTTGGTTCTAGAGCTACTGTTAAGTAAGAAAACAATTTAGCTTTGATACTTTTTGAAGTTTAGTTATACTTTCTAGTTGAAGATTAACTTTTAATTCAACAAATCCACTTCAATTATCAAATACAGTTATGTGCTCTTATGCTGAACAACGACTAATCTTAGGCTATTAATCTAAATTCTAGTGGCGTGCTCCTATCTACTGATACATTAAAAGTCCAAAGGAATAAGAAACACTAAAATATACAAAGTAAACAAATCGAGCTTTAGAAAAACATAATGTTAAATGAAAGACCTGCACATATTTTAAATAAAAGGTGGCTGACGGAAATCACCCAGAAGAAAAGAGTTTCCAATAATTCCTACCTCTTATCCAGGGTCAGGTCAATGAATCCCTTCAACTTATACTCTAAGTCTTCTTGAGATCCTTCCTCATCGAGGACTTCTGGTCCTAAGGAATAATAAAAACCAACCACTGTAATTTAAATAGAAAAAAGCAGATAGGGAGCGGTAACAGTATACTTAGCTACAAGAATTCCTCCACCTAAATCATCCTTTTATCTAACGTTGCAAATCTTAACTGAAAACTCATACCATCTTCAGCAAAACTGGAAGGATCACTGTAACCACTGCAATGGCTCATTGTTTCAATTGATGCATCCTCATCACTAAAAGGTTGAACATTTCGATGCTGGCCACCTAATAGGTAAAAGACGGTGAAGGTAAGTGATTTTGTTGTCATATATGCAAATACTTAACTTGGGATTTTAAAATTTACTTACAAAAAATCCAGTAATAAAAACCCAAACTTATTTATGAGATGATTTTTTACAAAAGAATACACTTAAATTCCTAACATAAGTCAATTCACCTAATATGTATTTCAGAGCACCAACTGTTTACAATATACATCAACTTCAGAAATGTATCAATCATCTAACATGCAGCACCCGTTTTTGGTGATACAAAAAGTGGTATTACAGATGAAAAAACTACTTCAAATCATGACGACAATGAAAACAGACCATCATAAGAATAAGACGAATATATGTTCCAATGAGAATAACTGGGCTTAGGAAACATTAACTGGTGAATGGGTTAGTTTTTAGGTTACACATGTCTTATGTGAAGGGGAACTTAAGAAGTTAAGGGATGGTAGTTTTAAAGACAACTTGAATTGAGAGGGTCAAAAAAGGCTTAAAATTGAAGTTTTGGATGGGGATGTTGACATCCATTTTGGGGATCCAAAATGGCATAGAAAGTAATGATAGGAATTGGATGAAGTAATTGATCACTAAAGAACTACAGTGCTGATGAGATGTGTATGAAATTATAAAGAGCTCTGACGGGCTATTTGGGTGATACCCAGTGCAGTGAACTACAGGATTTTTGTTCCTGACTCATGGAAGTCGGAAGAGCTGAGAAGTCGTGTGAACTAGCGTGTGACTCACTTAAGAGGCAGGGCTTCTTAAGTGAGGACCACTTAAATGGTCCTCAAGCACTGCACAGAGGTCCTCCTTTCTCTTGGACAGTACTCTATGGCGGACTTCACAGGGCCATGTCCACTGGAGATAGAAGGCATCAATTTGAGAGTCTTTACAGAATTGCCTCATTTTTGCAAGTAAAGAACTATGGGCAAGGTGCAAGCTGATCAAGACTGTAGACATGGTGTGTTTAAAACTGGGACTTTGCTTCAAAGATTTTGAATTATTTAAATGAGCAATGTTTAAGATTTGACTTTTTTCACATGCCGATTTCAAAAGTGACTACAGTATTTTAAAAACCCACTTTACTGTGGTGACTAGTGACGAATTTGGATGATGACTTTCCTACTACGATGGGTGCACACGTGAACATTTGTTCCTAGTCACAAGTGCTGACACTCCTGTCACTTCCTTGGGAAAACTGATAGTGCCCTTTTAAAGTTTGTGTGAGTATTTTCCAGCAATAAAGAGCCAAGATTTAAGAACTAATATAAAAAAAAAAGTTTTGGTATTTGATGTAGGATAAAAAGATAGATAAAAGCCTGATAGATAAATTACCTTTAAAAGAAAGGTTCTAACAAATCCAACAGTTTTAAAATATCAGCGCTATTACTAAAAAATTAAAATCTTTTTTTTGGGGTGGGGATGGTGGTGTGCTGAATTGGGCAATCGGGATTGACATGTATACAGTGATGTGTATAAAACTGATGACTGATTTAAAAAAAAATCTTTTTTTTTAAGCTAGAATCTCTCACCTTCATTAACTTAAGGAGTAAATGTACATTCCTGGTCACTGTCATTTCTAGTCACTTTTGTTTTGTGGGAATTTTGTATTAATAGAAAGATTACCTAGTCATCAATTACATTGAGCACTGAGTTAAAATAAGTCCCAAATTCTGCCCCAAAAGTGACTTGAGTCAACTGATTTACCTCTGAGCTCGAATCAAAGATTGTAGCTAAAATTGTATCCTTAGGTACAAGGATACAATACAAACCTAAGATTGTATTCACTTAGGTCTCTATATTCAAGAAATCTGTATCATTTACTATATCATAAGATAAGCTTTTCAAAAATTCTCTAAGTTTAACTAAGCCTGTTGCTGGTTTTTTTGTTTTTTTTTTAAAATGGGGGTTGTCTTTTTTTTTAATCAAAACAGAGGTGAGACTTTAGCAGATTTTTAAATCAACACAGGAAGCAAGTGGCCTTCAAATCTGCCGGCTATCTGAAAGAGAATAAAGTGTGCCAATCAAAGTAGAGAGGCATAAAGAATAAACAATGAAACCAAGATCCCAAAACTTCTTAATCATAGTGCTTAGGACAGGAATAAACAAATAAACAAAGACCTATGACATTATACTCTATTTCTGGATCTCTCTTCATGTGTTTTCATGATTCGAAGTCATGCCAACAGTTGAGTCATCTACTTAACTTTTACTAACATTTATTCACAAATCAATTTACGTTTTTTATTTTTCATATTCAGCCTATTTTTAAACTGTCAAGAAGAGTTTCCTATCCAGGTCTCACATAGCTCCCTTCTCTAAGTTTCAATGATTTCCCAAGGCTCAAGGGAAAAAGAGATTTAAAAAAAAAAAAAAAAAAAAAAAGAGGAAAAAAATCCTGTATGAATGTCTGATATCTAGGTCACACTCACCCACCTTGTGATCCTAAGTACCATTAATGAGGTGGCACTTAGACACATAAAGTCCTTATTTCTTAGAGGGCTTACGTATTAACAAAGTTTTGTTCTTTCTTAAAAATGCCCTCTTCAAATTAAGTGCCACGAAAAATAAGCACACTTGAACAAAAGGTCAATTTTATTAGTTTCCTAGACCTGTCCACTAACTTAAAAAGCAGAGAATTTAAATGGGAAACCCAAAGTGATAGAGAGAAGTTGGTTATCTTTCGGCTGTACATGGGAAGATCTCATTTGAATCCCATTTCTTCTAGATGTCACTTAAAAATACCAGTAAGATAAGTGACTTTTAAGTACAAGTTTGTGACAATTTTCCACCTCTTCTACTCAACTATTATTTATTCATTTATTTATTTGAGTTAAGTAATATTCACAAAGAACCAAATGAAGCTTTTCAAAAAGTAAAGCTCACCCCCCAGGCCCAATCAGAGGCAAGCACAGTTAATAAGTTCTAGTATAAACTTCCAAAGATAGTCAAAGCATGTATAGTTTTATAAACTAATCAAAGAATTCTTTTCCTGATGATGAAAGGTCACAAATGAACCTCACGGTAAAATCTGAAAGGCAATCCCCCACTGCCTCCTGATATTATTCTCTAAGTACCAGGAAGGAAGGAGGCTGGACAGGAAAAGCTCCAGAAGGGAATAAAGGTTTGTTTGTGATTCAAGGAAGCCATTAGTAACATCATTACCATTTTCAAAATGACTTTAGCTTGCTGCATCTCCATCATTTGTTCCATCAACAAAAGGTAAACTTAAAGAAGAATAAAATTAATACGGACCTTCTAGACAGAATTTAAATGTTTACTTCAGATGAGGAAAGCTGAAGCAGAAAGGTAGAGAGGTATGTATCCTCAATTCACACAGAGCAACTAGATGCCACAACAAACTATGTATTTTATATCTTGATCAAGAATGAACTTCATGAACACCGAGAGCATTCAATGAAAATAAAGAGCGATATAAAGAAAAGGGAAAAAACTACATTTATAATAATTCATTCTTGTCAATTATTAAATATTTAATACATGATCACAAAGTTATCGTGCTGCTATAAATCCTATAGGAAAGCTTTTAAAATACCAGCTTCCAATCATCTTTAACAAGAAAATTGGCCTATTATTTACTTGCTAAAGAACAAAGGCATATCATTCTGAGGGTCAAAGTGGCAACTGTGTTGACAAGTATATATGGCTGGTAGTAGTTCCGATGTGATAACATCTGAGGATATTCCAACATTTAATTTCAAAGTTTCAACAAAGCAATTATTAAACGTGCTGATTTTACCCAGTTTAACACTAGCTTTCAGTATGCTGGGTCTCGTAGGGTTTTCTGCTTTAAGTCCTTTTCTCTTAGCCGTATAGTTAGGAGTAAAGAATCATTAATTCAGTTAAGCACCTACCCAGCCAGGAAAAGCTTCAACTTTTTTTCAAAGAGGAGACAAAAAAACCCTAAACTTTTGGCCAATTGCAATTTGAGCTCCTCACCCTTCCCGCCTATCCCGGGCTCCCATCAGAGAACCTATAGAATACAGCACAAAGGAGAACGCACTTTCTGCCCCGGGGAGTAGGAAGTCGCCTCGACTGGTTGTAGGAGAGCTGGGGGCTCGGGATTTGTGCGGGTGCCAGATAGGGACAGGAGCGGAGCCTACTCTGGGACAGTGGCCCCCAGCCTCCGACGCCTCCGCCAGGCCAGGTGGACACGCGGGATGCGCAAGAAGGCAGCGGAACGGGATACCACATGGGCGCCTCTGCGTCACCAAGCCCCACCACGTAAGGCCCAGGCCGCGTGACGCAAGAGCCAGTCCAAACCCGCCGGACGTTTAGCATTCCCGAGAACTCCATGTTGGAGCCGGGTGGTCAAAGGTGACCAGTGACAGCATAGACGGAACTCCGAGCCCGGACCCACCCTCCGTCAAGGAGAGCTCTAGAGAGCCAGCACCTGCCTCTGAGAACAGTTCCTCTCCTGCCAGCTCCCGGTCACCCCCGATGCCAACCCCTTCCCAGACCCAAGGACCCATTCGCCCCTCCCAGCCTCCACGGCCGGTGCCCGAGTTTGGCTCGCATGCCAGATCCAAATCGCGCGAGGTACGGCCACCGGGGCACGCTGGGAAGTGTAGTTCGCCGGCCACGGCAGGTGCCCCGCCGACGCAAACGTCTAGAGGAAAAGAACTACACCTCCCACGGTGCCCAAGGTTAAGAGACTTGCCAGCCTGGCCGGCAACTGGGATGCCGGCGGCGGGGATATCCTCGTACCTGCTGTCGCCGCCGTCGCTGCAGCTGCCCCTGAGCCGCCGCCACCACTGCCACCGCGATGGGGAGTGTTCCGCTTCTTATTCTTCGGCATCGTGGGACGCCCGGTGCCGCCTAAACTCGGAGCTTAGCGAAGATCAGCCGATGGAGCTGCACTTTTTACTCGTGCGTCTGTGCGGCGGGCGGCTGAGAGGCGAGTTTTCGACTAACAACAGAGGCGAGAAGCGGCGCGGGTAAGAGTGGGCGGTGGCGGCAGCAGAAATCCCCGTGAAGAGCTGTGATCGGAAACGATACATGTTTCTCTCTAGCGCGGAAGCTAAGGCGGGGCAGGCGAGGCCACGACGCCTTAAGTAGCAAGACCGCCGCCTGTCGTCACCATATGTGGGCGGGACTCGAACTCTCACTAGCCAATCCCTATAGACCTCCCCACCAGAGGCGGACTTAGGGCGGCCGAAGGATGCTGACTACCGATCCCATGCCGCAAGACTTCCAGCGGCGGGCAGGGAGCCGGTCTTCATTGCCGTCTTGAATTCTGGGAAATGTAGTCAGCCTTGGGGAGCCGGCTCCCAGCTCCTCCCAACGGGCTTTTCTACGCGCTTGCTTCGTTTCTCGAGACCCTTCCCCTGCCTCCCCGTGGTCCCGCCTTGGAATTGACGGAGGTGGTAGCCAGTGAGGAGCATGCCAAATGACGACAGCCCGCTTCCAACTGGGATTGCTTCCAGCTGTGAGCTACACAATGCGCATTGCTGGTCTGTCTCCAGAAGCTCGTGTTCTTCTCCTTAACCTTTACCCTACCTGCCTGTGGGCTCTGCCCAGGCTCAGCCATACCCCTCTTTAGGTACGTTTCCATGGTTTTAGTTGTTGAATTAGTTTAGCGATCATCAATATCTATCACTGAATTGTGGTTCAAAACATAGGAGCACCTCAATACATAAGGCAAATGCTAACAGCCATAAAAGGGGAAATCGACAGTAACACAATAATAGTAGGGGACTTTAACACCCCACTTTCACCAATGGACAGATCATCCAAAATGAAAATAAATAAGGAAACACAAGCTTCAAATGACACATTTGAAGACAGATGGAGTTAATATTTATAGGACATTCCATCCAAAAACAACAAAATACACTTTTCTTCTCAAGTGCTCATGGAACATTCTCCAGGATAGATCATATCTTGGGTCACAAATCAAGCCTTGGTAGATTTAAGAAACTTGAAATCATATCAAGTATCTTTTCCTACCACAATGCTATGAGACTAGATATCAATTACAGGAAAAAAAAACTGTAAAAAATACAAACACATGGAGGCTAAACAATACACTACTAAATAACCAAGAGATCACTGAAGAAATCAAAGAGGAAATCAAAAAATACCCAGAAACAAATGACAATGAAAACACAACAACCCAAAACCTATGTGATGCAGCAAAAGCTGTTCTAAGAGGGAAGTTTATAGCAATACAGTCCTACCTCAAGAAACAAGAAAAATCTCAAATTAATTGTGGTTCAAGGCTATGTGCCACCCCCCCCTTGAAAAAGATATGCTTTAATCTACTTAGTCATGTAGTTCCTGTATTTCTCCTACTCTAGACTAGAAAGATCTGGTGATTCAGATTTCTATACAAGAATGTGTCCTTTGTCAATTTTTCCTGCCAGTTAGGAGGTCAATCTGAGATAAGGATTGGGTTTTGGGAATTTAACAGCTGGTAAAACAAACATGAGCTATAAATACCAATACTCTCAGTGTTTTTTATTTTCCAAGGTGCGCCTAAGATCTCTGTCTTCCTTGGCACATTCGTCATGTATTTAGGACCTGTTTTTAAGTTCATGTATTATGCTTATGACAGACCAAACTCACTGACTCACCTCAATGTAGGTGACTCATCCCCCACTCCACCTCTCTCCTGAGTCCTTCTCTTAGTTTCTTTTCAATGGCAAGTAGCACATTTCCACCTGAATGTTCCATATGCACCTCAGTCCAGCATCTCTAATACTGTTTCCCTCTTCCTGTCTTCCCTTTGTGTGTTCACAGTACTACTGTCCTCCCATATGTCCAAATTCAAAAACTCAAAGTTATACCTGTTTCCCTAAAAACAATCAGTTTTACCATAAAACACCTAAATTCATGTCCTCTTCTCCAATCACACATGACCTCAGTTGGTGCCTGAGCATTTTAAGGGATCTTGCCAGTCATTTCACCATATTTAATGCATGATAATATTGCCAGATTTATTCGTACATCCCCTATTTTACTAATTCACATGGTTTAGTAGTTGCTCAAAAACATTCCTTGGTTCCCATTACCAATATATCCAATGCCAATCTTCTTCCCCTGGCCTGGACTCCCTCTTCAGCCCATCTTTCACTGCTTCCTGGTACACGCCGTGTGCTTCAGCCACACTGCACTGCTCCTCACTTCCAGTACACAGCTCTGCTGTCCTGCCTCCATTTTATCATTCACGTTGTCCAGTGCTATGTAATGTCCTTCCTTCCACGTTCACCTTGGAAAATTTTATCCATCTTTCAAGATCTAGCTCAAATTCAACTTCTTTCCTTCCTAAAGCCTCCAACCAAAATTGTTTCTTTTTCCTCACAACTCTTAAAACTCTTTGTAATGCTCTAATGGCACTTATTACACCCGCACAGGCCACACAGCCTATTCAAGGATGCTATTCAAAGGGCAATATTTCAGGGTTGCTTTTACTTTGTTTAATCCTGAAGCCGCAAGCAAACCAGATAAGGATGCAGGTTGGTGGACACAGCTCCCACTGATGCCCTTATATCATCCCTTCAGATGACTGTACGTCTGAAGCCCAGTGGCCTTGGCCCACACTGAGTGAGATGACCCCAGACTGGAGGATCATAGAATTATACCTTTCATAACCCCAGGCTCTTGGTCATCCAGAAACAACTCATACTACAAGTAAGGCAATAATTTTGCTACTCTGTGAGCCACATCACCCAGGCTTAATGTCCAGGTTTCAGGCCTTGAAACTTGTGCTTTGCCTACATTTGGGGCATGCTCCTTTTATCTACATCCATTCACATCCACTTGGACGTTTTTATTGGGCAGGCCTAGCTATGACCTACCACATCATATACATACTTGCTTTACATTTGTTTGTAAACACATCCGTCATCTCATGAAACTGTCAACTCCCCCAAAACAAGAACCCTGTTTGCATCATCTCTTTCCCTCATGGCATGTAAAGAAGTGTTATCTTTGTAATTATAGGGGGTCAGTATATGTTAAATGAATGTTTAAGAAATATTTGTTGACTAGCTTTTTCTGGGTCAAGAAAAGGCAGCAACATTACATACATGGAGTGTTACTTTTAGTATAATGAACTCTGAGAGATATTTTTGATAAAATCATCTTACTGTCTTTATGTCCATAGTTTAGTTCCAGATCAGTACAAGTGCCAGAAAGATTTAGCCATAGACGTCATAAAACAGTGGTCCTTAACTCAACGTATTGGTTTTGCAATATATTTGAAGAAATTAGAAGACTCCAAACAACATCAAATAAGCACAGAATAACTACAAATAACCAGGAGGGAAGAGGAACAGGACAAAGGGATTTTCTCCTAGCCAGACTTTGCCTCTGCAGGGACTTCTGCTTATATCTCATTGGCTACACTTTTGTCAAATACGATTCCTAGTCACAAGGGAGTCTAGAAGACAAGTATTTTTAATTAAGTTCGTTGATAATCAAATCTGAGGTTCTGTTGATGAGAATGAAGATCACGCCTATACGACAGGCAGCTAGCAGCGCCTCCCTTAGGTACTATGAGGCAAAGGTCTCCCTTGAAATGCTCTAATAAATATCACATATTTGTTACCAACTTGATGTTATGTGCTCCCTCATACCTCTTACTCATAGGAAGATGTATCCTCCTCCTATAAACACAACCTAATCCAGTTTAATATTCCACCTAACAGGTATCACCATCATGGTAAGTATATTCAGATGTTGCAAAAATAAATCTTACATTAATCTGAATTTGTGGACTTGAGAAGAGTTCTAATCTCTCATGGGGCATATATATTGAGGATTTTGGTTCAAAAACAAGTCACACAAGACTTGGTATTCAAACCTCCCTTGAAGACATGAACATGAAAGGATTTCTTTGACTGACTTTAGTCATGGCTTCCTTGGGATTCTTTGCATAGCTTTAAGCAGAAATAAATGCCTCCCAGATTCTCCATCTAAGACTTGTCATCATCCGGCTCCTGCCTGTCTCTCTCAACTCACCTCTTATCCCCTAACAAGGCCCTTCCTTCCTACCAGATGGGATGTCTCGAAGGTCTGTGAGGTCACCATGCTCACACAGGTTTGGTACCTGCCCACCTCTCCTTCTCGTCTCAGGAGCCTCTTCTCACCCATGCCAATTCAGACACACCTCAAGCATCTTCTTTGCCAACTCAAAATACAGAGTTCATTCCCCCTTAAGACTTTTGTAACAGCTCCTACCCCCACCTGATGAGATCATCAGCTGAGCTCTCTACAGTTGCCATTTAAATCTCAGCCTTAATGACAGCTCCCTAGCGATGCCTGTCCCACCCTCCACTCTCATATACCCCCTCGCCCAACCCACCACCACCCTGCCTGTGTTATTATCCCAAAGCACATCTCACTACCTAATGTTTTTCTAGTACAATTATCATCGTCTCTCTTCCCTACCAGAATGTTAAGATTATGAGAAAGGAGGTTTTGTTTGTTTTATTTACTGCTCTTTCTTCAAGTTCAGTATTGGAAGTTGGTAGCTATTCAATTTGTGTTTACTGAATGAATAAATGGGTAAATAGTTGAATGTCACTGCTCTGCCTGAAACATTGTCCACAATCTTCCCCCTCATCCTTTAGGTCAGGGTTCCCCAACCCCCGGGCTGAGGACCGATACCGGGCTGCACAGCAGTAGGCGAGCAGCGGGCGAGTGAGCGAAGCTTCATCTGCTGCTTCCCAGCTCTCGCGTTACCGCCTGAACTATTCCCCCACCACCACCCATCTGTGGAAAAACTGTCTTCCACGAAACCAGTCCCTGAAGCCAAAAACGTTGGGGACCGCTGCTTTAAGTCACAGATTCTGAATATCCCATCCCTCACCCCATCTCATTTAAGTGTCTCTCTTCTGTGTGCCTATAGTACCTTCCCTATAATAGCATTAATTATATGTATTATAACCCTTGATTACTTGTCCGTGTCCCATCAGTCACAAAGTGGGCAAAGTTCAAATTTATTATCCCTGAATCAGATGCCGGGCTTTACAAGCACACGTAGCACGTTTCTGCAAATTAGAAAGAGGCCAGGGCACCCAGCTTGACGAGTGCTAATGGGCTGGAATGCACCCCCCTCACTTCAGCAGGGAGCAACCTGTACACCTGTACATAGTGGCCCTGGTAGACACTAACTGTTTAATTCAATGAGGGAGTGAATTTCCTCTATATCTTAGTTTCTTAAAGGCAAAGAAACTAAGGTGGGGGAATGAATGAGACTTAACAATTATCAAAAGCCTGCTCTGTCGCTGGTACTATTCTAGGGTATTTTTTTTTAAACCACTTTATTGAGGTATGATTGACATATAAAAAGCTGTACATGTTTAATGTATACAATTTGATGAATTTGGATATAAGTATATACCCATGAAACCATCAGCAAATCAATACCGTAAACATATCCATCATCCCCAAAAGTTTCCTCTCACCCTTGTGTGTGTGCACGCACACGTGTGTACTTGTGTGTTAACATTTCATTCTAGGTTCTTTTCACACATCTCATGTACTTCTTACAACACCCCATGAAGGAAAGATTAGTCATTCCATTTTGTGGATGAAGAAATGGGCTCAGAGAAGTTTTGCAACTTTCCCAAGGTCATACCATTGGTAAACAGTGAGCCTGTGATTAAAACCCAGGCCCATCTGATTTCAAGGTTGTCCCTGGCTGGCCTTGGCTACACGGGAACCTGACTGCGTGTTCCCAGGAGTCACAGGTTATGTATGAAGTCCTGCTAGGACAGGCCCATCTGGGCAAAATCTTGCCTTGTTCCTTTTTTTCAGTGTCTCTCAGCCCCTAGTGTTGTTGACTGCCTGATGACTAGCAGATTTAGATTTTTCTGATACTTCTAAGGCTGTAGCAGAATTGTATTATCAAATAGCAATGTTAATCAAATAATTTTTTAAAAATGGATTATCACTTGTTATGTTTTTGGTTACATTGCTTTCTCAACATTTGCAAGTTTTGCTTTATTGCCAGGAATGGTGGTAATGCAACATGCTAAATTTGAGGTCCCTGTTTGTTTCTTTTAAGAAAGGATACAGTGGCAAATTTAGTTAGAACGCTTAAGCCTTAAAATATATTTTGTTTGCCTTTTTTCTTATTTAGGAGTTATTTCTTTGTGGTGTTCAGTTTTGAAATTGCATACACTTTCTCTAATGAAATTTCTGACAAATAAAAGACAGTAAGGGTAAGTTCAATTATCTTTTTCTAAAAAGAGAATGTTGCTTATCTCACAAAGCTATGGTATTATCCCTAATAGAGTATAAGGCTGTGTTAGAAAAGTAACATGAGCCGTAACTACCACTATATGCACAACCAGGCAGTAATAGTTATGACTTCCTGTGTTGGAAGAGCTTTTCATGGCAACAGCACACGTATGAATTATCTTTTCTTTCAAGCTAAAGATACCATTGGACTTTTTTCATTTGGATATCCTCTGACACTTCATACCAAACATAATCAGAATCAACTTGTTCTCTACCGATCCCTCTATCCTTATACAACCAGTTCTCCTTCCCTGCTTTCTCTGTATATGTTGGCACCAATCTCCTGGCCAAACAATCAGGGAATCTTAAAGTTGAAAAATACTTGAGAGCTAATCTACTTCAATCTCCTGCCTCATCTAGAAACACTTGGACAACATGACTAAGATCCAGATCTCTAAACTCAGTCTTCTAGGGTTCAAACCATGGCCACACAACTTGCAATGGATTCTTAAGCAAGTCACTTCACCTCTCCATGCCTCGGTTTCAATGAGGATAATAATAGAAACTGTTTCGGGGGATGGAGTGAGGAATACATGGAATAATACATGTAGAGCACTTAACCCAGTGCCCAGCACATAGCAAATGCTCAATAAATGTTAGCCTTTATTATTAGCAAGCAGATATTTATCTATCTTTTCTTAAACTCTGCCAGTGCTAGGAATCACCCAACTTTTCAAGTTCATTCCAATATTGAAAAGTTATCATTTTTAGGAAAGTCTCATATTCCTTCAACAAACATTCATCAAGAGTCTGCTATGTACCAAATACTGTGCTAGAACCTGAGAACAAAGAGATGAGTGAGAACAAGGTATCTGGCCTCATGAAGTCCCCAGTCTAGCAAGAAAGCTCGGCACCAGGTGGCTTGTGGCTGTCCTGCCCTGTCAGCCCACTTGGGTCCCCCAGGGACATGACCAAGAAGATCCTTCATCTACTCCTAAGCAACCAATCCACCTCCCCAGGGAATTTAGTCCTCTCTACTAGAGCAAATCACCTTGCCCCTGTGAACCTCCATTTCCTTATCTGTAAATTGGAGTAAATAATTCCAGCCAACCACATCACTGGACTGTTGTAAAATAAAAGGAGATCATCATGTGGTCTTTGGAACCTGTCAGGTACTCTATAACGATGTGATACTCCTTGTGTTAAGAAAGAAATGACTCTGGGCTTCCCTGGTGGCGCAGTGGTTGAGAATCTGCCTGCTAATGCAGGGAACACGGGTTCGAGCCCTGGTCTGGGAAGATCCCACATGCCGCGGAGCAACTAGGCCCATGAGCCACAACTACTGAGCCTGCGCGTCTGGAGCCTGTGCTCCGCAACGAGAGGCCGCGATAGTGAGAGGCCTGCACACCGCGATGAAGAGTGGCCCCCACTTGCTACAACTAGAGAAAGCCCTCACACAGAAACGAAGACCCAACACAGCCAAAAATAAATAAATAAGTAAATTAAAAAATAATAATAATAATGCTTAAATCATCTTTGTCTTTAAAAAAAAAAAAAGAAAGAAAGAAATGACTCTTCTAATGATGGGAAAGGAAGATCTTTTGGCTGGGCGTTGATAGAGGCAGTGAGAAGAGGAACTGTACCAAGCTTCCAAATCAGGCTCACCCACAAACACAAGACTGGACTGAGTCAACAAGGTATCAAGCATTGCTCCTGAAAATCTCACTGGTGTTCACATATGTTGTTGGAAGGTCACCACATTTTAGATCCAAACAGACCTAGAGTCAAAATGCCTTATCGGGACTTCCTTGGTGGTCCAGTGGTTAAGATTCTGCTTCCACTGCAGGGGGTGCAGTTTTGATCTCTGGTGGGGGAACTTGGCCAAAAAAAAAAAAAAAGCCTTTCTAGTTGGGTGACCTTGAGCCTTCCTTGAGTTGGGTGATGCTTCATCTAAGCCACAGTTTCCTCATTTGCAAATCAGATTCTCTTGCCTGGGAATTCAGAATTAGAACTGAGAGACACTGAGGGTCTGAGAGACACTGAGAGACATGAGGAGACATGACGTCAAGGAATAAAAAGTGGCTCTCATCTGCCCACCACAGACATGATAAAACAAGAAAGCATTTGCAGAAAGAAAAGAACGAAATAGGACTATAGTGAGAAGCAGAGACGAGATGGAAGAGCCCGGCTCCCAGTGGTCCTCCACTTCCAGGCAGCAGAACTTCCAAAGACTCAACTGAATTCCTGCCTTCGGGTTCCAGGATACACCCCTGAACTGTTAGAACAAACTCTTTCTTTATGCTTAAGCTAGGTCCAGTTGATTTCTATTTCTTGCAAGCCAGAGTAACTGATAATTCTTCTTAGTGCTCCCCCTTATTGAGTCTAGTATCTCTGGGAAACCCAGGAAACTGTCCAGGTAGTTGCAAATGGGACTTGCAAAGCCTATCTTTTAGTCTCCAATGAAAGGCAGTAGGAAGTAGAAACAGATTCTGCAACACTTTGGAGGCATGTTAGCATTTTTCCTAATTATGGAGAATGAGAGAACTGCCAAATTTCATCCATCATCAGTGATATTAATATGAACCAACCCAGCCAAAAGAATTCTGAAAAGATATTTTAGAAAACTTAAGCCAAACTAGGACTTCCCTGGTGGTCCAGTGGCTAAGACTCTGCACTTCCCCTGAAGGGGGCTTGGGTTGGATCCCTGATCAGGGAACTAAGATCCGGCATGTCGTGCGGTGTGGCCGGAAAAAAAAACAAAAAACTTAAGCCAAACTAAACTGACCATACCAGGTTTATCACACTGAAATAGTTATATTAAATAGTTCTAAAATTATCATTTTTATTATTTTACTAAAAATAAGAGAAAACTGGCCATTGAACACATAAAGACTAAAAATTTTATTAGTAAGAAACATTTAATGAAAAATATTTTTTTCATTCCATTCAAGAAAGGCTTTTGTAGTTCATTTGTAACAGACACCATTGATTGTCTACCCCAAAACTATCCAACCCTCCTTCTTCGTTCACAAAACCCCAGTTTTGTCCAGATTTCCAACCTGCTATGAGTGGCCATGTGCTTCAGGGAAAGCTGGACCTGGCTTCAGCTCCAGGAATTGGGTCATAACTGATCCCATGATTGACTCCCCTTACAAATGGTTGGTGTAGTCTTAGACATGCAATGTAATTCTAGCCAATGAAGTATAAGAGTTGAGGGGTTTTACAGAAGGATTTCTCTTTCCAAAAGAAATACAAATGAAAAGATGGTTTTCTCTTTCTCTGGATGTTGTCATTTGTGACCATGAGGGCAAACAAAGCTAAAATACCAGGAATGGCCAAAGGGAAGGATTAAGGAACCCATAAGAGATTTTTGTATCACTCACCCAATCACTCACCAGTTGGCACCACCTACCACCTCTAGACCACCCATTTTGTGAGATAATGAAGGCCCTATATATTTAAGTCAATTTCAACTGGAGATTTCTGTGACTTGGAGCTGAAAGTATCCCAACTGATACTGTTATAGCTAACAATCCCCTTAAAAAGATGGTAGCATTTGACAATTTCTAACATTCTTATATGTGTTCAAAAGTGAGTTGAAAAAAAAAATCCCCCAACTATTCCCCTGCAACCCTTAGAAGTCCCATATGTTCTAAGAGAGGAAATGTCTTTGAAATCCTCATTCCTGTCATCTGCTGTTTTGTACCTAGAATGTACCAACACAGCACCACTGTCCACTTCATGCTGCCTCCATAGAATTCTGTCCAAGAACACCCCGTTAAAACTCTTTCTTTGGAGAATTTCCTTTCCTCCACTCCCACCATTATCACGCACGAGTGTTTTGTGGGCTTTTTTCCCAGTATCCTTTTCTTTCTCCATCTTTGGCATTCCTAATTAAGAGCTTTTATTTCCCTTAATGTTCTTAATAGGGTTGTTTGTTGCTGTTAATTGGCATCAGAATTTTTGTAACTGAAACATCTTTCAATGAGAAGAATCAATTTTTCTGTCAATGGTATCCCAGGTGGCTAACTTTCATTAGGCTTAGGTTGATGATTCATGAATGGTAGTTTTCCTTCTAAACAAGGGCTGCCATGATGGGTGAGCAATGATGCCCTCTCTATATTCTAAAGACCAAGGGAACAAAATATATTCTACCCACATGATAATGGGGTTAATTTAATTCTAAATATATAGGTCATAACTGTAATTTCTCTGAAGAGTATTTTTTTGTTGGCTTGATTTCCATAGCCTAGTCTTTTTTGTATAGGAGATATCTTCTAGTCTCAAATTATTTCCATTCATGCATCCATGCAAATTTGCCTTTGTCCCCTGAGGCTGATCAATGAACTCTCAAAATAGGAAGTAAACCAACAACTTTTATACTTTTGTGCTTTCCATATGATTAAGGCAACATTCAGTAATGTTCTTTCCCTACTCTTGTTCTCTGAAGTTCTACCCCTTATATCTTAATCCACCTTCTCCCCATCCCTGGTGTTCGCCCACCCAAAGTTATGCACAGTACAATACCATTTGTTCACAGCCCCGGAAGCTAGAATACCTGCCTACATGTTTTCTTTAAAATGGGATGGTCCATTTTGCCAGCTTCACTATTTGCTTTCTAGTGGTATTATCCATTTGTTGTATTTGACCCAGTTTTTTGGATAGAATCAATAGTTATGATTTGACATTTAGAGAGATACCTTTAATTAACTAATATATTCGTTTTTAAATCTTCAAAGTGACACCCAATATAATATCTAGCTTTGATATTTCTCCTAAACTCCAGAACTGTATATCCAGTCACCGGCTTTTACTTATATTTATTGCCCTACAGACTCCACAGATTCAACAAATTAAAAATGTACATACCTACTCTACCCCTACCCCACACCTACCGGTTTCTCCTTTCATATTATGAATCATGGTTAACGGCTCTACCATCCACCTTTATATCCAAGTCAGAAACCTAACCTCATCCAGCACAATAAACCACTTCACGTCTAAAATATCTCTGGATTCTATCCTCTCCCCTCATTCCCACTGATACTACCAACTGTTACCTAGCCTCCTAACTCACATTCCCACTTCTGGTCTTGCCCAGCTCCAAGCTGACAGAGTGATCTTCCGTAAGACAAATCCCATGACTATCTCCATGAAGACTTTCCAAACCCTACCTCTGTTTCTGCAGAATGGACAATGTGGCCCCTAGTGCTCTTAGAAATCAGAGAGATTTCTGTCATGGGGAAGCAACATAGTCCTTATTGGTAAAAGTGTATTTTCTGGAGTCAGACCACTAGGATTTGAACCTGGCTCCACCAATTACCAGAGGCAAGGTATCAACTTTCCGTGCTTCAGTTTCCTTTTCTATAAAATGGCACTAATCAATAGTGTTTTTTAGGGTTATTGGGAGAATTAAATAAGACAATGCATTTTAGCACTCAGCGTATGCCTGGCACACAGTAAATACTCAATAAATATAATAATAATGATACTATTTCAGAAAATCTATGACTTCCATTGTACTAACTTGTTTATCATTTTCTTTAGTAGGCTTTGAGTTTCTTATATCTAATTCATCCTTGTAGCTCAGCACCTAGCACTGGTCTGAAAAGTTGTGGTTACTTCATAAATACTTTTTGATTGAATGACCATGTTACTGCCTGGCTCATAACCCTTCATTGGCTCCTGATTGCCTGTAGTATAACATCCATACTCTTTAGCATGGTTTGCAAAACCTCTGAAATCTGGCTCCTCCCCATCTATTCTGCCTCATCTTCTACACTCCAGCTAAACAAGATCACTTGCAGTTCCCCAAACACACATTTCCTCTGATCGCATTGAATGTCTTTCCAGGCCCTTTCCCCAAACCTGGTGAACTTCTTTTGGTATTCAAGACCCAAATTAAGTATCTTCTCTTTAAGGTCTTTCCTGACCTTCTTACAGATAACCAACAAGTCTAAAAACACAGGCAAACACATAATAAATTGTTTGTTGGTATTATATTACAATACAGGATGAAATAAGGTATCTTCATTTCCAGACTTCATGGCCACCCTGTAGCTAAAACTGATCCCTCCCTTCTTCATGCTCCCACATCACTCTTTGCCTCTTTTGCGAAGCACGGATGACTCAAGACTCAGCACACAGAGGCTCTACCTTATTCATCTTTGTATCCCAACCACCCATCTCCATGATTGACGCAGATGAGGCACTCACCAGATATTTTTGAATGAATAAAATGTCAATTAATATTTATGGATCCTCTATGTATAAGGCAAGGAAAACAGCTACCCAGTGAATCACTGATAGTGAATATCCCCAGCACAAATCCCCCCCCTGCAATCACTTTCATCCCTGCTGCTCTAGGTGGTGAAGCAAAATGCTTGGCATGTGCCCTGGTGATCTCATACTGCATTTCTTGCATTCATGATGTCATTCATGAATGTCATTCATGATTAAAACATGTCTTCTTTGAACAAATATTCCCCTTTTTTTTTTACAAAGGAAAAATTTAAGGAAATAGTGTCTACTTTAATCAGTCACCATTATTCGATACCTTCAAAAAGAAAAACATTGATAGCGAGTAAAATAAATAAAACATTTCAAAATTAATGACACATTCAAGTATGAATGTTCATATTAATAAGAGTCAGTTAAAACTTTATAAAGAGCTATTCTCTAAATTGATCAGATAAGTATATTGTTGTTAAGGTCAGCTTTAATTTATACTTGCTGATGCAGCTCACGTATGTGGCTGCAGTCAGATCACGGGGCACTTTCAACTAGTAAACTAGTTAGTGGTCCCCCACCCCATCCACCCGCAGCAGATTTCATCTGGCTCACGATAAAAATCCCAAGCCAGTCTCTTCTCAGCAAACTCTCCAATGAAATATTTCTTAAAGTTGACATGTGACCAGGAAAATAAACACTTAACATGACAGTTTCATGACATAGCCTGTGATGTGGAAGACAGCCTCTGGCTAGTGACGATAACCACAGTGCCAGAGGCGTGTTTTACAGTCGTACACTGGCTGGTCTAATAAGGGAGCCATGCTTTAATAATGACTCATTGTCCAGGAAAACTTCCCTGTCTATGAGAATGAGCCCTGGAGTAGCTCGTAATTTCATGGTCACTGTGACAACTCTGAACCTTTCAGAGACACTCTGGATCTGTGGGTCTGACTTTGAGGGAGCGTTGTAATGGGAGGTAATGGCACCAACACTCATTGAAATCTAAAGGAAAATTATTGTCATCCGATAAAGCATTATTCTGTTCACCATTTACCCAGCCTATAAAAGGCACCCTGCAAAGTGAGCCACAATAAATATGTATTCATGGCACACTAGCACCCAAAACTCGGAGTGCTGAGTTGCCATTTAAACACTCTCAGAGGAAGTTGTTAAATGACACAGGGTGATTCAGAAAGAATTAAACACCTCCAAAATGGACTACTCAGTAACCAGTAAATATACATCATGTGGGTGACCTTTTAAGTGTCTAGCCATAGGGAAAGTATTAGGTTTTGACCACATGTTTACATTTGTTATAAACAAATACTACAAACACATAAACACATTATATTGTCAATTCTTTTTTGAATCATTCTGTACCATAATATAGGTATGCTAATCTGAGGTCCAAAATGGGATTTAGATGGTCTGTGAAATGCCTGAAATTATATGCAAAAATACTGTGTAGTTGAGAATTAAAGTTATAATATTTCATTTTATCCCACATTACAGTTTGGTTTTATGTAATAACATGGATTCAATAAAATTTTTCATTAACAGAATCTACAGTGTTGTTAGTTACTACTTAATTACTGAGTTAATCTTAAATTTAATTTAGAATTTAATAAACTCCTACAGTATTTTAAAGTCTACAGTAGACATGTAAAAAAACTGTCATATTTAACACCACACTTCAACCATGGCTGCTACAGCACCATTACTATTGCTCTTGCTGTGGGACCCAGGGTCACTGCAAACCCATAAACAATCTTTTCTAACTCTTACAAAATTTAAAAAGGCACCAAGATGTCCTTCCTTTTGGGAGGGAGGCAGTCTTGCAATGGGGAGCATTGTTTGGCATGGGAAATGCAGACTGGATTTCAGCCCCCTCTCGCCCCCTCAGGTGGGTACTTTTGTGTAGTACACAAATTGTACAACTGTACACAGCAGTCCTGCTGGGACCCCAATGCAAGTGAAAATATATTATGACTCTTTTCTACTTTCTCTACTTAAAATACCTTGAACATAGACCAAGACATACTCTTACTAAAAAAAACAAAAAAACAAAAAAACTGCATTTAATTGATTTTAAGATGCACATTTTTTAGCAATTTAATATCTCTGAAATTGAAATGTTTCTTACAGTTTTATACCCAGTCAGCCACTCAATAAATTTTATATAATGAATATACTTACTAAGCCAAAAAAAAAGGAAGTGAAATAATTCTAACTTCTATTTATTATGTTTTCACTCAGAATAACAGATTATTTCCTGCTTGAAAAATGATACCCTGTAGGTTTATCACATAGAGCACTTCCCCTGTCCTCTGTTTTCAAGTACTCCTTACACTAAAATAATCCCTCCTCAACCCCAAAGCACTTTGTTTATACTCTTCTTGTGGCCTTATTCCTTTCTGCTTTGTCCTTTCTCTTGCCTGTTGTCCCGTAAGCTCCAGCAGGGCAGGGCCTGTGGACCATGGTCTTCTCTGCTACATGGGGCAGCAGCACAGTCAAGCGGAAGCAGAGTGGGCTCTGGAGCAGGGCCACCCCGCATCCAGATCATGGCCCTGCTGTCTACCAGCTATAAGATCATGAGTAAGTTACTCAGCCTCTCCAAGTCCCATTTCCTCACTTGTAAAATGGAGATAATAACACTGAACATATGAGATTGGTCTGAAGGCTTGAAAACGAGTGAAGTTGTGAAGGACTGGCACTTAGGGTCTTTGTAACTAACTATCGCTATGTTTTGGAGGCAGCATGAGTTTTGGAATCAGATAGATTCGAATCCCAGCTTGGTCACTCAGTGTGTCCCCTAACTACAAGTCACTTCTCTAAGCCTCAGCTTCTAAGCCTTGTGAATGTTAGATTTTGTCTGTCTCATCGACTGAGGTGTCCTTAGCATCTAACAGCGAACCTAGCAGTTGATGAATGGACCAACGCATGAATGAAAAATGAAGGTAATTCCTTACAGCACTATTGCAAGAATTACAAAGAATGTATATACAAAGTGCCAGTCAGGGTTACAGTGCCCGGTACATAGTAACCCACGCTGATTTTTGATTGTCAAAACAAATGGATATGGAAAAATAGGATTAAAAATGCTATGAGCATCCACGCCCATGTATTTATCACATACTCTTACTAAAAAAAAAAAAAAAATTTTATTGAATCCATGTTATTACATAAAACCAAACTGTAATTACAGGAAGAGGCGATAAGAGGACACGGCTACATGGCTGGCCAATGACTAGTGCCTTCTACTATTAAATTGTGCTCATACCCCCAACGCAACACCGATACAGGCAGCAAGAATCATTTGTTTAGTAACTATTTATGGAGCACGAAGGATGTGGAGAACACCAAGGTGGATAAAATAGTTAGGAATAAATACATCTATATCAGGGACAGAACATGGAGGTGCTTGCTTTCCAAGAATCTGAGATCGCAGATGACTGGAATTTCCAGGTAAAAAGAGATTCCAAAAAGAGCATAATGAACAGACAGAATACCTGTCTTTTCTCTCTTTATTTCAAATACTACTTTCATAACTGTGACCTTTCTTCTCCCACCTATTTAGGCAAACGGAGGTAGCCCCTATGACTTTTGTCACAAATACAGATAGCATAGAAACACAGATTATGGAGGTCAGGACAAGGGAGTTTCCTACTGCCCTGGATACTACTCTCCCATTAGTACAAGATGGGTCTATGTAGATATGAGGACTGGGTGGAGGGCGGGTAAATCAAAGCTGGGAGTCTGGAGATAAATGATTACACTTCATCTGTAACCTGGCTCCTAGGTGATCTCACCGAAAACATTCCAAATCGATGCATGTCATTCTTGTCCTCCAAGATAGGGAAGCAGACTCCATAAACCATTCTGGAGTGCTACTGATCGAAGAGGAGGGAAAAGTCCAAGGCTGAGTTAACAATTTGAATTTTACATCTCTCTATATTGAGATTCTTAATGCAAAACATATAATAGGATATAGAGTTAAAACAACGTTTTATGTCTTCATATAATCATTTCTAGGCAAAAAGATCTAAGCAGTAACCTTGAAGCCTAGACTTAAGCTTCCGCGGCTCCCTTTGTGCTCTCTAAGCCTTTAATGATGGGAGCAGATTTCTGGCCACTGCAGGGAACACAGGACACTGGGAACAGCAGCAACACTGCTTGAAAGATAATGAGCAGAAAACTTCCTAAGACCAAGGATGTGAGAAGGAAAGAAGGGAGGGCAGAGAGAAGGTGGGAGGAAGAGAAGAAAGATGAGAGAAGAAAGAGGGAGAAAGGAAAGAAATAATAAATGAACCTAACAAGTTCCATCCATCTCAAGGATTAATTATGCAAAACATTGAGCTGAAGGAGCTCTGAGAAATAGCCCTTCCTCTCCCACTGGCCTTTGGGGGTTGTCTTATCAACTAGCTGAGAAACATGATGCTGACCTCTATGAAACAGGATGCTGGGAGAATCCTCGATTCCAGACAGCAGGCTACTCGAGTGCCCAGGGCCACTTCTGGGGGTAGCAAGCTGCAAACAGGTGATGTGAGTCTTTGATATTCTCCTTGCTCCCTTTATGTAAAATACCTTCTAGTTTTCTACTCCTGCTTGGGCAGCCCCCATTGGAAGAGACAGAAGTGGCATGAAAGGCAGCTAGGAGCGAGTGTGTGTGTGGATGGGAGGTGGGAAATAGCCCCATTCCTGGACATGGGCTCAGCAGTGTTTATCCTGGGCAGGCCAGATGTCAAAGACCTCTCTAGTCTTCCAAGGGCAACAAGGATCAGAGCTCATGTCATGTGTGACAAAAAGGAACTTTATCTTTTACCAGGTTCTCCTTCCAGGTTCCTCTGAGAATCCTTGAGGGCTGTTCGCCCACTCCCACCTCTGCACCAGCTGCTGTCTGTCGCCCGGGAGTGGCAGGGAGCGAGGCCGGCCCAGCTCTCAGCAGGTCACCTCTCCCATCTCATAACCACCTTCCCAGGCTGCTGCCAGGCTTCCTTTTCTGCCTTACTTCAGCCACCCACGCATACCCGTCCCTGAACCCTTCAAAGCCGCAAAGATCAGAAGGCTCGGGCTAACAGAAGAGAATTACAACATAGAAAACAGTATTTTCCCAGAGGAGAATTGGGCTCCCAGATCCTCCTCCTTCCCCAGGTTGCATCTGTTCTATATCGCTTAGAATCATAAATTTTACCTTCCTTGGTTCATAACTCCTTTTGCAGAATTACAGTGGGCAGACCCAAATCCCTTTGTCCCAGGGAAGGCCTTGGGCCTCTGCAGGTGCTGTCAGCCTCACCACACCTTTGATTTGTATCTGCTAACATGTAACAGAGAGATGGAGAGACTGAAGACGCTGAGAAGGAGGAGATGAGAAAGATCCGGTACGAAACATCAGCACTCTGCTCTAGGGCTCAGAACTGTCTCCTAATAGTAACATTATAGCTTTATTTTATTTATAGAACAACATTTCTCCATAATAAGTTATCTCCTTGCAAAAAAAACTGAAGGACTATCAGTGGAAATTTTAACCAAGCTGCAATTTTTGTAACATGAGGCCATACAGTATGTTCTCTTTAGGAAGATGCTAGGCCCGCCTTATCCCTGAAGAAAAAAGAACATGGCGAGACTGCCTTGTTTACCGAGATTGCTAAGATAATAAATCGATATTATGAGTCCCATTTTGGTGTGTCTGAGTGAGAATCTATTGAAGCAGAAGGGACATTATGGGAAAAAAGCTTAGGAAGTGAATTAGATTTTTTGTACCTGGAGTAGGAGCTATTCAGATAGCAGAAAAATCCTATGAAGTCACTTATCAGGCAGTAATGCAGCGAACACTGAAGACAACTCTTCTTTCAGATGAGAGGATGGTCCAGGACAGCTCTGTGACTGCAGATGGCTGCATGTCATATTCCAGATATCAGAGCTATCGAATAACTAATGTTCAAGGGGTTAGAGCCCAGGATGAACATTCTAGAGTACAAACTGCCTTTGACTCAACATTATCAAAAACCAGAATTTTAGGGGCTTGCCCGGTGGCGCAGTGGTTGAGAATCTGCCTGCCAATGCAGGGGACACAGGTTCGAGCCCTGGTCTGGGAAGATCCCACATGCCGCGGAGCGACTAGGCCCGTGAGCCACAATTACTGAGCCTGCGCGTCTGGAGCCTGTGCTCTGCAACAAGAGAGGCCGCGATAGTGAGAGGCCCGCGCACCGCGATGAAGAGTGGCCCCCACTTGCCACAACTAGAGAAAGCTCTCGCACAGAAATGAAGACCCAACACAGCCATAAATAATAACTAAATAACTAAATAAATAAACCAAAAAAAAAGTTAAAAAAAAAATAAAAAAAAACAAACAAACAGAATTTTAAAGTGTCATCACATGTTGGATGTACACCAGGGCCACACGATACACTGTTTGCTTCTGCCAGAGGCTTTCTGTGGGTATGAGACATTCCCGACACCAGTCACCACTGAAAGGCCAAGTCAGAGATTAGACACATATTTAAGGTAGAAAAGCCACAACTGGTATAAAAATAAAACAAGAAGACTGGTAGTAAACAAAGTTCAACAGAGTACAGTTGGCCCTTGAAGAACAGCATTGAACTGCGTGGGTCCACTTATACGCGGATATTTTTCAATAGTAAATACCACACGGTTGGTGGTTGGTTGAATCTGCAGATGCTGAGGAACTGAGGATACGGAGAACTGACTATAAATTATACACGGATTAACCTCCGTGTTGTTCAAAGATCAACTGTAATTGCAACTAAAGCAGCTCTACTAGTAGATAGGTCTTAAAGGGCCAAAGACCCTTTGGTAGACAGGGATGTCTGAAACTACAAACACTTGTTGGAGAGCATTTCAGTAAAAGGCAACCTCAAGGTAAAAGTGTCAAGTTGGCAAAAGGCCACTGACACAGTGACAATAGCTTTTGAGGAGAAGAATGACACGACGTCAACGGTTTTCTTTGGAGGATTAATCTAGTGGTAGTCAGCACAGTGAATTGAAAGAGGATGGGCAGGGGTGGATTCAGGTTCTGTGCATCTGAAGTTAATACCAGCTTAAAGAGGGTCTGGGCTCTCTTTAAGAAAAAGAATACAGACTTAAGAATATAAAATTGCTAGGGCCAGTCCCAGAGACCTTGAACGGGCCCATGCCTGCAAGGAGGCCTGAAGGTTAAGCTTCCTTACCTTCACAATAAGCTACCTCAGGCGTGACAGCTAAAGCCACTAACGTTGTCACCCCCATCTATCCAGCACCCACACTAGAAACCTGGGAGTCATCTGTGATCCTTCCTGTTATTTTCTCTTCAGTCACCAAGCCATGCCCATTTTATTTCTTGAATGTTTCTCAAATTCATTTCCTTCTTAATTTTTCCTGCCAATACCTTGGATCTAGCCATCACCACCTCTTACCTACTCCATTGCAAATAGCCTCCTAACCAGTACCCTGTTTCCACTTCTGTTTACCTCCCAGAAATCTATCCTTCACCCAACCACCCAGAATACATCTATCTATCTAAAAGGTAGATCTACAATTTCACAGTTCTGCTGAGTACCCTTCAGTAAGGCCTCCTCAGAAGAAAGCCCAAGCCTCCTTAGCATGACAAGCAAAGCCTCCATGACCTGCATCTCTCCACCCGCAGCAAAACTTCTCACAGTATCAACACCTTATGGCCTATAGTTCCTTGCAAACACCTTGAAAGTTTTCATTTCCAAGCTTTTGGTTCCTCGCTGACCTCTTAGCTTGGAATCACCTCCCTTTCTCCTCATCCCTCCTTCCTTCTTTACCTTTCTTAACCAGGCTCACCTTCTCCTGGAGGCCTTCATCAATACCCAGCCCTCCACACCAACAAGCCGGTCAGGTGCCCTCTGTAATCTCACATGAGAGCTCCACCAGGTACTCAGCACACTATGTTCAAAGGACTTGTTTATAACCTGGCTTTCCTTCTCCTCTCCAGCTGGTGATCTTCTTGGGGGTAGGAGACATGTCTAGTTAATTTTTAGCAGAATGTAGGTCCCTGGCACTTAGCAGAATGTAGGGCCTCACTACATTTTTTGAAATGAATGAACTAATTAATGACTAAATCAATCACTATATGAGCCATTCTCTGTGACAGAGTACAGAGATACAAGAGAGTAGAGAACTTAGTGCTGGGCTATGCCCAAGATTGTAGGTGGAAGAGAGAAAGGAAGGCAATTAGGCATAGGCTAGTGGGAATAATCAATCAGAAAAGGAGGAGGATCAACAGGAATTTTTGGGTCATCTTCTTTCTACTTATCATTAAGTTTCTACAGTGAATGCATATTACTTTTTAAATTAGAAAAAGGAGTTTATTAGAGTACAGGCTAAGCTGCTTAACAAAAAAAGACCCCCAAATAGAATGATTAAAATACAGTATAAGTTTATTTCTCTCTCATGTAAAGATCCAGAGGTGATCTGTCCCAGGCTGGTGGAGAAGTACTGCTGTCCTCAACATGCCAACCCTGCCAACTTGACCACCAATTTCCAAGGCTGCTTTTCTAAGGAAGAGTGAGAACAAAACAGGAAAGACAGGACAGTTAGCTCTCAGAGAAGCAGGAATTTGCCCCCAGCTTATGGCCAAATACCCACATCCAGCTGCAAAAAAAGACTGAGAATTGTAGTCTCTAGTTGGGCACCCATATGCCCAGCTAAAACTCGGGAGAGTTTTATTCATTAAAAGGAAGAACAGGAAAGGAATACCAGGGACAGCTAGCGTTCTGATGTAATGTTCTGTTCTGTTTGTTTTCTGTAAAAGAGAGAGAAAAAGAATGTTTTAGTAAAGTATTGTAGTAGAAACAGAAGGAGAAGCCAGATTTCAAGGGATTAAGAGTTTTAGGTAGTGGAAAAATGAAGATAAAAAGTGCAGATCATTTATTCAAGTTTAACAGTAAATGGAAGAAGAGAAATAGGGTGATGACTTAGAAAGAATTACAGAGTCAAACCAGGTTTTGTTTTTGTTTTGTTTTTCTTGAAGGAGGAATACCTGTGCTTGTTTGAAGATGTCAGTGGAAAGAAAGGTCAAAAATGCTGGAGAATGCCTAAAACTAGTGATTTAAGCCTTGGTAAATCAGATATCTGCTGCTGAAATTGAAGGAAGGGTGACAGGACCGTACAGAGTACCTTGATATTGAAGTGGGGAGGAAGGTGGATTGGGAAGTTGACACTTCCCACTAGCTCTCCAGGGTCTCCTGCTCTAGAGCCCCAAGCTCCAAAGTTTCCTGTCCCTAATCCTACCCAAACACACCTCCCCCCAACATATTACCTGTGACCCATTCCTCCTCATTTTCTACTTTGCAAAGTCAGTGAATCAGCTAGACAAGAGTATCAACAAAGGCTTCAAGGGACACCCCGCCTACTGTTCACTTCTTGAATTCATTTATTTATACACTCTTAATTTCATACATAAATATCACCTTCTACATTCCTAGGGATATGAGGCAACAAGACAAAATCCTTGCCTTCATGGAGTTTAACTTTGAGGACAACATGTACATTTCAACAATAACCTTCTGAAGACAATGCTCAGCCTCCGCAGCCCCACCCAGTTACTTTAAGAGTGAAATTTCAGGGAGGGTACGAGATGGGGCAACAGTATGACAGATGCCTCTCCAGTCACACTGAATACACACCAGTCCCTTGGTAGCTGGAAGAATACAGATCTAGGTAATAAATCCATGGAATGCATACATGAAAAACAGAGATAACAAAACCTGTCCATCTTGAAGACATGTTAACAAGGTAACCTAGTCTCTAGGTAGGACCTTACGCGGCCATAAAGGGCCAATGGTTTTCCCACCTTGATTTTCTGCCAGCAGCATATGCTTCCCTCCCTCTATTCTTCTCATCACATTCCTGCCCCACTGTTTGCTTTTCATTTTCTCCATGCTCTCCTGCCTATGATCACCTTCTGATTTGTGTTTCAGCTCGATAAAACACTTCTAATCTCTGCCAAGCAGTAGAGGGTACAGGTGAAGAACACAGACTCTTAAGTGAAAAGGCTTGAGTTAGATTCTCAGTCCTTGAGCAATTCACATCTCTCAGCCTCAGCTTTCTCATCTGCAAATGGAGATAATAATACCTACCTTGTGGCCTGCTTCTGAGAATTAAAGGGGATGTTCCTGTAAAGTCTTCACAAAATGTCAGCACCTGATGATCACAAATAAATGTTACTTATTATTATGTGACAATGCGACCAGATAAAGCAGCAGATGTCAGCCCAAAGCCTGACCAGTTCAGGCTATTGGCTGAAGTTTAAAAAAAAAGTAATAAACGAGCATTAAATACCGGGATGAATTACACATCCCTTCTGGAATAGCCTTCTACCATGTAGACCTAGAATGAACCAGGGGCCGGAAGAACAGTCCGGTTTAAACAGCAGTCAGCCTTGCTAGGGCCTCTGGGGTTGGCCTTAATAATAGTAATAGGAAATGCTGAGTCATCCTGCCCCTGGAGTGGGGTGGGGACTGAAATCCTCTGTGGCAGGCCTCCCAGCAGAACCTTCCAGGGCCTACGTCCACTCTGATCTCCTGACCCACTTGCAGCCGACCTTTTCTTTGTCTCAGCCCTATTTATGCTCTCATCTCTCACCCACTGATCCAACTGGTTATTTTCCTTCCTTAGGCACAAGCCTCCCGACCTCAGTTCTTGAGCCACAGCCAAACGGGCAGGTGCTCTTATCTAGGGATTTCCACCTGCTAATTAGGGGAGGCCCTGAGCAGAGAAAGGTGCTAACTTTCCTCCTGGGAACATGGCTCAGGTTCTTCCTTTAAAAGAGTTAAATGAGAGGAAGGAGGAAGCAAATTTAAAAACCTGCTCATAGTGGAAATGGATGAAAGCGAAGGAAAGGGAAAAAGTTCGATGTGTTTTGCAGAAGACAGATGAGTGCAACTACTTTATTAACTTCTTAATTCTATCTGTGCAGTCTGAGGGTGCTGCCAGACTTATAAAGGTGGCTTGCCATCTCCTGTTAAAAATTCTCCCCATAATAAATATCAGTTTTGCTAACTAACTGACCCTTGCTTTATGTGGTAGGCCTGTGAGATGAATGGTTGGTTTGGGTTTTCAGGCCGCAAAGCTCTGCGACAGACTGCAGATGCCCAGAGTTAGAGAGCTGGTCAGCACTCTATAAAAGAAGCCACCCGGGAAATGAATTTCAGCATCTTCACTTACCGGAGACCTGTACTGGCAAAAACGCCTGCCTTTGAAGTCCTGAGTGTATGGTTGCCAGCCCCATGTCCCCTTCTAGGCCCTCACTTCCTATTTCCTCGCTTGTGAAATGCGGGGTGGTTAGAAGTCTCAACACACGAGGTCTGTGCGGCCACCAACGCCTCCATTCTCCCCAGTGCGTCTCTTGCAACCCTGACCACAGCCCCTGCAAGTGACAGCACGGGGGGAGTGGCTGGCAGGTCCGAAGAGCAGCAACCACCAACTCTGCCACTTCCTTCCCTCTCGGGTTCCAATCTCTGGTAACTGTCCACTGCCCCCTGCCCCCCCCCCACCTGGCTGTGACTTCTTTCTCCATGCTGATCACCAAGGGTGGCTGAGCGCTTCCCACCTGGCCGCTCCACGCATGACCCTCCGAAAGGGCCGCTGAAGAGGATGCCTTCCCTGCAGAGAGAGAGAGGGTGCCGCTCTCGACAGGGGACGTGCACCCCGCTCTGCTCTCCGCCTCACAGAGGCCACTCTGTCGGCCAACGCTTTAAAAGACTCGCCATCGGCCCACTAAGTCCTAAAAGCTCCGACTTCAACGTTTCTGCCAAAGATCAAGTCCTCACTTTTCACTCTTATTCACATTTGTTTGCAGGCTGCCTTTTTTTCGGGCCCTGGGTCTGTGTGTTCATATTAATTCTTTTGGTGGTACGTGAAATGAACCGACACGAATTCTCTTATTTAGTTTGATTTTTCTTTTTTTTTTTTTTTTTGACTGCTTGTGGGATGTTAGTTCTCCGACCAGGGATCGAACCCAGGCCCTCGGCAGTAAAAGCACAGAGGCCTAACCACTGGACTGCCAGGGAATTCCCTTATTTAGTTTGATTTTTGTTGTGAATTATTACTGAGAAATGGGACAGAATCACGGAAGGAGAAATACTTTTTAACTGTTAAGGATTATACAAATGATCATTTTTATTCACATTTTCTGATTATAAAACTACTATATAATCATTTTACAAGATATGACAAGCCCAGGAAAGTTTAAATCACCAAGATAAAAAAGCACAATAATCTCAACACGCCACAGTAATAACTGTCCACAGTTTGATATATTTCCTTCCAATCTCTTATTCCTACAATTTTTAGTGGGAATAGGAGGCCTGTTTTTATTAAAAGCACTCTTCAGCCAAGAACGGGCGCTGTGCTAGGAGAGTGACATATATATTTGCTTGCATTTCCAGCAACCTGGAAAGATAGGTGTTGCTGAAATTGTGGAAACTGAGCCCCAGGAAGATGAATTAGTTCAAAGCCACGTGTCTTACTCCCAGAGCAAAATTTTCTAAGACGTAGACTCCAAACTGAAGCCTTTTAGTCAGTTTTATGGAGAGAATGAAATGATGAGAGAGGAATGTGGGAAGATTGATGCTATCCTTTTTTTTTGTTTTTTTTAATTTTTTGGCTGCACCACGTGGCATGTGGGATCTTAGCTCCCCGACCAGGGATCGAACCCACCCCCCCCCCCACCCCCGCATTGGAAGCACAGAGTCTTAACCACTGGACCACCAGGTTGATACTATTCTTAGAGACTGCACAGTCAGATCTATCCAGTTTATTACGAAATCCGACCTACTGAAAGAAATTTCTTCATCTGTATATAGTCATTTTAAAAAGAGATTTATTTCTTTTTGAATCCAAAACATCACTGCTTGTCACTGTAAGCTGACTAGAAAGAAGTGGAGAGGTACCTGTGAAATTGCAAAGCAGCTCAGCTGGAAGTGTGTACGCTAAAGGAATAAAGAGAGTAAATCTTCAGCAGTTTGGGCCGCAGTCAACCCAGCACGGGCCTGGGCAATGTCTTGGCTGCCAGGGACTGCCAGCTGCAGATGAAGTCACGGCAGTGGGGTCCCAGGCTACTGGCCAGACATGAATAATGACAGTGAGGACAGAAATGTAGTTGGAGTTCTGCTAAAAACATCTGGGCTCAGATAAAAATATATATTTAGTAGTTCCTGTGCTAGCCCACTACCAGCTTTGGGGCATTAAATAAAGTACAAATAAGACATGGCTTCCTTCATGTGCAGCAGCATGGATGGACCTAGAGATTATCTTATTAAGTGAAGTGAGTCAGAGAAAGACAAATGTCATATGGTACCACTAATATGTGGAACCTAAAAAAATGATTTAAATGAACTTATTTACAAAACAGAAATAGACTCACAGACATAGAAAACAAACTTATGGTTACCAGAGGGGATAGCTGGGTTGCGGGCAGGGCCGGGGATAAATTAGGAGTTTGGGATGAACATATATACACTATTATATATAAAACAGATGCACAATAAGAACCTACTCTATGGCGCAGGAGACTATACTCAATATCTTATAATATCCTATAATGGAAAAGAATCTGAAAAAGAATATCTATCTACCTATATATAAAAAACAGAATCACTTTGCTGTACACATGAAACTAACACAACATTGTAAATTAACTATACTTCAATTTTTAAATGTTTTTATTCTTTTATTTTTTGGTTTTTTTAAAAATTGGAATATAGCTGATTTACAGTGCTGTGTTAGTTTCAGGTGTACAGCAAAGTGAATCAGTTATACATATACATATATCTACTCTTTTTTAGATTCTTTTCCCATATAGGCCATTACAGAGTATTGAGTAGAGTTCCCTGTGCTATACAGGGGGTCCTTATTATACTTCAATTTTTTTTAAAAGGATTAAAAAAAAAAAAGAAGAAATGGCTTCTTTGCCCACAGGAGTTTCATTCATTCAACAAATATTTACTGAGCACTTACTATATGCAAAACACTGTATATGCTGTTTGGATACATCAGTGAACAAAACAAATATAGATCCCTGCCCTGTGGGACTGATGGTTCAGTAGGAAAAGATAGACAACAGACAGTAAACATAATTGAGGCAAGTTGTGCAAATTCCACAGCTTTCCATGGTTTGGGCATGAAGAGCAAGACTTACTGGCGAAGCTCACAAGTGAAAGGTCAACAAAAAGACGCTCATGGTCCCTCAATCTGCTATTCACATGAAATCAATTTGTTTTCAATGTTAGGGTCTGCTTTCCCTCTTTCATTTTATTTTATTATTATTTTTAAAGTTAGTAAGACTTTCCATTGTTCAATATATTTAGAGAAGTGTCACCTCCATCTCCGTCTTCTCAGGCCCTTTTTCCTGCCCCTTCTAGGAAACCATTTTTACTAATTTTTGGCTTAACACTCCGAGACTTAAATTTGGGGCAAAAATAAGCAAACATTCTTATTTCTCCTCCTTTCTTACATAAAAGATAGTGTTCTATACCTATCTTTTATCTATCTATCTAATCTGTGGTTCTGAATCTTGCTTTTAGGGAGCATTTCTTCTCATTCCTTTTCTTTTTTAACAGCTGCTCTGTTTTTTATGTAACAAGTCCCCTACTGATGGATATTTGGATTGTTTATAATCTTTTGCTACTATAAATAATGTCAGAATGAATAACTCCCTGCACAGAGTCATGAATTTATCGAGATTCCTAAAAGTAGAACTGCTAAGTCAACAGGCAAATGGCACAGGTAGCTTTATTAGTTAATTCCAAATGACTCTCTCTAGAGGCTGGACCATTTTGCACTCCCAACAATTAGGACAGCACCTGCTTCTCCACAGCCTCAATCACAGAGGGTACTATCAAACTTTTTGAGTTTTGCCAATCAGATAGGTGAGCATTCGTATTTTAAAATACTTATTAATTCAATTTCCTCTTAATATAAGCAAGACTGAGTAGCTTTTTAGCTATGTAAAGACCATTTTCTTTTCTTTCTTCTTCTTCTTTGAAGAGCCTATTCCTATCTTTAGTCCACTGTGCCTCTTTTTCAGGGCTTTCCTGAGTATTCTTGCTTGGAATCAACTTTTCTGAGTCCAGAAAAAAAATAAATGGCCACTTTTAACACAATCACAATAAATGTACGTATTAGTTTGGGAAGAACTGGTGTCTTCCTGATGCTGTGCTGTCTAATCCAAGAACGTGGCATGTCTCCCTATTTGTTCAACTCTACTTTCGTGCTTCACCAGAGTGCTCTGAAATTTTCCTCCTAGTTGTTTTGCACATTTCTTTGTACTCATCTGGCAAAACCACAACAGGATGCAGCTGAACTGAACGTGGCTGACTGGTCTTACTTTACATTTATTACCACAAACCTCAAGTGTTGCCTTCATGCTCCTAGGCAGTCATACTGTCCTTCAGTCTCCGGCTCTCCCAGACAGCTATTCATACCCTCTCCTCTCTCCTCCCACATCCTCATTCAGCTGATTGACTTGTTTTCTACCTCACCGAGAAAACAACACAAAACAAAAACTCGGAAGAAATCAGAAGAGAACTTATGCAGCTTTTCCATAGGATAATAACGCCAGCCTCCCGAATTCAAATCTATCCACCCACCCTCCCTCTGGGAAAAAAAAAAAAAAAGGTACAGATTAATAAAAAGAGAGAGAGAGAGAGAAGCTTGCACCTTCAGAATACCTAGGAGGCAGAATAATGCGGAATGCAATTTAGATGTAAATGGGAAAGTAGAAATCCGGAGCAGCAGTCACTCAGAGTTTCCCCAGAACATCAGACTTGTGAGAATTAACGTGGAAGAGAGGAGAGAGCAGAGGGTTCTCAGGGATAGCAGAACCTAAATAACATCAGCTGGGGTTCCCCACCAGCAGGAGAGTTGGGGGGGGATCAGATCTAAGACTGTGAGCTGGTTCACTCTCCTCCACTGGGCTCACCAGGGAAGGGCTGACCTTACCCTAGTGTGTGTGCTCCGTCTTGACCACTGCAAGTAGACTGGAGGATGCCTGGTCATGGCAGGGTCACAGCAAGAACGAGGGCTCCCTCATCACTCCATGAGAGTGCAGGGGATGTGTGAGGGCTTAGTTTCCATGGCCGAGGCCTCTTTTAAATTCAGCTGAGGGGGTTGAAGTCCTAGAGAATTGACAGTCACACTGGGAAAACAAGACAAACACCAAGCAATTAATAACCAAGACAGAATGATACAGCTTATATTTACGCACTGATATATCTGTTAAATCATTCAGTAGAGACAATTCAGGAATAGTACAGTATATAATAAGGTGCTAAACATAGGGTACATACAAAAGATGCTTGAGAATGGACAGATGTCCTGACCTGGTCATGGTTATCTTGATGAGAAGTGGTGGCCTCAAGCTAGATTTTGATCTCTGGCATAAAGACTGTTAAGGTGGCTTTTGTCAAATGGACCTAAAAATGAACAAGATGGAGGGTGTATATTGGTGACCATAACGTAGCTGATGGACACGTTTCCAAAGAAGGTCTCAATTTAGCCAGCAGAGGGCAAGAGAACACAGAAACCATTCCAGGATTTATGATCTTAGAAATGTTTGGAATTGAAGGACTGTATAGGTGTCTTTGCAAAAGCAAACAACAAAAACAATCACAAATGTGGCTCTTTTGAAACAAATATATTTTAAAACTGCATGTCTAAAGCAGAGACTTATTACTGTTGATGCTGCAACAAATTTACTCTTTTATAAAACGTCAGACTTTCTTTAAATGATGCATGCATTTCTTTATAAATCCTTAACTGCTTGACAAAAATATGAGAATATATCTGAATACGTGACCTAACATTTTAAGAAACGCTTTCATTTGAAGATCCCATAAAAATGATACAGTCTCTAAAAACTTTAATAAGCCTACATAGCAGTGATTAATTTGATAAGTCTCAGAAATAGATTTATCTGAAGAACATGATGCTATTGTAAATACAGCATGTTTGTTAAAACGGGCTAACAAATGTCAAAACGTTAAATGGGTATTTATTAAAAACAAACATGTTTAATCTACCAGGTAAGTAAGAGTGGAGGTGGGAGGAGTGAGAGGAAGAGCTCCCCTTTCCAGCGGATAGACGGCAAGAGCAGGCTTAGACCTCAGCAAAATCCTGAGGCCATTGGCCATGTGTCTGCTCTCTCCAGGGTCCATCAGCTCTCCTCGTGCTGCAAAAACTATACTTAGTATTCAAATGAAGCTTCAAGCCCACAGATTCCAGACCCAGTTAGAGAAATTGCAGCAAAGTTCCTCCAGGTGTTTAAAATGTGTCATCCACTTAATTTGGGGATGGTAGGAGAGTATAAAATCCCCTGGGTTGGAAGTCTAGAAACCAGGCTTCTGGCTCTAAGGTGGAGATTATCTGGGTAAACCACTGAACCTCTCTGGTCCATAGTATTTTTCATCTACAAAAGAAAGGTGTGAGGCCAGGTGACCTCAAAGATCCCAGCTAACTCACAGATCCCAAGATTCTGTTCATTTTGTCCCCATCTTACATTTCCCCATCTCAGTTAACACTTGAGCTAATAAGAGTGTAAGACGCTAGTCTCTGCACAAGCAAATATGTAATTTAAGAAAGGACTCTTGAAGACCCTGAGAAAATTAATCTCTACCAATAGAATTTCAGACCTGAAAGCAGGATATAAGGAAATTCATTTTATTTTATTTTATATGCTGGGTGGAGGATTTTGGTGCCTTTCAAACCGCGTTTTTTTTTTTTTTTTTTTTTTTTTTTTTTTTAAATTATTTATTTATTTATTTTTGGCTGTGTTGGGTCCTCGCCTCTATGCGAGGACCCTCTCCAGCTGCGGCAAGCGGGGGCCACCCCCCATCGCGGCGCGCGGGCCTCCCACCGCCGCGGCCTCCCTTGCTGCGGAGCACAGGCTCCAGACGCGCAGGCCCAGCAGCTGTGGCCCACGGGCCCAGCCGCTCCGCGGCACGCGGGATCCTCCCAGACCAGGGCTCGAACCCGTGCCCCCCGCACTGGCAGGCAGACTCCCAACCACTGCGCCACCAGGGAAGCCCTCAAACCGCGTTTTTAGAGGCCAGCTTCAGCTTGGATATACAGGCTGCTTTTACACATCCCTGAATCTTACTGAACCATTATCCTTAGGGCTCTTAGGTCGCTGAGCAATCGAAGTAGCAACTAAGAGAATGAATAGAAGGTAGGACAGCCAGCTCTAATACTCCTGTAGGCTGTGGTGTGAGGACGCATGATCTCCTACCCAGACATTAGACCATCTGTAGTGGCTGCAATGTATTCGGCTCTAATTAACAGAATAGTCAACCACAGAAGCTTAACCCATAAGGAACAAGAAATTCAGAGCTAGCTCTTCCAGGGTGGTCAGCAGCTCAGTGGTTTCATCCAGAGAATTAACACCTGATGGTCACCAGATGTCTGCCAGGTTCGAGGCAGCCCAGCCTCACATACCAGCTCTATAAGTAGAGAGGGATGAGTGGGCAAATTTAACTTTCTTCTCCTGCATCTCTTGTTCTTATCAGGGAGGTAAATCTCTTCCCCCACCCCACCTCCTGACTCCCTCTTATATTTCATTGGCCAGAACTAGATCACAGTTATTTTTCACAGTTCTAGAGGCTGGGAAGTCCAAGATCAAGGTACCAAATGAATGCAAAATCCTCAACAAAATACTAGCAAACCAAATTCAACAGCATTATATAAGGATCATACACCATGATCAAGTGGGATTTATCACTAGGATGCAATGATGAGTCAACAATCACAAATCAATAAAAGTGATACACCACATTAACAGAATAAAGGAGAAAAATCATGTGATCATCTCAATCAATGCAGAAAAAGCATTTGTTTTTTTCTTTTTTTAGATTTTTATTTTATATTGGAGTATAGTTGATTTACAGTGTTGTGTGAAAGCATATGTTTTACAAAGGCACTAATCCCATTCACGAGGGCTGTGCCTTCATAACCTAATTATCTCCCAGTGACCCTATTCCAAATACCATCACACTGGGGACTGGGGCTTCAACATATGAATTTGGGGGGAAACAAACATTCAGCGCCTACCAAAGGAGTTTTAACATATTTTGTTTTCCGCTCTATTGCTTAGCTTATTGGGTTTCTCTTGCACTTCGGCTGAAAGTAGTCTCTGCGTTGAATAAGCAGCCAGATTATTCCCAGGGAAGTGACTGGGAAAATTTCCTCGGGAAGACTTTCTTGGCAGACAAACAAAATGCATCCTGTATGTTTCTGCAGCAGCCCGACAGAGAGCAGCACTGCACTGCTCACTCCCTCCTGGGGACGGAACTGTACCAACTGTCAAATTAATTTCTTTCTTCTTTCTTGAAATGCACAACGCAGTTCATTCTTGGCTTCTATCTATTCAAGAGTTTAGAGCCAGCACCTTAGACAAAGGGACTTTAATTGCATGCTGATAAAATGTCAAAGCTATTGTGCATAAGGTAACTGTGCATTTTTTTAAAAAAAAACAATGCCTTCAGGATTACAAGAGAGATTTGCCCCTGTGAGTGAAATCTCATTTATAACTCATCAAAAAGTCTTCAACCTATGAGCAAATTCTCCACTGTAAGCCATTACAGTGGAGGTATCTTTCTACCTTTCAAAATTGCACGGTAATACAGTACACTAAAATGAGTAGTCGGCAAATTTGGTTAACCTATTTTTAACTGTGAAAGCCTTAATGATGAATAACGGTCATTGTTTGGGAAAGTTGCTTATTTCACAGAACACAGCTGCTGTGCCTCATGTTAAACCATGAGGAGTATACCAGAAGGTCACCTTCTCTAACCATCTTTCTTTAAAAAGAAACACCCAAAGACAACAAGGCCGTGGCTTGACTTTCAAGGTTATCCAATGAGATAAAGATGTGCTCTAGGTTAAGTCAGAGATACTCAACCAAAGCACGGTACCACTACTGGTACCCAGACAATTGCTAACACTTAAAATACAGAATCATCTCCCCAAAGGGAAGTTTTTGTTTCTATTGGGGTAAGACGCTTTCTTTGAAGGAGTGATTAATGAGGGGCAAGATATAAAAGGTCTAACGCATTTGTCACTATCCTTAGTATTTAAGCGATAAGGCAAAAATGTGTATATATACATATACATACATACATATACATAAAAGTAGATATTTCTATTTGAGGTGGTAAAGTGCCCTTCAGTCACCTAGCTTACTTTTCAGTCGAACTGACTCTTCTTGATTTCAACAAAAGAGTTCATATACATCTCAGTTCTAAAAAACCTATTCAACAAGTCTGAAGTTACAAAACAAAAAAACACAAATACCCCAGCATTCTCATTATCAAATCACAAGCCTTTTAGCTACTGGAGTTCTTCCATTTGCAGCTTGCAGCTCTTGAAAACCTCTAATTCCTCTGTTACACTCTCCAGGGTACGCAGACATTGCCTCATTATTTTGGTTAATGGTGATTGCAAATGAACCCTTAGGTCACATAAGTATGCTCACCACTGCTTTAAAGAAACCCTGTGGCATGTCCTCGTATAGCTAATGATGCTTCCTACTCACACGTGTGTGTTCCTAAGCTTGTCAGGGGCTGTAGCTGAGCAACTAGAAGCTAAGTTGTCACTGCCAATGCAAGATAAATGTTCAAATAAACTTCTTTATTGAAGTTTAGCATACTTGCAGAAAATTACAAAAATACTGAACACAGGTCAATGAAAAATTACTATCACAGGACTTCCCTGGAGGTCCAGTGGTTAAGACTCCGTGCTTCCCATGCAAGGGGCACGGATTCAACCCCTGGTCAGGGAACTAAGATCCCACATGCCATATGGAATGGCCAGAAAAAAAAAATTACTATCAGGAGGAGGGATAAATTAGGAGTTTGGGATTAACATATACACACTACTATATATAAAATAGATAACCAACAAGGACCTACTGTATAGCACAGGGAACTATACTCAATATTATGTAATAACCTATAAGGGAAAAGAATCTGAAAAAGAATATATATATATATATATATATATATATATATATCTGAATCACTTTGCTATACACCTGAAATTAACACGGCATTGTAAATCAACTATACTTCAATAAAAAAATTTTAAAATAAGTTCCCCAGCAACTAACAAAAAAAGAAGAATTACTCTCAAGGAAATTGATCAGAGAGAACTTTCGTGAAGGAGCTGGCAGCCTACAGTGAAATGCTTTACAGGAGGAGAGAGAGGCCAGTGAAGGGACTGCCATGAGACCAAAGTAAGACTGCTTGACACTCGTCCCCCAGAGACTGAAGAATACAGCAATTGGTACTTGATTCTCACCTGTGGGGATGTAAGGTGAGGGACTGGCTAGAGCTGCCAGAGCAAGAAAAGAGACATGCAGTGGAAGCAACATTCCCACCAACGGTGGGCAAGGGTGCTTGTTTCCCATGGGCCAACTTGACATCACAGAGGGCCACCATGCTGTAATCATCTTCCTAAGACCCCAAAGGAACGCCAGTTGGGATGAGGATGTCAACAAAAAATTAATCAATAGTCAATCTAAAAAAGAAATGGAAAATTTTATTCGAGCCGACCTGAGGATTATAACCTAGAAGGTGGTCTCTCAGAGAGCTCGGATAACTGTTCTGAAGAGGTAAGAGGGGAGGTCGGTATAAATGTGACTTAGATGAAGGGGGTACATGCAACCAAGCATATATCTCGGTAGAAGGTCACTGCTACTCAGGAGGAACAGACATCTTAGTTAATGTCTTAGTGCTTTTCTAAGTACAGGAAGATGCAAGAATCCAGATTCATGAAAAATTTCTCCTGAAAATATCTCACTACCTGAGGGCCAGTTCTGTCAGTTTTCCTAAAGCACGAAGTGTCTGAATTCTTGGGCAGGATTTTGGGTGACATGGAGAAGACTTTTAATTCAAGAGAGTGGCTAATGGTAGGTGACATCAAGTTCTCCCTGGAACTTCAAAGCAGGAAGATGAAAATGACAGCTTGGATACCTTAACCATCCTAAGAGTAGACAAAAGTATTTATTGAGTATAGTCTAGTCTAGGATTTCTCCACAAGATTCCTGAGCAGAAATAATCTGCCTCACTGATTATCATTTATCTACCTGGCCCTGTCACAACACACCTGGAGTCAAGGATTTCATTCCAGGGGCCTCACCTTTAGAGGCAAGTGGCCTCAAAGTAATATAAGAATTGTAAACAGGAGAGGGAGAAGATTCCAAGCCCTGATGCATGAGCAAGTGGAAGGAACCTGGGATGTTGAGCCTGTAAGAGACTTAAGGGATGCATTTTGAGAGCTGTGGCCTGTCTCACAGTGGCAGTCATATGTGTGATTCCAGATGGCACGCCAGCCACTGTGAGTGTTAGAGGGTGGCGAGTTTTGTCTTAAGAACCTTTGTGTCAAATTGACCCCAAGTTATCTTTTAGGAGAGATGGTTATCCTCAGACCTAATGCGCGAGGCCATTCCCTTCTGGTGAGCTCCGTCTCCCTTGAAATGTCCAGTGTCAAGGAGAGAATAATTCTTCAGACATGGAACTAGAACTCAAAGGTGGGCTGAGAAGCAGGCAAGGATGGAATTGCATATCTTAGGTCTTGTTCTCCTAGGTCTGCATCTCAAGAAAGAAAAACATTCAGAATCGACTCCTGGGGAAGAATGGGAGGGATTCTGGCTTCTAATCCATAGTGAGGTTGGCCAGAATGGAAGAAAGAAATATTAGCAAATCTAAGCAGGTCAAATAGAATTTGATTTACTGATTTCAAGTTACTTTCAAGGCCCCCGAATTCCCATATTCCCTGTTGATATTACCAATTCAGAATTCCAAAGGAATATAGGGGTTTCTGGTCCCATGGCTCCTTGGTCTTTGGGGGCGAATGGTGGACAGTAGCAGAGCAGAGGCCCTGGAGTGTCAGAGAGAACCGTATGTTTTCCTCATCTGCCACTCAACCAACTTCAAGATGTCGCTATTGAGACCTGTGGGAAACAATTTTGAAATATAAGAACGCAAGACCAAAACTCTTTGGCAAGTAATATCTTAAATCTCATCTAAGAACTCCTGCCTCCCACTTCTTGTCCTTGTTTTTCATAGCATCTGTAGCATATTACAAGAACTGGCATGAAAAATAAACTACTTTTATGCCCTTTAGAAGAATCATTTCAAAACCCGTGTGGTAGATTGATGTCAGTGATTTTATATGGACGATCCACCATCATCCACCTCGTCTTTTGCGGCAAGGGTGACCCACCACTATTATCACAGGATCCTTGAGCTGTTTTATTTTAGTAATTTGTAGTGGTGATGAGTTTAAACTGATCCACTCAACACTCTCCTAATGAACACATATTGCAAGGCAGCCAGCTAAGCTTAGAAGTATAATCAATCCACGGAGGGGAGCAAATACCCATGGATAAAGAAACAATCATTATAAAGAATATTTATTGAATGGTTGGTATGTGCCAGGCCCCGATCTACTATTTTATTCACGTGTATAATCTCATTTCATCATCACAGTAGTCTAATGAGATAAGAGCTTTCATTATCCCTCTTTGCTATGGATGAGGAACCCAAGGTACAGAGAGGTCAAGTGACTATTCCAAAGCCAAACAACTTGTAAGGGCTGCCGTCTGGATGCTGCCCAGCCAGGCCTGTTATTTTGTATTCATTTGCACAGTAACATAATAATTCAGTGCTCCCGGTAACAGCACTTTCTGGACACAACCAATCTGCTCCAATATATGCAATTCTAAAATTTCCCCAAATACCTACACCTTCTGCCAAGCATTCAGCCTTTTGAAAACAGAGTAACAGAGCCAGGCGAGTCTGACTTAATGAAAATCTTGAGAATGAGTTCAAGTTTTCTCATTAATATTTCTGAGCATGAGCTGATCTGTTTGACATCTTAAAATGACACTTGAAAGTGTGTGTTAAGAGCGAGTCCATTATGCTGTTTTTCTCTTTAAGACAAATGAAAAGTCCAGATATGTCAGTTGTGTACTGTCATTAAGTTCACTATTCAATTTCCTCTGAAGACAATATGTTTTTCCTGCCTTATAACACCCACTCTTCATTGCTAGTTTCAATGTTGGCAACATTTACATCAAATACCACCAGTCTCATTGCTCTGCCCACCCCCGAGATTTCATTCCTCCCAATTTGCCCCTCCCTCTGTCCATTTGACCCAGCTTGGGCCAGGAGAAGGGGTTTTGGCACATTTTAAATGAATTGGAACAAGTTATAGTTAAGAATCAAATTTCTGAAACAACAAAGTGAGCCTAAAAAAACAGGCCGTTAGGATCAGATTGCTACACTTAGGGCAGAGAGGTCTAGCTCTGAGAGAAATGGAAACTCGACAGGGCTTAATGTTTGTAGGACCAAGGGCCCAAGTAAAACTAAAAATTATTCTTTATTGGGCTGGTCAAGATTTTCTCCGAGCTGTATTGCAGTCTGAGACTTTTCCTACCCAAACTTCCTTCCTTTCCTCTCTCCTTTCACCGGTGTTAGACCTACTTTGTGGTCTGAAGGCTTTTCCTGCCCACTCTTGCTCCCTCTTCCCTGTATCTTTCACAGGCATCTCCCCAAACAAATCTCTTGCTCTTCTGACTCTGTCTTGGCATTTGCTTCCTGGAAAACTCAAACGGGCACAATATTATCCATTTAGTCAACAGTGTAAAGCACTGGTATTGCATTTTACTCATGTTACATCTAGGCCTACATACAAACAAATTTTAAAATAATACGAATTAATATTGCAAACTATTCCTCGGCCACCATATGCGATTGCTGTGAACGCTGTGCTCTGGAACCACAGATTGGAACATGAGGAGAAGCAAGAACATGAACACACGGCACTACTGGAAAATGATATTTCATTGTGCGAGAATCTATTGCATTGAAGTTATCTGAGAGGAGGCATTCAACAGTTAATTTGTCTTCTCTTTACTACACATTTCTGCTACTCAAATCCTCATGCCAAAGCAGCATCCATCTCTAACGTCTGCTGTGGTAAAACACAGACCTTCAGGGCACCCAGATACCATCACCTTGTTTAAAAGCACTTTGGGCAAAAGTTGTGGATAAGTGTTTCCCTGGGTTCTGAACAGTATTAGTCACGAGAGTAGATGTGTAATGCTACACGTTGTACTACGCCAGAGCTGAGCTCTGGATCCCAGTGACAGGATATGGTGTGTTTTTAATAAATGTATGTTTTCTGTATCTGTGAAATACAGATGTCAAAAGCACAGGGCTCAGGACAGAAAAACCATCTTGCCTGGATCTAAGGATGGTGCTGATCCTTAAAAATGGCATCCAAAGGATGAAAAGAGGGAAGCAGCCACAGCAGCTCCTGAGCACAAGGGGAGCACCTGGTAGTCAAAAGTTTCCAGCTGCACCTGCTCCTTAGCTTGCTCCAGGCTGTGGGAAAGCCAGGATAACAGGTACTTGGCAAAAATGTTTGCTGAGGAAATACTTGTGGAATCAATGAGCCCAGCCAATGCAACAGTCCCCTTGACATGGTATCTTCTTCCATGCTCTTCTTAACACTTTTCCACTCTTTCAAAAACCTCCTACACACCCTCTTCCTATGTGAACTCCTTGCTATTTAAGACATAGAAAAGCAACTACACTCTAATACTTAGCACTAGCTACATATTTGAAAGGCAGACTAATCAGAGTTCAATTAGACCTAAAATGAAGATTATTCTATACTCTAAAAGTTCTTAAAAGTAAAATTCTATATTTATTTTGGTTTCATCATAAAAATTCCACTACAAGCCAAGACGGAATAACAGGGACCATATTTATTCTCTCACCTTAAACAGCTAGAAAAATGGACAAAATATATGAAACAACGATTTTCACACATTGGAGAAAAGGCAGAGCAGATCTACCATCTCTGAAAGAAAGGAAATAAACAAGGTCAGCCCTACAATTGTACCAGTTTACTGTCTGGAGGTAGTTTCCAGGCTGCAGTACAAAAGCAGGGAAGCCAAACAGACCACAGAAGTCTTGCTGGGTTGAAAAGCAGATATTGGCTAAGGCAAGTAGAATTTTCAAGACAAATGACCAGAAAGGAAGGAGCTCCTGAGAAAGAGAGAGCTCTGGAGATCTGCAGAGAAACACCCTCAAGTATTTGGCTGAGCTCTACTGTTTGCTTGTGTGAAAGGAAATTACCCAAGGCCAGGAAAAGACCCACTGGAAAAGCAAAGGCATAACAATTCCCAGAGCTCACACAGGGCTGGGAATGGTTTGTGTTGCACAAGCCTGAGTGGAAAGGTTTTTAATACATGGGGCATTATGAAGAATTATCAAAAGTGTGCCACCTTAGTGGGAGGGCTAAATTATTTCCTGACTGAAGGCAGCTCAGGACTTGCCCTGACAAAGCTTAAAGGCAAAAGTTGAAAGGATCCAACTGACTCCAAGTAACTTAACTGTGTGCCGAAACAAAATCCAACACAATTTAAAGGAATACAACAAAACCAAACATTCAGAGATGTAAAATTCACAGTGTCCAACATCTAACCATAAATCACCATGCATGCAAAGAGGCAGGAAATATTATCTATAACCAAGAGAAATTTTGATTAAAAAAAACATAGAACCAGAAATGAAAAACATGATGGAATTAGCAAGGATGTTGAAACAGTTATTATAAATATGGTCAATATTCAAGAAGGTAGAGGAAAACAGGACCATTATGAAGAGAGAAATGGAAGTTTTTTAAAGGACCTAAATGGTGCTTTTAGAGATGAAAAATACAATGTCTGGATAGAAGATATACTAAATGAGATTAATAACAGGTATGATGCTGCAGAAGAAAAGATAACTGAACTTGAAGAAATAGCAGTAAAACTATCCATGGGAACCATAATTCAAAAAGAGTCATGTACCAAAATGTTCATTGCAGCTCTATTTACAATAGGCAGGACATGGAAGCAACCTAAATGTCCATCATCGGATGAATGGATAAAGAAGATGTGGCACATATATACAATGGAATATTACTCAGCCATAAAAAGAAATGAAATGGAGTTATTTGTAGTGAGGTGGATGGAGTTAGAGTCTGTCATACAGAGTGAAGTAAGTCAGAAAGAGAAAAACAAATACAGTATGCTAACACATATATATGGAATCTAAGGGAAAAAAAAAAAAGGTCATGAAGAACCTAGTGGCAAGACGGGAATAAAGACACAGACCTACTAGAGAATGGACCTGAGGATATGGGGAGGGGGAAGGGTAAGATGTGACAAAGTGAGAGAGTGGCATGGACATATATACACTACCAAACGTAAAACAGATAGGCAGTGGGAAGCAACCGCATAGCACAGGGAGATCAGCTCTGTGCTTTGTGACCACCTAGAGGGGTGGGATAGGGAGGGTGGGAGGGAGGGAGATGCAAGAGGGAAGAGATATGGGAACATACGTATATGTATAACTGATTCACTTTGTTATAAAGCAGAAACTAACACACCATTGTAAAGCAATTATACTCCAATAAAGATGTTAAAAAAAAAAACAAAAAAACTATCCATGGTAGGCAGAATTCTAAGATGTCCCCCCAAGATTTTGTGCCCTGGGTGTACACCCCCAACACAATCCACAAGACTATGAATATGATGGATTCCACCCTGGTGATTGTTATATCCGAGGACACAGATGATGTTAAGAAAGAGGGATTATCCAGGTGGGCCTGACCTGAGCACCAGAGCCCTTTGAAAGCAGAGAGCTTCTCTGGGTGATCACAGAGAGGAAGTCAGGGATCAAAAGCAGGAGAAGTATTCAAAGTACTGCTGCTGGCTTGATAATGGAGGAACCCATGTGGTAAGGAATGTGGGCAGCCTCCATGTGCAAAGACCAGCAACGTGCTGAGAAGCAGCAAGGAAATGGGGACCTCAATTCTATAACCCCAAGAAAATGAACCAGTCAGCAACCAGTGAGCTTGGAAGAGGATGCTGAGCCTCAGATGAGAACCTCATCCCCAGTCAACCCTTTGATTTCAGCCTTGTGAGATCTTAAGGAGAGAATCCAAACATACTGTGCCAGACTTCTGACCTACAGAGCTGTGAGTTAATAAATGGGTGTTATTTTAAGTCTCAAAGTTTGTGGTAATTTGTTACACAGCAATAGAAAACTTACCCATGAAGCAGAGAGAAAAAAGACTAACATACATGTGCACACACACACAGCATCAGCAATATCAAGGATTGTAATACATGTGTAGTTGGAATCCCAGAAGAAAGGGGGAGGGGAGATAGTTGAAGATATAATGGCTGAAATTTTTCCAAATTTGATGAAAACTATAAATCCACAGATCCAAACATCTCAACAAACTCCAAGGAGAACATACATTAAAAAAAAAAAAAAAGCCAAATTATGAAACATATGTACAGAGAACAAAGATAAGAATGAGAGCAAACTTTTCATCAGAAACTATGCAGGCTAGAAGAGACTGGTACAATATCTTTAAAACATTGAAAGAAAAAATTGTTGTGCTAGAATGCTTTACTCAAAGGAAATATCAAATAAATAAAAACAGAAAATTCATGCCAGAGGACCTGCGCTAAAAGAAATATTAAATGAAGCTCTTCAGGCAAAGAAAATGATATTGGTTGGTCTTATCATAATGTATCTTCTGCTAATTGATATAAGTGCCTAGAGATTAAAGTCATGAACACACAAACACACATTTGTTTTACGTTTAGGAAGAATATATAACATTTAGCCCAGTCATGCCAAATATACAATAAGCCAAATTCTTACCAAGTAAAATGTACTTTCTGTTCATTAATTTTAAAAAAATGGGAGGAGTAGAAATTAGTTCATTATTTAATTTACTGAAGGAGAATTTACTAGATGAACTGTAATGAACCTATTAAAAATACTATGTAGATTTTACAGGCTCAGTGCCTCCATAAAACTTTAGCTGACATTAAGCACGTTCTAGGAAATTATCAGCAGATACGTAACTTCACAGAGCCTCATTTCATTAACAAATATTCAACATTAGCTACTATGTAAAAACAAAATAATTTATATAAATGAAGGCCATCTGCCAAACAATTATTTCAAAATTATAAAACTCCAATGCCATTGCTATAGGAAGCCTCTATGAAAATCCCTAACGCTTCCCACTATCTAATATTCATACCCTTGTGTACTCCCTCCCAGTCCTGTGGACTGGACTTATTGGCTCATTTCTAATGAACGAAATATGGCAGAAGTGATAACATGTTACTTTGGGGATTAAATTATAAAAGACTAGCTTCTGGTTCTCTCTCTCACTGGCCCCATGAAAAGCCAGTTGCCATGTCATGAGGCAGTCCCATGGAAAGGCCCTAATGGCAAGTGACTGAGGCCTGTCAATGACCATGTGAGTGAGCTTTTAGGGTGGACCCCAGCACTACCACCAGCTGAGCTGTTAGATGAGATCACAACCCCGGCTGATAACTTGATTGCAAACTCCTGATAGACCTGGAGCTAGAGGCACCCAACTATGCTGTGCTCGAATTCCTGACACACAGGAATACTTTTAAGTCTCTAAGGATTGGGGTGATTTGTTACACAGAGGAGGATAACAAATACAGCTCTTTCACTTATTTGCTTAACAAATACAGCAGTTTCACTATCTTATTCATAAAGAAATCCTGAAGACCCTTTCTACATAATATATGGGGCAATCATTCTACTTGTTACTTTGTGTATGATGGTATTTTCATGGATTGGTAAACAAGTCAGCATGTGGCAAGCTATTACATGGAGATTCAAAATCTGTAATAATCTGGCACCACGATCTATTCAACTACTGTCACCAATGAGCAATGTGGTAAGAGGACAGAATTTACCAGGAACCAAAGTAACTCTGGCATTATCCAACTCTTGTTACTGTTTTATAATCTTAGAGAATTATTAGGTTCTTTTAAAAGTGTTCCAGAGAGATATCTTTAATTGCTGATGCTAGGTTCAAATTAAACAACTTTATACCCACACAAATGGGTAGAATTCATGATGACTCACTAATTCTCCCACTGAACAGAGCTGCGCACAATCTTTTGGCCATCTGGCTAAGATAGCATCTTTGGGACTAATAACCTAGGACTCTCTAGGAACTAATAATTATATCAGACTAATACATATAACTCCTGCTGGCTAAATAGTAACATCTGGGCTGGAGCCATGACACAAAGAAGATGATGATTAAAATAACACTGGTGGAGCAGTCTAAAGTTGATAATATTATTTGTCATTCACAGTTTCATTTGTTTCTCACCAAAAATCTTACATACTAGATACCATTTTTATTATAAGCCCCTTTCACCATGCTACATTCTTTGTCATGTATCTAAGACAAGGTTTGATAACTCTAGAATTCAAAGACAATTTGCCACAAACAGAGTAGCTGTTGATCCCTTAAGCCATGAAATGCCTGCATAAGAAGTAAATAGATCCATCATAATGAGAAAAATTCTGATACCCTACCCCCTTCCCAACCTACCCTTGGCTGTACTTTGAAATTGTTTCTATTCCACATCGCTTAAGTTTTGTTTTTTTGTTTTTTGGTTGCTTTACACTGACTAAATGAGCCAAATTCTTTGAGCCAACGACTACCTTCCCTACCAGCCCCATAAACAAAATTGACCGCATTTGTTATGGGAAAAGGCAGTCCAAAGACATGGTAATGAGTGCCTACTGTGGGATTTTCATCTCCTGCAGAAATTTATGGCCCCATTCACCACAGCATCATATGCCTCCTAGAAAAAGAAGCAATGGGTAGTTTATTCCTGTCTAGAAATTGATGTGTAGCCAGGGGTAACATGTGCACATTCACATCTGCCTAAAGCAGGGTGTAAAATGTGCCCATGCATCAAAGATCCTCTAGAATTTTTAAATCACAGAAAGTCAGAACTAGCTGCAGGAGGCAGGCTTTTGCAGCCAGGCTGCACTTTGCTGAATTATGTGCCTTGACCTGTCACTCTTCCATCTCCCAGACTGGATGTTCTCTATAGGTCCTTTTGACTCTAATGTTGTAAGATCTGTGGAGTTGAGCTGAGTTGGTTTAAGAAATCTTCCTAAGCCGTGCTAGCCGTGTGTTGGATCCTTGATGTCATCTAATATTTTTCATGGGTGCTTTGGATTAGAAGACACAGTACATACATGGAAGGATATTACAGCATAGCTGTGACTGGTAAAGAGTCATCAAAAGTTGGAAAAAAGTTTGAATGAAAAAGAAAACAAGTTACACAATAACATGTTTGGCAAAGACCACTACTGATGTCCCAATTTCCATTCTCCCCTATTTCCTTTATATTAGAACTCCTGGTTTTATGCTGGGCACACAGCCATCTGAAGCAAAGATATTCCTCAATAGCTCACCAGTAGATATGGTCATATATCTCAGTTCTGGCCAATGAGATATAAGTATCGATATAAGTGTTATGTGCAACATCTGAAAAACGTCCTGCTGGCTGGAACGCAGACAAGATGACTGGAGCACAAGTAGCCATCCTGAACCATGAAGTGGAACTTGTATGCTGAGGATGGTGGAACCACAAGATAAAGGGACCTTAATCCTTAAACCATGAGTTCTGTCTATACCAGCCCTGAACTATCTCCAAACTTCATTTACGTGATAGAGAAATAAACTGCTACCTTGTTTGTGTTACTACCATTTTGGATTTTCTGCCACTTACAGCAGAATTAATCTTGCTGACAAAGCAGAAATATGTGTATCCCATTTTAATAAATGTATGTAGGTGTATATGCATACATGTGTGGATGTGTGTGTGTGTGTGTTGTATCCAGCCACCCAGCATCCATTCTCCCATTTTAATATCATTCTGATTTCCCTTTAGTGAACTGTCCCTCTCTTGCTGTGTGATGCCATGGTGGATGGTCAAGACTAGATGCCTAGTCTCCCTTTAAATGATCCAAGGGGGTCCCCAGAGGCTCTGTTCAGTGAGGCTTCTTCTCACTGCCCTGTTTCAGTGGGAGGCAAGGTAGAGATTCTTGAAGCTCTATCCTAAACACGCTCCACTCTGTTCCCCCACAAAGGAGTTTAATCTCCACATCTGCTACTGCTACATCTGTAAACAGGTGATTCACAAAATACATCTCCGGCCTGAACCTGTCCTTTGAATTCTGTATGCATGTATCAGTCAAGACTCTGGCAGAAATGAATAATACCCTCAGATTGGTGCAACTTGAGTGGGTGGACAGAATATAGGGAAATTATCAGAGGTAGCACAGTATTCTGAAACAAGCAAGAGCACAGCCAGACCCTGGAGAGAGAGGGCTTGGTGGAGAAGGCTGTCCGACAAGAGCTGTGATCTTCGGTTCAGGGTTGCAGCCAGCCCACAGCAACTCTGCAGGGAAGAAGCCAGGAAAATAAAGACCCACTTCACTCCTTTTCCTCCTCTGATCTCCTGCCATTGTTCTCCATTGAACCGACCCAATCTGAAGCCAAAAGCAAAGGGAGTTGGTTGCTGCAGGTCAGGCTCCCAGGGCTGCAGGCAGGGTAGAGAGGAGGCTGGAAATGCAGATAGAAAAGCTGCAGCACAACCTATGTATCCGGTTGCCTACTTCACATCTTTTCATGTCTCAAGGCACCTCAAATTCAGCATGCACCAAACCAAACCATTCATCTAACCCCTCCCAAGATTTAGCCAGCCTGGTCCTCTTTCATGTTCCTAATCTTAGGAAATGGCACCATTGGCAATGTATTTATGGAAGCCAGAAACATGGAGATCATTCCTGGTCCCTTTCTTTCCCTCTCCACCCATAGTCAGTCTATCATCAAGTCCAATCAGTTTTTTTTTTCTTTTCTTTTTTTTTGCGCACTTTGCAGGATCTTAGTTCCCCAACCAGGGATCGAACCCAGGCCCCCGCAGTGAAAGCACCAAGTCCTAACCACTGGACCACCAGGGAATTTCCCCCAACTAGTTTTATACAACTTAAATTCAGCAAAAGAGAACAAAACAAAAACGACTCTCTCCTGGTACTTTGATTTTTGAGGGGAGATGGGCAAGCAAGGAAGGCAGGCCAGGCCAGGACCTCTAGATCTCTGTCCATTATAAGCCCTGTTCTTCAGCTTCTCTTCAATCTCAGGAGACACCTATATTCTTCTGGTAAAGTCTCTTTTTGCTTAATCTATCGAGAGCTGGTTTTTGCTGCTTGAACAAGAGCCTTAAGGAATAAAGCAAAATGTTTAAGTAGGAAACTAACTGAAAAAGTACTTGCTCCTCAGACATGACACCACTCTTCAGAACTCACAAGGTGTCTGAAACTATTCTCTATTTTAAAATATATTCTCCAAAGGGAAGCAGTAAAAGAGAATTTTGTTAATTAAAATATGTGAAGTACAGCTATGTATAATTCAATCATAGCGCGGGTTCATATGTGAACAATAGGCATCTCTTGGAGGAGGGATTAGAAGTGATTTGTATTTTCCTCTGTGGGTCTTCGATCCCCGTGTTTTTTATTCTGAGTACCTATTATTTTTGTAATTGGGTTTTACAAAGCAAGTAAGTGTTACTTAAAAATAAATAAATTATAGTGTATTGATGCTGGAAAATATAGTAAGAAAGCTTGATACTGCATACCAAGGCAAATAGCAAGAAACAGCTATAATAGAACTGTATTAAAAAACAAAACTAGGGGGCTTCCCTGGTGGCGCAGTGGTTGAGAATCTGCCTGCCAATGCAGGGAACACGGGTTCGAGCCCTGGTCTGGGAAGATCCCACATGCCACGGAGCAACTAGGCCCGTGAGCCACAACCATTGAGCCTGCACGTCTGGAGGCTGTGCTCCGCAACAAGAGAGGCCGCGATAATGAGAGGCCCGCACACCGCGATGAAGAGTGGCCCCCACTTGCCGCAACTAGAGAAAGCCCTCGCACAGAAAAATGAAGACCCGACACAGCCATAAGTAAATAAATAAACAAACAAACAAACAAAAACAAAACTAGGGGCTGGGTCTGAGGCAAAAGACAAGAGAGGGGTTCCTTAATGACAGAGAGCTATCACCAAAAGTGACTTTTCCACCAGGTTTCTAACTACTCAAGAAAATGGTTATATTTCTTCTACATATTTAAGAGTTGTTTCTGAGATTATCAACAAATAAGAAAAAAAGTGCTTTCTTTTTCCAAATTAGGCTGTGGAAATCCATTTTTAACCAGCCTAAAAGAGGTTAATCACACTTGGGATGCTTCCTTAGAGCATAAGATGGCAACATCCCCGGGTTGAGCCTTCAGAGGGAAACGATGGTTACTCCTACAGCGGAGGAGACAAGCTATCAAATGCAGACAGTGATCCATGGCAAAATCTCAGTAGAAGACTTCTCTGCAGTGAGCTAATCGAGTAATAACAACCTTGTAGTACCGGTTACACAGCAACAGCCATGCGACTTTCTAGAAACTACCTCCTAAACCTCAGGGCATTACATGTACTTCATGTTGCCTTACCCAAATGAGCAGTTTCACTAACGGGTTTTAATTGATAAGGTAGAACATTTGCCTCAGACAAGGATGAAATCTGTGAAAAAAAATTAAATTTGTGTGTGCGCGCACGTGTGTGTGTGTGTGTGTGTGTGTGTGTGTGTACATACATATATTACTGTAGAATTTGGCACTTTTATCATCCACACTAAAATGTCTAGGCAGAGAGCCAAAAACCTCAGAGTATGCTTTCTTTTGGCCCAAATAAATAATAATAATGTATAATTTAAAAGAGTTCATTATACTGGATTATAATTAGTAATATCTAAGCATGAGATTACGATGTTGCATATTTCATGCACTGTTCAATCAACTAATTATAGTTTTGGTTATGTTTTCTGCAACAATAAAGGAAAAATATCACATGTACTAGTGGATTATACCAACAGGCATAACAATGGTAAGAAGCAATGAATGCTTGAGTGTGAATCCATAAAGGAAATTTATATATGCTGTAGCCTAAGAACATTTTAGAAAATATTGCATCAATATGTATTTGAATGGACTCATAATAATAGGCAAACAAATACTAGCAAAGAACTAAACATTCCCCTTACTTGATGAAACAAACAATACAATGCCAATTAGCAAAAAACTTTGCAAGAGAGAGAGACAGAGAATCAGGAGAGAAAGAATAAGAGAGAACAGAGAGAGTCTGAAAGATAAAATTCCAGGGATCAGTTCCTGGAACAAAATGATCTTTAAAATGTTCTCTTTTCCAGATATGCCATGGCACCCCAGTGGAGAAGAGCAGGGGAAGCGTGGGAGAAGAGAGAAAGGAGAAAAGAAGGGAAGGCAGGCAGCATGGAGACAGCAGGGGCACAGGTGGGAGGGGTGTTATGAGGAGCAGAGGAAAGAACACGGGTCCACATTTGCTGACAGTGAGGCAATGTTAGCTGTCACGGAGATGGAGGGGATATGAACACAGGTGTCGCAGAGCCAAACCTCTAGCCCACCTTATAACTCCGGAGGGTTCTATAGCCCAGGAAAATTATGATTTTGACTCATAAAGAAAAAGTTAAAATGTGACCCAAAGAAATGAGTTGTTTTCACTTTATTGTATCATGAGTTGACACTATCTTTGGGAACATTCTGCCAGACGTGCCCCACCACTTGTAGCATTTGTGTTCCATGCAGGGTCTGCTTTTAGTTAAAATTTTAAGCTGTTTTACAAATAAGCATACACCGGTTACTATTGGTGAGATACAAAATATCCATTTTATAATCAGCCCTTGGAATATTCCAAGACAGATTAGTATATAAGGGAAGAAGACAAAGAAATTCCAAGGCCCAGTGCTGGGCAAACCCAGAGAGTGAAAGGGGATTTCCGATAGGTAATCTCAGACAAACTGACCAGTCGGACACTGGCCCCTGTCCCTTGTAAAGAAGCAGAGGATGGAGGACAGAAAGAAAGCCCCTGGGAGAGGAAGGTGGGTGGGATGTAGAGATGGGTGTCTTCTGCGGGCCCCTATTATATCTTCTCTGTCTATTTCGTTCCCAAAGTCATGTTCGTTCATTGTAATTTTTTTCCTAAAAATTAAAGGAGGATATGAATTTTAAAATCCTTCCTCTCTAATCTCTCTAACCACAAGTCATCACAGTTAACAATTTGATGTTTATCTTCTAGAAGTTTTGCTGTGCATATATGATGCCTTACCTATGAATGTATATTTCATATATACTCACATTACAGACACACACACAAAATTATTTAGACAATGAAAAATGAGGTATGCTTTACTTACTGTTCTCCCCTTCCCTTTCCACTTACTTCATGGTCTTCTCTCCGGATTAGGATGAGATCTGCCTCACTTTATGTTTTTTCCTGTTTTTTTAAATAGGATTTATAAAATATATTGTGGTAAAATATATATAACATACAATCAGCCATTTTAACCATTTTTAGGTGTGCAGTTTAGTCATGTTCAGTACATTCACACTGCTTTGTGCCTCACGCTTCTTAAGAGAGGACAGAGGAGGGGTCAAACATGTGGGCTTTGAAGTCAGACTGCCTGGGTTCCACTCCCAGCTCCCATGCCTATCAGCTATGTGGCCTTGGGCAAGTCATTTAATCTCTGGATCCAACAGTTTCTACGTCTGTAATACGTAACAACACCATCTATCTCATACGAGTATCTTGAAGATCAAAGGCATATTAAGAGTTAAAGTGCTCAGAACAGAACTTAACATAAAAGAACGTTTAACGACAGGCCAAATGATATTTCGTTATAAGGATATATCATAATTTATCTAACCAACTGTTAGCTAACCTACAAATGGTCCATTAGTACGTTTTGGTAGGTAGCTGCTCGGAGGCAGCTGGAAAGGTGAGAGGGCACACATCAGCTGACCTCTGAGACTAGAGGGTGCTGTTGGCATTTAGCAGAGGAAGAACAGCTATGGCGAACACGCTACAATAAGCAGGACAGTCCTGAACAATGACGAATTTGCACTCCCTTAAGGTCACTAGCAGAGAAACACTGCCATAACTCTTAACGCTGCGTTCCCACTTCTGGTCATTTTTTTCCCACAGATTTACTTGCACACAAACAAAATGATAAATGTAGAAGTTTATTCAATGTAGTTTTGTTTATAATAGTAACAGATAGGAAATAAACTAAATGTCCTTCTTGACATGGGACTAAATAATAATTTGTAGTACTTTCAAATGATGGAATGCTATGCAGCTGTTTACCAAGATTCAGAAACTTCCCCGTATACTAATATGGAAAGATTTGCAAAATGGTATATTACGTGGAAAAAGAGTGATGTACATAGTATGCTAATATTTGGGGGTAGAAAAGAAGCCATATTTACATATAGTTTTACTCATGTACAAAATATAAGAGATTAATAAATATGGTTATGTGGGAAAGGGTTTGCAGGCAGAGGTAGGAATGGGGTGGATGGGACAGGGTGGTAATCAGACTTTTCAATGTTTGCCTTTTTCTAATTAAAAAAAAATTAGAGTCAGGTGTACATTGTGCTTTTTTTTTTTTTAACTAAGGAATGAGGGGGTAGGCTTCCCTCAAGCTTTTGTAGAATCTGGGCCAAGAGCACAAATGAAGGCCCAGGGACTCTAAGTCTAAACATGTAGAAGTTACATGATGAGACCAGGCGTGTTCAGGGTGGTATGGCCATACACTATGTAGAAGCTATAAATCAAACTAACAAACTGTTAAATAAAACATGTTCTCTTCTCCTACCTTGAAAAATAAACTTTCTTAATGACAAAAACAGATAAATAAATGTAAAATTGAAAGTTGGCAAAATACCAAACACAAAAGAATTAAATTATTGTGTATAATGGATGGTTTGGTGATGTTTGGAAGAGTAATAAAATAACGATGTGCATAATTTGCAATGTGTTTTATATTTATTTCACACTATTTTTTGGCCTTTATTTCAATAGAACCACTAATTATGTAGTTTTAATCAAGATTTTCACATATTTTCAGTTCTATTGATAGTATATTAGACAACCTTTCTTGAATAATTAAAGTTTTTTCCTTAATTAGTTTCAATTTGAGGAAACTGTCCTGCTGAGGCAGAAACAACTAGAATTGTCAATAACTTTTTAAAGCAATACTTAGATTGGAAACAAACCGAGGAATTTAAATATTATGTCCAAACATTATAATGGGGCCTTTATTGCAAAAATTATTTTAAAATATTTAAATTTTATCATATAAATCAATAACACTCAATTGCCCTTTTCAACATCTCTCAAAGTGATATCTATATCTATACAATATTTCTTAAATTCTTCTCATTTCCAAATTTTCAATGCTGAGATATTACAAAGAAAACTAGAAATAGCACACCTCCTTCAGTGCCCTACTTCAAAGGGCTCAAAAATCTCAGAACTTGCCCAGGTCTTCCTGAAGTATGAATACCATTGGTTTCTTTTAAATTGGGAGACTATATAAATCAAAATAAAATAAATTATGGAAAAGCATCTGTAATATTTAAAATCTTGAGATTGATACTGTGGTTAAAAAAGGAACTCTGAAGTAAATTGATACAGGTGAGGATGTGGTCAACATAATGCAGACAGCAATGAACTACTCTTCTTTCAAAGTATCTCAAATCATGACAGAGCTGAGGAAGTAATGGAAAACAATTTCACAGAACCACTAAAAGCACATAGGAAAACCCCAAACAGCCATCTAAGACAGATGGAGACAAATACATAGGGCTAGGCAATAAAACTTTCTCTAAAGAAAGTTACTAGGGGGAGAAAAACCCCAGGTCTCAGAAGAGAAGGCAATTAATACAATTATTTCAATAAACTTGATATTCTTGCTACAATATTTCTAGAACATCCATGTGACTGTGATCTTGACAGTATGGTCATCTATTTACAATATAGCAGCAAGGATCTGACACAAAATTATAATATCACAGGAGTACTTTATTAATATATACAGTTAGAATTTGGTATTCTGATTACTCACTAACAGGATATATCTTAAAGTTAACTGAATAAGGGAAAATGGTTATTAAAGAGCAAGAGGAAGAGAGAAAATTGAAGGAGTTCATCTATACAGAAAGATGATTGGATGAGGTGAGTACTGAGTGGATTGATGTATCAAGTTGGACCTATGTTTATTCATAACTCCTATGTTCACCTCTTATAGCATGTGAACTACATTGTGTTGCAACGACCTTTTTATCTGATTTCTTTACCACTATAGTCTAAGCTTAAGGAGAAATATGGTGACTACTGTGTTCTTCATTGTGTCTCCAATCATCACACAGGGTCTAACACACGGTAGGTACTGGTATCTGGATGGATGAATGGGTGGATGGGTAGGTGGGTGGATGAATGGATGGATGGATGGATGGATGGATGGATGGATGGATGGATGGGTGGATGGGTGAATAGGTAGGTGGGCGGATGAATGGATGGATGGGTGGGTAGGGGAGTGCATTAGCTCATGCATCTCTGGTGTTAGGGAGCTGCACAATCCTTGGCTACAATAAATAGGAAAGTTTCCTCATACCCATGGGAAGCTCAACTGCCAATGCCACAGTCACAAGTATCTCTCAGACACCACTAACCTCTTTGCAACAGTTTGCTAAAATTTCTGGTGTTTAACTTTAAAAAATTCCAAGTATTGGAAGAGAAATCTTAGAAATCCAAACTTAAAAACTGATATAAAATATACCACACTCTCACAATTGGCAAAACATTATCAATCTCGAGTTTTTAAGTATTACAGATGCTTTTCCATAATTTATTTTATTTTGATTTATATAGTCTCCCAATTTAAAAGAAACCAATGGTATTCATACTTCAGGAAGGGCTGGGCAAGTTCTGAGATTTTAAGGCCTTTCAGAGACAGCTCTGGTCAGGGTCAATCCAAAGCCATCTTTTTTTAGTTGAAATATTTTCTTATTTTAAAGCTTGATTGAGAAATAATTCACATACCGTGTGAATTACCCATTTAAAGTACACAATTCAATGGTTTTTAGTATTTTCACATTTTAGAACATTTTAGAACATTTTCATCACCCCAAAAAGAAACCCTGCACTAATCAGCAACCTCTTCTCATTTCTCCTTTCCCCAGCTTCTGGAAACCACTTATCTCCTTTCCGTTTCTATAGATTCCCTGTTCTGGACATTTCATAAAAATGCAATCAGAGAATATGTGGTCTTTTGTGACTGGCTTCTTTCACTTTGCATAATGTCTTCAAGGTTCATCTATGTTGTAGTATGTATCCATACTTAATTCCTTTTTATTGCCGAATAATGTTCCATTGCATGAGCATATCACATTTTGTTTATCCATTCATCAACTGATTGACATCTGGGTTGTTTCCATTTTTGGGGTGTTATTAATAATGCTGCTGTAAACAGTCATGTGCAAGTTTTTGTGTGGACATACATTTTCAATTCTCTTGGGTATATAACGGAGTGGAATTTATGTGTCATTCGTTAACTCTATGTTAAACCTTTGAAGAACTGCCAGACTCTCTTCCAAAGCAACTGCACCATTTTACATGCCATCAGCAATGTATGAGGGTTCCAAATGCTCCTCAACCTCATTCATTCCTGTTTTTTTTTTTTTTTTTCATTCCTGTTTTTATCTGTTTTTTTTGAACACAAGGCAGTCTTGTAAGGTAGGCAAATTCTGACTTCTGGACCCTCCTCTTCCCCTTTCTTCCCTCTCCTTCCTAACTAGGTCTTCTGCCAAGAACCCAGTGCCTTTCCCAGTGCCCTGTCTCTTTCCATTCCTATAAGCTGCTGTTGCCCAAACTCTAGAGCACTGATTCCTCCTCAATTCCTCAGCCATTATGCTTTTTCCTTGAAGACTCTGAGGGGTGTCACATTCAAGAAGCAAAGGCTAACAAGCCAAAACATCATTTTACAATAACTCAGGTTCTTTCCTTGACCAAGAAAGGGGCTGGAGTAGACACACAGATGGGTGGCCCAGACCCCCTTTAAAGAAGGACTTGCTTCCCAGCTGGGAGTTGGGGGAGGAACATGTGGTGCAGTCAGCTGCAGGGAGCTGCTTCTCCTGAGTTCTCTCCTGTTTCAAGGCAGCCCACACTCTGACTGAGCAAATCGGGGATTTAAAGGCACATTCATTCTGGTTCAGCACGGAACACTCGCTCCACAGCTCCTTGCCAATTGGCCAAGGCTATGTTGAGCCTGCACTGCAGTTCAACTTTGTCCTCTTCCAGTCTTGTTTTTGTCTTCTTCCCTTCACAGGTGTTGATTCCTAATAAACACCTTACATGCCAAACTCCATCTTGGCATCTGCTTCCAGAGAAGCCAAGCTATGAGAGTTGGTACCAGGAGTGGTCCAAGAAAGTAGGCAATAAGATGGGGGTTTGGAGCAGTTTATCAATCAATCACCTTGGGCTGGCAGTGAGGACGCCAATCACTGGTGGTAGGAGGAACACAGACAGCCCCGGGGCAAGGTGGCAGCCCAACTGTTAAAACTTTCACCTGTGGGAGCATGTACTGGTAGAAGGGAATGAACTAGCTAGAATGATTTATCAGGCGTTTGAATGTATAGAGAAAAGAGCAGCTGCATGGATAAGAGTACTGGAGCGATTGCTAAGTGCCCATGATGCTCTACAGAAAGATAATGAACACTGAAGGGCTGAGTAAGAGGCAATTGAAAGCCAGGCATGGAAGCCAGAGGGCTTCTTTAGGTGTATACAAAGAAGGTCTCATCTCCTCTAGGAGGGTGGAGAAAGCCAAGGGTCAAGTTCAGGAGGCTTCAATACCCAGTGAAGGCCCCTGAGATTTTGACTCTCAGACTTCTCTGAACTTGCTGAGTCTACAGACTTATAGAAGATGCTCATCTACACTACTAAGAGCTATTACCCCTCCATCTCCCCACCCCAGAAGACAAAGCAGAAGCCTCTCCCTCTTGAAGGCATCATGTGGCATTTGTCACATAATTGTGCAATGGAGAAAGGGGAGTTCCTAGACATTTAAAGGACCGTTGGAAGAAGATCTGAGTAGACATTGATACACAGAGACTTGAAACATTACCATAAGCCCTTGATTACAGTGAAATGATATGGAGACTAGATAATAAATGAAATCCTAGCCAAGTCCTGGCTTAGTGGTCTACTGTGTCAGTGAACCCATCCTGTGCTCTGTTCCCCTCTTACCAAATGTACAATTGGATCGACATACTTGGCAGTTGCTGTAACTCCCAGTCCTTGGTCTGTGGGGTAGCAGCTGTCATGGGAAAAGCCATACGGAAGGCTCTGAACCCCTTCTCCCCTCAAGATAGTGATTCTGCATCCTGGGAGAAAAAGCAGGGATTAGCGTCACTCTTAAGGATGAAAAAGATGCAGAGGTGGTGGTCCCCAAAATATCTCCATCTAATTTGCTAATCCAGGCCCTGAAGAAACCAGATGGATCATGGAAGATTACTGTAGATCAGGGGTCAATGAACTTTTTCCATAAAGGGCCAGATAATAAATATTTAGATTTTGCTGGCCATAGAGTTTCTGTTTCAACTACTCCATTCTGCTGTTGTAGCATGAAAGCAACTATAGACAATTTGTAAATGTGGCTGGGTCCCAATAAAACACAGTAACGTATTTTTAAAATAAAATAAATTTTATATACAGAAATAGGCAGAGGGCTGGATTTGACTCTGAGGCTCGAGTTTGCTGACTCCTGCTACAGACCACAACAAGCACGGCCAAACAGGAGCCTAAATTACAGCCACCAGGCAAGCTGTGGTATCTTTGCTAGAGAAAGTAACATGGCCTCAGGAATATGGCATGTGGTCTTGACATGGTGAATGCATTCTTTTCTATTACAGTCAAGAAAGGGGATCAGAGATAGTTCACATTCATAACAAATGGACCACAATATACATTTTAAGTTTTACCCCAGAGCTATGTAAACTTCTGCCCTCTGTCATATATATTACATAGATATATTACAGGAGATCTCTGGACTATCCTGGTATTCCTCAGAACATGATATTTACATCTATGTGCATTATGTTGATTAGGCCAGATGAGCAAGAAGTGACCAGCAGCCTAGTGGCCTTGGTAAGACCTTCACAGGTGCTCCAGAAGATGGGAGATAAACTGTATATATAGGGTCCTGCTTCATCCATTAAATTTTTATGGTCCAGTGGTCAGGGGCATGCTGAAATCCCCTCCTAGGGGAAAGACAAATTATTACATCCTTCACCACCTACCATGAGGAAGGACACACAATGCCTGGTACGCCTCTTTGGGTTCTAAAGACGTTGTGTTCTATAGCTAGTGAGAGTTTCATGGTCCACGTACTGAGTGAGGTGAGTGGCTATGGATTTGAGGGCTGCAAAGCAGGAAAGGGCTCTACAGCAGGCCCAGGCTGCTGTAGATGTAAGCAGCCATTCTGGCCACAGTGGCAAAGATGGAGGTGATGCATGGGCCAGCAGTATGCACTCTCATTTTCCAAGACTGATCTTCCTACTGGTCATCCCTTTTCAGTGGAAGAGAAAAGGCCTACGGTTAAAAATTGCCACTGTTGAACAGAGACCAGCACTGAGCCCCCAGTATGGCACCATTCCTTGAAGAGACCAAGTGGCTAACTTGGCAGCAAATTGACTATACTGGGCCCTTTCAATCCTGGAAAAGCCAGAAGTTCAGGAATATACATGTGTTCTGGATACAGATGTGTCTTTCCCACCTGTAGGCCTCAGCCAAGACCACTATCTAAGGGCTTATAGAGTGTTTGATCCACTGGTATGAGATTCTATATAACATCACATCAGACCATGGGACAATTTCCCAGCAAAGGAGGAGCAAGGGTAGGCCCAGGATCATGGGCTCCATGGGCTGCAGCACATTCCACATCTCTCAGAAGCTGCTTGCCTGAGAGAGCATTGAAACAGCCTGCTGAGGGCACAGCTGAAGCGCCATCAGAGGCATTCCTCTGATAGGGTGGGGTCCCAATCTCTAGGGTGCAGCATACTCATCAAATAACTTACATGCTTTGTCTCCGAGAGAAATAATAGATGGGATCAGGAACAAGAGTGGAAGCAGGAGTGGACCCACTCACTGTCACTCTCAGTGACCCAGCTCCTTCAGTTCCGGGCTCTGCAGGGTTAGAAGACCTGGTACTCAAAGCAGGCACACTCTGGCCAGGGGACACAGCAAGAGTCTCTTGAATTATAAGCTATGGCTTCCACTGGGGCAGTTTGGGCTCCTTGTGTCCAGGGACCAACAGGAAGAAGAGAACTTGAGCATCTTGGTGCAGGTAATTGCCTCTGTCATTAGAAGGAGGCTGGCCTGTTGTCACGCAGTGGGGACCGTGAGGAATATAGGTGCGGCCCCCTTGGGCACTCGCTGGCATTCCCTTGCCCAACTGTGACGGTAAAATGGGCACGTGTACCAGACCCCATCCAAGAAGAGCGTGGTGACCAGAACCTGAGGCCTCTTGTAAATACAGGTCTGGGTAGGTCATGGCACCAGGTAGGCCACCGAGGCCAGCAGAGGGGGTGGCTGGGGACGAGGAGAGCTTAGGATGGACAGTGAAGGAGGACAACAGTGAATAGTAGCTGCCACTGCGACCAGCCCAGCGGTGGTGGCTGCCTTCTGTCCACTCACCTCCCTCATCCAGGTTTCCCTCAGGAAGCGAGGCTCACGACGGAGCAATGGAGGAACCGCGCAACAAATGGGTGCGGAAATGGGGCTCCCAGCCCTGGGCTGGGAGGGTGTGAGAGTCACAGAGCCGAGGAGTCTAGTCAGCAGCCTCAGCAGCCAGCTCTTCCCAGACGGACGGAGGGACTGACGGACGGAGGGATGGATGGAGACTGAGAGAGGCGGAGTGGGAGGGCCTGGGGGAGGTGGCCTCGCCTGAGTTCCACACTAATTGGCCGAGGCTTGGACGAGCTCCACACTGATTGGCTGAGGCTTGGAGGCCAGGCCACTCCTTCCTTCAAGGGCACCCACGTACCTTCCCAGGTGTACGGACTGATAAATATTCGCAACCCAGGCTCCATCATAGCCCTGCTTCTGGAGAACCCCAACTGAAACAAGGATTATGTCCATCACAGCAGTGATTCATCAGAGTCCCTTTTCCCCCTTCTCCCAACTTTCTTCCTAAACTTTAACCGCTTCAGGTTTTCTCTTTTTAGTGCTTCTCCAAAGCACTCTTTCTTCCTCCTCAGGCCGCACAGTAGAAGGTGGGCTCCAGACATCAGGCCTACCTGGCAGGGAACCACCAGGGGCTCCATGACTACAGGCCCGCCCCTCCCCCCATTCTCTCTTTCTCTCTCAAATCATATTTCACCTCATTCACCGCCAATCCCCAGGAGAGGGGAAGCTCTGGACAATCACATGTTATATTTTTGTCCCAATCACACATATCCTATCAGTGCAAATGAGTGCCAATAGTTTAATGAACTACACCCTAGAGTTATCTGTGCTCTGGAAAAAGTTATTAACCCCAAGAATGCCTCTCTAATGGAGAATTTCAGGCAACAATGAGATAATGACAGGGTTGAGCCTTCCCTGTATCCTTCAAAATGCACCGTTACTTTGCCTGCACTCAGCCCTTTGGCTCAGTCAAATACCAAAGAGCATTAAGACAACAAAAATAACAAATGACTGGGTCGTTATTATATGCTAGCCATTGGGCTGGGCCTTTTACATTCCTCTAAACCCCACACCAACTTCGGGTGAGATAAATAGCTGAGGCTTGGAAACCCAAATGTTTCCCCCGGGGAAAGCAGCTTGGAAGTGGCAGAGAGAAAATCCACTCAGCTCTTTTAACTTCCAGTGCCCAGCCCACTGAAGCAGCCGGAAAGCCACTCCCGGCCGGCACACAAGCACGGCTGCCTTAGCAACAGCTCAGCAGCACACCACAGAGATCGGTGCACATTTTATTGTTGGATAATGTCCAGAAGGCATTGTTCATCATTTAGGGTCTGAAATAATATACCAGACTGCGAAGAAAATGTTTGGGTGGGACATTCTTGGATCGACAGAGAAATTTCCAAAGTTTTGTGTTAATTTCCTTACTTTAAAGCAAGAATGAAGCCATCTACCTATACGTGTATAGGAAAAAGGCCCCCATTTCAGGGTGGGAGGTGTCATAGGTGGTGCTGGAGAGCTGCTATTTAGCCATTTTCACTCAGAGATCCGAGTCTAGATTTTAGTAAACGTCAGTTGTTTTAGACATGTGCTCAGAGCCAAGGAGAATGCCATGGCCTCAGTCCTCCAAGGACCACAGTGCTTGAGCCCCAGTGAGAGGTTTGGTTCAGTGAATGACAGCTGACATGGTAGAGGCAAAGGGCCTATGAGCTGCCTCCCCTTCTATGCAACATTGCCCTTCCTTGTGAATTTCATTCAGTTCATCCGGTGGTAGTATTTTCAGAAAAATGTAGAGAAGTGACACTGGGGTCCTTTACACAATCATCTCAGCAAGTACCTTCCCTTGTGAAAGTGGCAGAGATTTAGGGGCAGGGGAGGGTAGCTATGACCATGAGGACAGTCATAATATTTCAACACTATGGACCCAATGAGGCCATGCAAAAGTGACCCTTGAGGGAAGGCAAGCAGGACACTACAGACTTGGGGTCTCCAGGTGGGCACTGGGCATATTTCCCTACAGGATGACAGTCCCTCTCCCAGGAGGGCTGGGGTCTGACATGCTCTGGCAGCAATGGTAGAAGGTGGGTGGAGGAGGGGGGACATGCAAGACAACCCCAGGCGGCTGGAGACTTAGCCAGTTCCAGGGTTCCTCTGCTTTAGTGTCCACGAGGCCTTCCCGGGGCCAGGGTGTCTGGAGAGGTGGGAGGGCACTCAGGGAGCTCGGGCCAGTGCCTATTCACTAACCAGTAAGGAGCATTTAATATTTTCTTAATGCTCGTTGCTGTACTGGGAGCAGCCCTGGTTATGACACATGGACACAGGATGGCTTCCTGAGGAACACCGGAAGATCTTTGCATAGTGCTGTGACCAGAAATCCCTGAGTGACTGATCATTCCTTCCAGGGGCCAGTCTTCTTCAGGAGTTTTGTGGACAGCTGGGGACTCACTGCAAATACTCAGCAAAAGTTCAAAAGGCTTCCCCATTGGCAGAAGAATCCCAGGACAGATATAATAATCCAGGGCTATGTCTTAACCTCCAAGTGGACCTGAACCTTATAGAACCAGGAGATGGCCTGTCACTGTGTCAGTTCATTCTTACTGACCAGAGATGCTAAACAGACATCATCTCAGAGGCCAACTCCAGTTGATTGCTGCTGGTTGTCCGATGCACTGTGTTGAGTAGGATTCTGAAGTTAAATCCAGTCTCTGAGAGAAGGAGTCCCATGATTAGTGCAGTGGTGACATCCTTCCTCTAGACTTGGGCTTTTTTTAAAAGCTTTTTTGGCATGTCATGGGCCCGTTGCCACCTGGTGAAGACTATGGACATTTTTTCAGAGTAATAGCTTTCGAAAATAAAATTAAATACAGAGGAAACAATATATGTTAAATATAGTTATAAAAATATTAATAAAAGTTAAGATACGGTAATATATGTGCATCTTTATTAATGCATTCAACAACAGGATCCAGTGGTGGGTACAGTAACTGTTGAATTAGTAATGAGTGTAAATGATATTTTGAGATGTCTGCAACAGCTGAGTGTGATATGAATATGTCTGTGGTTTCTATTATCAAAAGCACTGCTAATTCTACTGTGATTTGTTGCCTACCTTCACAGTGGAAGGAAGTGCCAAGTTTGACTTTAAGGTTATTGACAATATAGAGGTCATTTTTTCCCATTCATATTCAGAGACCCCTTGGGGAGAGCCCAGGGACCCCAGGTTACTAACCTCCTGTTGAGACTGTAGCACAGACCCAGCCCCTGATGTGTCAGGTTCTGTAAGACATCCAGAACTCATGTCCACTGAAGTCCAGAGTTGTGCACACCAGCAGCTGGTACCTATTTATTTACCTAAATGCTTATCATCCCATGACTCCTTGGCGGGTGGTGAGGGGGGCGCACCAGCGTCATTCTGATTTTCATCATGGCCCAGTTCCTGGGAAAACAGAAAACTCTCTCTTTGTGTAAATTCCCTGGAAAGCTCAGGTTGCCTAGGGTCTCCAGTATAGAGCTGCAGACACCAAGGATCCGGGTAATCAGTGAGGTGACAGCTCCCTGTTATAGTGTGTGAGTGTGGGAACAGTCACCAGCTGCCTCGGGTAGGGTTTAGCCATGAGAGAAGGGCAGCTCCAACAGAATCCACCTGTGATGGCATAGACAGCACGTCAGGGCTGGCACCCCTTCCTTGGCTGTGTTTGTAAGAGTTATACCTGCTTGCAGGTTGATGAATTGATAATTACCTCCTGGTGAAAAATAGGACTGAAGACAGACCATCTCCCACACATAGACCTTTAAACAAAACTCAGCAGTAGTAGACTTTTACAACGGCATGAGTGAAGTAAACTGGGACTAACAAATTTTGCAACATGAAATGAAACTCAAATTTGGTCATTACAATTGACTATATTTAAGTTGTAGCTATTATTTTAGGGAAGAAAAAAGCAAACAGCTTCTACCTGGGACATCAAATAACGTTGCTCTCTGTGCTGTACACTTCAAACTTACATGATATTGTAAATCAACTATACTTCAATAAAAAAATAAATAAATAAATAAAACTGCTCGGAGAGAATGTCAACCCAGAATTCTGGCAGTTGCTGATAAACCTCGGAAATTTTCTTGGCTCTTGTTAAGCCTCTCTGGAACTCCAGGAGTAGTTGTAGCTGAAGGCAGTAAAAAACACATGTGCAGGCTTGACGTCTGAGTAGTCTGCCCAACATTTTATTCCCTGACCTCAAGGATGCTCTGAAATTACCTGCACAATAAAATTCTCCTTTAGACTGTTTGTTTCATTCTCTGTGCAGTCAGATATTGAGAATGTACCCAGGAGTGTGACATTTAAGAGCACAAACCTCATTTGGCCTCCCATATGCTGAAGACTCTATATAAAGTTGTGAACAGCACCCAGGGGTCATAATTGGCTTTGTGTGAGCTATGGCTTTGCCTATAGACTTGCTGACCACCACTGCTCATCCAGTAACTCCCAACAGTGGGACAAAGATAAGTTCCCTCATGTCTATTCAAAACCCTGGAAGGTAGAAAAGATTCTGTCAGGTTGAGTCCTTCGGGGCCTAATAAGATTGGAACCTGTTCTTCCTCACTTAATCCCTGCCCGAATCACAGGTCTCCTTATACCTACTAAACACTTGCCAAACTCAAAGTCTATAAAAGAAGTGAAGAAATGAACCTGAATTAAATGACTGGCATCAGTACGCAGCATACTGAAAAGGAGGCTGGGAGAAAAATGGGTAATTATAATCAAGCTTAGTGACAGTGATGGTGGTGGTGATGATGATGATGGTGGTATATTTATTAAATGCCTCATACATACATGCTGGAAGCTATGTTATTTCTGAGCTCCCTATTCTATTTTATTGATCTTGGTGTCTGTCTTTATGCTAACACCACCCTGCTTTGATTATTGTAGCTTTGTGATATATTTTGAAATCAGAAAGTGTGATACCTCCAATTTTGTTCTTCTTTTCCAAGATTGCTTTGGCTATCTGGGTCCCTTGAGAATCCATATGAATTTTAGGATAGAGTTTTTCCATTTGTGCAAAAATGCCATTGATATTTTGATAGGGATGCACTTTAAAAATACAACCTCATTTATTTCTATGACAACCTGTGAGATGCGTTCTATTGTTATTTCCAAAATACACATAAGAAAGCGGAGGCACTGATCTAGTACCTTTTTACAGAAATGTTGGCACTGAGCTATGGAAATTCAGGCAAGTGCTTTAAATTTCTTTCCCACTAGTAATAATGAATATTATTATCATCATCATCTGTCTACATTCTTTTTACCTTGTTCCTATAATCATCCGCTTTTGTCTGTGGGGACTTTTTTAAAAAAATTTATTTATTTTATTTATTTATTTTTGGCTGTGTTGGGTCTTCATTGCTGTGCGGGCTTTCTCTAGTTGCGTCCAGCGGGGGCTACTCTATATTGCGGTGAGCAGGCTTCTCATTGTGGTGGCTTCTCTTGTTGAGGAGCATGGGCTCTAGGTGCGTGGGCTTCAGTAGTTGTGGCATGTGGGCTCTAGAGCGCAGGCTCAGTAGTTGCTCCGCGGCATGTGGGATCTTCCCGGACTAGGGTTCAAACCTGTGTCCCCTGCATTGGCAGGTGGATTCTTAACCACTGTGCCACCAGGGAAGCCCATGTGGGGAGTCTTGACAGGAGTTGGAGATTTGGCCCCAGGGCCCCAGACAGGTCCTTGCGAACTGGATTATCCCAGCAGTGAGATCACAGTCTGCCTGGAAAAACTGACTCCCGTAGCTCTGACAAATTGGCATTGTATGTGCTGGGATGGTTGACATTCTTCACAGAGGGCCATGCTAGGGCCATGAATAAGCCTCACACCTTGTATGTATTGTTGTCATATCAGCTCTCCAGTGATTCACATGTGGTAGGAGTTCCAGAGATGGTGCCTGAAATTCATTGCCCAGGTGTAAATTTCACATGCTATTAGTCAGAGCCATCCTTAGGGAGGGTGTTTGGAGCACTTTAAGTGAATAATGAGTTTTAAAAACTTATTATTAAGCAAAAGTTCTAACATATTCATAAGTAGAGACAGTAGTATCACAAGTGCCCATGTCTGAATATTTTTATGTAGATGAAATCAAGTTAAAAAGAACTTCAAGGGCAGCTTTGAAGAGGAAAATAATTTGAGAAAAAAGAGAAAAAGGAAGGTGGGATAAAAGGGACAGGTCACACACAAAGTCTCTTTGTAAGATGGATGACAAAGGCCACAAGGGTGATGGCTCACCTTGCCCTAGGAACATTTGTGATGCCTCCCACAGGATTTAAAAATAAATCCATCATAACGAAATAGTTAATATTTATTAAACCTTTGCTATGTGCTAAGCACTGTTTTACAAACTTATGAGGTAGCCATTATTATTATTATGCTCATTTTACAAATGAGAAAATTGTGGCTTTGAGATGTTAAAGTTCACTTTCTCAAAGCTCTGTGGTTGATCAATGTCAGAGGCAAGATTTGAACCCAGTATCTTTTGACTGAAGAGCCTCTGCTAACAATATGCCTGTGTTCATTAAGTCTGGTCCATGGGCTTTTTGACTCAAAACCACTAGGGCACTTGTTAAAAAGGTAGATTTCTCACTCCCATCCTAGATTAGTGCATGAGAATACCATGGTGTGAGACCTAGGAATATGCATCTGAAATAAGTTTTTTAGGTCCATCCAAGTTTGAGAACTGTGGCCCCAGGACTTCTTCATCAGAAGTTCTCTGAACTTTCTTGATTCTACACCTTTATCTGTAAAATGTTTTAAAATATGTCTTCCTCAGTGTGTTCCCATTCTCTCGCCAAATTCTATCTATTCTTTTTAAATTACTCTTTACAATTTAATATATAGAGGCCATTGTTCTAATGTATTATGTATGCCATATATATATATATATATACATATAAATTTTTTTTAACATCTTTATTGGAGTATAATTGCTTTACAATGGTGTGTTAGTTTCTGCTGTATAACAAAGTGAATCAGCTATATATATACATACATCCCCATATCTCCTCCCTCTTGCGTCTCGCTCCCACCCTCCCTATCCCACCCCTCTAGGTGGTCACAAAGCACCGAGCTGATCTCCCTGTGCTATGTGGCTGCTTCCCACTAGCTACCTATTTTACATTTGGTACTGTATATATGTCCATGCCACTCTCTCACTTCATCCCAGCTTACCCTTCCCCCTCCCCATGTCCTCAAGTCCATTCTATATGTCTGTGTCTTTATTCCTGTCCTGCCTGAGGTTCGTCAGAACCACTTTTTAGATTCCATATATATGTGTTAGCATACGGTATTTGTTTTTCTCTTTCTGACTTACTTCACTCTGTATGACAGTCTCTAGGTCCATCCACCTCACTACAAATAACTCAATTTCGTTTCTTTTTATGGTAATATTCCATTGCATATATGTGCAACATCTTCTTTATCCATTCATCTGTCAAAGAACACTTAGGTTGCTTCCATGTCCTGGCTATTGTAAATAAAGCTGCAATGAACATTGTGGTACATGACTCTTTTTGAATTATGGTTTTTTCAGGGTACATGCCCAGTAGTGGGATTGTTGGGTTGTATGGTAGTTCTATTTTTAGTTTTTTAAGGAACCTCCATACTGTTCTCCATAGTGGCTGTATCAATTTACATTCCCACCAACAGTGCAAGAGGGTTCCCTTTTCTCCACACTCTCTCCAGCATTTATTGTTTGTAGATGTTTTGATGATGGCTATTCTGACTGGTGTGAGGTGATACCTCACTGTAGTTTTGATTTGCATTTCTCTAACGATTAGTGATGTTGAGCATCCTTTCATGTGTTTGTTGGCAATCTGTATATCTTCTTTGGAGAAATGTCTATTTAGATCTTCTGCCCATTTTTGGATTGGGTTGTTTGTTTTTTTGATATAGAGCTGCATGAGCTGCTTGTATATTTTGGAGATTAATCCTTTGTCAGTTGCTTCATTTGCAAATATTTTCTCCCATTCTGAGGGTTGTCTTTTCGTCTTGTTTATTTCCTTTGCTGTGCAAAAGCTTTGGAGTTTCGTTATGTCCCATTTGTTTATTTTTGTTTTTATTTCCATTTTTCTAGGAGGTGGGTCAAAAAGAATCTTGCTGTGATTTATGTCATAGAGTGTTCTGCCTATGTTTTCCGCTAAGAGTTTTATAGTGTCTGGCCTTACATTTAGGTCTTTAATCCATTTTGAGTTTATTTTTGTGTATGGTGTTAGGGAGTGTTCTAATTTCATTCTTTTACATGTAGTTGTCCAGGTTTCCCAGCACCACTTATTGAAGAGGCTGTCTTTTCTCTGTTGTATATTCTTGCCTTCTTTATCAAAGATAAGGTGACCATATGTGCATGGGTTTATCTCTGGGCTTTCTATCCTGTTCCATTGATCTATATTTCTGTTTTTGTGCCAGTACCATACTGTCTTGATTACTGTAGCTTTGTAGTATAGTCTGAAGTCCAGGAGCCTGATTCCTCCAGCTCTGTTTTTCTTTCTCAAGATTGCTTTGGCTATTCAGGGTCTTTTGCGTTTCCATACAAATTGTGAAATTTTTTGTTCTAGTTCTGTGAAAAATGCCATTGGTAGTTTGATAGGGATTGCATTGAATCTGTAGATTGCTTTGGGTAGTATAGTCATTTTCACAATGTTGATTCTTCCCATCCAAGAACATGGTATATCTCTCCATCTGTTTGTATCATCTTCAATTTCTTTCATCAGTGTCTTATAGTTTTCTGCATACAGGTCTTTTGTTTCCTTAGGTAGGTTTATTCCTAGGTATTTTATTCTTTTTGTTGCAATGGTAAATGGGGGTGTTTCCTTAATTTCTCTTTCAGATTTTTCATCATTAGTGTATAGGAATGCAAGAGATTGCTGTGCATTAATTTTGTATCCTGTTTCTTTACCAAATTCATTGATTAGCTCTAGTAGTTTTCTGGTAGCATCTTTAGGATTCTCTATGTATAGTATCATGTCATCTGCAAACAGTGACTGCTTTACTTCTTTTCTGAATTGGATTCCTTTTATTTCTTTTTCTTCTCTGCTTGCTATGGCTAAAACTTCTGAAACTATGTTGAATAATAGTGGTGAGAGTGGACAACCTTTTCTTGTTCCTGATCTTAGAGGAAATGGTTTCAGTTTTTCACCATTGAGAATGATGTTGGCTGTCGGTTTGTCATATGTGGCCTTTATTATGTTGAGGTAAGTTCCTTCTATGCCTACTTTCTGGAGGGTTTTTATCATAAATGGGTGTTGAATTTTGTTGAAAGCTTTTTCTGCATCTATTGAGAAGATCATATGGTTTTTCTCCTTCAATTTGTTAATATGGTTTATCACATTGATTGATTTGTGTATACTGAAGAATCCTTGCATTCCTGGGAGCCTTAATAAAATTTAGATCTGCAAATATTTGTCTAGGGAAATTGGATTTGATAAAAACACTGGTCACAAAAGAAAATTTACAATGGCAGAAGCTATAATGGATGTAATTTGATAGATGTATTAAATACTTCCTGTACAATTTACACAAAACAGAAATAAATCCTTTGAAAATAATTTCAGTAAAATAAAAAGTAAAAAGTATTAGATACAAGTTTACATGACAGAATAGGATTGATGCAGGAATTAAACTGGCTTAATGGAATTCACTTCAGAAAATGTATTACATTTGCATTCATAAATATGGAGTCCAAGGGACTGCAGCCAAAACATCCAGCTGGTGTGAATGGTCAAGGCCACGCTCTGGGGAGAGAATGCCCAGTTCCCACCAGAAGGCAGTTTCCTGAACCCAGTGGAACTCAGGCACAAGTGTGGAGACAGCCTGGTTAATTCTGCTCAAACCCCACAGCCTACCAGTTAAGACAGCCATGCATGGGCATGATCCATCTCTCTAGCCATCCCTCCTGCCTTCCCCCAACCTCCTCCAGTTAAACTGAGTGATTCCCTAGCCTGGGTTCCCTAGCTCACACCATTCTCCCTGCCTGCAGGTCTTTCCGTGCCCTACTTCCTACCCTTCCTTCCAGATGCAGGTCCAGCTCTTCCTCATTGCCTCCCTTGTGGCCTCCATCCCACTGCGATCTAGACCTTGTCCCTCCGCAGATATACTTCTCCTGCCAAGGTCACCAAGGACCTCTACATTGCCAAATACAACGGAGTTTCTCAGATTGCCTTCTCTGCCCATCACTCCCTCCTTCTGGTAGAAATCATTTCTTCCCAAGTTTCCACGACCCCTTGTACAATGCAGCTTCATTTGGCCAACGGCCATGTCCAGAGAGGGCTGCAGCTGTGGGCTGTTATCAACCTGTATCCAGGCCAGCTGAGGGAATGAAGACCTCAGCCCTGATGGAGAGAGCTGGGCAATATCCACCACACGCCTCAAACTCAGCAGGTCCAAAACCAGATGCTTTTGGTCCTGACCATTCTATATCTAATTTTTCCCCTGACTGACTTTCACTGCTCTAGTTGAAGTTCTCATCACCTCCTGACTAGATTAATGTGCCAGCCTCCTTCTTGGTAAGTTTGACCTACTCCAGTTCATCTTATACACAGTTAGCTAGTTTCTAAAAAAAATCTCTTCTTTTTTGGTATTTTTAAAAACTGTGGTAAAATATACATAACATACAATTGACGATTTTGACATTTTAAGTGGCATCAATTACATTCACATGTTGTGCCACCATCACCATTGTCTATTTCTAGAACTTTTTCATTACACCAAACAGAAACTCTGTAACCATCAAACAGTAACTCCCATGCCCCCTCCCTCACCCCTGGTAACCTCTAGTCTGTTTTGTTTCCCATGGAATGTTTTTAAGGAGACAACTGTGCACCAGGCATCGTTCATCAAAATATCTTCTAAGTCCTCTTCAACTCTCTCCGGTGCTGAATGGTCTGCTCTCTCTGACCCCTGCAACCTCCCTCACCTTTCAGTGCCTTGCTGCTGTCTCTCCCTCCACCTTCTCCTCGTGTCCCACCCCTATCAGCTCTCAGCCGAGACCTTCTAGACCCACACAACTGGCAGCAAAGTGCAGTTTGGCTTTTGTCTCATGGGGTGCAGCCTCTTGGAATTCTTGGCAATAAAATTCTCCATCTTAACCCCAGAAAAATTTGATGTCCCCACAAATCCATTGTATAATTTCCTCCCAGAGGTGACAGTGGAAGGAGAACAAATGCAATATTTGCTTGTGGTACCCAAGACTATTATTTACTCACAGCCTGACCGTCCCCCTCTGCTTGTCTTACGGGGTTGCTGAATTTGAAACTGCACTGGCAACAGAAGAGTTAGTGCGGGTTAGAAAGTGGACTGGGCCATCAGGTGGGGAGAGTCAGAGTGAGGCCTGGACGACAAGGTGACATTAAAGAGCTGGGGCAAGAGTACAGAGAGAACAGAAGTGCTGAAAACACAGAGGTGGGAAAAGCATGCCCGGTTCAAGGAACACAAGGAGGTCTGGTTGCCCGGAGAGTAGCGGGCACAGGAGAGTGACATGAAACAAGGGTGGAGATGAAACTCCTGAAGGCCTTGCAGATCCTGTAAGAAGTTTAGACTTGCCGCCATGTTCGATGGGAAGCTCTCACTGTATGAGAAAGAAAACCCCGTGTCAAGGGTTTAAACAATAAAGGGGATTTATTGACCCAAGTAACTGAAAAGTTCAGAGGACCTTGAGGTGAGGGCTCTGGCTTCATTTCTCAGGAACTCTCTTCTTTGCTCTTCTGGGAGAGTCCTTGGGCTAGTTTCTCTCAAGGTGGCAAGATGATTTTTGGCAGCAACCAAGGTACGGGTGTCTTTTTTTCAACAGGAAAGGGAGGGTCTAGCTTCTTTAAGCAGGTGAGGAATGTAACAGAATTCCTCACCTTCACTCTGATTGGGTCAGCCCGGACCAGTCACTGTGGGCGGGCCCTTGCTATGCACCTCTCTGCATAACTCTGCAGTGAAGTTCTTATTCCAATCAGGAACCCCCTGAAGCTAGGGCTGGGGTCAATCCCAGTGGCATGGCTGCTGCTTAGTAAGGGTAGAATAGGTTCCCCCAAATAATTTGGAAACTATTAGCAAAGGAAGAAAGGGGAAGATGCTGGGTAGGTAATCAAGAAAGTTCATTATACCAGAGAAGGATTTTTAAAGCTGCTCTGAAGACAGGTTGCAGGAGCCAGCAAGGAAGGAGGGAGACCAATTAGGAGACTGTTGCAGTAGTTTGGTCCTGAGATGGTGGTGGAAATTGAGATGCATTTCGGAGATAGAATTGACTGGACTTCGTGATGGATGGGGTGTTGGAGGAGGTAGTTTTGGCCCGACTCTGCGGGATCTCAAATACCAGGTTTTGGACTTCATCTTTGTAGTCAACGATGGAAGTGTTAAAGTGGGCTGCCTTTTGTGAGAGTAAGAGATTAATAATTTTTATTTTTTTGGTTTGTCTTTCACTTTCTCTTCCTCCTTAAATTTTTTTTTTTTTTTTTACTTTCTACAATTTACCACAGCATATTCTTTTGTTCTTGTAATGTTTTCCAGATGATGAAAACACCAAAATCAGAATCTATGGTTTTACAAGAGTTTTATTTACTGCTCACTGTGTATCCAAGTGACTGAGAATATCCTCAAAAATCTGTTTTTTGTAGTCTAATTTTACAAGGCCCAAAGGACATATCTTCACTTGAATCTTAGAATACTCTGAGATTAATATTAACTTAGCTGAATGTTTCCAGTTTGAATTAGTATGCTGCAATGCCATTCAATCTTGCAAATTGCTATCCTCAGGAATTGAATGTGCTTTAGCTTTTCAAAATATCAATTATAAGGCATAAGAGTTCAACGGCAGCTTCTGGTTTAACCCTTTAGCTATCCATCATCTGAAGCTTACAGAAATAGCTGAATTAAACTTCAAGGATATAGGGTGACTATTTTTGCAGCCTAAGCAAACAATACCTGCAATTTGATGCCCTTGATGGAAGTGGACTGGTATGTTAATTCTGCATATGAATTCAGCAAAGCACTTACATTAAAGAATTTACTCTTGTTCTCATTCAAGTTCGACTCCATCCTCTCAAAAAGAATTGCTATTTCTCCATTCACTGAAGAAGTCCAGGACTTGGCTTGGTCTCATTTTAAGCTTCCATATATTATTTTGTCATTTATTACTTTGTTGTGCTTTGCCCCATCTCTCTGATCTTCAGTGTTCTCATCCTCTCTTTACCCCTTATTAGGATCCAAGTTCCTGACTAGATACGTCACAACATTGTTTTGAAGGTCAAGTGAGATGATACATGGAAAAGTTGTGAGGACTGCTAAGGTCTCCATAAAACGTTTACTTTTGTGATAATGCAGCATCTGCAGTTGTAGCAGTTACCATTGGGGCCCTTTTGCATTACAGCTTCCTCAGTCTTTGTATGAGGGACTTCTCCAGCCTCCTGAGGACACTAGACCAATGTGCAAGGCAGGGTGAAGTGCCAGGGAATTTATGCCCCTGAGAGCAGTCCTCAACCCATGGCCAGTGGAGTTGGTGGATAAATATCCCAGCCTTTTGCCCCTTGGTGGTGCTGGTAGGTGTGGCACAACTCTAAGAAGTGTCCTATGCAGTCTCCCAGAGGTCCTCAGTAAGCTAAGCCCCATTCCCATAGTAGTAACTTCATTAACGCACAGTTTTGTGTTCCATTTTATGTTTTACTTCCTCACTTCCTGAACGGGTATTTCCTGGGTTTACCTCTCAAACGAATGACCTGCCCTCAAATTCTTATCTTAAGGTCTGTTTCTGGTGGAACTCAACCTAAGACCCTAGTTCTAATGGTCTTTCAAAAAGTATATGTGCAGCTAGCTCACTGATGACATGCTAGACTTCTCTGGCTTTATCGCCCAGCCTTAGTCCTGGATGGAACTAAGTCTATTTTGCCTCCTGATTGCTGGGACTTAGTGTATTTAGTGGTAACTCTCTGAGAGGTGGTCTCCAAGTAATTCTGGCCACACCTACCATACCCTGAGAGACCATGTACCTTATAGAAGGGCCAGCTGAAACATGAGTCAAGCAGACAGAGATTAAATATCACCATTATTGCTAATAAAGATGATATTGGAGAACGTGGCTTGTAGCTGTGGGCAAGTGAGCTTTCTAACACTGAACCCCAAAGTCAGGCAGACTTACCCACACAGTCGTAGCGAGTGTTGGACAACTGAAGGCCTCCAACTGCGCCGGCAGAGCCTGCCACTCTGAAGTTTGCAGAAAGTAGGAGCAGAACAGGATGCGTTCCCTATGCAGAGACAGATCCCAAAGAGAAAAAGGAGGAAGGGGCTGAGTCACACATGCCAAGCCCCTGTTCTCCCATTCCTCCCTTTTAGGAATGAGAGGGGCCAGAAAGAAACCCAGAATGTTATTGTAATGGATTCCTTTCTCATGGAAACAAGATGCTAGGGGAAAGGAGTTCCCCTTTTCCCACATTCCCCAGGTTTGTGTTCTCTTAGCTCCTTAGGCTTAACCATTAAACTCCAGGCCAACTGAGAGTGTGCCTGTCTCCCCTGCAGGAGGAGATCAACAATCTAGGATGACAGTGCAGCCCTTACCATGAGCACACCCCAGACCCCTCCCGCCCAAACGCCAACTACTCTTCCTTCGTGTGTTCTCCTGAGCCTGGTGATGAAGAGGGTAGCTATTGCCCTCGGAAGGCAATGTATTGACTGAAGTAATTACAGGCCACGCTGAACTCCAGCTGAAAGCTCCCCATTCACTTTTCATTCTGAATTACATCTAACCATGTTGTTTAAAACAGTCTATCAGAGGTTCTGCAAAGAGGTTATATGACACTGTAAAGATGCTTCAGTAAAAAACATTCCAGTAAAATACTGATGTCCCCAATTTAAAAATAACCCCTGGGCTTCCCTGGTGGTGCAGTGGTTAAGAATCTGCCTGCCAATGCAGGGGACACGGGTTCGAGCCCTGGTCTGGGAAGATCCCACATGCCGCGGAGCAGCTAAGCCCATGCGCCACAACTACTGAGCCTGCGCGTCTGGAGCCTGTGCTCCGCAACAAGAGAGGCCTCGATAGTGAGAGGCCCGCGCACCGCGATGAAGAGTGGCTCCCGCTCGCCGCAACTGGAGAAAGCCCTCGTACAGAAACGAAGACCCAACACAGCCAAAAATAAATAAATAAACAAATTAATTAAAAAAAAAAAAGAAAGAAAGAAAGGCAACCTTATCCACAGTTTAAAAAAAAAAAAAAAAAATAACCCCTCTACCATTGTGAATTTCCCAGGGAGAAATTAAAGTTCTAAGATTAGATTCTCTTGTCTGCTTGAGTTAAAGTTAAAAGGCATTATAGTCTAAAACTCATCCTTCCCAATTTCTGATTTTGCTCGTTCTGAACCAGAGGGCTTCTTCATATCTGAAGAGCACTGTGGTTCTTTCAGCAGCCTGGACAGGGTCTCACTAGAACCACTGGTGTGGCTTTTTTCAGAGTCTCAGAAGTTAAACACCAAATTTCTGTTACACCTCACTTTTTAAAGAGTATCATCAAAGCACTCAACACCAACAAAATTAAACAATGGAAAAAAAACCAATACCAAGACTTTCAAGTAATTATCAAGACAAAGTGGTGCTCCCAGAACCTTAGCACTTTGCATAAAACAGACAGTGACATCCTGATTTGGGCTTCACCAGGAAGCTAGTCCATCTGTGTAAGTCATCTGAAATCCTTGATCCGTAAACCAACTCAACTAGGAGGAAGCTCCCTCAAGAAGTTAACGTCGGCAACATGTTTTATCATTCCTATGGGAAGAATCAACACATATTTCTCTCAGGGTGACATATGAGACTGTAGGAGGTCAGACTACACCATCCCAATATAGGCCACTCTGGCATAAGGATTATTTTGAGCTGAAGGCAATTGAGAAAAAGCAGGCACAGCTTCTGGAAAATAAGATCACAGATTCCCCTTGTGAAGGTGTCTCCCCACTGCCCCCCCCCGCCCCCCCCCACCAACTGTCCATGGGAAGGGAGTAACAACTTCCAGTGATACAGGAGACAGGATGGCCCTGCAAGAGTCTACACAAACAAACCTTACCAACTAGGCCTTATCTACCATTAATTTCCCATATATTTGCCTTCCTACAATTTGCTGCTCCTAGAAGCTCAAAGTCCTTTCCATTTGTCTTGACACTTCTTTTTAAATGTAACCTCTTATGTTCAAATGCTATAAAGGCCTCCAAGTTTAGCTGTTTCTTTGTAAGTTTTCTCTCTTTCTAGGAAGACCCCACATCATGTAAACCTTTTAACATCAAAGAAATTTGTATGTCTTTTCTCATATTAATATATCTGTTGTCAGATTATTTTGCAGACCCAGCCAGAGAACCTAAGAGGGCAGAAGAGAATTTTCTTCCCCAAAAGATTTTTACACTCTTGCAAAGTTTAGAAATAGCAGTGATGGCAAGCCCGGTCATTAGTTTGTTTTGAGTTCTCTCCCATCTTGAACCTTTTTTAAAAAAAATTATTTATTTATTTGGGTTATGCTGGGTCTTAGTTGCGGCTCCAGGGCTCCTTAGTTGCAGCATGTGAACTCTTAGTTGTGGGATCTAGTTCCCTGACCAGGGATTGAACCCGGACCCCTGCATAGGGAGCACAGAGTCTTATCCATTGTGCCATCATGGAGGTCCCTCTCCCATCTTGACTCTTAAACACCTCTTAACTTCCATTTCCCCTTTGAGCCCTCTGTCTCCAACATTCCCTGATCCATGGAACCTGGGCTCTAAATAATGACACAGTGGCTCCTGCTGTTGCCTTTTGTTGAGAAATTGCTCGGGCATGTGAAGTCTGCCATGCAAGGTGAGTTTCTCCTTCATTTCCTCATTTGTTTCAGCTGGAAAACATCCTCAGCAGATTCCTGAACTAAAGCTGTTGTTGACATTTCTGCAGCTTGAATCTCTAGATGTGTTAGGATTAGTTTCGGATATGAATGACAGAAAACCCAAAATAACAGGGGGAAAGTTGAAGTTTATTCTGAAAGTAAAGCAAACGGTGCTTGCGTCCAGTTTCTTAAGGAAGACACACGAGTTCAGGCATACCTTGGAGATACTGCAGGCTTGGTTCCAGACTACTGCAACAAAGCAAGTATCTCAACAAAGCAAGTCACACAAATTTTTTGATTTCCCAGTGTATATAAAAGATATGCTTACACTATACTGTAGTCTATTAAGTGTGCAATAGTGTTATATCTAAAAAAACAATGTACATACCTTAATTAAAAAACACTTTAGGGCTTCCCTGGTGGCGCAGTGGTTGAGAATCTGCCTGCTAATGCAGGGGACACGGGTTCGAGCCCTGGTCTGGGAAGATCCCACATGCCACGGAGCAGCTGGGCCCGCGAGCCACAACTACTGAGCCTGCGCGTCTGGAGCCTGTGCCCCGCAACGGGAGGGGCCGCGATAGTGAAAGGCCCGCGCACCGCGATGAAGAGCGGTCCCCGCACCGCGATGAAGAGCGGTCCCCGCACCGCGATGAAGAGCGGTCCCCGCACCGCGATGAAGAGTGGCCCCCACTTGCCTCAACTAGAGAAAGCCCTCGCATGAACCGAAGACCCAACACAACCAAAAATAAAATAAAATAAATAAATAAAGTAGCTATAAAAAAGAAAAGTGCTTTAAAAAAAAAAAAAAAAAAAAAAAAAAAAAAAAAAAAAGAATTGGAAGTCATGGCCTGAACATTTTAAAAAAAAAAAAAAAAAAACACTTTATTGCGAAAAAATGCTAACCATCATCTGAGCCTTCAGTGAACCGTAATCTTTCTGCTGGTGGAGGGTCTTGCCTTGATGTTGATGGTGCTGCCTGGTCAGGGTGGCTGCTGAAGGCTGGGGTAGCCGTGGCAGTTTCTTAAAATAAGACAACAATGAAGTTTGACGCATTGATTGACTCTTCCTTTTATGAATGATTTCTCTGTAGCATGCATGCTGTTCGATAGCATTTTATCTACAGAACTTCTTTCAAAATTGGAGTCAGGGGCTTCCCTGGTGGCGCAGTGGTTAAGAATCCGCCTGCCAAGGCAGGGGAGCTGGGTTCGAGCCCTGGTCTGGGAAGATCCCACATGTTGTGGAGCAACTAAGCCCATGCACCACAACTACTGAGCCTGCGCTCTACAGCCTCCAAGCCACAACTACTGAGCCCATGTGCCACAACTACTGAAGCCTGCATGCCTAGAGCCCATGCTCCGCAACAAGAAGTCACCACAATGAGAAGCCCGTGCACCACAACGAAGGGTAGTCCCTGCTCACCGCAATTAGAGAAAGCCTGCGTGCAGCAACGAAGGCCCAAGGCAGCCATAAATAAATAAACAAATAAATTTATTAAAAAAAAATTGGAGTCAATCCTCTCAAACCCTGCTGCTGCTTTATGAACTAAGTTTATGTAATATTCTAAATCCTTCATCAACCTTGCTGCGTTATCAACTAAGTTTTATGTAATCTAAATCCTTTGTTGTCATTTCAACAATCTTCACAGCGTCTTCACCGGGAGTAGACTCCATCTCAAGAAACCTCTTTCATTGCTCATCCTTAAGAAGTAACTCTGCATCCATTCAAGGTTTATATGAGATTGTGGCAATTCAGTCACATCTTCAAGCTCCACTTCTAATTCTAGTTGTCTTGCTATTTCCACCACATCTGCAGTTACTTCCTCCACTGAAGTCCCGAACTCCTCAAAGTCATCCTTGAGGATTGGAATCAACTTCTTTCAGTCTCCTGTTAATGCTGATATTTTGACCTCTTCCCATAAATCACAAATACTCTTAGTGGTGTCTAGAATGCTGAATCCTTTCCAGAAGGTTTTCAATTGGCTTTGCCCAGATACATTAGAAGAATCACCATCTATGGCTGCTATAGCCTTAGAAAGTGTATTTCTTAATAATAAGACTTAAAAGTTGAAATGACTCTTTGATCCATGGGCTGCAGAATGGATGTTGTATTAGCAGGCATGAAAACAACATTAATCTGATTGTACATCTCCATCAGAGATCTTGGGTGAACAGGTGCACTGTCAACAAACAGTAATATTTTGAAAGGAATCTTTTTTTCTGAACAGATCTAAACAGTGGGCTTAAAATACTCAGTAAACCATGTTGTAAACAGATGTGCTGTCATCCAGGCTTTGTTGTTCTATTTACAGAGCTCAGGCAGAGTAGACTTCGCATAATTCTTTTTTTTTTTTTAAATAAATTTATTTATTTTTGGCTGCATTGGGTCTTTGTTGCTGTATGTGGGCTTTCTCTAGTTGCGGCGAGTGGGGGCTACCCTTCGTTGCAGTGCGTGGGATTCTCATCGAGGTGGCTTCTCTTGTTGTGGAGCACAGGCTCTAGGTGCACAGGCTTCAGTAGTTGTGGCACGTGGGCTCAGTAGTTGTGGCTCACCGGCTTAGTTGTTCTGTGGCATGTGGGATCTTCCCGGACCAGGGCTCGAACCCGTGTCCCCTGCATTGGCAGGCAGATTCTTAACCACTGAGCCACCAAGGAAGCCCAGACTTAGCATAATTCTTAAGGGCCCTACAATTTTGGGAATGATAAATGAGCAATGGCTTCAACTTAAAGTCACCTGCTGCATTAAGCCCTAACAGGAGAGTCAGCCTGTCCTTTGGAGCTTTGGAGCCAGGCATTAACTTCTATGAAAGTCCTAGATAGCATCTTCTTCCAATAGAAGGCTGTTTTGTCCACATTGAAAATCTCTTGTTTGGTATAGCCACCTTCATAAATTATCTTAGCTAGATCTCCTGGATAACTTGCTGCAGCTTCTCTATTACCACTTGCTGCTTCACCTTGTACTTTCATGTTATGAAGATGGCTTCTTTCCTTAAACTTCATGAACCAACTTCCGCTAGCTTCAAACTTTTCTCCTGCAGCTTCCTCTCCTCTGTCAGCCTTCAGAGAACTGGAGAGAGTTAGGGCCTTGCTGTGGATCAGGCTTTCGCTTAACGGAATGTTGTGGCTTATTTGATCTTCTATCCAGACCATTAAAACTTTCTCCACATCAGCAATAAGGCTATTTTGCTTTATTATGCATGTGTTCACTGGAGTAGCACTTTTAATTTCCTTGAAGAACTATTGCTTTGCAGTCACAACTTGACTGTTTGGTATAAGAGGCCTAGCTTTTGGTCTCTCTCACCTTCCAACATGCCTTCCTCATTAAGTTTAATCATTTCTAGCTTTTGATTTAAAGTTACAAATGTGTGACTCTTCCTTTTACTTGAACATTTAGAGGCCATTGTAGGGCTCTTCACTGGCCTAAGTTCAGTATTGCTGTGTTTTAGGGAATAGGGAGGCCTGAAGAGAGGGAGAGAGATGGGCTGGTTTGGGGTGCTCATGGCATCAAAGATCAATGAGCACAGATCACCATAACAAATATAATAATAATGAAAAAGTTTGAAATACTGTGAGAATTACCAAAATGTGAGAGACACGAAGTGAGCAAATGCTGGTGGAGAAACGGCGCGGATAAACTTGCTTGACGCCGGGTTGCCACGAGCCTTCAGTTTGTAAAAAACACAGCATCTGAAAAATGCAATACAGCAAAGTGCCAATAAAACAAGGTATGCCTATACCCTGAACTACCAGAGAGGCTGAGAAATGTAGTCTTCATTCTAGGCAGCCATATACCCAACTAAACTTACTATTATTATTATTGAAGACATATATAAATACTGGGGGCAACTGGACTACCAGACTAATTGCACTGGCGAGGACACATACTTCTGGAGAGCCCTCCTCAGCACACCACCTTCTCCTGCTTTTGATTGGTCCAGCCTCCAGCAGTATTCCTCTCAGCTCTGCCTTTTCCAGCAATAGTGGATATGTCCTAGGGCTTGATTACCCTCTACACCTTTCTGGGAGGAACAGCTGAGTTTGTCACAGTACAATTTATTTCTTAAGTTGTTCCCTTTCCTTCCCTAACACATATAGGCCTAACAGTATTTGTAGGATCTGATGCTTCCTTCCTTCTTTCTTTTTCTTAAACTTTCTCTCCTTTCTGGCCCAGATAATGTTACCTTTCTCGTCTAGATTTTGTCTAACGGGCTCTTCTGTTCTGAGAGATAAGTCACTAGGTTCTGGTCTGTCAAAGGCAACTACTGTCCAAAAAAAAATCTTGAGCACTCTCACTTTTCCGAGTGAGATAATCAGCATGTATTTTCTGACTGGGCCGACAGCCAATCCAGGGTTGGATTCCATTTATCACTGCCCTGCTCACTCCCTTCTATTATGCTTCATCTTTCTTGCTGCTCTCCTTTACAGTCTTAATGCTCAGAATTTCTCAGGTGTGCCCACTCTGGGCACAGGCTGCACTTACGTCCTTACCTACAATCACAGCGACATCTGGACACTCATTCAATACCCCCCGAATAGTTTACTTGCATTTGACTGCTATTCCCCTCTCAAATGGCCCAGACTTTCAGGTACACTTGGCACCACTGTGCCAGTCTTTAAGGTGCAGTTCCCCAGTGGTTCTTCCCAAAGAGTCTCTGCGTGGCTCTAAGAGAGCACTTTGCCAGTAGTGGCCTGTATCTGTGCTCCCTCTGGGACAGTCAGTACAGTTTGCTGAGACTTTGCTTATATTCTTGTTCAATTTCTTTGGAACTAAGTTATTATTTCTGTCCTTATGTTCCAGATGATCCCCCCCAAATATCTACCAACCTAAGAAAAAACCTCTTAAATGAATGAAACTCCAAGTACAGTATCCCGTCCCTTTTATCTTGTCTTTCAATTTCATTTTTCCTTTAATATCTGTTGGATCTGTTCTCTAAAATCTCAACTTTATCTCCAAAAACGCTTTCTCCTTCGCAAGCTTAATTACTCTTCACTTACTTTGTTCTCATCCTGTCATTGCTCCTGTTCTAAGACTGAAGCACATTCTAGAAACACCCCAGACATTCCTTGATTTTCTGAACAAATCTGATTCCTAGAGACACAAGTTTCTAGGCACAGGACTAACTGCCTTCTTGATCTTTGGTTTTAAAACAACTTGTGTCTTTAACTTCGGTAGCTTTTTCATTAAATAAAGCCCCCCATTAATTGCTTGCTGGTTTTCAATGAAAAGCGTTGTACAGGTGTCTGCACAGCTCGAGGCTTGGATTCTAAAGCGTTGGCCACAGCTCATATAATTTACAAATCCAGTCAATTTTGGATCACATGGTGGGAGATTACTCTTGAGATTCTGGACAGGCCGTACCACATGACTTCAAGATTAGTCTTGGTGCACTGCCTATATAGGCTTGCATTAACAGTTGAAAACTAGAACTTCAGACTCCAGTGCTCTCTAGCACACATGCTGTGTAAAGTACCCATTTGTAAAGAAATGATAGAATTAGAAGATCACCATTTTGCAAGCCCTAAAAAAAATTCTAGATAACATAAACCAGTGGGTACTAAAATGGTTTGATGGGGAACTTTATAATGATGCACCAGACTGACAGCACCTGAACGCACTGATCAACTGTGACATCTCTAAAAGTGGCACATCAGATATCATGTGCCTGATGTGATGTGAGAGAAAGCACACAATATCTCTTATGAATTATTTTTGTAATAATTTTTTTGAACACAAATTTTTAATGGAGCTTCTAGATCTACCAGTTTGCAGGAAAAATTGGTGATAGAGGAACATGTTAAATGACACAAAGAGAATACGCTATCCAAATTCAGAAAGTGAGAAAGATGACCCAATTTCTTTAACAAGTAAGTGGCAGTTAAAATGAAAGGGAGCATAAACTGTTATACATAAGACCCTTAAGGACCACACCAACCAAATGCAAAGTACGTATCTCACTAGAATCCTGATTTAAGCAAACCAAGTAAAAAGACATCTTGAAAAGTTTTTTTAAATCTATTTTTACTTATAGAAAAGTTGCCATAGTACAAAGAATTCCCACATACCCTTCACTTAGATTTCCCCAAATGTTAACATCTTACTGCATCTACTTTATCATTCTCTCTATATATATACATACCCGTATTAGGTGTGTGTGTGTTTTCTTTTTTTTCTTTGGGCTGCGCTGCATGGCATGCAGGATCTTAGTTCCCCGACCAGGGATCAAAGCCGGGCCCCTGGGTTTCCCTGGTGGCACAGTGGTTAAGGATCTGTCTGCCAATGCAGGGGACACGGGTTTGAGCCCTGCTCCGGGAAGATCTCCCATGCCGCGGAGCAACTCAGCCCATACGCCACAACTACTGAGCCTGCGCTCTAGAGCCCGTGAGCCACAACTACTGAGCCCACGTGCCACAACTACTGAAGCCTGCGTGCCTAGAGCCTGTGCTCTGCAACAAGAGTAGACACCACGATGAGCAGCCCGCACACCACAACGAAGAGTAGCCCTCCGCTCGCCACAACTAGAGAAAGCCCATGCACAGCAACAAAGACCCAATGCAGCCAAAAAAAAAAAGCCAGGGCCCTTGCAGTGGAAGCCCGGAATCCTAACCACTGGACTGCCAGGGAATTCCCCATATTAGTTTTTTATTGCCAACAAAGTGCTCCTTTACCCTTAACAACTTCAGTGTGTATTTTCTAAAGACAAGAACATTCTTACACATACTACAGTACAATTACTGAAATCTGGAAATTAATATGAATACCCTAACATTTACTACAGACCTTACTCAAATTTTGCTAATTGTCCCACTAATATCTTTTACAGCAGAAGAAAACCATATTTTCTTGGTCCAGGATCCAATCCAGGATTACACAATGTGATACCTCTCTAGTCTTCTTTAACTTGGAACAGTTACTTCAGTCTTTGTTTTTCATGACCTTGATTTTTTGAAGAGTAAAGGCCAATTATTTGTAGACTGTCCCTCACTTGGGTTTAGCTGATGTTTCTTCAGTATATTCACATTATACATTTTGGGGAAGAACCCTGAAAAGTGATGTTTTGTCTTCCTCATTGCGTCTTATCAGGAGGCATACAATATTTGTCCTGTAACTGGTAAGGTTGTAAAAAGACATTTTTTTTTTTTTTTTTTTTTTTTTTTATATCAAAGGTTTTATTTAGTTTCTTTAGAGCTAAGTGAGGTTTAATGTGTAACTACAAAATAGAGTAAGCACATTATTAACCATATTTCCAGAAAAGAAGTACAATTATGTCAAATCACCTCTATTATACATAATGTTAAGAGCAATATAATCATTAATAATTTTGACTACCACCTACAGTGATTATCAGAAATAAAAGAGAGTAGCCTTTGTTGCTTATTAACAACAGTGTTTAGTTAGTGTTCATCAAAACTGATGTCTCAATAAACATTTTTACATTAACTCTTATGCATACTTAGGATGCCTGGAATTTTAAAATAATCACACTAAATTTCACAAGGAAATTGGGGTTCAAAGAATACGGAAGTTTTGACCTTATACGGTATTAAAAAAAAAACCTTTCTCAAGAAGTTAGTATAATTCTAAATATCACAATTTTAGTACATGGATATTTGTGACTGGTCAACTATCTCTCATAAATTAAAATGACTCTTTTATGCAGTTAGGAAAATTTAAGTTAATACTACCTTTTCACAGTATTAAGGACTTTGTTAAAAATAAAAAGACAGTAGTAAATTTCTCCAGTACCCAGCAGCCAACATATCTTGTTCTAGACATCTAAAGTATGCTAAATCGAATAATGTCAACCAGATTCCAAGCAGCAGAGCCTGGAGAAAATGTCACTTGGCTATTTCCTGTTCTCTCCTAGCTTCTCTCATAGTTGGACGAGCTAACTCAGTGGCTCCAAGTGCGGCTCCCAGCACCACACTGTCCCATCCTTCTAATGTACTTCCAGAGAAAGATACCGAACATTTGCCCTAACTCAACTTTTAAACAATGAGGGCCAATGAAATAAAGATTTTCCTTCACTTAACACTCTTTGTACTTACTGTCCAATAGTCTTTCCAGTACCTTTTAAACTCTGAGATTGTAAGAAAAATTTTCTCTAAGTTTCATGTTAAAAGGTATTAGGTGACAAACGCCTAAGGCATGTTAGAAATAGATTTAGACATGCCTGAAATACAAGAGTCAGTAACATTTCAGTACAGCTGGAAATCCTAAAGAAATGTACTGTATTCAGCAAGTTTTAGTACCAGATGTACCAATAACTCATCAAAATTGTTTGCATTGTTATGTGAAAATCAAAATTGGGTAGTTTGAGTTACATGGGTGGAAACCATGACAAATATACCTATGGAAATTCCCAGCTTTAGGGAACGCATGTGTAAGTAAGTGACTATGGTACACAGATGCTCTGAATAAACACACCATAAGGAGGCAGGTAAAGTGGGTTGGATACGACTCCACCTAACATCATGAAAGTTATCTTTTCTCTTGGAAAATTCCCACCATCAGAACCCATCCTAGTACCACTATCTTCAGGAAGGGAAGCAAAGCCCCCATCAGTGTTATTGTTTCTGCCTCGATCAACCATAGAACTAGACTCCCCCAAGATTGACTTTGCTTCTATCTGTTCCTACCTTTCTTTTTTAGACAAATTTACACAGGGATTCTCATAGGGAATAAGGTCCAAGGAAAACTGACTTCTTAATGAAAGGGCACTTGCCTTGATGGGAAAATGTGACCAACAAAGTCTGAACAAGGAAAGAGGAAAGCTGCAAAGCAGCACATACCTTTCCCATTTGGTTGTTTCTAACCCTCTGTGCTTTTAAAAAACTGTATTTTTAGGGAAATGTAAACTGCAGTTTACATTAATGTTACAGGATTCTCTCCCACATCTTCTTTACCAACAGAGCTGGCTGGCATGCAGATACTATTTGTAAGGTATAAATATTACTAAAGTTCCCACCTTGGCATATTTATCTAAACAGTCTGTCTGTGAAGTTTCTAGTGGAAACAAAACAAACCATACCTACACTACCAAACCCCCAATTACTAATACGAATAAGCAAAGATAAATATCTAGGTGGTATTTAGGTTAGACTGATGATTTAAAAGCATATTCCATTATATTCTTAATGTATTAAATTGGCATTAAGAGGTAGGAAAACCAATTACATTTATATTTTAATAAAGGTTAATAAAAGCCAAATTACAGCCAACTGTTAAAGCTTTTTTTTTTTTAAATTCTAGGGTACACACAATGAAAAAAACAGAACAAGAAAGTCAGTTCAGGGGCTTTCTTATGAACAAATGATTTCACAGTCTTCCCTGTCGCATGCTTCCGAGCAATTCTGTAAATCTAATCGGTCACACAAGACATCGAATGGTGAGCCTCTCACATTTGTTACTTTTAATTCCTAAGTGATCATTATCTAATATTTTCACTTCTGGGTAAGAGAAAAGGCATTTTGGTCCATTAATTCACCTACTCGCTCCTGGAGGACATTAACCAACTCTGCTATTACGAAGATGTGAGTGTCATCAATGTCTTGAATGATGAACTTCTTCCCTAGGGCATTTGACTCATCCAAGTACAGCAGAAATTGCTTCATGGCAGGGTCACATTCTATAAGCACTCCTTTCAAGACGTTGACCATCTTTTCCCAGTCAGAAGGTGCAGAAGACCTTAAAAATGCTCCACCCACAGATCCAGCAGCGTTTCAGCGTCGCCGACAGACTCTAAAAAGACATTTTTGAGACAACTAAGGAAAACTGAAAACATATGATATTAAGAAGTTATTGTTAATTTTGTTAGATGTCATGATGGTATTGTGGTTGTTTTTTAAAAAATGGTACTCATCTGTTAGCCGTATATACACTGTAGGGGAAAGTGAAGTTATTTGTCTTGATGTCCATTTCTAGGGAGTTTAGTAACTCCAGGTGGAAAGCAATAATAATAATATAGTCAGATCTTGATTTTTCCAAAATAGTGTCCAATTTGTGCATCATCCAGGACTTTGACCACTGTTCCTCTCTTCTGTGGCTCCTCTTTTGGTCACTACATTCACAGCTGACCCAATGTAGTACAGAAAGCACACGTCTGTCAAATTTTGTGACTTGCTGGATGACGAAAGCCTGTGGGGAAGTGACTGAAACTACCGGTTGAAATTAGGTTTATAAATAATTTGAACATTTCACTTCTTTGTGATTTGCACGTCTTCCTTATTATAGATAAATATGAGTCTAATGAAATGAGATCATTTACAATGATTACATAATAAAACTTTAGAGCCCATATACAAAAAGTCTTCATTTTATTTAGTTTCTACTTTATTTTTGGGAAAAAAATTCATTTTTTAAAAGTTTATTTTGGACTTCCCTGGTGGTGCAGTGGCTAAGAATCCGCCTGCCAAAGCAGGGGACACGGGTTCAATCCCTGGTCCGGGAAGATCCCACATGCTGCAGAGCAATTAGGACCATGTGCCACAACCACTGAGCCCGCGCTCTAGAGCCCACGAGCCACAACTACAGATGCCTGCGAGCCTAGAGCCCATGCTCCACAACAAGAGAAGCCACCACAATGAGAAGCCCGCGCACCGCAACGAAGACCCAAGACAGCCAATTAAAAAAAAGAAAAAAAAAAAAGTTTATTTTACCAAAGACTAATCCTTTGCTGATGTTCAAATTTAAAGTATTTTGCGTCTGTCTCACAGGAGAAAACATGAAACATTGCTTCTGTGGCAGTTTCTTCTAGTTTTTCAAGGACTCATGTAGTCGCAACTGGTTCAAAATACTGCTTTGTTTCAAAGCATGCAGTTTAGATGTATCTTCACTAATGATGGCGATATTTCCATTTTGTTCCTGAGCTGTCAGGTCACTTTCACTGTCAGACAGGGTACACAGCAGAGTGTCATTTTCATAGGTTGGAAAATAATACCTGAAAACAACCATAGATATACTGAATAACCAAAACTATATATTATCCAGAAAATTTCTAGGCAGCTGAATGTACACATCACTATAATTTTGCTAGGTTTCCTTGCCAACAATTTCAACTGCATTTTGCAAAGGCTGTAAGGGAGAGAAATTCTGAATTACTTTTACTTTGACCTTTACTGGCTGACATCAGTCTTACTAGTATCCTTGCTAGCTGGCAATTCAGCCTTTGCTTGATATCTACCATAACAAGACACTTACTATCTTAAAAGGCAGCCTACTCCACTATCAGGCAACTCTAGCTATTAAATAATACCTCCTCCCATAAAGCTAAAAATGACATCTCTCTCATTTCTACTCAAAGGTCCTGGTTCTTCCCTAAGGTTAACAAAGTTCAAATACAGTTATTCTTTCATACACTACTCCTTCAAATATCTGATAAAAACAACTGCTTCTGCTTGTGAGGTTTTTTTTTTTTTCCCTCCCCCAACCTAATCATCACTATTTCCTTCATTATAAATTATCAAAAATTAAAACATCTAAAGAATTTTAAGTCTATTACTCTGGTTCCTTCTCTGGACACACTTTGTAGTTAGTTCTGAAATCTAAAGGTTTCGACCTGTATGAGAAGAATTATAGGAACAGGGTCTCAGGTCAATCCAGGGCTGACTTTGCCTCTCATAAATCTGGGATATTCTAAAGAGGAATTAAATAAAGGGATGAAATAATGGAGAAGGAGCAAAGAAATATATGTCTGGTTGAGCAGTACTCACTGTGGTTGATCCCATGTCTGTCTTTCAGGAAGCAGTGAAGTATGTTTAGCTTCTTCCATGTGAGTCCTTAAGTCTGCTTTGGACTTGAACGTCTCATGGCAGCCATAACATCTACATTGGTGAATCTGCCTCCGAATGAAATTGACTAGTTTCACTTGCTGATAGAAATTCAGTCCTGAAAATGACAGTACATAGAATCATCAGACAACTGGTCAGACCCATTTTTGCATTTTTATAATTTTTAAAAGAACCACTTCTCTTTATTAACCAACCTGAAGAGGCAGTGCAGTTTTAAAGCATATTAATAGATACCAAATAATAACAGCCAATACTTATATAGGGCTTATGTGCTAGGCACTGTTCTCATCACTTTCCATGCATTAATACGTTTAATCCTCGCAATACCCTATCACATAGGTGGTGTTACCGTATCCACATTATACATTAGGAAACTGTCCAAAATTGCACAGCCAGTAAGTGTAGAGCCAGGATTTGACACCAGGCTGTTGGCTCCACAGCCCATGTTCTTGACTATTAATCTATTACATATATAACATATACACATGCCTATAAGAGCGGTAAAGTAACATGTCCAAGAGTCTAGGAAAGTAGTCAGTGAGTTGAGGTGTGGGAAGTGAGCTTTTTATGGTCTTGGATACATTAGCAAGTCAGTACTTTATGTCTTCCTGACCCTAATCTTTCTATCATAGTGATCCAATTGGGTACATCTATAATAAATAATCTAGCTACACTACCAAGCAGCGCAGTAGGTGTTTTACATACTCTATCCACTCTCTGTAACATTCTGCTGACCCGAGGCCCAATGTCATACAGCCAGTAAGTGCTAGAGTTGGAATATGAACTCTAGTGTGACTTCAAAATCCACGTTTTTTCCACTAGTCCCCACCACATTATGATAGATATTAACCATTAACTTGTATTTTATTTGAAGCAATCATATATGTAGAAAAGAAGAAAGACTATATGAAATTAAAACCATATGTGAATATTATAGTTCAAAATGGTTGTGAAACACTGCTTCAGGCAGTTCTGTTGAGACCATCTGTGGAGAGACACATTTTGGCTGTGCACTCTCCAATCACAACTGCACAACGCAGGCATCGTTTACGGGATGGTGTATAAAAAAACGCAGCATCATGGAAAACAACTTCCGAATCAAACTTACCAAGTTCTGACTTTATTTTGAGGAGATCAAATTCATGTGCATCCTAAAAAAAGGAATGAATATATCTGTGAGCATATAAATTATTTAATCTTTCAGGCTGAAGTTATAAACAGACAGCTTATTCACAGGAGTTTGAACACTGTAGAAACTCAGTCTCGGTTCATCATCTGCTTTTGAAGTCTTCGAAATCTAACTGCTTCCCCCCACATCCAACTGCTTTGTAAAGCACAGTCCAAACAAGTCATGTCAATCAGTTAAAACATTTTAATTGTTCACAGCTTGTATCTACAGTCTTTACAATTTACTCTGTATGCATTCTGCAGTCTGACAGAAGTGTCCTCAGTCGCTAGGTAAGATGTGGCCCTACTGTACTGCGTGTCTGGACTAGAATTATGAATATAGGTCCTTTGCTCCACAAGCAGATAGGTAATTTAAAAAATTCTGCTCTTCGTTTTATGCTGTCAAATGTTTAAACCTGCAAGTTTCTCTTCACTCATATCTTCCCACAAATTACATGTCTTTTGATTTTCATGATGCATAGACTTATTTTTATTCTGTTCCACTCCTGCAATCGCCCATCTGGGTAAATGCTTCAACTTATAAGCTCACAGAGAATAAAGACCGTCTAACTCCCTGTGAAGGTATTCAGTGTAGCATCACAGTCAGGATAATTAAGAATTGCATGATAGGTTATCACTGAAAGTAACCGAGCAGAGGTTGAGGACACCAGTCAAGGATACTGCAAAGGGAATTCTTACACAGGATAGGGGGACCAAGGCTCCTTTCAATTCAAAGATACTAGGATATCATGAGTTACATTTAAACACTGGAAACTATACACACATACTAGTGGCAACCTGTTTCAGACAAAATGACTCTGTTTTCACTTGAGTAAATGCCCATAGCCTTTTGAACACCTTTCAGGTCCCTGTTTTTATGAATGAGAATGGAATGAACATGGGTGAAAAAGGAGAGTCTGCTCCACTATGACAGAGTGGGGGGAGGGAAGGGAGGGCACATCAGAATAACACAGTAATATTTTTCTATTACACTCAACTCTCTACTCCCAATATAACATAAAGATGGCCTCCAGAAAGGAAAGCGCAAACTGGAAATGTCCTCAGATTTCTTCTCTCCAAATCCTTTTTTTTTTTAAATTTTTTAAATTTATTTTATAAATTTATTTACTTATTTTTATTTTTGGCTGTGTTGGGTCTTCGTGTCTGTGCGAGGGCTTTCTCTAGTTTTGGCAAGCGGGGGCCACTCTTCATCGCGGTGCGCGGGCCTCTCACTGTCGCGGCCTCTCGTTGCGGAGCACAGGCAACGCAACGACGCGCAGGCTCAGTAGTTGTGGCTCACGGGCCCAGCCGCTCCGCGGCATGTGGGATCCTCCCAGACCAGGGCTCGAACTCGTGTCCCCTGCATTGGCAGGCAGATTCTCAACCACTGCGCCACCAGGGAAGCCCCCAAATCCTTTTAACTGAAGGAGCTGCAAGACCACACCCTGTGCCCTCTCCACCTCCATGGCTCCCCCACCCCCATTTCCCCCAAGGGCTCTGTAAATGGCAACTTTTTCTCTTCCTGCTCTCCTTGTTCACCAGCATGGGAAGCACTGGAAAAAGACTCAGAACCTGTCCATATCCTGGGTACTGTTCATCGTGGCTGCAGATCCCACAGTCTAAGCCAGAACTATCCCGTAAGCATCTCAGAGGTGGGATGGCATCAGTGGTCTGTGAAGTCCCAAACTCACAGTTCACCCAGGTCCAGTCAGTTGTACTTAACTGCCCTGAGTTCTAGTTCTCCTCGATGGACCTGCCCTGTCTCTTCTGTTTTGCTTACAGCACTTTTAGGAAGGGGAAAATAATTGAGAAACTAAAGGTATAAGATGATGAGGCTGCAGTTACCATCAGTTTCTCCCTGTTGGAACAACGAAACAAAATTCAAATGAACAAAAGCGTCTCACCTCCATGTGGACACATAATTTCTCAATTGTTTCTGCTTGCTTTTCACAAAACAGGCAGACAGCAGAGAGAGGGTGTCCTTCCCAATCAGACCAGTCACTGTGTTAGAAAGAAAACAGCAAACATGGAGATTCTCTTCATGAAGAGGGCATCCTGCAGTGACTTGGTATTACTTTCTGCTCCCCAGGAAACCCTGCCATTCTCTTTCAGCTCTGACATTTCTGTAAAGACTGTCATATCATATTATGACTTTTTGATACAGTTTCTGAAATTCAAAGTAGCACCATGAAAGTAATATAAGTAGCAAACAGGTGCTGCTCCATTTTCTTACATTTGCCTCTCCGAGCAGCTATTTCACTAAGAGATCAGTGCAATGTCTTTCTGAGACAACCAGCTTTAATTTGCAGAGAAGATATATCAGGAAATGTATGCTCTCTCTCATTAACCATGATCACTAAGTGCGCATGCTGTGAGGTGCAGTGCTGGGAGTGTGTTTCTGCATGACAAATGGCGTTATTTTAAAAAGGCAAACCTTTATCATGTGGGAAATACTGATCATTTTAAATGGGGCAAGTGTTAAATGTGATGGCAAATAGAGAAATCAAAAGGCATACAGGGCCCTTCTTACCATTTTCTCCCCTCCCTGCATTTATTTCTTGAGATACTGTCAACTTCTTGTCATTCCTAAACCAGGAGAACCAAGATCCCAGGAGAGACAAAAGGCTGAACAGCTTTGAATGAAAAGAGGATGAATAACAGGGAATCCTTTTAGGTTGAAAAGAATACTTCTCAAGCTTATAATTTCAAACAAAGAAGCTGTGACTGTTTTAAGCTAGTCATCAACGGGATGAACACAGAACAAGGTTAACCTCAATTTAGTCACATTCACTACTCCAATGGCAAGCTAGCATGGAGAGAGAGTTCAAAGATCATATCACTTTAAGGTCTAGAGACCAATGGACTAATAAGCAAAGCACTTTGGAATATATTTTTCTCTGAATTATATATTACCTGTGTGTTCAATGAATAGCTTTAGTAGCAAAACACTATTTAGTTGGAATAACAGTTGCTTTAGTGATTCTTATGTCAAAGTTATTTTGGTATTATGATTATTATTTTTTATTGAAGTATAGTTGATTTAAAATGCTGTGTTAGTTTCAGGTGTACAGCAAAGTGATTCAGTTTTTTATATACATATGTATAAAATCTTTTTATATACATATATATTTATATACATATATATTATTTTATATATATATATTTATATACATATATATTCTTTATCAGATTCTTTTCCATTATAGGTTATTACAAGATACTGAATATAATTCCCTGTGTTATACAGTACGACCTTGTTGTTTATCTATTTTATATATAGGACTGTGTATCTGTTAATGCTGAACCCCTAATTTATCCCCCCCTTCCCCCTTTGGTAAACATAAATTTGTTTTTTATGTCTGTGAGTCTATTTCTGTTTCGTAAATAAGTTCATTTGTATCATTTTATTAGATTCCACATACATGTGATATCATATGATATTTGTCTTTCTCTGTCTGACTTACTTTACGTAGTATGATAATCTCTAGGTCCACCTATGTTGCTGCAAATGGCATTATATCATTCTTTTTTTTGGCTGAGTAATATTCCATTGTTTGTATACCACAAACAGTTTATCCATTCAACTGTCCATGGACATTTAGGCTGCTTCCATGTCTTGGCTACTGTAAATAGTGCTGCTATGAACATTGGGATGCATGTATCTTCTTTCTTTTTCTGTTTTGTTTTTGGCCACACCTCACGGCACGTGGAACTTCCCCGACCAGGAGTCTTAACCACTGGACCACCAGGGAAGTCCCATTTATCTTTTCAAATTAGAGTTTTCATCTTTTCCAGATATATGCCCAGGACAGTGATTGTTGGATCATATGCTAACTCTATTTTTAGTTTTTTAAGGAACCTCTATACTGTTCTCCACAGTGGCTGCACCAAGTTACGTTCCCATCAAAAGTGTAGGAGGGTTCCCTTTTCTTCACACCTTCTCCAGAATTTATTATTTGCAGACTTTTTGATGATGGCCATTCTGACTGGTATGAGGTGTCAAAGTTATTTTGAATTCAAGTTTTTGCTATATTACATGAAATGATGCATGGCTTAGAGAGAGGGTTCTCTTTCTTTTTACGCTGTCTTTTCAGAATGGTAATTTTAAATCAAACTAAAGAACTGTTTTCCTTCTCTTAAACCACTGCAATTAAGTAGCATCAATAATAAGTCTTACTCTTCCTGATGATCTAGCAACTCCCGATCATCTTCTAGTTGAACTTCTTCCCAGGATTTTCCAAGTTCCTTTGTAGGAAGAACAGAGGGATTAGAGATAAACAGGAGGGGTGAAGGAGGAAGAGGGGAAAGGAGAAAGTAGACACAGAACTCAAAAACAAAACAAGACAGAACCCAAATGCAAATGGTTTTAAAATAATACAAGCAGAATATATTAAAGCTGTTATTTCAGGGATAAGAAATGATAATCAAATTTTAGGATTTAGGATATATCCTAAATGTTAGGATTTGGGATATATCCTAAATCAAACATTTAAAAAATATGCAAAAATGTTTAATAATATTTTCATATGTTTTTCTTTTTGAAGAAGCAGCGATAACCTTTCAGTGAAATTCTTTTCTCTTAAATGTTAATCAGTGTTTCTCAACCCTGGATCCACATAAGAATCTCTTGGGGATCTTTTAACAAAAACCACTGATATCTTTTGACAGAGACTCTGAAACATCCTCCTAGCCGGACTCTGTTTCTATTTGAGGTCCCCTGCGGTCTATTTCCCAGACAGCAGCCACAGTGAGCTTTCCAAAGGGCACCTCCCTGTTTGTATGACCCCTCCCAGGGCTTCTCACACACTCAGAACAAAATTCAGAGGCCTTACCATGGCTTATAAGGCCTCCATGTTCTGCCCTGGCCCCCTCTCCATCACTATGTCCCACCACTTTTTCTCTTGCTCAGCTGGCTCCAGCCAGACTGCTCTTTTGCTATTGCTCGAACACAGCAAGCTGACTTCCACCCAGCTACTTCTCTACTTGTCGCATCGTCTGCCTGAAACACTGCTCCCTCACATATCCTAACATGGCTCCGTCATCCTGGTCTCTGCTTAAATGTTACTACCTCTTTTTCTGACTACTCTGTCTAAAACACCCGTCCTTCAAGTTACTTTTTATTCCTCTAGGATGTTTTATTTTTCTTCAAAGCATTGATCACACCCTGAAATCATTTTGTGTATCTATTTGTTTTCTTATTTGCTCTCTGTCTTTTCTACTAGAGTGTCTGTTTGGACATGGCCTTTGTTCATTGTTACATTTCCAGGGCTGGGCACACAGTGGGTACTAGAAGTATTTTTTTGAATTGAATTTTAACTGAAAACATCTAAAAAATGTGATGTCAATTTAGATCCTACCTCAAAAGGTTTCTGTAATGTGGTTAAATAGTTAATGTATAAAAAGCACATGGTAGGGGGCTTCCCTGGTGGCGCAGTGGTTGAGAGTCTGCCTGCCAATGCAGGGGACACGGGTTCGAGCCCTGGTCTGGGAGGATCCCACATGCCGCGGAGCCACTGGGCCCGTGAGCCACAGCTACTGAGCCTGCGCGTCTGGAGCCTGTGCTCCACAACAAGAGAGGCCGCGATGGTGAGAGGCCCGCGCACCGCGATGAAGAGTGGCCCCCGCTTGCCGCAACTAGAGGAAGCCCTCGCACAGAAACGAAGACCCAACACAGCCAAAAATAAATAAATAAATAAATAAATAAATTAAAAAAAAAAAAAAAAGCACATGGTACATGGTACCAGGTAATAGTAGGTACTCAAATATCTACTCAAATCCCTTTTATCTCTTACAGTTCATGAAGGAGTTCCACCCTTTTAGGGTTATGTCTGGCAAATTTAGTCATAGTTTCAGCAAAACTTTATGTAGTGATGAGAAGGAATGATTTCTTTGGGCCCAACCATGTCTCTTTTATCCCTTGAGTCCTTTCTTTCTTTCTCTTGTCCTTTCTTCTCTCTCCACTCAATCTTCCCACCGTGCCATGCAAAAGCAAACAGTGCATTAAAGAAGGATGCAGAAATACTAGTGGGCACTTTTTCAAGCAGCTAAACTATGGCAACTGTCAAGTCCAACCTCACCTGATATAATACAGATATCCTTGTTTGATATCCTTCTTTTGGAAAAACATTACCAGAATTCACCTCAGGAACATTTTTTTTCTCTAAAATTCATTTAACTAAAAACAAAGAACTACAAGAGCCATTATGATTTAGAGAAAAAGAAAATCTATCATTCATCAACTTAATGAGAGGTTTTGAAGCCGTCATTATCTATCAGCTAAATGATGCATAAACTCAGACATGCAGAGATTTACCATAACGTCATTAGAGATAGTTAATTTGGACTCTATAATGTACTTCCCAGAGTCGTCATGAAGTGTCTAAGCTTCATTATGAACATCAAGAATGGCCTCACCATTGCCAACATGATCCTTGTTAGATGGCATTTTTGGTGATGAATTAAATCTTTTATGTATTACGTAGTCTCTCTGGACTTGGACTAATACCCCGATGGGCCATTTGGGGTACTATCATTCTCAACAATACAGGCAAATGTTACTTATCAATAAATGTTTTGAGCCCAAAATGATGAAAAATATCTTTCACTGTCAAACTTCCAAACTCAAAGCATTACTTTGCAGCTTTCTCAGTATTAAGTACAACATGGGGATTTATCTAGGCAATACAGCACTAACCATTTACCATTTGAGAGGAAAATGGAACTCTGTGTTCATTAGAATAGGAAACAAGCGATTTGCAAGTGACAGTGGCTGAGACTTTCCTAGAGTGCTCTGCCTTGGTACAGTTAAATATATGACTTATTACAGGAACAAGACCCAAAGAGAAAAAAAATTTAGTCTCTAATTAAGACACTGTGCCTGCTAGTGAATCATGTTAGGAAAGAAAAGAATACCAGAAAAACAAAGTTTGGAAGGCATGTCAGTAAAGATGTTCAGAACACTTCCTCAAACCTCTGCATCAGTTGGCTTACGATCAATGACACGGTGCAATAAAACATGGAAAAAACTTAACACGTGCTTACACAAGAAATCCATCAGAAACAGAGACAGTGTTTTAAATGTAAATATTAATAACTGCAGTAGAGAGAACTATAACAAAACTGAAAAACAGGTTAAGAGCCTACTTTTGTTACAAATGGCTTTGTGTATTTTAAAAATAAAAAAAATTTAAGTCAAAATGATAATATCATTGTAAAAATAGATCCCTTTAGAAAAATTCAGGGCTTGAAACGTGAGCACTTTAGGAATATGTAGGTGGAGCCTCAGTGATGACGTTACGCAGTCTGCTGCCCTCTGAGGCAGGGGTATTTGAACGTGAAACTGCCTGGGACCTTGTCCCCTTCGCTTCCCCAACTCTCCACTGAACCCTTCTGTCTGTGAGAAAATAAAGCAAGAACTCTAAGTAGATAATCTAGACTATGCAAAAGACCTTTAATATACTTATTTGCAAGTCTGTTAATATTAAAAACTTGATATGAGTAATTAAACATGGAAATTATTTCGCCCAAGAAAGAAAAAGGAATCTATCAATTTGCTGAGCTGAGAAGAGACCAAAAACAGCCTCATGTGCCGACTAGGGATCAGGACACCTTTTATGGCTCTCCCACCTTTTATGACTCTCAGAGTGTATCTTGCCAAGAATATCCTGGATGCTTCCATTACTGCTGGTCTGAAAATTCTGCTTGGAGGTGAGACACTGTGGATGCATGACTCAATGGCTATATAGATCTGCTACAGGAGAGGTTGAAACATTAACTCTGTACACACCATTACAGAGTGTTGAAATTAATGTGCTTACACGTCTGGTTCTCATACCAACCTCTAAATTCCTTGAAAGTAGTGGCTTAAATCAACCACCTGTTCTGTCATATTTTTCTTTCTGTTCCACCAGGGTCTGGTACCTAGAAGTCACTCAAACATTTGTAGAATGTTTGCAGCCAATGAAATTGCTTCTGAAGGGAAGAGGATGTGAGAAATGGATGTGCAGACACCAGTTACTAATACAACAATTCAACCTTTTGCCCACATCCACATACTCATGTCAGCCTTTTCCCTCAGAGGAATAAACAATGAATGTCTCTCTTTTCTTTTCTTTTTCTTTTTTTTAGCTTTTTAAAAACTAAAGTGGGAATTCCCTGGTGGTCCAGTGGTTAGGACTCTGAACTTCCACTGCCGGGGCCCTGGGTTCAATCCCTGGTCGGGGAACTAAGATCACGCAAGCCGCGCAGCGCGGCCAAAAAAGAAAAAAAAAATCTTATTGTTGGCCTCAATGGGAAAGCATATAGAGCTAAGATGGGTAAGGTTGTGGGTTAGAGCCCATAAGGGGCTGATTAAAGTTAGTTTTACCTTGACCTTGGCTCACTTTCTAGTTTGGTGTAAAAGATAATAGGCAAAAGTGTGTATGTGTGTATGTGTGTGTGTGTGTGTGTGTGTGTGTAGATCATTATGAATTTATCACCATTAATTGACCAAAAAACCCAACCCAAAGGATAAGAGGTAGGTACTACTATCATTTCAATTGTAAAAACTGAGGAAAAATTGAAGGAAACTGATACAGAAAGCTCCAGCTACGTGACCCTGGGAAAATTACTCAACTTCTCTGTGCTGTAGTTGCCTAATCTATAAATGAGGATAATGACAAAACCTGTGTCATAAGGATGTGGTTAAGAGTAAAAGACTTAATATAAATACCAAGACAGTACCTGGCACATAGCAGGTACTCAAATGCTGCTAGTTAAAACCAAACCAAAAACTTCTATCGATATTACCCTAAAATGATTTAATTTTCATTTTATATGTTACTGAAGCCTCTACATTCTCTTGAAGCACTTCTCTCAAGCCATGATTCATCCCACATGAAATCTGGGCACTCTGTGGGCAGTACAATCTAGCACACTCATCTAGAGACAGCTGGTCCTCACGGATAATTTCAGTTTTCACAGTCACACTACTTGATGCCCAGGGAATGAAGTAACAAACTTTTCTAAAAGTGACAGCAGAATTTGAGTGAGCAGTTTCTTTGAAGTCTCCTCTAAAAGATAAACACCTCCAGCTATATATACAATGTTCTGCTAGTCCCAAGCTCTTGACTATTAGTTTAAAAGAGCCCCAGAAGGAAGTACTGTTAAATTGTTTCCACAGCTTTCTGCAGTAGCTGAATATTCTTAGACTGAACACTGAAGTCCACCCCCTGTAGGACTGGGCTGGGCCCTGAAGCAGCGTTTGCTCTAGGAATTAACAACTGAGTGATTTCAAGAGAAGACTGAAAGACTCAAAGGGTGCCTTTGCCTTTAGCTAGTTGTAAAACATTTTTAGCTAACCATGGCAACCTCTCAGAGCCAATCTTCAAACACACGCTAATTCCACTTGTTTCTCAAGGGGAATTTTATTTTAATATGCTAAGGATTAGTTAGAACACGAAAAAATTCTATCCTAAACAGCAGAGATTTCCAACATAATTCAGGATATGCTTGTTTCTGTCCAATAGATAAAATGGCTCATTATTATCAATTATGCCTTTCATGGCCAATGGGTGTGGATTAAAATTCTTTCAAATTAAAGAGCAAAAAACAATTTCCATTTGCTTTAGAAAAGTGTCAGAACCAGAACTCCCCATCTTTCTTTTTTTTTTGAGCATTAAAAAAAATTTTTTTTAATTTAATTTTATTTATTTTTCTATACATCAGGTTCTTACTAGTCATCCATTTTATACATATTAGTGTATACATGTCAATCCCAATCTCCCAATTCATCACACCACCAACACCCCCACTCCCCCCGCCGCTTTCCCCCCTTGGTGTCCACACGTTTGTTCTCTATATCTGTGTCTATATTTCTGCCCTGCGAACTGGTTCATCTGTACCATTTTTCTAGGTTCCACATATATGCGTTAATATACGATATTTGTTTTTCTCTTTCTGACTTACTTCACTCTGTATGACAGTCTCTAGATCCATCCACGTCTCTACAAATGACCCAATTTCGTTCCTTTTTATGGCTGAGTAATATTCTATTGTATATATGCACCACATCTTTATCCATTCGTCTGTTGATGGGCATTTAGGTTGCTTCCATGACCTGGCTATTGTAAATAGTGCTGCAATGAACATTGGGGTGCATGTGTCTTTTTGAACTATGGTTTTCTCTGGGTATATGCCCAGTAGTGGGACTGCTGGATCATATGGTAATTCTGATTTTAGTTTTTTAAGGAACCTCCATACTGTTCTCCATAGTGGCTGTATCAATTTACATTCCCACCAACAGTGCAAGAGGGTTCCCTTTTCTCCACACCCTCTCCAGCATTTGTTGTTTGTAGATTTTCTGAGGATGCCCATTCTAACTGGTGTGAGGTGATACCTCATTGTAGTTTTGATTTGCATTTCTCTAATAATTAGTGATGGTGAGCAGCTTTTCATGTGCTTCTTGGCCATCTGTATGTCTTCTTGGGAGAAATGTCTATTTAGGTCTTCTGCCCATTTTTGGATTGGGTTGTTTGTTTTTTTAATATTGAGCCGCATGAGCTGTTTATATATTTTGGAGATTAATCCTTTGTCCGTTGATTCGTTTGCAAATATTTTCTCCCATTCTGAGGGTTGTCTTTTCGTCTTGTTTATGGTTTCCTTTGCTGTGCAAAAGCTTTGAAGTTTCATTAGGTCCCATTTGTTTATTTGTGTCTTTATTTCCATTACTCTAGGCGGTGGATCAAAAAGATCTTGCTGTGATTTATGTCAAAGAGTGTTCTATGTTTTCCTCTAAGAGTTTTATAGGGTCCGGTCTTACATTTAGGTCTCGAATCCATTTTGAGTTTATTTTTGTGTATGGTGTTAGGGAGTGTTCTAATTTCATTCTTTTACATGTAGCTGTCCAGTTTTCCCAGCACCACTTATTGAAGAGACTGTCTTTTCTCCATTGTAGATCCTTGCCTCCTTTGTCATAGATGAGTTGACCATAGGTGCATGGGTTTATCTCTGGGCTTTCTATCTTGTTCCATTGATATATGTTTCTGTTTTTGTGCCAGTACCATATTGTCTTGATTACTGTAGCTTTGTAGTATAGTCTGAAGTCAGGGAGTCTGATTCCTCCAGCTCTGTTTTTTTCCCTCAAGACTGCTTTGGCTATTCGGGGTCTTTTGTGTCTCCATACAAATTTTAAGATTTTTTGTTCTAGTTCCATAAAAAATGCCACTGGTAATTTGATAGGGATTGCATTGAATCTGTAGATTGCTTTGGGTAGTATAGTCATTTTCACAATATTGATTCTTCCAATCCAAGAACATCGTATATCTCTCCATTTGCTGGTATCATCTTTAATTTCCTTCATCAGTGTCTTACAGTTTTCTGTATATAGGTCTTTTGTCTCCCTAGGTAGGTTTATTCCTAGGTGTTTTATTCTTTTTGTTGCAATGGTAAATGGGAGTGTTTCCTTAATTTCACTTTCAGATTTTCATCATTAGTGTATAGGAATGCAAGAGATTTCTGTGCATTGATTTTGTATCCTGCAACTTCACCAAATTCATTGATTAGCTCTAGTAGTTTTCTGGTGGCATCTTTAGGATTCTCTATGTATAGTATCATGTCATCTGCAAACAGTGACAGTTTAACTTTTTCTTTTCCAATTTGTATTCCTTTTATTTCTTTTTCTTCTCTGATTGCCATGGCTAGGACTTCCAGAACTATGTTGAATAACAGTGGTGAGAGTGGACATCCTTGTCTTATTCCTGATCTTAGAGGAAATGCTTTCAGTTTTTCACCATTGAGAATGATGTTTGCTGTGGGTTTGTCATATATGGCCTTTACTATGTTGAGGTAGGTTCCTCTCTGCCCACTTTCTGGAGAGTTTTTATCATAAATGGGTGTTGAATTTTGTTGAAAGCTTTTTCTGCATCTATTGAGATGATCATATGATTTTTATTCTTCAATTTGTTAATATGGTGTATCACATTGATTGATTTGCGTATATTGAAGAATCCTCGCATCCCTGGGATAAATCCCACTTGATCATGGTGTATGATCCTTTCAATGTGTTGTTGGATTCTGTTTGGTAGTATTTTGTTGAGGATTTTTGCATCTATATTCATCAGTGATACTGGTCTGTAATTTTCTTTTTTTGTAGTATCTTTGTCTGGTTTTGGTATCAGGGTGATGGTGGCCTCACAGAATGAGTTTGGGAGTGTTCCTTCCTCTGCATTTTTTTGGAAGAGTTTGAGAAGTATGGGTGTTAGCTCTTCTCTAAATGTTGGATAGAATTCATCTGTGAAGCCATCTGGTCCTGGACTTTTGTTTGTTGGAAGATTTTTAATCACAGTTTCAATTTCATTACTTGTGCCTGGTCTGTTCATATTTTCTATTTCTTCCTGGTTCAGTCTTGGAAGGTTATACCTTTCTAGGAATTTGTCCATTTCTTCCAGGTTGCCCATTTTATTGGCATAGAGTTGCTTGTAGTAGTCTCCTAGGATGCTTTGTATTTCTGCGGTGTCTGTTGTAACTTCTTTTTCATTTCTAATTTTATTGATTTGAGTCCTCTCCCTCCTTTTCTTGATGAGTCTGGCTAATGGTTGATCAATTTTGTTTATCTTCTCAAAGTACGAGCTTTTAGTTTTATTGATCCTTGCTACTGTTTTCTTTGTTTCTATTTCATTTATTTCTACTCTGATCTTTATGATTTCTTTCCTTCTGCTAACTTTGGGTTTTGTTTGTTCTTCTTCCTCAAGTTCCTTTACGTGTAAGGTTAGATTGTTTGAGATTTTTCTTGTTTCTTGAGGTAGGCTTGTATAGCTATAAACTTCTCCCTTAGAACTGCTTTTGTTGCATCCCATAGGTTTTGGATCGTCGTGTTGTCACTGTCATTTGTCTCTAGGTATTTTCTGATTTCCTCTTTGATTTCTTAAGTGATCTCGTGGTTATTTAGTAATGTATTGTTTAGCATCCATGTGTTTGTGTTTTTTATGTTTTTTTTCCCTGTAATTGATTTCTAATCTCAGCGTTGCGGTCAGAAAAGATGCTTGATATGATTTCAATTTTTTAAAATTTACTGAGGCTTGATTTGTGACCCAAGATGTGATGTATCCTGGAGAATGTTCCGTGCGCACTTGAGAAGTAAGTGTAATCTGCTGTTTTTGGATGGAATGTCCTATAAATATCAATTAAATCTATCTGGCCTGTTGTGTCATTTAAAGCTTCTGTTTCCTTATTTATTTTCATTTTGCATGATCTGTCCATTGGTGTAAGTGAGGTGTTAACGTCCCCCATTATTATTGTGTTACCGTCGATTTCCTCTTTTACAGCTGTTAGCAATTGCCTTATGTATTGAGGTGCTCCTATGTTGGGTGCATATATATTTATAATTGTTGTATCTTCTTCTTGGATTGATCCCCTGATCATTATGTAGTGTCCTTCCTTGTCTCTTGTAACATTCTTTATTTTAAAGTCTATTTTATCTGATATGAGTATAGCTACTCCAGCTTTCTTTTGATTTCCATTTGCATGGAATATCTCTTTCCCCTCACTTTCAGTCTGTATGTGTCCTGAGGTCTGAAGCTGGTCTCTTGTAGACAGCATATAGATGGGTCTTGTTTTTGTATCCATTCAGCAAGCCTCTGTCTTTTGGTTGGAGCATTTAATCCATTCACGTTTAAGGCAATTATTGATATGTATGTTCCTATGACCATTTTCTTAATTGTTTTGGGTTTGTTTTTGTAGGTCCTTTTCTTGTCTTGTGTTTCCCACTTAGAGAAGTTCCTTTAGCATTTGTTGTTGAGCTGGTTGGGTGCTGCTGAATTCTCTTAGCTTTTGCTTGTCTGTAAAGCTTTTGATTTCTCCATCGAATCTGAATGAGATCCTTGCCAGGTAGAGTAATCTTGGTTGTAGGTTCTTCCCTTTCATCACTTTAAGTATATCATGCCACTCCCTTATGGCTTGTAGAGTTTCTGCTGAGAAATCAGCTGTTAACCTGATGGGAGTTCCCTTGTATGTTATTTGTCATTTTTCCCTTGCTGCTTTCAATAATTTTTCTTCGTCTTTAATTTTTGCCACTTTGATTACTATGTGTCTCGGTGTGTGTCTCCTTGGGTTTATTCTGTATGGGACTTGCTGCGCTTCCTGGACTTGGGTGGCTATTTCCTTTCCCATGTTAGGGAAGTTTTCGACTATAATCTCTTCAAATATTTTCTCGGGTCCTTTCTCTCTCTCTTCTCCTTCTGGGACCCCTATAATGCGAATGTTGTTGCGTTTAATGTTGTCCCAGAGGTCTCTTAGGCTGTCTTCATTTCTTTTCATTCTTTTTTCTGTATTCTGTTCTGCAGCAGTGAATTCCGCCATTCTGCCTTCCAGGTCACTTATCCTTTCTTCTGCCTCAGTTATTCTGCTATTGATTCCTTCTAGTGTAGTTTTCATTTCAGTTATTGTATTGTTGATCTCTGTTTGTTTGTTCTTTAATTCTTCTAGGTCTTTGTTAAACATTCTTGCATCTTCTCGATCTTTGCCTCCATTCTTTTTCCGAGGTCTTGGATCATCTTCACTATCATTATTCTGAATTCTTTTTCTGGAAGGTTGCCTATCTCCACTTCATTTAGTTGTTTTTCTGGGGTTTTATCTTGTTCCTTCATCTGGTACCTAGCCCTCTGCCTTTTCATCTTGTCTATCTTTCTGTGAATATGGTTTTTGTTCCACAGGCAGGCTGCAGGACTGTAGTTCTTCTTGCTTCTGCTGTCTGCCCTCTGGTGGATGAGGCTATCTAAGAGGCTTGTGCAAGTTTCCTTTTGGGAGGGACTGGTGGTGGGTAGAGCTGATTGTTGCTCTGGTGGGCAGAGCTCAGTAGAAGTTTAATCTGCTTGACTGCTGATGGGTGGGGTTGGGTTCCCTCCTTGTTGGTTGTTTGGCTTGAGGCAATCCAACACTGGAGACTACCTAGGCTCTTTGGTGGGGCTAATGGCAGACTCTGGGAGGGCTCACGCCCAGAACTTCTGCTGCCAGTGTTCTTGTCCCCACGGTGAGCCACAGCCACCCCCCGCCTCTGCAGAAGACCCTCCAACACTAGCAGGTAGGTCTGGTTCAGTCTCCCCTGGGGTCACTGCTCCTTCCCCTGGGTCCCGATGCGCACACTACTTTGTGTGTGACCTCCAAGAATGGAGTCTCTGTTTCCCCCAGTCCTGTTGAAGTCCTGCAATCAAATCCCACTAGCCTTCAAAGTCTGATTCTCTAGGTATTCCTCCTCCTGTTGCCGGACCCCCAGTTGGGAAGCCTGACGTGGGGCTCAGAACCTTCACTTCAGTGGGTGGACTTCTGTGGTATAAGTGTTCTCCAGTCTGTGGGTCACCCACCCAGCAGTTATGGGATTTGATTTTACTGTGATTGCGCCCCTCCTACCGTCTCGTTGTGGCTTCTCCTTTGTCTTTGGATGTATGGCATTTTTTTTGGTGAGTTCCAGTGTCTTCCTGTCAATGATTGTCCAGCAACTAGCTGTGATTCTGGTGTTCTCACAAGAGGGAGTGAGAGCACATCCTTCTACTCTGCCATCTTGGTTCAGGGCCCATCTTTCTTTCAATTCTACTGGAGAATTACTTAACTCCCTCTCTTTTCATGAGTAGTTTTGTTAGGGAACCACTGACTGAAACTGTCCACCCTGGATAGGCACGATAACCACTTGCATGAGTTATTGTACAACAGGAGATCCTGGTAAGGAACGTGGAAGTAACAAGCTACCACCAACTGGAAGAATTTGAGAAAGGTCAAAAGGAGAGAGGAGATGCCAGTCCATATGTCCTACCAACCTCCCAGAATCCTTCTTGCTGGAAACCATCTTGGCTGAGAGATGTGCACGCCACCATGAAGAACCATGAGTCACAATGATTGGTAGAGACAACCCAGAAACTAACTACATCACCATAAAACCTGAGACTGTTAGCCACGTGGCAGAGTACTTCTCCTGGGTTCCCTCTGCTGCTCTCCACCCAGGTGCCTCTTCCCACTAAAGTCTCTTGCTTTGTCAGCACATGTGTCTCCTTGGACAATTCATTTCTGAGTGTTAGATGAGAGCCCAGTCTCGGCCCTGGAACGGGTCCCTCCTCTTGCAACAGTTTCCCTCCTTTGTTATGTATACCTAAAAAAATCAGCAGACTGGGGGCACTCTCCACTCAGTGCGTCAATCAAAACTCCCTTCTTAAATTTCCAAATGCCCCTGTAGAGATGGACATTTGCCTCCAACTGAATACCTCTTCTTAAATAAAAGGGACTGTAATCTACAGAGGCCAGCAAATGGTACTGAGGTTTCTGGCCTAGGAGAGCTTCGAAAGTATTTAAAATCTTTGACATGGTATCCCAATTAGTCCATCCTACTAGTCCAAAAATGAAAGTCCTCTTGCCGAGTGAAATCACTTGGTTTCTCTAAAATTTCCATTAAAAATAAGCTGGCCCAAGAGAATGAAAAAGACAAATTTTTATTATTTATTTATTTATTTGATGGGAAAGGGGAAGATATTTTAATGGGGGAAAAAGGAATCAGTGAAGAGACTGTCCGTAAACATTTATCTAGCATAGCATCTAGCACATCCAGAAGTCAACAATGTTTTTTGAATAGAGTACAGAAATCCCTGTACTCATGGTAATAGACAATCAGTGAGGGGCAATGCATGGCTATCCAGGTATTTATGGTTATTTATTTATTTATTTATTTTATCAAGATCACTGTGAGTTGTAGAGACATGACCTTTTTACTATATAAACATCTGGCAAATGAAAGACAAATCAAGTTACGCTTTGTAAACTAACCATTTTAAAGATAATCATTGCTTGCAAGAATCCCTCAATTACATTTTGATGTTTGTAGATATGCAATCAAATTGTAAATTATGAAGAGAAAAGAAAGCCTTACCAAATAATTGATGACATAAAATCGGTCATATTCTCTGTTCTTAGGATTGATCCTACGATGCTGTTTTTTCCTCATGTGATCTTTAAGTGTATTTTTGTCCCTGAAGGTCTTCTCACAGTACAAGCACTGCAAGCTACAAGAAAGACACAAATGCTGAGATTAAATAAGTCTCTCGGAATAGTTGTTGCAATCGCCCTTTATTACTATTATTATTGGGTCTTATAATTTATTCATTTTAGGTCTCACAGAATCTTCAAATGGGATATGATATCCTTCTGGAATCCCTCTCATTTTATTCATTTGGCTTTAGAGGATGCACGTTGTGGTTTATTTTGTGGTCAGCTAACTTGGCCAACTTGGCTATTTAGTTAAAACTGTGATATAGATAGCAATTATCCAAAAATGATTTTGGTGCTTTACTAATCGAATTACCTATTCTAAAAATGAAAATGTAGGTATGTTCTTCACATAAATATATGATAACTAGCATTGGTTGCCTCCACTGAGTATAACAATTAGTCCATGGTTTGGTATATCCTGTGACCTAATTTGCAGGGTCTGATTCCTAGCTCCAGCTGTGGGACTTGGTCAAGTTACTTGACCCCTCTGTTACCACTCATTTTCTGCTCTCTAACCTGATGATAATACCTACATTTTAGAGAACTTTTACGATAATGTATACATATATGTGCACATAAATTCATAATCATTAGAATAATTCACACAAAATATAAATATATGTATACATGTTTAATTTATTGATATATATACGAATAAAATACCTAGCACATTCATAGCATACAGTAAGTGCTATTTTTACTATCTTATCATTCACATGTACCTTCTGCTAGAATATTTCCACTGACTGGGAATTCATTACCTAATGAGGCAGTAATGACCAGTTTTGAACAGATTACTAACAAAATGTCTTTCTCATACTAAGCTTGACAGTTGATACTGTCTGGATTACCCAACAGTCATTTGAGTTCTACTTTCTGGAGTAACACAGAATAAGTATACATGAAAACACTGAAATTGCAACTGAGCAGGACCCTATGGGGCCTTCCCAGGACACACTCCTCCCACCCTGTCCTCTGCCTACCTCTTGTTTGTAGAAAACAAGCCTCCCCTGAGTCACAAAAGCCTAAGAATTAATGATCAAAAGGATGTGAACGTGTAATGACAAAAATAGCAGTTGGGTCAAGAGAACTTGTAAGAATTTGAATAGTAAATCAGCCATATGGCAGCCACGGAATCTTTAGTTCCTTCCTGAAGTACCTAGATAATAGTGTCTCATGTCGATGCTAAAACCACCACCAAAAGGAAGAAATTAACTACCTGATGACCATGAGCACATAGGCCCCAGACCTACTGGAGCATGAGGACTGATAAAGTTAACCCTTGTAACACTGCCCTGTTACCTTACCATCAACCAGTCAGAGAACTGTGCACAAGCTGATCAAACAACCTGCGACTCCCCTCCCTCACCTTGTCTTTAAAAATGCTTCCCTGAAACCCATCAGGGAGTTCCGGTCTTTTGAGCATGAACCACCTGTTTTCCTTGTATGGCCCTTGCAATAAACCTTTCTCTGCTCTAAACTCTGATATTTTGGTTTGTTTGGCCTCACTGTGTGCTGGGCACATGAACTTGGGTTCGACAACAAAATGACTGAAATCAGTTGTTTCTATTCTGAATTCTTTTTCATCTTTACTAAACACCCTTTCAATTATTTATGCCACAGAAGTAACTATATTCTTTTATAGTAAACAATTTATGGGCAATAAGGTGATTAGGGATATCATTACTGCTAATCTTGCTAGAAAGCACACCTGGTATTATTTTATAAATGAAGGGTCATTCAATAAAAGAGTGAAGAGACTTGTTTTAATGTACTGTTGATACCAGAATTTGAATTCAGAACTTTTTATAATGGGTATTTCTTTCTCAATGTTATTGCTCCAAATGTTGTGGTCTGAGATACCACATTCATTAGTATTATATTAAATGAATAAAACTAGGTTTTGAGAGTAAAAATCTTGGGCCCTTTCCTAGAAAGAAAAGTGGATAGATTTTTGAAAGCCATTTTGGTGATGTAGAGAATTTCCTTCCCTATTTCAACAAGCTAAACTCTAGATACTCAAGGTTGCCAGAATATGACCTTGAGAAAAGTGGCGTGTTATGATATATAAATGTGAATAAATACTAAAAGGTAAAAGAATGCAATCAGTATGTTATGTTTCACATAAAACTGAATAACATCTAGCAATGTGACAATATATTTACTTTACTAAATGTGTAGAAAAATTATAGAGAAAAGTAAAGAAATGATGAATCTGAAATGAAGAATAGTGGTTTCTGGGGGAGATACTAATGAGAAAGGGCACACAGGGAGATTCAAAGGAAATAATAACATTCTCTTTCTTAGGCTGGTTAAGTATATTTTTCATACCCTATATAATAACTTACCTTATAATGGCATATACATTGTTTGGTATATATGACATTTATATCTTAAAACTACTAAAAGGCAATATGATCTACAAAAAATAAGGATTGTCATACAAAATGTGAACTCCTCCAACACGAGAAATGAGAAAATTCCATTTCTTGAGTTACTTCTGACTATTAAATTAATTTGTAAAAATTCACAACAGAATCCAAGATTAAGACAGCTTCAGGTCATGTTTCATAAAAAAGTACTTACTTGTCAAGCTTTTTCTGTAATGTACACAGAAATTCATTGCAGTTTACAATGTTGTCTGGCAACCCAATGTTGAAAGTGTGTTCTCTGGCCATGTGGTTCAAAAGAACAGATCTAGGAAGAAATTTGAGCAATCTGCATTATTTATAACTTATCCAGGAACAAATCAGGTCATGAGTAGTGTTTGTATAATGATAACAACACTAATTAGAAGTACAAGCAAAGGTTAAACACTGAAACACACATCTGGGCTATGAAAGAGTGACATGTTATAAAGTAAGTATGCATATAAACACTATCATATGAAAAGAAAGTCAACAGAAACTGTCGCTGAGGAAGCCCAAATGTTGGACTTGTCAGACAAAGACTTTAAATCAGACAATAAGAATATGTGTAAAGAATTAAGGAAAACCATGTCTAAAGAATCAAAAAAAGGTATGAGAATAATATCTTATAAAAAAGAGGATACTAATAAAAAGACAGAAATTAAAAAAAAAACATACAAATCTGGAGATGAAATGTACAGTAACTGAAATGAAAAATTCACTAGAAGGGCTCAAAAGAAAAATTGAACTGGCAGAACAAAGAATCAGTGAACTTGAAGATCAATTTAGATTTTCTAGTCTGTGGAATAGAAGAAAAAAGAATGAAGAAAAATAAATTGAGCCTCAGACACCATGCCATCTACCAACATCTGTATAATAGGATTCCCAAAAGGCAAAGAAAGATAGGGGAAGAATGAATATTTGAAGAAATAATGGCCAAAAACTTCCCAAATTAGATGGAAAGCATTACTCCAAACAGAAGAAGCCCAATAAACTTCAAGTATAATAAATCAGAGAGACCCATACCAAGAAAAAAAATGAAGATGAAATCAAGACAGGTCCCAGATAACAAAACCTGAGAAAATTCACTGCTAACAGACCTGCCCAACAAGAAACTGAAAGAAGTCCTTTGGGCTAAAATGAAAGGATGCTAGATAGTAACTCAAATATACATAAAGAAGTAAAAATCTCCAGTAAAAGTAATTACACAGTCAAATACAAAAGGCAGTATTAAATGAATTATTGTTTACAAATCTTTTCTTCCCATATCTGATGTAAAAATAACTGCATGAAGTAACAATTTTAAAGACATGTTAATGAGCTTATAATGTATAAAGATGTAGTTTGTATGACAATAGCACAAAGGAGTGAGGAAGGAGCTAGCTACGTTGGAGCAAAGTTTTTGTATACTGTTGAAATTACATTGGTATTAATCTGAACTCAATTGTTTTAAGTTAAAATGTTAGGGGCTTCCCTGGTGGCACAGTGGTTGGGAGTCCGCCTGCCAATGCAGGGGATGTGGGTTTGGGCCGTGGTCCGGGAGAATCCCACATGCCGTGGAGCAGCTAAGCCCGTGCGCCACAACTGCTGGGCCTGTGCTCTAGAGCTTGCGAGCCACAACTACTGAGCCCTTGTGCCACAGCTACTGAGGCCTGCACGCCTAGAGCCCGTGCTCCGCAACAAGAGAGGCCACCGCAATAAGAGGCCTGCACACCACAATGAAGAGTAGCCCCCGCTCGCTGCAACTAGAGAAAGCCCATGCGCAGCAACGAAGGCCCAGTGCAGCCAAAAATAAATTTATAAAAAAATAAATAAATAAATAAATAAAATGTTAATTGTAATCTCCAGTGAATTGTAGTGGATAGTGAATGGGCCCCTAAGAAAATAACTCAAAAAATATAGTAAAAGAAACAAGGGAATAAAAATGGTACACTAGAAAATATCTATTTAACAAAAAAGAATGCAGTAATGGAGGGGAGAAATAAAAAAAAAAAAACTTAAAACATAAAGAAAACAAACAGCAAAATGGTCTAAGTAAATCCCATCTCATCAGTAATTACATTAAACATAAATTAGACACTCCAACCAAAAAGCAGAGATTAGCAGAATGGATTAAAAAACATGATCCAACTATATGCTGTTTACAGGAGACACATTTTAGATTAAGGTTGAAAGAAACAGCTTCATACATTCCAGAGTCAAAAGCGTATAGGAGAGGGGAAATAGATGTAGGGTAGCAAGAATGTACTTATTCTTCTATCCTTATCATTAACCCATATCCTTTGTCTTTCTATTCTTTTTATGTCCCTAGGCTGGGAGGACACAAATATAACCCCAAAACATTGCTAATAAAGTACATAGCTGGAATCAGGCTATATCTTTAATGTTTTATTATAAACTGACCTTTTCATAAACAAGAACTGCAGAAGGAAAGGGGACATTTTATAAAAATGAGATGCTGCTTATCTTTGTCATTGGTTAATTTCTTAAAAATTTCATTTATTAGAGAACAATGACATAATCAATCAAAACTACTGAGGAGTTCACTTAATTCCCACGTCACCCCACTCAACAGAGAATACAGATACAGGTAGAAAAGAACAGGAGGATTATATTAGGCATTATAGGAGCACCAAGATTCAGTAAATTGAAATACCAATATTATCAGAATTTCATATCATATGGACATATATTTCAAATCACATCAGTACCTACATTTATCATAAAAACTTAAGCTGTAGAAAACAAAAATATTTATAGCTTTTTAATACTAGAGATTCCTAATAATAATCACACGTCTCCTCACTAGGTTAATAATAGTTTTAACATAAAATCAGAAATAACATGCTAAAAAGAAGTAGCAATGCTTGGTAAACTTTTTGATAGTGAGGTGGTCCTCACTGCCATCCCCATAAAGCCCTTTGAAACTGACAGGGTTAGAAGCATAATTAGTGACCTTGGCACAGATTTTTCTCTATGCTAACTGATCTATATGAGAATCAAATCTTCATCACTGGTGTTTTCAACATTGATGCTTCATCCAAACCCTTTTCTAAATTCAAACAAATAGCTACCCTCTCCTCTTTAATGTTTTTCAGACAACGATGTCAGTTTGTGCTAGGCTTTTCTTTTTTTTTTAGAAACTAAAGACTGCTTTCTTTCAAGTGGGTGGAAGAATGATATTTTTCTGATTGTCCATTGTATGCTGTCACTGAAACCATTCCCATTTCCTAGAGGTTACAACTTCATGATTTATATTTCAGTGAATGTACATTTGTAAATATTACTGTTGTATAAAAAGAAATTTGTCTGGTCTTTGTCCCTGGTTCCAGGCACTGAGCTTCAAAAATCCTTGGAATTTCTCTATGATAAGATTACCTTTGCTAATGAAGTGACTTGTGGTAGGCCTCTAGAAAGTTTCAGGATGGGGACTGGTTACCAGAAAGACTACAATGTGATCCAAGGGTTGGGACTTAGAGCCACCCTGACCTCCAGAAAGGAGAGAGGGGCAGGAGATTAAGTTCAATAATTAAATCAATCATGCTTACATAATGAAGCATGTAAAAATTCTGGATACCAAGACTCAGTGAAGATTCTTGGTTGGTAAATACACTGATGTGCCAGGAGGATGATATATCCTGATTCTTTGAGGAGAAGGCATAGAAGCTCTGTGTTCAAGACCCATTCAGACCCTGCTCTGTGTCTCTTCATGTAACTGTTCCTGATCTGTATCCTTTATGATAAACACTTTCCTGAGTTTGTGAGCCATTCTAGTGAATTAATGAACCCATGCAAATTATTGGTGGGAAGCCATGAGTTTGTAGCCAGTTGGTCAAAAGTGCAGGTGTCCTGGGGAACCCCTGAACTTGTGGCTGGTGTCTAAAGTGTGGGCAGGCTTGTTGGGGATGATGCCCTTAAACCTGTAGAGTCTGATGCTAACTCTGGGTGGTTAGCACTAGAACTGAATTACAGTACACCAGTTGGTTTTGGGCCAGCTGGGGTTGGTGACAGAATTACCAGTTCCCCATTTTTTTCCCCCTTAGATCTTTATCATTTTTAATGTTCAAAAGTGAAACACCAAAAACTGCTAAAGGATTTTTTTTTTTGTCCACTCGGCTCAGCATTTGGGATCTTAGATCCCCAGCCAGGGATCAAACCTGTGGCCCCTGCAGTAGAAGCACAGAGCCTTAACCACTGGACTGCCAGGGAAGTCCCAGCCAAAGGTTTAGAGTTAACAGGTTAATACAGAAGGGCACGTCTGTTGTAGTTTGCTGCACGTGGTCTTGCCTGTCGGACAATTTAAAAAGCCCTACAACATTAAACACAATTCTATTTCTGGCATTTAAAAAATTTATCCCCCTACTCTGCTTAGAGCAACTACATTCCATCTTTGATGTCTGGTGGATTAAAAAAAAATTACTGTGGATATATAAAAGTGTTCTGAGCCAATCCATAGAACTTAGTCTATACAGCCATTGTGGATGTTCTGATAAGTCTTCAGATGAAAAACAGTAAAATTTAAAGACATACATAATTGCTACCTGTTTCCGAGGAACTCCTCATTGCAAAACATACAACTGCCTTGAAAATTGTTATCATTTCGTTCTTGTTGCTGTTGTTCCAGAATTTCTTTCTGTAAAGTAGAAATACAGATATATGATATTATCTTTAATAAATCCATAGTTAGCTAATGAAAAATGTCATAGTCTGGATGGGAGGAAATTGGGGTAGAAGCATAAAGGAAGTATGTGAACACTGATGATATTTTGAATTTCTCCATTCCTGTCCTTGTACCTAAACTCCAAGTCTATACTGTTAAATGCCAGACAACATACCATTAGGATAGCTATGTAGGAAACTTAAAGTCAATAGGGTCTCACCATCCTTCACTACTCTGTCCTTCCTCCTGTCTTTATTAATCATCTCCCAACCTCACTCTCTTCCAAAAGCAAAAATGTGCTCCTTTCTGTAATTCTCAGTTTAGGTTGTAATCAAGTTCTGATCAATTTTTCACTTGGACTGTCTTTCATATTACTTCTCTCCACCATTCCCAATGCCATCACCCTGAATCCAGTCTTTAATCAGTCATTATGAGATTACTATAAGTAAGTCTCTTAGAGGGTCCGCCTTATTTCAATCCTTTTTTTCTATCATATCCATCCTCTCTTTTGTTGCTAGGAAAACTTAAAATTATTTTCATGTACAATTATCCTGTTACTCTCCAACTCAAATAATTTAAAATATACATTGGTAACACCCTATTCTAATCAGGGTGGTTCTACACATTGTTTTTCCATGAGGTTATTTTATTTCTCTTTGATTTTTCACTCTTACAAGTATTAACTGTTCTTTAAGGTCCAACTTGATTCCCATTTCTGCCACGTAGTCATTTCTGGACTACAATACAATAGTTAAGAGCTCAGACTCTGAAACATCAAACAGAACTAGATTTGAATCTGGCTCTCACTTGTACTCAATATTTTATTTAACGTCTTTAATACTCAGTTTTCTCAATTTTAAGATGAAAATGAAAATATTACCTCATAGCATTGTCTATAGGATTAGATCAGAAATCTATGTAAAGAATTCAAATTGTGCATGTGTATGGTCAGGCCACTCAAGATGGCTGTTCTCTTGCTCTCTGTACATCCCCTGCCCAACCAGTGCCTGCTTCACCTATACCCTACGCACATGACTGACCTTCCTGTGTACTTGCCCCAGGCCCCAGCTAGTGACGGTTCTCATCAAAGGGGTGCTGAGGGGTGTGCCCCTCTACTGGTTTCCTTGGTAACTAATGAGCTCACCTGATGTCAATTCCCCAATAACTGGTAACTTGCTTTACCATCATCTCTTTTGCTTGCTTTTATCTTCTGAACGGATATGAAAACTCTTTGAAATTAAAAGAAAGTCTTTATGCTGTTCTTATTTTACACCTGCATATGACTCTCCAGCTATTCTTATAACATGAAGCTCAAAATACGAACTTCATAAAGTTTATTGCTGATTCTGTAAATATTTGTAGGACAGCATAAAAAATGAGCTTGTATCTAGAAGCTTAATAAATTCCATGTGGCATTTCTGGAAATGTATCACCAAACATTTAGAAATATTAATCCACCGAAGAAAAAAATTAAGAAGCTGCCAGGATAAAAATCAATTCAATCAACTTCTGGTTTCAGCCATGATGAAAAAATGGATTTCACACTTCTCCTCCCCTTGTAAACTATTGTAAAACAAATTGCTTCATAGATCTTATCTTTTTTCAGAAAATCTATAATAGGGACTTCGCTGGTGGCTCAGTGGTTAAGAATCCACCTGTCAGTGCAGGGGACAAAGGTTCGAGCCCTGGTCCAGGAAGATCCCACATGCCGCGGAGCAGCTAAGCCCGTGTGCCACAACTACTGAGCCTGCGCTCCAGAGCCCGCGAGTGACAACTACTGAGCCTACGTGCCACAACTACTGAAGCCTGTGTGCCTAGAGTCTGTGCTCCGCAACAAGAGAAGCCACCACAGTGAGAAGCCCGCACACCACAATGAAGAGTAGACCCTGCTCACCGCAACTAGAGAAAGCCCATGCGTAGCAACGAAGACCCAACACAGCCCCCCCGCCAAAAAAAAGAAAATGGATAATAGCACATGACTGTGATCGATGAGTAAAAAAAATAATACATTGCCAGTTTTCTGTTGGGTAGTGTTTTCCAAATTGCAACATAGAGAAGTTAAACCCAAATGAAGGTTATGTATCTACCTCACTTGGTGGAGAAGAAAAAAAAGACTGGCATTCAGGATACAAAAGCAAGAGGAATTTGTGGGACAAGGTACTAGAAAGAAGAGAGCTGCAGAGGAGGAGCTCAAGAAACCTGGACTGGGGTTCTTTTAACCTTTGTCCAAATACTGAGCTGTACATGTACAGGGCAGGGCTCTGTGAGACTTTACAGAGGAGTTTCCAGGGGCTGTGAAGCTTAATGGGGATTCTGGAAATTACAGCACTGGAATATGTTGGAGCTCTGACATACAGAATGGAGAGACCTTGCTTAACACTTCAGGCACACAGCAAATACAAAAGAACACTGTTTACTTCAAGAAGTTTAGGGCTTTATGCTGGCAGCAAGTGGATAGATAAAAGCAAAAGAAATAAAGGGAGTAAGGTTGATGTATCAGACAATTTTAATTATTGCTTTTTAAGTTTAAGTGAATCTTACATAAAAACTCAAAGTGACAGTAAAAGTCAAATGAAAGGAAAACCGAACTTTTACAAACATGTATAGTTCGACTAAAAAAGAGAAAACACATTTCAGAGCCCTGTATCTACAACTTTGGCAGCAGCAAAAACAAAAACCCAATAGATAAAGCTCTTGATAAAGATCACTATAAATATCCCACAGTAAGGCTGAGCAATACTTTCTCTGCCTGCTCCTGTTTTCAGCCTACAAGAACTGTTAATGCGTATTAAAAATCATCATCTCATATTTCTCAGGCTGGTGATGATATAACCCAAAGTTGGCTAAAGAAAAATCTTATTCAACTTAATATTTCCTTGGTTTTGACTCAGCACAAATATAAAAGATTTGTGAGTCTAAACCAGAGTGATACTAAGCCATCTACAGTTTTCTTTGGCCAAATTTAAGTTTCATCAGTTGACCCTGAATTGCACAACCTGAGTGTAGACACCTGAAGTTGTGTATAAATGGATTCTTCTTAGGAGAGCCTAATTTACATTTTGGTGAATTAGAAGGAGCATGGAGTAGACAGGGCACTAAAGCAAGAAGCCACTTTTTTAAAAAAAATTAATTAATTTATTTTTGGCTGCGTGCGGGCTTTCTCTAGTTGCGGCGAGTGGGGGCTACTCTTCGTTGTGGTGCGCGGGCTTCTCATTGCGGTGGCTTCTCTTGTTATGGAGCACGGGCTCTAGGCGCGACGGCTTCAGTAGTTGTGGCACGTGGGCTCATAGAGCGCAGGTTCAGTAGTTGTGGCTCATGGGCTTAGTTGCTCCGTGGCATGTGGGATCTTCCCGGACCAGGGCTTGAACCTGTGTCCCCTGCATTGGCAGGCGGATTTCTAACCACTGCGCCACCAGGGAAGTCCCCAAGAAGCCACTTTTTAATGGCAAGTAACTAAAACCACGCTGTTCTTTTGTTCGCATTCTGGAGCTTGTCTCACATGGTGATGAGGTGGCACTGTGAACCCTCTGCTAGCTTATCTGCACTACCTACAACCACAGTAAGAGAGACAAGGGCTCTAGAGTACCTGTGTCGTCCCTAATCTGGCAGGTCCCATACAACTCCTTTCGTTTTTATCTAAGTTCATTCTTTCAAGATCTGCCTTTTGTTCACTGCACAAACTCTTTTTAAACTCTTTTCCAGACCTTCCGCCAAGGGGAGCTAATTAAACCATTTATTGTTTCACCTCTGCTTTCTGTTTATTTCATTTGCATAAGACTTTTCTCATTTTAATAACATCAATGTAAGAAAGAGTTCTATAATTGGGAAAAATGGACATGGCCACCAGGTAGTTCAGCTTTGGTTGGGTTCTCTGCTGCAACTGTTCAGCTCCAACTTGTATTCTTGCCATATTTGACTCTTGTGGTTGCAATAACATGAATACTCTACCTATTCCTTCTTGGCTATTTTCCTGTCTCTCCATTAACATATTCTATTTCTACTAACCACATCTAACCTCTCCAGTAAGATTTCCTTCTGACCAATGCTGCTCAGTACTGGCATTTTAGAATTTGAGAACTGAAAGGGATCTCATGAAACTACGGACTAACTCCCTATAAAGAGATGTTAGGGTGACCTGTTTAAAGCTACAAAGCTACTTGGTGCCATATCTGGATACCACGTTTGCTTTTGTTTTCTCAGAATGTACCCACTGTAGCATATCTAGACACATAGCATATAACAATAACCTTTCTATTTAGTGAACAAACAAGTTCAGAATCCAGGGGATAGATATCTGGAAAGGTAGGGCAACATAAAAATCTTTCTTACAAAATATCCACACAAAAACTTCATTTAGATCAATCTTAGATGGATTACTTCTCAGCATTTGAGGCTTTAGAACACGGTAAAATAAGAGGAGATATAATATATACAAATGCGATCATGCCTTATTTCTGACAATTATAAAAAGAGGTATACTGGCTAAGTAGATTTTCTTGATCGTAGAAATTTTAATTTGGTATTTAAAGGGTTAATAGTTTTACACAAAATGGTTTCCAAGACACCCCTCATGTTTCCCCTACTTTCAAAACTTGAGATATGATTTAACCTTTTCTGTATGATGTAGGGTCCTTGCTATGAACAATTACTACTATATTGTACTGTAACGTATCAATTTACTTTCAGGATCTCTTTGTCCCTACAAATGACTCTAAACTGTTGTGCTCTTCTGGTTGGCCTTCCGTCTCACTCTTTTATGGTCATCGCTGTCAGTGAGTCTACTTCTGTACCCACCAACTGGCTCTGCCATCTACACCTCCTTTTCATTTGCTATCCTCTGCATAGACCTCCTGCTTTTCTCCTTAAACTAGAACAAGATTATAGGAATTACTAAAATCCAGCTAAAGAAAAATAGATAATCAAATTCTATGGATACAATTAAGTCAAATTTGTTTGGTATCTGAGAAAGAGTAGCTCCCAGTATTTGGATGGGCTTTGTGGGAGTTATTTTTACCTCATAGGGATGCTTTTTCTCTGATTTCTGTCTTCTGTGCTATTTGGATCTACTGAGGTTACCAGATACCAGATGGACAGATTTATAGGAAAGACTTTCCCTGTACACACACATTTAAAAAGTATGTTTATCCGAAGCATGTCCAGAGAGATGGAAGTCAAAATCTGATTGTAAATGGACCTTAAAAAAAAAAAAACCTAGCATATAAATATGTAATGACTTTATCTGAAAGTGAAACAATTAAAACTGGTACTTAAAGTAACATGAAATAGCTCCCTGTTTTCTACTGAATAAAATCCACAATCTTTAGAATGGCATTCACATTGCTTTGTACCTGATTCTACTCTAGGTTTTTAAAAGCCTTCTCTTACATTGCTTCCCCATATAAACTCTGTTACAGGGAAAAACAAGAACATCTGCTATAATCTGTGTATTACTCTTCTCAATAGCAGTTCTCAGTTACTTATTGTGATTCCTCAGGCCACTCAATGGTCTGGAGTAACTGTTCTCTCTTTTTTTCATCCATCTTTGCCAACTGGAGTTCTCTTCCCTAATCCTTCAGAGCTCAGTTCAAACACTACATCTCTGTGGTGAGTGGGAACAACAACTGATGGGGACTCAGGAGATGTGTATTCTTGTCCTGTTTTAGTGACTGACTAGCTCTAAATGTGGCCTTGCGCATGCCGCTTCTCTAGGACTTAGGTTCTGGTGATCTCTAAATTGCTTCTGAAACATTCTACAAATCATAACGTGGATTGACCCTGACCACTTCTGTGCTAGAAATATCTTCTTTTGCCACCACAGTATGTAGTGTTCCATAGATATCTATATTGCTTGGTCTTCAAGAAAACTATGTCCCAACCATCTCCACTAAGAGAACATGAGCTTCTTTATGTCACATGTACATAATTCATTACAGTAGAGTCTTAAAAATACATGATAACTAAATTTACACCCCCAGTGCAACAACATACACACTACAAATCTGAATGCTCTCCTGAAAATCAAAATGAAATTCTCAAAGGAGAGGAGTTTATAAAACACTTGATTATCTCTTACTCATATAGGACTGGCATTTCATATAGACTATAAAATGGAGAGCTTTCCACAGCAATAGTAAGTTGATATTTATTTAAACAAAGACAATACCCTACTGTATATGTAAACTATCCTAAAAAGTGGAATTTATTATTGGTTATTAATTTAAAAGTTCTAAAGTAGCTGTTTTTTTTTAAAACTCACAACTGATAATTTTTAGAAATATAAAGAGTTACATAGAGAATTTTATATTGCTATGGGATAGGAATTTGGAGAACAAGTTTTTACTTTTTTTCACTTAATCGCTTTCATTTTAATACAGTATATATACTTTTAATAAGTATATACCTTAAAAGCATAACTATCAATTCATGTTTCTCACTAAGATGACTTTTTGAGAGAAACAGGAGATGCAAGTCAAGATAAGGAAATGAACTAGAATGATAATTATTAAATCCAACAATTAAGGAAACTAAGTATACTGAAGTAGAACATTATTGTTTTTGTTTTATTCTTTAAACATATTAAGAAATAAAATAATGGCAACATGCTCTCCCTCTTATCTACTCTAATAAAGCCTACTCTATGAAATGTCTGTCTGTACATTATAAAATAAATAGGAAATTATTCTTATTTCTTAATATAGGAACACGAAATATATACACTTTTAATCAAATTTTACTTATACATAAAATAAATCATGTGAAGATGCAAAAGAAATCATTTTATTTCCGCAACTATTATATCCTATAAGAGCTTTCATCATCCTGTTGTAATCAATTCAGTAAATTAAGAAGATAGTTCTCATTTATTTGTTGAAATTGGCTTTGCTGACAGTTATGTCATGATATGCCAAATGAGTTAGTAAACCTGGAAGCTATTCAAGTCACGTAACTCTGTCAGTGTCTCTTGTTTTCTTACCATTTTTTATTATAAAAAATTTCACAAACAGGAAAGTTGAAAGGCTAGTACAATGAACATTCTTATACTCAATATATATATTCAATAATTGTTCACATTTCACCACAGCTTCCCTCTCTCTCTTCACACAAACACAGACACACACATACACACTATACACACATATATATTGAGCACTAAACATCTTTTGTTTTGCTGAATCATTTGAAAGTAAGAAAGTGAGCTGCAGACCTCATGACACTTCACTCAAATACTTCAGCATCCCTCTTCTAATAAGGACTTTCTCCTATATACAACCATGGTGCCACTATCATTATACCTAAGAAAATCAATAATAATTCCAAAATAGTATGTAACATCCAGGCAATATTTAAATTTCTTCAACTGTCCCAAGAATGTCTTTTAATGTTCTTCTCTTCCCCAACTCCCACCAAGACCATCCTCGGTTCACACATTTCATTTGGTTGTTGGGTGCCCTGCCACCAAATCTTTGTCCCCCTCCCCTTCCTCTTAAAAAAAATTTTTTTTTTCATCCATCCGATTTCCCCACTCTCTAAATCATAAACCACAAAATAACTAACCAGCCTGGGACTTAGGCTCTGATGTCTGGCAAAGGGAAACTTTTCCCAACTCAATAATGGTCTTCTAAAGTATATGGATGACTGCTAGGAAAACCTTGTTAATTTTACTACTTTTATGTAATGTACCCCACCAGGTAAAAAGCTTGCTAAGGGGCAGAACTGCTAGGTTCATCTTTGTAGTCCCTACCGTGCCTCACCGACAGGAGTAAGCAATAACCGTTGAATGGAAGTGCTCTGTTTCCTATGGTCTCTACTTCCTCAGACCCCTTGAACAGTCAGGAGGAATCTAGGTAAAAGAGAGCCACATCACCACTATGTCCCTCCACCCTTATTCCCACTGCTGCTAACTTGGTATGATGTGACAAAACAACACTCAGCTTTAATGATTCTGTATCTCCTTCTTCTGTAGCACACATGTTGATTGCTGCTGATCAAGAATTAGTGAGGAAGAAACTGGGTAGAAGACACTTGGGCAACCAAGAACAAATTTTTTTTTTCTTTCCTCCTGCCCTTCCTTCCTTTCTTCCTTTGTTAAGCTTGGTATCTGATAGGATTAATCATAGCATATGTTTGAAGTCACTTATGAACAGAAAAATATAATATTAGGAGACAATCCATAGAAAGCATCACAAAGATGTGCAAATCCAAGCCACCATTTTTGTGCTTTTATTTTTCTAAAAAATCCCATGCTGGGTAGATATACTAGATTTTATTCATGGATTTATAGAATAGAGGGATGAAGAGGACGTCACAGATGTTATATGTTGGAACTTCCCAAAGCAGCTGATGAAATCAGATAAAAAATAGGCTTGGATAAAAACCATAGCTGTAAGAATACAGCTGATGTATTAGGCAAAGAGTCATAATAACAAGCTGTATGTTTATGTAATTGGTTTAAAGTGTCAAGAATGGTAGCAAAGGGGTCAGTGCATACATAGTCTTTTATCTTTATTCATAAGCCGAAGCAGAGGAAACATTAATGAAACAGCAGACACAGCAGATGGCATGCAACGTAGTCACAGGGGACTGACATATAGGTAGAAAATGAAATTTGTGAGTTAGGTTGGAAATTATAAAAATCATCCAATTTGGGAAAAAGCAATTTAGAAAATGTCAATTTAGGTAAGTATTTGTACACAGGAAAGAAAAAACTGATGCTTAAATGACAAATCCAATGGAAACAGCTTGCATTAACATAAGGAAGTAAAACTAAGGCTGATGTTATTAATTACAGATATCAAAAACATTTTATTGATACTGACATATTAGATTCACAATAGTTTCCTGGCTAAATGGCTGTATGAGTGACTATGAGAGAAAATCGCACACTCCGAAGGTTCCCTCCCAACCTAGCTCAAAGGCAGCAGCATGGCAGAACCTGCCAGGAATTCTCAGCCCAGGAGCCCAGTTGCCCTCCTCCAATAAAGAACACAACAAATCTCCCTAATAAAGGTAGAGCAGTGGACCAAAGGCTCCACAGAAGGGCAGCAGAACTCCTTATTCCTCCTGCTTTCTATTTCTAGAACCATGTATTATCTCTGAGGTATTTGGAATGATTTCATTTAAGTATTTCAGGTCATTACAAAACAATATAGCATAAAAATGAGTAAAGGAAGAGAGAAAAATTCGGGTGGGATGGGCACATAAATTGAAGATAAAAAATAAAAAGAAGAAATATACATGTACACTTATATACACACCCAAACCTACACATTCAAATTTATAGGTGGGCCTCAAATTTGGCTATCAGTCTTCTTAGATGAGGGAAGCAGATGGACAGGAGTTTGTGTAACAAAGAATTTGGCTGGCTTTTCCCCCTGTTCCTAGGAGATAACCTCTAAAGCCTTGGAATTTCTTGAGTGGCTGGAGTGCCTCTGTTATTCCTGGTGGGCCCTTTGACTCCACCTGATAGTTTACGCTAATGAGATAACTCAGAATGGGGACTGCCATGCCACAAAGACCAACCATATGATTAGTGGGTTAGGGCTTTGAGCCACAGGATATCAGTCTGACTTCAGGAAGGGGAGGGGAACTTGAGTTTGAGTTTAACCATGTGGTCAATTAGTCAATCAGTCAAGCTTAATGAAGTTTCAGTAAAAACTCTGGACACCAAAGCTCAGGTAAGCTTTCCTGGTTGCCAGTACTGTGTGTATGACATACACCGATGTGCCAGAAGGGCAATACATCCCTGGGGACAATGGAAGCTTTGTGTTTGGGGCTCTCCCAGACCTCACCCTATGTATCTCTCTGGCTGGTTCTGATTTGGACCTATTTCTACAATAAAACTGTAATCATACATGTAGTGCTTTCCTGAATTTTGTGAGTCATTACAGCAAATTAATGAACCTGAGGGGTTAGTGGGAACCCCCTGAATTTGTAGCCAGCTGGCCAGAAGCGAAGGCGGCCTGGGGATCCCCCAACTTGTGGCTGATGTTTGAAGTGAGGATAGTCCTGTGAAATTTGGCCTAACACTGGGAAGCTAGAAGTCATTGAAAATAAGTATACTATGTGATATAATGGGCGATATACCAAGAATAAACAGACCAAACAAGATGGACTGTTTCTCATACTGATTCTCCAAAGCTGACTCTCGTGCCAAAGCATATCCCAAAACTTAGTGAAAGCAACACGTTCACTAAGATAAGAACTGTCATGATACAATACAGATACCTGCTTCCTCTTGATTGGAGGTTGAGAGTTTAAGATTTCCTAGAAAAATTATGAACTTCCTTAAACAATTTTCCCTGAACATGGTTTTTATAAATATCGGTTGATAATATTCTTGACTTTGTCCTTCCAGTCAAGTAGCTGGAATGTTACTTTTCTAAGCTCTCACTTGGATGCAGAGCCACTGGACTTAGAAGGTAACCAGGAGACATTTGAGTTGACACTCTCTTAAAAAACTGCATAGTCCTAAACATGGACTGGAGTTGACATGGAAAGTCATTTAATTCTTTGTCAAAAATGACTCAAGGGGATAGCCACACACTAGACAAAAGAGTCCCCTAGAAAAATCATTTTAAATCCCCACCTCACCCTCCCAACACCAACTACTAGCCTCCAAAGTTGTACTTCATTTATCATGGTCACAATTTTTAACATGGATTAAATTTTAAGGAAGGTGTCACCAGTTGCCCAGCCCTGACTGGGTGGGTGAGTGGGGGGCTGTCAGGAATGTACCCAAAGAACACCTGACAGTGAGTGACATAATTTGCTGGCATATACTCCACAGACAAACTTCTGGCAAAATGTATACCAAGGTAACTAAATGTGGTAATTTACTGATACAATATTCACTGATACCTTGGTCAAAGGTCCAAGATTAGATACTAAACAATAACAGGTTTTGGAATTTATTTATGACAACTAGTTAGTAGAGCCAATTGTCTCTTTTAGTAGACAGATACATATGTATGTATATGTCTTTTTGAATTGTATGAAAAGAGGAAAAGCATCTACTTTAACCAAAAGTGGCACTTAATCACTAAGATATTAATTAAAACAAAGCAGAAGGAGGAAGAATTTCACTCTGCTTAGGATGAGGAAAGCCACAAGAGAATATCCTTACAATGAGAAAAAGGTGGATAATTAAAGAACCCTAGAAAAGCAAACAGAAAAAACCCCACACAACTTTTTTTTTTACTTTTGGCTGCATTGGGTCTTCGTTGCTGCGTGCGGGCTTTCTCTAGCTGCTGGGAGCAGGGGTTACTGTCATTATACTCCGTTATATGGATAAACTGTAACTTATTAAAGCATTGCCCTAATGTTGACCATTTGAATTTCATGCAACTTTTGATTGTTGTAGCTATAAGCTAAGCTGGGATAAAGACATTTGTGCCAATCATGTTTGTCTTTTTTTTTTTATAAATTTATTTTATTTTTATTTTTGGCTGCGTTGGGTCTTTGTTGCTGCTGTGCACAGGCTTTCTCTAGTTGTGGCGAGCAGGGGTTACTCTTCGTTGCGGTGCACAGGCTTCTCATTGCGGTGGCTTCTCTTGTTGCGGAGCACAGGCTCTAGGCGCATGGGCTTCAGTAGTTGTGGCACATGGGCTCAGTAGTTGTGGCTCACGGGCTCTAGAACGCAGCCTCAGCAGTTGTGGCGCATGGGCTTAGTTGCTCCGCGGCATGTTGGATCTTCCTGGACCAGGGCTTGAACCCATGTCCCTTGCAGTGGCAGGTGGATTCTTAACCACTGTGACAGCAGGGAAGCCCCACACAACTTATTTTGACTCCAAAAAGCTGAACTCAAAAGGTAACCAGACAAGGGACTTCCCTGGTGGTCCAGTGGGTAAGACTCTGTGCTCCCAATGCAGGGGGCCCGGGTTCGATCCCTGGTCGGGGAACTAGAGTCCTGCATGCATGCCACAACTAAAAGATCCTGCATGCTGCAAAGAAGATCATGCGTGTCACAACTAAGACCCGGCACAGCCTAAATAAATAAATAAATAAATAAATAAATAAAAATAAATCTTAAAAAAAAGGCAAAAAGACAAATTGAATTCCAAAAGGTGACAAGCTCTCTGAAGAGAGGCAGGGACTCAAGAACTATTTCACCTTTGGCAGAGCATGAGAAGAAAAGGGCAAGTAGGAAGAAAATAGCTGAAATTTTAAAGAAGTTTTAAAGGCTAAGTCCCTGGGAGGCTTGGACACAAAAGGATCCAGCTCTTTTCCACAGGTTGCCTCCAAGTTCTCGGGAGAAAGATTGGGAGTAGGGCAAAGAAACATGAGGATGAGTTGCATGTAGAGGCAGGAATAACTGTATTAAAACAAGGATTATCAATGACACAATACAGTTTCTTAAAATAAATCAATAAAACCCAGTGTTCTCAGCATTTTGAGATGAGGGAGACTTAAGTTTATGGCAATATCAAGACATCTTAAACGAGTAAGAAAACACATGTCAATGACTAAAGAAAAACAGTAAAACAAAAAAGCCAGAGAGAAATTTCTTAACTGGATGATGATATACTCCCCCAAATCCATGAGATTTGATCTGACTAATATCTCACCTTTTTGAAAGATATCAGTACTACATCCTACCCTTTTTGAAACTGCAATGATAAAGGCAATAACCATCTGCTTGCTACATAGGATACACAGTCAGTATATTTCTCCTACTTTGAATCTCCGTGAGGTGGCTTTTGAAGAGTAAGGAAGAAACAGAATAGACAGAACATCTTTAAAAAATTAACTAGTGGAGAACAAAATTATATAGATATAATCATTTACATGGAATAGGTCATCACAATGAAAAAAAGCTGAAATACAGAACAAAAGAATGTAAGAGTTAAAACACATGAGAGCTAGAAAAGCCTTATTTCTATTTGTATTAAAGATAAAAGGGAATCCAGCCTAGGCAAGAAGAGGAGGACTTTTAAAAATGGAAAGGTGGCTATGGGAGACTGCAAAATAATTTACACTGAAGAAGAGAGAAGCTATCAGCATGGCATGGATCAGTATAGTATTATCTGTCTGAGGAAGTATTTTACTGGCTAAACTCAAGCTCAGGTATAGCCCTATGTTCCTCTAAAGATAGAGGCAACTCCAAAAACACACTGTCTTCAAGTGTTAAAAGAAAATATAAGCAGCTTAGGCCCAAAGGAATAAGAAATTCCTATCTATGACTAACCTAAGATAATAAGAAAGTAGATGAAAAAAATTCCTAGCAATGGAAACAGAACACTATTATTTGTTTACATATGTATTTATGTCCTGTTCATCCATTTTTATTAATTCTAAAAATTGACTATCTTGAAAATGTCACATTTGCTTATAGAGGAAGATCCAATTTGATAAAGAATCCTGATAGAGAATGGTGCTTAGAGTTGGAAAACAGGAGTTTGAGTTCCTCCCTTCCTATTTAATACATTATATAACTGTGGCCTTGAGCATATCTCCTAATATCTTCAAACTTGTTTTTCCATCTAAACAGAGATAATGATATTGCCTTAGTGATCTCACAGAGCCAATGTATATAAAAACTGCCATGCAAAATTTAAGTTCTTGTTGAGGAAGGTCAAAGTGGTAAACTTTAGGATTCAGTTTAGTATTGTTTCAGACTGGGTTTACATTTGTTTCCTAAATGAAAACATTAATTAATCTGAAGGTTAATATTACTCAGTGGTCACTCTAGCTAACTTGATCTTTGTTGCACTGTTAATAATGACGTTACATTCAATGCGAAACATCATCTTATATTTGGGAAAGTTACTGTGGGTGCAATTAGAAAATTTGTGCTACAAAGCTAGGAATTATGCAGGAAAGGTATAAATATAAATTGACATTACACTTTATAAGTCACTGAGATAATGTGATCCTTTATTAAAAACCTCTGAAATCTATACAGAAAAGTGGCACAAGGGAGAATAATCTTCTTAGTGGGAGATATGCAATTTCATTTTGTTGTTTTACTGTCGGGGGAGGTGGGATATATGAAGTAGCATTAAAAAAAAAAACAAAAAAAACCACTGTTTCTCTCCAGAGGATCAAATTGTTATATAGGTTAAAATTTTCATAAAATATTTATAGCTGTCATGAATGACCTCTCAAGCTGACATTTATAATAGTGATTAAAAAAACCCACTTTGATGCAGCTAAATGGATGTCTCCCCTAGTCCCAGTTTAATTAAAAGTTATATCTTGCTCTGGGAGCTTATGACTGCCATTTATCTTCTACTGTAGGCAAATGTAAAAACTAGTATTTTTTTATGCTTAAGTGAAAAGTGTAACCCGTGATTAAAGATGTCTGCCTCGATTATTTCACCTCTCTTCTTTAAATCAGGGAGATCTGACTATATGGCTCTATAGATATGCCACACAAATACTTCAGGATCAAATTTAAGTTAATACTTTACGAACAAGGCTCAGAGAAGATACAAAACTGAACATGATAGTCCCAACCATTAAGAGGCATCTAATCCAGTAAGAAAGAAAGATTTTTAAACAATTAACTATAATTGAAAAGCCAAGTAAACTACTGAATTAATAGAGCTTAGAAGAGGTTATTAATTCTGATTGGTGGCATCAGGAAGCTTTTGTGGAAAGTGTGGTATTTGAACAATGTCTTGAGGCGTAAGTTATTTACACAGGTGGGGCTGGCATTCCTGATTGATGAAGCAGATTCCTGAAACCACCTAACATACCAGTAACTGTGAGACAAGTAGTGTTGTCACTAGAGTGCAATCTCTAGATGGGCAGGGGCTGTGGCTTATTTCATCCACCGCTATATCAACAGAATTTAGAACAGTGTCTGGGGCAACATAAATATTTATTAAATAAATGAATAAACTGGACCCTGGGTAATTGAAAGAAAAAATGGGGAAAGATACTGGAAATGTAGTTTGAGCCCAGAAAAGCTTAAGAATATGTAGATGAAAAAGACCACTGCAGGTTTTAGGAGAATAAAATGATCTGCTGTGTATTTTAATATTAAAATTCTGGAGGCAATGCCAATTGATTAGAGAAGTGATTCCACATACAAGGTAAAAGGCACTAGGAGTGCAAAGAAAAGGATGTATATGGGACTCAAAGGTGGAACTGACAGGACTTGACAAATGACTTAGGTATGGGGATGAGTTAAAGATGATTCCAGAAATTTCCAAACTGAGTGACCAGGGGAATGGTGGTACTATTATATAAGAAAAGGGAAACAAGCAAACTATAAATTTTCGTAGAGAAAAAAATAAGTTCAGTTTTAGGCACATTAAAATTAAGGTGTTGATTGAAAATTCATATGGAAAAGTTCAACATAATGCAAGTTAGAAGTGGAGTTTAGAGGTAAGCCAGGAAGAAAGCTGGAGATGAACCAATCAATGGATATTTACTCTGACTGCCTATTGTGTGCTGGGACCAAAATTTAAGCCATCAGCATAGCAGTGGTATTGATGAGAGTGCATCCCCTGGATGGGGGACCTTGGAAAACTTATCCATTTAAAAGAAAAGAGGGAAAAGAACCACTGGAGGAGATTAAGGTAGAATGATGGGATCAAGGGAATATTTTTAAAGAAGGAAGCTAAAAGGGAGGAAGGTATACAAGCTATTCAAACCCTCAAGAATCTTTCCTAATTCTGTAGTTCCACCTTCAGAGTACAGATGAAAAATTTCAAAGTGTCAAGTAGGAATCAAGCTCTTCAAAAAGAAAACTGGGAACTCAGACAAATCTCATAAATGTCACAAGGAACCCGTGAGGTCTAAAAAAAAATGGAAAAAGTGGATCATTTAGATTCTGTATGCCTCCAGCCACTCACACAGAAACAGATTTTTTTTTTTTCCAAAAAAATGGGGCTTGGAAAAAACACCAATGTGAACTTAGCAATATAGTGAGTGCTAATGAAGGATATTTAAATATAAGACATAATTCCTACCTCAAAGAAATTACAAAGTCATTTTGAATTAACAGCAAATCATACACAGGTATTTACACTAAATCCTTTATTTAGAGTTCCAAATGATTTTTTATTTAAAAATTTCTTTTGGCCATGCCACGTGGCTTGCGGGATCTCAGTTCCTCGACCAGGGATCGAACCTGTGCCCCCTGCAGTGGAAGCAGAGTCCTAACCACTGGACCGCCAGGGAATTCCCTAGAGTTCCAAATTAGAGAGTACATATGAACGATACCTATACAAGTCATCACTAATGCAAATCAGGAGAGCAAATGCCTCTCTAGTTTGAGGGTCCTCTCTCATGGACTTGAGATCCTACTGACACTGACCTGAGTTCATTGAAAAACACAGACTGGATTATATACCCATTACCATGAAGCAATTTAAATGGTTTAAACTACATTTAAGTGCCTTTCAGGAATGGTATACCAATTCACACTCTTTTAAGTGGCTGAAAAAGTGCTTGTCTTTTAATATTCTTGCCACCATTTAGTGTTATTGTTCTCAAATCTTGTTAACTTGATAGAAGAAAAAAGGTGTGTTATTACTTTTGTTGAAGACTGGTTCATTTGATCATTGGACTTCTTTCTGGAAATGTCTGTTACTGACTTGTAGAGCTTGTTGTACATAAAAGAGAGACATCCTGTCGTCACTGCCAACTCCCAAAGGAAGATCACCCACACCAACCTCCTGCTTCCACACTACAGAGCATAAAATTACGATGAAATGTCTGACTGCAAATTCAGCCTGTCTTCCTGTTACTTGGCAAATCTTTTCTTTTTGTTGATCTTCTAGCCACCATTCTCAATGGTAGCCTATTGTAAGCCTCCTCTGCTTTCCTGAAAGTCCAATCCTAGCCTGAATCCCCTCCCTACATAGACCTATAAGATCATGAGCATCCAGGACAGAGCAACTATCAGAGCCCAGAATAAAAAAGAGTACAAGAGTTGTGGGAAGCAGAGTAAATAACTACTAGACTCGCACAATGTGGCATGGCTTAAAAAGGCAGATATTAGGCACACCACTTAGCTTAAAGCCTCAGCTTTGCTTCTCATTCACTAAGTGCTCCTGGGCAAAATCATCTTTCTATGCCACAGTTTCCTCATCAGTAGAACAGCATTTAATAGCTATCTCACAGGGTTGCTATGAAGCAAGGATCTAATGCAAAGGCATGGCATATGGCTGGCACTCAGTAATTGTTAGTTTCTTTCCACATCTCCAAGTTGGTCTGTAGTCAGAACTTGCCAGCTTTAAATGGATTTTTATACAGCTACATTTATCGTCTTTTCTTCATTTCACTCTCATGGGCAATGAAGAGACATCAATGGGTCTTTCTCATTAGAAAGTCAATCCTGGCACCAAAGGATTTCCATGATTTAGCTTCATCTCACCTCTTCAAACCTATCTCACACTCCTCCAAAAATCTTTCAGATCAGACTTAACTTTCCTGAATATACCTTGAACATACAGATCCATATGTATTTTCCTCCCTTTTCTACAACTCTCCAAATACCCAAATCCATCTCACTGTTAAGACACAATATATTGTTATTTGTATTACTGGCAACATTTTTTGAGTGCTTTCTACATAGCAGATACTATCGTAAGTATATCACATGCATTATCTCAATCTTCACAAGCCCTACATTCTATCATTATCTCCATTCCCAAGATAAGAACACATATTTGCGTTTTTTCTCTAGATTGTACACTCTTTTATGACATGAACCATGCCTTGTGCTTCTTTGTATGATCATCTAGTTAAGTAGGAATTCAATGAATATGAATGTATGTATATACTGACTGCAATTTCATCATATTTTGTTTCTTTTAAGCTGCCATAACACTCACTTTCATCAAATCTACTACTTTGACAAAGTATAAAGTTGGTAAAAAGATGGGATGTTGTGATCTGCCATAAGAAATGTATATTTGGCTTTAGCCCCCATTCCTGGCACTTAGCTCCTAAGATCCAGGGAATTACTAAGTGTTGAGAGCTATAAATGTGTTTTCTGTTATGTTAACGAGCTGATTTTTGGAGAGTACTAGGTAACCTAAGGACGAGGGCCAACCATGTCATTTTGAGGGTTGGAACTTTCATTCCCCTCAATGGTCAACGATTTAATCAATCATGCCTAAGTAATGAGGTTTCCATAAAAACCCAAAAGGACATGGTTCTGAGAGTTTCCAGGTTGATGAAGCTCTCTGAACTTCATCTACATGCTGCCTTGTGGGCCTCAAATTCCATGGGGACAGAGCTTCTTTGTTCAGGATCTCACCCTATGTATTTTTTCATCTGGCTGTTGATTCACATTCATTAATATCCTTTGTAATAAACCAGTAACCTAGTGAGTAAACTAGTTTCCTGAGTTCTGTGAACCACTCTAGCAAATTAATCAAACCCAAGGAAGGAGGGTCATGAGAACCCCTTTATAGGGGTTCACAGCCAGTTGGTCGGAAGTACAGGTGACAACCTGGATTTGCGATTGGTATATGAAGTGGATGGCAGTCTTGTGGGACTGAGCCCTTAACCTGTGGGATCTGATGCTATCTTTGAGTAGACAGTGTGAGGACTGCGTTGAATTGTAGAACATGCAGCTGGTGTCAGAGAATTGCATGGTGGTGTGGGGAAAGAACCCACATGTTGGAGTTGGTTTCAGAATCTTAAAAGGTTATCTAAGTTTTATAGATGTACCTATTTCTAGGGACTTTAGTCTGTCTACAGACATACAATAAAGATTCTGTGTATTGAGTAACAGTAATGGCTGCTGTGTTACAGTTTGAGTTCTTATAAAGAAATACATAGGGGTACTAGGATTATGTCAGTTTGATCATTTTTGATTAAGACCACTGTGAGTAAGAGTGAAAAAACTCATGGAAATAAAACATTATGAATAAGTACTACCAAACAAAATCCATAAAATTTTACAGTCAATTTATCCTTATTCTGCAGATTTCTTAGATATTACAATAGGGAAAGAAGAGAAACTCAGTAAGTCCTGTTTCTTCACTGGGTTTGTTGCTATAGGAAAAGCATACTTTTTCTTACATAAATCAGTATCCAACAACATCATCTCATGTTTACATAATATAATGTGCTTCAGAGGACTTTCTCAAATCTTATGACTTTGGTAGACAGGATTTATTTTCCTCCTAGCTCTCTTGAGGATTTAGCAGAAACACTGAAATCATAGCTTTCTTTCACAATATATCTAGCCAAGTCCAAAGATACAGGGAACACTTATAAGTAACCACTAAAGGAAGAGCAAGTCATTTTCAAGTAATAGTTGAGATTTAGTGAAAAATAATGGAAAACTGGATACTTTTAAATAAAATTAGTAACTTCAAAAACCTAACCAATTTCTGTTCAACTTCTGAAAATGAAAATTTTCACACCTGTGTATGCTGTTATCTTTTTAAAAGACTAAAGATGCTGAGATTTTCAAATCAGCGTCCTTATCGTTAAGGCTGAAAATGAGAAAGACTATTACGATCAAACTATATGCTTAATTCATAAAGGGGAACAAAAGAAGTGCTAGTGCATAGCACATTCCAGAGGGAGAAAAAAAGTTAATCAATTCAACTCAATTTTAGCTGAGGGCATTCTTCCACGATTGCTGAACCCTAGCATGTGTCAGGCAGCTAAAATTACACTAAAATGTGTAAGCTCTGTTGTTATTTTAGAGATAATCCAGGAAGCAAAACAAAGCCAAAAATTCTCTCTGCATTTTTAACATGAAATGCTTTAATCTTCAATCAAGTGTCTACCTTTTCTGTTTTAAGATCTTTATGTATTATCTCCTCTTCTGTGTATGTTTGAAAGTTTCCAGAATAAAAACAAACAAAAAAGGGCAATAACAAAAATGATTTTGTATGTGTTTCCAACACACTGCTCATTCTTTAAAATAACTCTTACCAGTCTCTGCTTCTGAAGTTCTTCTCTAAGTATTCTATCTTCTGGTAAAACATCACACAGCAAAAAATAATTGTCTTGTTCTTCTGTTGAGAGATCAGGAAAATAAATAAGAAATGATATTTATCACTTTTTCAAAAAAAATTTATCTTTCTTAAGAGAAATATATCTATCTATATCTATGATGATCTCTCTTCTGGTATATAGTTCTGTTTTAGCTTTACTGAAGTTATACAACATGAACAGAGCAATTTAATTTTAGCTATTATTTTAGAGAATTATAATTTAAGAAAGATTATTCCTTTGAATTTTTGGATTGCAGGGAAAAGATGGTAGTCAAGATGTACACTTACCAAATGGAGCTGTGGAATTGATTCTTATCACACTACAAAAATCTGTAATGGGCTGTTCAGTGAACCTTTTCCTCCAATATGAAATGTACCTTAGAACAATCAAAAAGAAAGAATGGTGAGAAGACTCAATACACTACTTACTTTAGAATGATAGGATTTTATAAGAACATTTAATTACCCTAAAGCAATAAATCAAATGTTGACTGAAAACTGCTAGCTAGAAAATTTGTAAATAGAAAGGCAGTAGAGCATTGTAGAAATACAAAATAAATATTTAATGAAATGACAATACCCTGTAAAGGCATGAAAATGATTAAATTTTACCATCCCCAAATTCAATAAACAGACATATGGGAAAATTAAAATGAATTATTTTTATGTGATAATGAAGTCTTTTTGAAATCACATCTAAGTTTATATGAATTTAAAATGCAACAATGATTAAACAGGCTTTATCACACATTTTCCAATAAATTGAAAGTTAGGTGGTTATCTTATACATCAAAAGAACAGATCATGATAATGCAATGAGAAGTTAGTCTAAATTCAATATCTATATAACAAGATAGAACAATTCCATACGTCCACACTGTATCTGAAATTTAGCTTTTAGAAAAACAGCCAAGCTTGCAATTCCTGTATCTAATGAGCTGAGTTAGAAGAAGGATACTGGCTAAATGTAAAAGCAAAGCATAACACCCAGACCTGCATTATTTGCATGAAAGAGGGAGTAAGAGGACAGGATTCAACAGCTGTTCATCTTTCCATTTATCTAACAAGATTTATATTGACAATTACAATCTCCATTTATCAAAGAGAAGAAGAAGAAGAGAATGTGATCTGCTTCAAGGGGGAAAAAGGAAATGGAAAGGTTGACGCTATAGTTGACAATTTATAGGCTACATGTTGATGGATAAAAAAAGGAAACTTACAACAAAGGACCAAACCTGCACAAGAGATGGACTTAGTTAAACAGACAAAGCACACAGAAAGAGTATATTTAATGGCTTGATATAGCACCTGTGTTCTGCACATAGCAGGTCCACACTAAATGTTTTAAAGAGGTAGAAGAGCGTTTGAAAATTCCTGTAAGGTTCTCTAAGTAGCCTCCAGCTCCCAGTATTTTGACTCCTTTTTATTCTCCCTTTTTCTTAATTTCCCAACCCATGGTGCTCTATAGAAAGGGCATTCATTATACATTAGGAAAAAAAAATGTGCCGGGAGAGAGGTCTGAGAGAAAGAGAAAAACGTGACATGAGCTAATATAAAATATAAATGGATGACAACACTGAATATAGAATATATATAAGTAAAAGAAGTAAAAGATGGGCTTCCCTGGTGGTGCAGTGGTAAAGAATCCGCCTGCCAATGCAGGGGACACGGGTTCAAGCCCTGGTCTGGGAAGATCCCACATGCTGCGGAGCAACTAAGCCCGTGTGCCACTACTACTGAGCCCGCGTGCGACAACTACTGAGCCCATGCGCCTAGAGCCCGTGCTCCGCAAAAAGAGAAGCCACTGCAATGAGAAGCCCGCACACCGCAACCAAGAGTAGCCCCCACTTGCCCACAACTAGAGAAAGCCCGCGCGCAGCAGCAAGACCCAATGCAACCAAAAATAAATAAAATAAAATAATAAATTATAAAAAAAAGAAGTGAAAGAATAATGTATAACAATAGAACCACATGCTTTAGTTCTTCCTTCTCATGTATAAACCAGGCTGTCAACCTGGATGGTAAGAAGGGGTAGAACTCTTTCCTTATAAAACAGTGCTAGACCTTATTTTAAGAGATCTGAAAATGATGTATCTTAGGCTCCAGTTCAGCCTCAAACCATAAATACTATAAATGATGAACCCATGACCCTATGTCTAGCTCCCTGGCTCCACATTAGAAGTGTCAGAGCAGAAGGCATTTCAGGTCCATCAGAGTACACAAAAAGAGGAAAAGCACCTACAAAGGCTGACACGTTATTCCCTTTGCCAGCCTGGCCAGCTTCAGCACCCTCCAACTCCCCAGTTATCTTACACAGTTACTCTTATTCTCCTCTTTTCCATTCCCACTAGTTGCTTTTCTTTCCCCTCCAGGAGAAAGAGAAAGAAAAGGGAGTCAAGTTTTATCTGGAGTTTCCTCATGGCTACCACTAGAATACACCAAGGAGAGGTTCATCACTCTTGATTACTACTCCACTGAAGGCTGTGTGGGTGACACCCTCTGGAGAAAACAGAATAGTTGTTGTCAGCCGTTTATAATATTATTTCCACTATGCGCCTATAGTTCGTTAAAAGGCAGTGATAACTACATGAAGCAGATGACCAGGTAAGAGCAGATACTAGTGACCAGACTGTCCTTTGAATTGTCATTGACTAATTCTGTAACAGAGTCAACACAATAAGAGTCTCTTATCTGCATAGATCTTGAGCTAGAAGTAGTTATGCTTTTTAAATTAAGACTATGGTCCAACCCTTGTGGTTGACGTTTTGTTAACTGACTCCACCAGCCCTGCAGGCAACAGGGAAGACAGGAGCAGGGACTTTGCATTCAGAGATATGAACCTGAATTAAAAGATTTTTTAACCTTTCTGACACTCAGCTTACTCATTTGCAAAATGGATTGTTGATAATTAAACAGGATAACACATGTAAAGCTGTGTCCACCATGCTGGGTGTTTAATAAATGAAAGTTATTATTATAAGAAAAAGTAACATATTTAGATAAGATTAAAGTAGTAAAGAATTTGTTTATTCCAGAGAAATATTGGTATCTAAAACAACAACAAAAACAACAATGATAATGTTTCATCAAACATTTAATGAGCAAGTTAAAATAGTTATACTAGTAGTGTCAGAGGGCACACACAAATGGCTGAGGTGGGGAAGAGTAGAGTTATGATGATGTTGATGGTCATAAGGATATCAATCATTAGCAGCTACCATTACTGAGACCCTACCTGCCCAAGGTCATAAAATTAGAATGTTAGAATTGGGATGAGAATTGGGATCTGTTGTCTCCAAATCCAAACTCAAGTCTTCTACAACACAATGCTTCTCGTGTCACGTGAGGACCAATCTACACAAGAATTTCAGAAAAAGGCAGAAACAGGAGAAAGCCTCTAGAATTACAGTTGTAATGGATACTTGAAGAATTTTCCTCCTTAGAGACCAAGGAGAATGCTTTTTGACATGGCAAAACTGAAGTACAGACATGAAGTCTGAAGGGAGAGGGAAGGTCTTCCCTTTCTGAAAAGCATATTACCTAAAAGCAGCTCTTGGTCTGAACTGCTCCTAACTTCCTGCCCAAGTATTGAAAGTTGACACCAGCTGTTTGGGGCTGTTGAATTGGAACTGCTTGACTAGGCAAAAGGTACAGTGCCTACAGAGGCACTGATTCCTCTGATGTCCTGACTCCAAAAGTCAATGGCTCTTAGTCTCTAAGGACTTCCATGTCGGGTCCTATTCTCCTTGATCTTTGAAGAGAAGGTTCACGTCACGTATTTGTTTTGTACCACAGTTTACCTCAGTGTGGTAGGCACAAGGGAAGTGATTACTAACATCGGCTGACTTAAAATCATGGGGAGAGTCTGTCTGACAGAACCTCAGTTACCCTCCTCAAATAGTTAAGGCTTCCAATGGGATGAAGAGAGAGAAGATACTGTTATATGCTCATGTCTAGTAGTCTTTACATTGGTTAAAAGCTATTTTATTGCTCCATGAACAAGTGGTCATGAATTCTGGAAAGGATGTTTTTCAGATACCATCTCTGAGATGTTGTTAGGTAGCTTCTGGGGGAAGAAGGATAAAGCAGGTAATAGGCCAGTCCAATAGGCACAAAGGTGTCAACTGAGTGGTCTCCTCCTGACCAAAGGCTGGGTGACAATAACATCAAAGGGAAAAAGAATCATGTTACAAAAGCAAAATACAACCATAAACTACCATATAACTTAAATATATACAATTATGTATCATATCTTATTGTGGTATACTATATAAATAGATCTGAACTGCAACAAACTTTGACCTAAGTCCTAAATTAAGATGTATCGTAGTTATCACATAATAGTACTTTTTTAGTTTATAATTAAAATTAAGAGGTATCAATATATCCATTTCCCTGTGGTTGGTAAAAGCTTTCAGATAAATTGTATTCAATTGAGAGATGTCTTAAAGATAGCAGATGTTCAATACATGCACTGGTGGCATTTTTTCCCACCCACTGAAATTTATTGTTCCATGTTAAGAAATCATTTTAGTACTTCTTCATTTTTTCCTACTTCTTAGTTTGTTAAAGCAACCACTCAATATATAAAGGAAGCCAAGAAATAATATGTGGTATGAACCCTTTATTTGGAGGACAGTTATCACAGCATTCAATATTTTATTAAAAAGCCATAAAAGTATTATTAGGTCATCAGCAAATACTTTCTTGTAAAAGAACTTTAATCACATCTCACAAGAAATCCTTGTAGTAATATCATCTTGCCTGCCAGCTCCCCATTGTAACTGGTGTGCTTATTGACAGAAGCATAAAAGATTTGAGATATAGTCGTTATTAAAGTAGCACTGAATGAGTGGACTCTAATATAGAAAGGGGCAAGAATTAAGGAGTTAACATTTTTCTTCTGGAAAAATTTTATCTACTGAATAAAGCTAGCGAGTAGCTCAGTATAAATAACTATGTTAATAAACGGCTCAAAGGAGAGACTTTTACTTTTGTTTTTGTTTTATTTGCTCTGAGAAAATTTTACTGTTACTTTGTTCCAATAAAGAAAATGTTAAATATATTTAAACGGAAACTTTAGAGCTTATTTCTTACAAAGGACAAGGTAAGCCCACCTCTTATCTATTATTTATTGTCTTTATTACTTATTGTACTCAGAAGCAACAACTCCTCTCTGAGAAGTTTTATATATATATAAGAATTGTTCAACCAATAAAGAAGTTCTGAGAGAATTAACTCATGCTAATTGAACCTCTCACTATCCCTCCCTCCCTCCAATAACTGCTAAGAAAAAGTCACATAGGTTGTTACATAATATTGAGCAGAGTTCCCTGTGCTATATACAGTAGGTCCTTGTGGAACCTAAATGGGAAAAGAATTTGAAAAAGAATAGATACTTGTATATGTATAACTGAATCTCTTTGCTGTACACCTGAAACTAACATAACATTGTTAATCACAAACATTGTTAATATATTAAATGGTATTTAAAAACAACAAAGTTTAGTCATATCCATTCCTGGTCAGTGTGAATTAATCACATTTTTACTTCCTGAGGGTGAAACTTTTATTTAATTAGGAGGAGAAGTTGACAAGGAAAATCTAGGTTTCCAAATTTAAAGTACATGTTAACTACACCTTTATTTAGAAGCACTTATATCAGACATGCATCTTTTTCTTTTTAATTAAAGCATCCATTGTATTACATAACTGCATTATAGTGTGATTGATCTCATATTTAATTATTAACTCCTAAGCCCTGAGACCTAGTAAATAATTTGATTTTCCTGCCCACATACAGATGAGATTGACAACAATGATAAAGAGAGATTGATTAGTACAATATAGCCACTCTAGCCTATCATACATAAGTACAAAGGATAAAATACGAACTGATTCACATTTCTCACAGATTTAGAAGAAGAGAAAGAAAATCTTAACATTACTCAATTATCACTGGTTGATCATCATATTTTTCTGCAATTCCTGAGGGAGAATTTGCATTTATGTGGTAAAAAAAGAGTAAAAAAAAAAAAAAAGTTTACATCAAAGAAACGCCAAGTGATACAAAATTTATAAAAGAATAACTCATTTGATAGTCCTGTCAATGGTTATTTGAATAGAAAAGAATTCAAAGCTCTCTACCTAAGAAGTGTCTAAAACAAATCGACAGATCTGACACCTATAACTAGGTATCACATAAAGCTCCCAGAATATTCCCAAACCACACATGTGTATATACATATATACACACATACAATTTATAATTGAAAATAAAGAATAATGAATGGAGAATGAGAAGCACAGAATTGTTTCCTCTGAAGCATGTAAGAATTAGTTTATTCCAGTATTGGTGGCATATATTGTTCATATAACTCTCCTTCCCTATTCTGTCTCTCTGCCCCCTAACCATACAGCCCCAAAGTCTACTCACAAGTAGCAATGCTGAGTGGATATAAGGGGCCATAACACAGAAGGCACACAGCAGACATTCATTATTGGTGCTATGCATCTGAGAAGGACAAGAAGGGCTAGAGAACAGCTAATATTACCCCTCTGGCACTGTGGCTATTTGTCCTTAAAAACAAACTGCCATTCTAGAAGTTTAGAGTACTTAGAACCTTAAATGAAAATTTCTCAAAACAAATTTTTACAAACGATAATTAGGTCTTCAGACCAGCATAAATGCCTATTGAAATCTTAAGTTACAGTTTGCAGGAAGCTAAGACTTCAAATATATCTTTGTAATCAAAATATAATTAAAAATTTGGCTACCATTTATTGGGTATAAAATATATCTCAGACACTGGTGCTATACATGCCCTGTTTTATATAATGCTCAATAATATTATGAGGGCTGGTGTTACCCCCATTCTATAGATGAGAAAGCTGATGCTTAGAGTGGTAAGTAGCTTGCTGGAAGCCAAGTGGTGATAAGAAAGTCACCGAGTCTGCATTTAATCCTAGGCCTTCCAGGTTTCACAGTCCACTCTTAATAATACAGCTTGCTGCTTACAAAACCCATCCTAAGACAAGAAGTTGCTTGCTAAGAATATGTGGTCTGGGAGATACAGAGTTTAGATGCAGGGATATTATAATATCTGGGCTACTCTAACGTTCTGTAGGGAAATCAATGCAGAACATCTCAAAATGGGACCCTACCAGATATACCAAAATATGTGCTTTCAGTAACTATACAAAGCCAGTTAACTACACTGATACTGTTTATATGGAAAATGATTCCAAATTTCAACTAATAATGACCTGTACATAACTACTCCACTATACCTGCTTAAGAGAAGGCATTTCTCTTAGACAATCACTACCAAGAATTAGTCTAGAATTAGTGACTATAATTAGCTCACTTTGGGCCCTGGCTGTATAGGTCAGGTTCCTACATTTCACACATGCCCAATGTTGGCAGTTCCTCAACTACTCACCTCTATCTACTCTTCATCCTCTTCCTCTAAGTACCTCAGTCACTGACCTTAATTGCTGTCTACTCTTATAGCCCTCTGGCTTGTCGAAAGACTCAATATTTTCCTGGTTTTCAACCATATCACAGCATTTAAGCTGACAGTTGTTTGGATGATAAGCTTTTGGCTTAAAAGGCTCCAAGTATCTCTTTCCCCCAAAACTGCCCTTTGGGTGGCCTTTTACCAAGTCTATTCTCACCTTTCTGGAAGAACTCACTTAGTTGGAGAATGCATATGTCCTGAAACATGAAAAGAACATCAATCTGATAGAGATCAACAATGTCCAAAATTTCATGGAATGTGGTAAAGGGAATATTATTGACTCTTTGGAAAGTTGGTCTGCTTCCAGAATTTGTAGGACATGCAAAGGTATGTGACATTTTCAAACATAACTTACACACTCAAGAAGGCAAATAAGTACAAAGCTTAAAAAAGACTAAGGTGAAACCGGATAATATGAATTTTCATATTTCTATAGGAATAATTTTATATATGTTATGCCTTTCCTTTAAGAAATAATAAACAATTCTTTTATGGATAAAAACAAAATTTACCTTCGGAAATCAGCAACCAACTTAACATCAGCTATGACAGTCTTATGTTCAATGATCATGTGCTTCAGAAGTTTGTCTTGTTCATCTATAAGAAAATGTTCTTCACAGAAAATACAAGGCACAGATGGAGAACCTTCTAAACTGGTGGTGCCACCTGGACTTTCTGGCAGGGAAAGCGGCTCCAGGATACAATCCTTACTGTCTGGGAGAGACAAAAAGAAAAAGAAAAAAAAAAAGCTGAAATCAACTCTCTTTAGAAGGATGATTTCTCACCTCCTGCATTAAAAGGATCCTAAAGATATTTACGTAATTCCAAAAAAGAAAATACACAGTACCCGAGAGCAGGATACTTTATTACTGTTTTAAATAGCTTTAACCCAGAGGCAGGGAGTATAACAAAGCAGCTCAAACTCCCCATTTGCCAGCTTGAATTGGGAAAACCCACTTGTCAGGACAGCTGTTCAAGCCTTCTTCTTGGATAACGGCCAATGGCAGCAAATCTAGGGGTACTTGGAGGGGGAAGGCTGCAACACACTGGGTTAAGGTTCTAAGGCCCATTTGTGACCTATGGCTGAAAGTCATCACGCTGGGAGGCAAATGGTATATATTGAGGCTACAGGTGATGCCAGCACAATCTTTTAAGCTGCTTCCTGTTACACTTGAAAACTCTTTCCTGTTTCTGATTATTTGTCATGTGCGAAGAAGACAGGTCTCATATTGGGTTAACACAGCATGTGCTGGGTGGCCCAGGTGGCAATTTTTGATGTTGATTTATATCTATCATTTGATTATATAATTATGTATCATAATTCAAGTTCTTGCAAACAAAGAGATGAATGCTCAATTACTAGACATACATGATAAACATTTTTCTTGTCTACACTATTCCTTTTCCTAACATCACCTATAGTATCCTTAAGAGTTGAAGTATGTAAGGTCTACAGCTCTGAATTCAGGGCCTCAAACTATAGCCAGTTGTGTCAGGAGTCCTCTTCAGCCTTCTAGGTGGAAGGCTGGACCTGTCACCTTATGCAGGCTACTGAGTAGTCAGCAACAAGGTAACTAGAGTAAGGCATTTGGCATCTGAGAAGGGCAGGAGACCTTCTTTGGAAAGAAAGACAGCTATTTCACAGACAGCAGTCTTTGGAATTAGGTTACTATTAATTCTACTGTTAAATTTTATTTCTTATTTTTATTTTACTTTACCTATTTCTAAAGGCCTTCTTAATTGAATAATTAATTGAATCAGTTACTGGTACACTGCTGACCATGGCCTAAGAACTGGATAAATGATGTAACAGGGCAGCATTCATTCACTCACTTAACAAAAATTAGCTGAGTATCTACTGAAGTTTTTCTTGCTTGACTTTGCATGACACTATTCTTACCATCAAGGCCTAAGTGCTTGAAATTTGTTTGAAGGTACAGATAAGTTAAAAGGATAAAGAGAGAGAGAGAATGTATAGGATTTATGGGAGCATGGGGATACAGCAGTCACCTAAGTGAGCTGGAGAGGGAAGGTGTCCTATAAGGGATGTCCTCTAATACATCACTCATAATAAAGTATGCTAAATCAAACTGTTTATCTTAGTTACCTAAAATTATTAAATACCAGGAAAGAAGAAAACAGGGTACACATGACAATAGGGAGAATATTAAAAATATTTTAAGCACTTTAGAAGCACTATTAGTAAGACTGGTGTGTTACCCATTATTATATTCATTAAATTAGGTAGTGAAATCAAGAAGTTCTGGAATTCTATAGCTCTTTAGTTGCAGGATACATTTTTCAGTTATAGGTTAAGTTCTGCAGGAACTTAAACCTGCATGTGAAAAATAGGATGGGGAAAGAGGTAAGTGAAATACTTATGAAACTCTGTAATAATATTTTACGTTCCCTAGAATAGGAAAACAAAAGGCAGCATATTCTAAATAAATGTTAGTAACATTACCTGCCATCTAGGAAATAACAAGTACTGTACTATATTCTTCTTCCCAAATTTGACTGAGGTATCTGTAAATTCATTTTTCTTAACTGAAGAAAGCAAACACTATATTAATAATCACCACCAATAGCAAGAACTAATCTTACTAGGTGTTTGCTATTTGTAAATTACCAGCAAAGTGTTTTAGGGCACTTTCTCAATTAATCCTACCTTATTCGATTAGTACTATTACAACCTCCGTCTTCCAGATGAGAATTGAGACTTAGAAAAGTTAAATAATTTCCCCAAGTCACAGTGTTAGTAAATGGCCTAAACTTACTAATTTGAGCCTAAATTCAAACACTACATTTTTCTGCCCATCCAACCCCCAAGGCAATTCCTCAACTGTGTTTCAACTATGTTCAGTGCTGTTTTGAATTCATATGTACTTATAAGTCATACTAAATTTATATGCATTCTGCCGTGTCCTGCAGCCTCCCCCATACCACCTCCACCAACAACTCTTAAACCCTCAGTAGCCCACATCCTTCAAACCACTGGGTACTCTACCATTGTCTTCTTTCCTGAGACTTTGCTGCAAAACTCTCTACTATTCTTCTGTGGCTCATGTCTCTTCCCTTTTGTTTCTTCAACGCCAGTTTCTCTTTTTTTCAAATTATTCCTCAGAGAAGGGACCTAAATGTTCACACATACTAGAACCAAATTGCTTACTGTCACTGTAAGGGTATACAGGAGCAAAATCATGAATGTACAGATTTCATGTATGAGGAACTTGTGGTTTGAGAGGTACTAAGTTGTATTTGGGAACTTGAGTTGCTATACATCCATAAAATAAAAAATTTAATAGAAAAAAAACATTTTTAGATTACAAGATTCTACAATTTTCTCCTGATTCCATAATCATTTAGCATTGTGTTCAAATTTATAACAGCATTGATCATAAGAAGTAATCTGTTACCTTCAGACCGTTAGTCTCTGGAAGACAAGGTGAGTCCTGGTCATCTTTATTTACTTGGCACAAATACTGTGTATTATTATCCTACCATGAGTACCCCACCATCACTGTGTTTACTTTGTGCCAGGCATTGTTAAGCACTTTACATGTACAGTATTAATTCAATTAACCCTTACGGTAATCCTATGACAGAGAGTCAATTTCTTACTTTTATTTACAGTTGAGGAAACTTAGTCACTGAAAGGCTAAGTGACTTGCCCTTCAGATAGCTAGTAAGTGGTGGAGTCAGGATTTGAATCCAAGCAGTTCGGCTCAAGCATTTGCACTCTCAACCTATACCTAACTCTAAGGAGTTTAGACCTTTCCCTATAGGAAGAAGGGTCTCTCCTGTTTTAAACTGATATGGGGAGAATGGATTGGAAAGAGGCCAAGTCTAAAGATGGGGAGACCGACCAGTTAGGAGACTACTGCAGATGTCCAAGTCTGAGAGCTTGTCTGAGGCAGCAATGTTAGCAGTGCTTAGAAGAGAGGAACAGAGAAGAGGCTACAAAGATAAAACTGACAGTTCCTGATTAATGGCTGGCCACAGGGAGTAAAGGAGAAGGAGATGAGGAAGCCTCCCAGGTTTCTGGCTGGAAAGACCGTATGAATGGGGGGTACCAGTCACAAATCTAGGAATACATGTAGACAAGCAGGATTTTTGTTTCTGAGAGGGATGGATAATGAGTTTAAGTTTAGATAGCTCAGGTGATCTGCTCAGAATTTAGATATTCCTGACAGGGCTTATGGACAAAGGCAGCAGTAACTGGTGTCTCATGCGATGCACCTGTGCTATTCTTTGTGTTTGCCAGCTGTCCCTCACTCTGTCCCCCGACCCTCGCCCCACGGCTGCTTGTGGGCTTGACCTACTCCATCTCTCCATGCTCAACAATACAAATATCTCTGTTGTAATTAATTGTTTTCAGTATATCTCTGCACTAGGGTAGTCTGTGAATTCCTCAAGGTCAAGGACTAAGTCTTACTTATTTTCAGGTCTCTGGTATAGATATACAGTGCCTGAAACATAGATTGTATTTGATAAGTGTTTGTTGAACAAAGAAATAAAAGAATGAATAATGGACCAGAGGTACTTACAACTAGAGTTACACCTTTAACTCAGTTTCTAGGTAAATTCTATTTTAGGAAACACCTGTGGCTGTCTGTCTTTAGGAGAACTTTCTCTGCCCAGGATTGAGAGTAGTCCAACTATAATTATAGCCAGATATTCAGTCCTGTGGGCCTTGGTGTTAACAGGCCCACTGCTAATTAATAAATAATGATGTAAAAATTACATTGAATTCTGAGATAACAATAAATACTATTGAGTGTAATAAAAGTATTTCATCTTTAATTAGGGATTTAAAAATTATTTTTAATTTTTCATGTAAAGATACTCTCTAGTAAACAAGGAACAAGTGTCATTTGGAATGCTGAGTCAGTTATAACCACTCCATTTGAGGATGTTTCTATGGGATAGACCCCAATCCTCTGTATATATTTTACTTTAGAGCAGCGATTTCCAAATTAAGTTTCATCACCTGGGAGGCTTTTTAAAAGTACCGATTTCAAGACCTTATTGTAGACAGAGGAACTGTAATTTTTACCAAGCAGTAGTCTCTGCACTGAAGCCTGGGAATCAATGGTTCAGAGGATGATCTCATGGGGACTGTGGGTCTCCTGATCATATATATACGAGAGTGTGGATACCTTGGACTCATGGAAAAATCCGTAAATTAGGTGACAGTGCCTTGTGGCAAAGCTAACTTTATAGTGTAGTCTGTCCTAAAGAGAGCCCCTCAAATGCTAAGCACTGTGTCAGCAGAGGAAACTCAGTAAGATCTAACAGTTTATTTCCAGCTGTCACCACAAGAATCATATCTACATCTTACCACATGGTAAAAAGACAACAGACACAGAAATACGTAATTCTTTGCTACAAGAACTTTGAACTCTAAAAGGCCAAAGGAAGTAAATTATATCTAGCTCCTTTCAGCAAAGAGGCAAAGTATCTTGGAAATTCTGCTTTGGCTCAAAATCTGCTTCACACATTTGTTACAAATTAACAACAAATTATCTGCTCTAGTTCTCACTTTGAACAGCAACCCTGTTCAAATGAACTGTAAAAAATACCACTCCGAAAGAGCTGAGTTTTTGAGGAGATCCTATGCTGATTATAAACAATTTTATTGACTCTGGGTAAGATCCTCAAAGTGTCAAATTATTATTCTAGGGTAGTGCTTCTCAAAGCTTAATGTGCATATAATCACCTGGAGATTTTGTTAAAATGCACCTGATTCAGTAGGTGTGGCGGCCAGGCAACTGTGCCAATCAAATCTCTGGCTGCTGTGACCATAATGGAAAGAAGGCCTTGGGTGCTGTGCTCTGAAATCCCACTTGCACTGAAGCCAAGCTTTCCATACACTGCTTTCATTAAATGATTGGAGGCAGCAGAAATAGCAAGGCAGGCTCATTCCTGTGAGAGATGGAACTTCACTGACATGGGACACTGGCTGGAGGACTCCCCACTGGCTTGCCAGAAACTTGCTTAGAACTGTGCTGTACTCTGAGCTCCTACACAACCCTCCTTTCCCTCTTTCCTTCACACAGGTCAGACCTACCTCTCCTTTTTCCCTCTGGCGTCTTCCCTAACAAATCTCTTAAACGTCAAATTCCATCTTAGTGTGTGCTTCTTGGAGTACATGAACTAACAAGGTTGGCCTAAGAGGTAGACAGGATTGAAGCTCTGCATGTCTCAGTTCCCAGATGTTGTCAGCCCACTCATCCACAAACCACACTTTGAGTAGCAAAGTTCTATCTAGAGAACAAACCAGTCATGAATTCATAATATACCTATATGCTAAAATAGGCAGCTCTAGACTTTGCAATATATCATTACTGCCAAACAAATAGCTGGCTGCTGGTGCTTTGAAGAAAAAATAAGACTGAGGTTTCTGTCTCCCTTAAGTTGAAAGAGAGAAGAAAAGCCCAAATCAACAAATAATTGATAAGAACTTTTACAGCATTCCATCGTAAGGAACTGTAGAACACCTCACACATCATTTCCCCTTTAAAGAAGTCCCTGCAACCTGCTTTGCACACTATCACCACACCACTACTGAAACTGTGAAAAGAAAGCAGTAATTTGGTGATATACTCAACCCAGATAAAATTGGTTTAGTTGCTACTCTCTTCACACTCTGATCATCTAATTGATATCTATCATAAAAACTGGAATATCGATAGGTGGAGTGTTTTTGTTTGTTTTTACTGTTTTAATTCTGAAAACACTGTAAACATACTCTAGTTTCCAAAGTAAACATTTCCTTTACATTTGTTCTTTTTATATATATTAGTGTAATTTATTTGATTATAGCTCACTTATGTATTTTAACAAGTCTGGATAATATTTTCAGGCCTGTTCTCTAAGCTTTTGATCTGACAGATATCATATATTTCCATAGGATTTCAATGCCTAATCAATCTCACTGATTATATGTTGATTTTATTCTAAAAATTAAACTCCAAGAAGGTAACTTTATTTCTAAATTCTTGAGAGGACTTTGCTCTTACACCAAAAAATGGTCTTTTACTTCCTAAACAAGTCAGTTCTTTGATTTCTAAGAGTGGTTCCCCAGCAGATGCATTTGGAAAACTGCAAAGACTAGGTCTAGTCTTTTTAACCATAATCAATCTCTAAAGTTCAGAGTAAGAATATAACACCCTTATTTAATTACCCCTGGGCTAATAATTCATTTTGTAAATTAATGAGGCCCCAAATTTAAAAGATTAATTTACTATACTCCTACTATAAGTGGGAATGTGGGGGGATGGACTTAGATCAGCATTGTTACATAGTCTCAGTACCACATTGAGACTGCTGATGAGGCTGTGCTGGATTAGTACTCATCTATACAGCTGGAAAGTGTGCCACTTCTTCCGGTATGAAAACAGTTCCAAACATATTCAACCCTTAAACCTAATAAACCCATGCTTGAAAATTTAAGGAGCTAATTTAACAGGCAAAAAGCTATGAAAACTTTATTACAGCATCACCTATAAAGTAAAGTAATGGAAACAACCTAAATGTCATGCAAATGAAAATTGTTCTATAATATCTGGCATATCTGTGCTATATAACATTATGCATTTGCTAACTGGCAATTATAAACATACATGTACATACACTCAAATACAAGTACAAGATTTGAAAGAAAATATACAAAACAATGAGATTATGAATGCATTTATTTACCCCCAATTTTTTTAACATTGAAAAATTCTTAAATAAAAAGCATGCCAACTGATGAGTTCCTAAATGTGACTGTGACAGATAAGAGAAAGAAGTAGAGCAAGCACCGTTTTATTCAGTCACTTTCTAAGTCTTAAGATCTAACATGAAAATTTTTGATTAAATTTACCATTTAAAAATTGAATGCCTATTATGCATAATGTAAATTCTAGATACTAAAAGAAATACAAAGATTATTAATAAAAATCCCTATCCTGAAGAAATTGTTAGTCTAGAAGAAAATATGAGAAAACTGTACAAACAATTATAATACAGGTTAATACATGTGAAGTTGACCACATAAATCAAGGGCTTAGAATAGGGAGGAAAAAAATAGCTTAAAACTGGAGAAATAAAGGGTAGTCATCATATAGGATTCCTGAAATGGTAAAGAATTCCAGCAAGTACACATGGGTAGTTAAAAAATCAAAATAGTCCAAATAGTGCTAGAGTCTAAGTAAGAAAAAGCTGTAAAGGTAGATGGATCACATGTTGGTGAGCCTTAATGCCAGGCCAAAGATTTATATTTAATTTGAAAGTTTTGAGTAGATCCTGAAGGTCTTTAATCAAGGAAGTAACACAACATATTAAGTCACAAAACAAGTCTCAACAAAAGGAAAACACAAGATACCAAAACCTGTGGGATGCAGGAAAACCAGGGAAGTTTATAGTGGTAAATGAGTATGTTAAAAGGAAAAAAGATCTCCCATAAACAAACTTTGTAACTCAAGGAACTAGTCAAAGAAGAGCAAACCAAGCTCCCATTTAGCAGAAGGAAACAAACAAGATTGGGACAGAAATAAATGAAATAGAGAATAGAAAAAATATAGAAAAAAATCAACAAAAATAAGAGTTGGTGTCTTTTGAAAAGGTAAACTCAAAATCAGGAATGAAAAGAGGGAGATATTATAACTGATAACACAGAAATACAAAGGATCATGAGAGGCTACTATAAATAATTATACTCCAACAAACTGGATAACCTAGAAGAAATGGATACATTCCTAGAAACATACAATATTCCAAACCTGAATCACTGAAGAAATAGAAAATCTGTAACTATAAGGAGACTGAATCAGTAATGAAAAACCTCCCAACAAAGAAAAGCCCAGGAACAAACGGCTTCACAGGAGAATTCTATCAAACACTTAAAGAATTAGTGTCAATTCTTCTCAAACTCCTCCAAAATACTGAAGAGGAAGGAACACTTCCAAACTCATTTTACGAGGCCAGCATTACCATGATACCAAAGCGAGACAGACACTACAAGAAAACTACAGACTAATATCCCTAATGTATAAAGATGCAAAAATCTTCAACAAAATACTAGCAAACCAAATTCAACAGCACATTACAAGGATCATACACCATAATCAAGTGGAATTTATCCTTGGGATGCAAGAACAGTTAAGCATATGAAAATCAATCAATATGATATACCCCATTAACAGAATGAAAGATATAAATCACAGGATCATCTCAATAGATGGAAAAAAGCATTTGACAGAATTCAACATCCTTTCATGATAAAAACACTCAACAAACTAGAAAAAGAAGGAAACTGTCTCAACATAATGAAGGCAATATATATAAAAAGCTCATAGTTAATATTTACAACTGTTAAAAACTGAAAACTTTCCCTCCAAGATGAGGAACAAGGTAAGGATGCCCACTCTTGCCATTTATATTCAACATAATACTGGAAGTCCTAACTAGAGAAATTAGGCAAGAAACAAACAAGAAAGAAACAAACAAACAAACAAAAAAGGCATCCAAATCAGAAAAGAAGTAAAATTATGTTTGCAGATTACATGATCTTGTATGTAGAATACTATAGAGAGTATACACACACAGAAAAAAATGCTTAGAACTAATAAACAAATTCAGTAAAGTTGCAGGACAAATAATCAACATACAAAAATCAGTTGTGTTTCTATACACCAACAGTGAACTTTCTGAAAAGGAAATGAAAACAATTCTATTTACAATAGTATCAAAAAGAATAAAATATGTAGGAATAAACTTAACCAAAGAGGCAAAAAGACGTGTACACCGAAAACTACAAAACACTGATGAAAGATACAAATATAATTGGAAAGATAGCCCATGTTCATGGATAGGAAGATGTAAAATGTTAAATTGTCCAAACTACCCAAAGCAATCTACAGATTCAATGCAATCTCTGTCAAATTCCTTTGGCTTTTTTTTTTCCAGAAATAGAAAAAAAAAAAACCTTAAAATTCATATGGAAACACAAAGGACCATGAATAGACAAAACAACCTTGAGAAAGAAGAACAAAGCTAGAGGCCTCCCACTTCCTGACTTCAAAACATCCTACAAAGCTACAGTAATCAAAACAGTATGTACTCGCTTAATGAGAGATGTATATAGATCAAGGAACAGAATAGAGAGCCCAGAAATAAACCCAAACACATAGGGTCAAATGACCTTTGACAAAGATGCCAAGACTACAGTGCAATAAAGAAAGGATAGTTTTTTCAACAACCATTCGTTAAAAAATACTATTATTGGGTAAACTGGATATTCACGTGTAAAAGAATGAAATTGGACCCTTACCTTATTCCACACACAAAAATTCAACTCAAAATAAAATAAAGACTTAAATATAAGACCTGAACTTATAAAACTCCTAGAAGAAAATATAGGAAAAAAACTTCCTAACATTGGCCTTGGCAATGATTTTTTAAAAAATTTTTATTTTATTTATTTATTTTAACATCTTTATTGGAGTATAATTGCTTGATAATGGTGTGTTAGTTTCTTCTTTATAACAAAGTGAATCAGCTATACATATACATATAACCCCATATCTCCTCCCTCTTGTGTCTCCCTCCCATCCTCCCTATCCCACCCCTCTAGGTGGTCACAAAGCACGGAGCTGATCTCCCTGCGCTATGCAGCTGCTTCCCACTAGTTATCTATTTTACATTTGGTAGTGTATATATGTCCATGTCACTCTCTCACTTTGTCCCAGCTTACCCTTCCCCCTCCCTGTGTCCTCAAGTCCATTCTCTATGTCTGCATCTTTATACCTGTCCTGCCCCTAAGTTCTTCAGAACCATTTTTTTTTTTAGATTCCATATACATGTTAGCATACGGTATCTGTTTTTCTCTTTCTGACTTACTTCACTCTGTATGACAGTCTCTAGGTCCATCCACCTCACTACAAATAACTCAATTTCATTTCTTTTTATGGCTGAGTAATATGCCATTGTATATATGTGCCACATCTTCTTTATCCATTCATCTGTCCATGGACACTTAGGTTGCTTCCATGTCCTGCCTATTGTAAATAGAGCTGCAATGAACATTGTGGTACATGACTCTTTTTGAATTATGGTTTTCTCAGGGTATATGCCCAGTAGTGGGATTGCTGGGTCGTATGGTAGTTCTATTTTTAGTTTTTTAAGGAACCTCCATACTGTTCTCCATAGTGGCTGTATCAATTTACATTTCCAACAACAGTGTATAGGGTTCCCTTTTCTCCACACCCTCTCCAGCATTTATTGTTTGTAGATTTTTTGATGATGGCCATTCTGACTGGTGTGAGGTGATACCTCATTGTAGTTTTGATTTGCATTTCTCTAATGATTAGTGATGTTGAGCATCCTTTCATGTGTTTGTTGGCAATCTGTATATCTTCTTTGGAGAAATGTCTATTTAGCTCTTCTGCCCATTTTTGGATTGGGTTGTTTGTTTTTTTGATATTGAACTGCATGAGCTGCTTGTATATTTTGGAGATTAATTCTTTGTCAGTTGCTTCATTTGCAAATATTTTCTCCCATTCTGAGGGTGGCAATGATTTCTTGAATATAATACCAAAGTGTAGGCAACGAAAACAACAATAGATAAGTAGGACTACATCAAACTACAAAGTTTCTGCATAGCAAAGGAAAAAAAAGACAACAAAATGATCTATGGAATGGGAGACAATATTTGCAAACCGTATATCTGCAAAAGGGTTAATATCCAAAATACCCAAGGAACTCATACAACTCAAAAGCAAAAACAAATAACCCAATTAAAAAATGGGCAAAGGACCTGAATAGACATTTCTCTAAAGAAGACATACAAATAGCCCACAGGTATATGAAAAGGTGCTCAACATCACTAATCACCAGGGAAATGCAAATCAAAGTATAATGAGATACTACCTCACATCTGTTAGAATGACTATCATCAAAAATACAAGAGATAAGTGTTGACAAGGGTGTGGAGAAAAAGAAAATCTGTACATTGTTTTTGGGAATGTAAACTGTTACAGCTATTGCAGAAAACAGGATGGAGGGTCCTCAAAAAATTAAAAACAGAACTACCATATAATCCAGCAGTATTTATCAAAGAGAACTGAAAAGAGGATCTTGAAAAGATTTGCACTTCCATGTTCAACAAAGCCTTATTCACAATAGCCAAGAGGTGCAAACAGCCTACGTGTCCATCGACATGTGAACGGATAAAGAAGTTGTGGTACAGATATACAATGAAACATTATTCAGCCTTTTTAAGGACATTCTGTCATACAGTACAACATGGATGAACCTGAAGGACATGTAAGTGAACTAAGCCAATCACAAAAGAATGAATACTGCATGATTCCATTTATATGACGTATTTAAAGTGATGACATTCATAGAAGCATAGAGTAGAATGGTGGTTGTCAGGAGATGGAGGAGGGGAAAATGGGGAGTAGTTGTTCAATGAGTATAGAGTTTTGGTTATGCAAGATGAAAAGGTCCTAGAGATCCACTGCACAACAATGTGTATATACTTAAAAAGACTGTACACTTGGTCCCATTAACCAATCCTGGGTGAGTTACTTAACGTCTTCAAGTCTGTTTCTACAACATAAAATGGATTAATAATAATATTTATCTGATGGAGTTGTTATGAGGGTTGAGGAAACTGATGTAAAGCACATGGGTGGTCGACACATTAGTGCAATAAAGGTTAGCTCCCATTAATACTGCTGATAATAATGAGTATGGCTGTAAGTTCGAGGATGGAGAGAGACAGGCATCATATGCACTGAGGTGTATTGCAATTCCTGTACATTAATTCAAAATACACATTCCATAGTCCTAAAGTAGATCTAAAGCACCAAATCATGTAAGAGTGGAGCCCAGACTTCTAACAAAGAATAAGCTCACTTCGTAACTGTCTATTTACTCTTAGGTCCTGATTATATCGTTAAAATTCAAAGGCTTTTGCATTCTCTTGATCACCTTGTTATTTCTGTAGCACATTACAATAAAAGAAAACACGATGAGATTTTTATACAGAGATAAGGGAAGTTGAAGGAATTTATACTGATAGCCTCAATTTTCTGAACATAGGAGGTGAGGTCTCGAACTACACTGAAGACAAGAACTTAAGGAAAAAATGGAAAAGATTTAGAACTACTACTAATGGAAAATGCAATTTAGATAAAAATCATTGTAGAATAGTCCTGAAGGTCCAGCTGAGGTTAGCTAGCTGCCTTACTTTGAGTCCTATTTATATTTCGGGAACAGATCTGTATTGTGTCAAAAAGAGCTTGACTTTTCTTACAACATATATGTTCTGGGTTGTCAAATCATGCAGCTCTACACAAATACTTATATATAAATACACATAATGATAAGATTCTTAAATAGAGTATTTTAGAAACACCTAACCCAGTGCTGTCCAAAAGAACCTACTGAGAGAAAGGAAATGTTCTATATCTGCTTTGTCCTATTGGCTATTGCCCATGATGGCCATTAGCTACATGTGGTTACTGAGCATTGAGAATGTGGACAGTGAGACTGAGGAACTTCAATTTTGTTTAATTTTAATTAAATAGCCATATGTGATTACTGGCTATCATATTTGACAGAGCAGATCTAATTAATGCAGAAGACCTTAACCGTAGGTCGATGAACACCTACATGATTCAGACTCAATCTGTAGAGTTCAATGTGAAATTGTATTCAAAATTATGTGTGTATGAATTTTTCTGGGAAGGTCTTTTGATTTAATTCTTAAAGGGTTCTGGGGACTCCAAAAAGTTTTAAAACCATGCATCTTGTCACTTAACACTATATTTTTTATCATTTAGTCTAACATTTTTATTTACGACGTGTATGTGAATAGTGTCCTTATTTTGGGATTTCAAGCAATTACATAACTAAATTAACCACCATTCTGCAACAGGATTTAGATGACCTCACTTTGCAGGCAGAGCAGAAGGAGACACCCTGAAGACAGAACAGGCAATACTTATATAGGGTATAATATAGAAACTACAAACAAATCCCCTGGCAAAAGTAATTTTTCAAATTGGTTATCACAGTGCCTGAAATCTCCACCATTAACATTAACCCCTGGACTACTGTTTTTGAAAGTAAAATATACGGTATCTTTTATATAAATACAGGAATTTACTGAGAACAGATGTAATAGGAGGGATTGTTTACCTGTGGGGATATATATTCCAAAGAGTCTCTAATAGGACCAGATTGCTGCATCCTGTCTACAGTGAAGATTTATTTGAGAAAAGGCAAAATGTTTTTCACATAGAATTAGGATTAACAATTAACTCTCGTGTTCCTCAAAGATTTTCCTTTTTACATTCCCATTCTATAAAGAAAAACTGTAAGTGTTGTAAGTGTTAAGTTCTGTAGCACATGCTATCACCTGATTATTTCCAGTGAGGCAGGTTTGTTCAGTTTGTATGCAAGCAAAATCAATAGCAAAGAGAAGTCAGGAAAAGATTGAGAACAGGTGGCAACCATCCTACTGTTATATTAAAGCTATTAACAGGTCCAATCTTTCTAGAAATACTCAGAAATTGCTTTCTCATACATCCCCAAACCACTGTCCATCCTACCAAATTCCCTGAGGGTGGGCTGGGAAGTTGGTTATTTGTAGATCTACTCTTTTTTTAAAAAATATTTATTTATTTTTATTTGGCTGTGTCGGGTCTTAGTTGCAGCACGCAGGCTCTCTAGCTGTGGTGTGCGGGCTTAGCTGCTCCGCAGCATGTGGGATCTTAGTTTCCTGACCAGAGATCAAACCCAGGTCCCCTGCATTGGAAGGTGGATTCTTAACCACTGGACCACCAGGGAAGTCCCCTGTAGATCTACTCTTTTTGTCTAGAAAACTCTCAATTAGTTTAGGAGTTACTAAAAAAAATGGAACTCAGGAACAAATGATGTAGTAGACTAGAGGATCCAGAGATGACTTGATTTCCTGCTCAGATTATGATTGAGATGATATTAATTAAGCTCCTTTTCCTTACTGTAATATGAAAGCACTGCAGAATCTAAAATATTGGCTGGGGCCTCCCTTTCCATGCTACAATTCCTACTTTCAAAACTACTTAACAGTGAAATGTGATTAAGTTTCCTTTCTCAGGCAGCTTTTCTGGCTATCGATTACTTGTTTCTGGTTTACGCATGATACCTTCTTATCTTAATCCATTCCATAAAGAGGAATTAGTAGTGTCTACTTTAATAATGCAGTAGTAACAATAATGTGAAAGCAATAGCTGTTTGAAATATAAGTTCATGACATTTCAGAGGGAAATATATCCTAGGAAGAAAAGGAAATGGATAAAAATAAATCCTTCCTTATTAATATGATAAATGATTATTTGTAAATTTAAATCAGATTAAGATTTCTACTGTTAAAAATGTACTTTAAGAAGACCTAAAGAGACATTTCTCCAAGAAGACATACAGATGGCCAACAGGCACATGAAAAAATGCTCAACATCGCTAATTACTAGAGAAATGCAAATCAAAACTACAATGAGATATAACCTCACTCTGGTCAGAATGGCCATCATTAAAAAGTCTACAAACAATAAATGCTGGAGAGGGTGTGGAGAAAACGGAACCCTCCTACACTGTTGGTGGGAATGTAACCTGGTGCAGCCACTATGGAGAACAGTATGGAGGTTCCTTAAAAAAATAAAAATAGAGCTACCATATTAAAAAAAAAAAGTACTTTAAAACATACATGGTTAAGTATATTCATTTCTTCAGAAATATTTTCTCTAACTCTAAAGTTTATTGGCAATGAGATTTAGAATCCAAAAGGAGTTGGAATGAAAGATAAAAAACCATACTCTGTGTTATTACTTTATTCTCTCACATCACTGATATTTCACATCTTCTACTGCTCCTACTCTACACTATCAAAGATACTTCAGAGTACTTAAATGTAAAACTACTACAAGTTTTTATTTGATAGGAATGCTGGGACTCCAACTGGAATTCAAGGCTTGGTATATATATATTTCATTCTAAGTAACAGAATAAATCGGAACTAAGTCCTCAACATTATCTCCCACCTACCAGTAGAAGGCAGTAGTAGGCAGGAGGCAGACATCAGGAATTTGGGAATATAAATCTGAAAATAAACAAAAAAGGTAATAAAATTTTCACCTCAGTTAATGGAAAATTTAATTAACCAGGATAACCTATTTGAAACATAGGATCATCTCCTGGTGATCCTGACAGGAGACCAATGTAACAAAAGACACTGACAAATAAGAGTTTTTGGCAGGAATGGAGAAACAAAGCAAACTGATGAACACTCTTATTTACTGAAATCTATGGGGGAAAAGATGGAAAGGAAGGAAGGGTAAATTCTGACTCATAAACACCTGATTGGTTATTGGCCTACCTTATGCTTTCTAAATAAGTAGTGCCCAGTGGAGATTTCACAGTGCATCCACAGAGGCTGGGTTTAACCTAATTTAATTGATTTGATTTGACAGGCAATTACTTTGGAATTAGTATTCTAGGCAATATTTTAATGAAATGGGCTGGCAACTAGAAAATTGTAAATTACCTATCTGATATTTCTCTTAAGTATAATTAGTGTTTTTGATAGAATCATAAATTTTCTGAGTTGTGGGACTAACATATCTCTATTTAAAAAATTAAATAGCTATGTCATCTTTTAATTTTAATGTTTGATGTCTTAATTCATCAATATGAATAATTTGTTAGTACAATAAATAGTTTTGTTAAGAATAATTATTTTTAGGCACAGAAAAGCACATTAATAGGAACTTTTCAAAAGTACCACATAATCACTGATTTAAATTCTTGTTTTAGAACAGTTTAATTCCTCACACTTATATACATATATAAGTATGTATATATCAGATATCAATTAGCTCCTTGAAAAAAATTAGTTTTTGTCTTTCACTGAATGAAAAGTGTTGTCTTGTTAACAACTCTACAAACCCATTTCTCTCTTTGACTTATGTCCCAAACATAATAATTTAGAATAAAATCAAGCAGTAGTTTCAAATCACTATCTATGCTGAACGGATTTTTCAGGTGGAGAAAAGTCACTGAATACGTTCTCTGCTCTTCTGACAAGCAATTTTGCTATCTTAAGCACTAAATATCATGGCAAATTATAAAACTAAGAAAATTTGCTAATTTTTTGGGTGATATGTTAAAGTTAACAATTACTAATTTATTCTAACTTCTTTAGAAGAAAATCTATTATTAATACAGTGAACCTTGGCTATGACAGTATTTACTAGATTATCCAGCACTGGTTAAGTCAGCTGAGATTCCATCTGACGGATTTTAATTGTTGAAACAGTAAAAGACCTCTTTATAACAGCCTTCTCAGCAATAAAGCAGCTCTGTAATAGCAAGGCTCTAAAGGATTTGAGGATGAAAATAATAACAGATTACTTCTCAGCCCTGATATTGAAATAGAACCTTTCTGAAAGTTAGGCGAAGTCTTGGCTGATATTCATTGTATCACTCTGTTTTATAAAAATATTTCCCTAGAAACTAATTTTTCCTTCCAGCCCACTTTCAGGCAAAAGGCTGTGCTAGATACTAGGGAGCAAATAAAGAAGAATAAGAACGACCCTGCCCTCAAGGAACCCACATCTTTTCCACCAGGGAGGCTGGTCATGTTCACAGATACATCTCACATGACCTAGAATGTAAGAAGCACCAGAGGAGAGAAAAGAACAAAGCACAATGGTAAGGTAGCCTATATCCAGCAAGTGAAATACTGAAGCACTGGATGCACTTCCTTAGTTCCAGTTACATGCCAGACTGCTTGGGTAGTTGTTTGGTCTTACTTTGAGGTATTTAACAAATCCTTTTTCTTCAAGTTATCTGGAGCTGCTGCTTTTATAAAGACAGTTGTGAGTAGTCTTTTAAAGCTTCTGCAAAACACTTGTGATCCAATCATTTTTCAGGACATTTTAAAAAATATAATTCTCAAAAAAAAAAAAATATATATATATATAAAATTCTCAATTTACTTGTCTACCGACAACCTCTCCCATTATCTTCAGTGAGTTTAGTATAAATCCCATCTCCATGATGTAAAATAACCTTCTCTAAATGTGACTACATCACAAAAATCACTTGACTTCCAATACAAAGGAAGAGGAAATAAAAAGTTGCTGGACAATAAAACATACAACAGATTTTAATCCTAGAATTTCAGATGTAGTACTAATTTCCCATGGTTTACCTCATAATTACAAAAATTAATCCAAAAAGTGATATATATCTTGTATCCCTAAAAGAATGGGTGGAAGTTAGTTAACATAAGATAGTACATGTTGCAAATTACTCATGCAACAGCAAACACAGAATTTTGTCAGCAGTTCATCTGACTAGCACTGGCTTCACTGGATATCCAAATGCAACTTTACTAAAAATGATACTTGATGAATATCTTTAGTTATTTTTATTTTCAGGAAGTGATTCTCAAATCTGATAGTACATATAAATCAACTAGGGAGCTTTGGAAACATGATGTTTTTCACACAGTGATTCTAATGTAATCATTCTGTGGTGACTGGTACATGTTTTATGTGAATCCACAAACTACTGTTCTAAGGAAAACCTGTTATGATCAATTCTATGACTTCATAATTTAGTGTAAGAGTAAAAAAGATAGACATTTTATGGGGGAAGATTTAAAAATGGTTTCTGGTTTTGGGAAAAACAACATCTTTGCTACAGGTTTTAGAAGGGATATTTTGTGATAGATAAAATTATATTTTGTAGAAAATAAGCTGACTAAAAAGAGAAAGCACTTTACTTATGAAAGATAATCAAATTAAAGTCATTGATACAATATGTTTCTTTACTGTAAATCTGCTCATACACATTTGATAAACTGAAGAATAACGTCAGCATAACACAGAAGTTGTATTAGTTCACGTGTATTTTTTTCCAGCAAAATAGTGATTTGAAGCAATCACGGCATGGTTTCTCATTATTTAAAGAAAGCCTAAGCAATATACAACAATCTTTAACAAAACTCCTGAAAATCTAGTTAAGTTCTTCCTTACAGCAAGTAGGGACTTCAAGAACTGCTACTCTTTCCATTATGTTAAGCTATTCAAGGAAGCTGATGATACAGATGAACAAGGTGCAATGGCATTTCTCCCCGTGTTTAAATAACACCTGACTGACAGAGTGTCTTTTCAACAAATGGTTGGAACAAATGGACATTCATAGGCCCCTCCCCACAAAAAAAAAAAAAAATCAATCTGGGCACAGAACTTACACTCTTCACAAAAATTAACTCAAAATGGATCACAGACCTAATTGTAAAACACAAAACTGTAAAACTCTTAGACAACAACGCCAACTAAAAAATGTCACTGGCCATCCAGCTCCACAAGGATTGAGTCATTAGCCACCGCAGTTGCTGATCTTCAACATGTCCTGAAAGGAGTTCAGGGTGGAGATCAGGAATGAGGCTCTCTGTACTCTAGGAAAACTGGCAAAACAGGCCTTCAGATAGTGAGATATTTTCAGAAGAAACTTTTTTATGAACCTGGATTCTTGCATCTTCCCATACTTAGAAAAGCATTAAAACCATGAACTAAGATATCTGCTCCTCGTGACTACCAGCAACCTTCTACCAAGAGGTGTGCTTTGTTGCATAGACCACCTTTGCCAAAATCACAAATATACTGATCTCCCTGCTTCCCTCTTTGGAACAGTTTCTCAGAGCTATCTGAGAGGCTGTCTCCAGGGCTACAGTCCTTAGTAAGAAACTGAATAAACCAGACTCACAGCTTTTATGTTGTGCATTTTTAAGTCAATAATAACATAGGAGAAAACCTTGATGACCTTGAGCATAATGATGCCTTTTTAGATACAACACCAAAGACAGGATCCCTGAAAGAAATAACTGATAAGGTGAACTTCATTAAAATTAAAAACTTCCACTCTGAAAAAGACAGTATCAAGAAAATTAGAAGCCAAGCCACAGACTGGGAGAAAAGATTTGCAAAAGACACACCTGATAAAGGACTGTTATCCACAATATACCAAAAAACTCTTAAAACTCAACAATAAGATAACAAACAACCTGATTAAAAAATGGGCTGAAGATCTTTATTATTTTTTAACTGAAGTATAGCTGATTTACAATATTATATGGGGCTGAAGATATTAACAGACATCTCATCAAAGAAGATATACAGAAGGCAAATAAGCATATGAAAAGATGCTCCACATCATATGGTATCAGGAAAATGCAAATTAAAACAAGATCCCACTATACAGCTATTGGAATGGCGAAAACCCAGAACACTGAACACACCAAATGCTGATGAGGATGTGGAGCAACAGGAACTCTCATTCGTTGCTGGTGGGAAAACAGAATGGTACAGTCACTTTGGAAGACTGTGTGGCAGCTTCTTACAAAACTAAACATACTCTTACCATACAATCCAGCAATCGTACTCCTTGGTATTTACCCAAAGGAGCTGAAAACTGATGTCCACACAAAAACCTGCACACAGATGTTTACAGCAGCTTTAATCATAATTGTCAAAACTTGGAAGCAACCAAGATGTCCTGCAGTAGGCGAATGGATAAATCAATTTTGGTACATCCAGACAATGGAATATTATTCAGCACTAAAAAGAAATGAGCTATCAAGACACAAAAACACATGGAACAATCTTAAATGCATATTACTAAGTGAAAGGAGCCAATCTAAAAAGGCTGCATATCTTAAATGTATATTACTAAGTGCAAGAAGCCAATCTAAAAAGGCTGCATACTGTATGATTCTAACTATATGCCATTCTGGAAAAGGCAAACCTATGAAGACCATAAAAAGATCAGTGGTAGCTGGGATGGGGGTGGGAACAGATGATTATGCAGAGCACAGAGGATTTTCAGAGCAGTGAAAATACTCTGTAGGATATTATAATAATGGATATATGCCATTATACATTTGTCCAAACCCTTAGAATGTACAACACCAAGGGGGAACCCTAAAGTAAACAATGGACTTTGGGTGATTATGATAGGTCAATGTAGGTTCATCCTTGGTAAAAAATGTACCATTCTGGTGAATAACGTTGATAATGGGAAAGGCTATTCATGTATGGGGGTAAGGACTATATGGGAAACCTCTGTACCTCTGCAATTTTGTTGTAAATCTAAAACTGCTCTAAAAAAATAAAGTCTTAAAAACAAAACAAAACACCTGATTGACAGAAGTCTACACAGTGAGTTGGGTATTTAATTTTGATAAAACTGGTCTTCATTAGGAGTAAATGTCTCCAAGGAACTACAGTTTGAAGGAGGCAGCATGAATTCCAGAGTTCAATGATGCAAAGAATTAACTGGACTGTAAATCCAGTGGAGACTTAACCATGCTGCTCTTTTTATTAGGATTGCTCTGGTTTACAAAGTTCTATTGGTTTTGAGTGATCTATCCCTAACCCAATCCCCCACCCCCTGCCACACGCAAGACCTGTTATTTGTGTCGCGTACTTTTGTAGAATGCAGTTTTTCAGGAATGCATAAGGTTACTAGAGTAGAAGCACCTCTGTTATTTGTATATAACAAAGTATTTTTAGGGCTGAATACACCGGGACAGACGAGGGCATCTACTGATAACATAGCTCAGCTTTTAGACTTAAAAACCCTTAATAAAAGAACGTGGGACTAGGGAATCACGGTACTCCACATATTGAAAAAGTGCTTCTGGTATAGCATATCACAGCTTACAGCGAGTGAGGACCTAGAATCAAAACTCCACTTCAGGGATGAGAAAACTATAACCTAGAAGTTTTTTTCTACTTCGCATCTTGCCTCCCTAGTAAAGTGTTACAACAAGCCTTCTTGTATAGGCCAATGCTCATTATGCCAAATAACTGGCCATCTTAACAGTTTCTGCATCACGTTACAGCCAAGTCAACAAGGAGGCTTTGTCCTTCCCCAATGCAGTTCCAGTTTTATTCTGCAAAACAATGAGAAAATAGCACTTGTTTTATCAAAACATGCTTTATAACCAATTTTACTGGAATGGATTTATCCCCCAAAATCCAGATATAAAATTGCCATTCTGAGAGAGAAAAATACTAAATAGAGGAAGATAATAAGTATCACTCAAGAGTGCCAGTCTGTAAGATTCAGGGTATTGACTCATGGAATAAAAAATCACTGATATCAAAGAGGTGCAGAGTCTTAACAGTGAAGAAACCTCTCAAGAAATCTAGATTAAAACAAAATGCTTAAATGACTGTGTATTTGAAGTTATTAAGTGGCAATCAATGAAACCTCACCAGATGTTTATATAAACCACCTAAAATAGATACACAAAATTATCTTCAAAAAATTGACAGCAATTCAAAATAAGCAAGCCAAGGAAAGAGTATATGTACTGACAAAACAGCAGCAACCCATTCATAGTTTTGGTATGTTTTACTTTGATCTGAAGATATACATATCTTCACATTCCACAAAATCCACTTTGGATTTTAATTTTGGACGTGCCAAAAAAACAAGGGAAGTTCAGAAGCAATGATCTATAAATTATTCTTTGTACTTCTTGTGTTATAAATTCATTCCAAATTTTGAGTGTTCACCAAATGATCCTATGTGGGATAAAGTTCTGTACAAAAAGAACAGAAAAGACAGAAAAGCAACACGGTGTAAATCCTTAAGGAACATATAGATAAATTCACCTTCAAGTCGAATTGTCGTAAGGTACTTTTGACTTTCCAGAAATGACACTCAAAACCATTCAGAATCATCTGGATGGGTCTTACACTGGGCTAGAGTTAACAAAACTATAGCTTTCCCCATGAAAGGAGAGGGTGAGTTCCAGTTGCCTGAGAATTTCAATCATCTGAGGCAGCATCCAGGGAAATCTTGGGGAAGGTCTCTGATAGGGCAAGCGGCCACCACTGTTATTTTGAAAGTGCAGTGGGCTCAGATCCCCTCTGTGGAATTAGGAGATGTCAACAGTAGAGAACACCCTGTCTTCCTCTATGCTTCCTGGGTCTGATGACTCAAACCTCCTAGTCCTCTTCCAGTCAGCAGATAGATATTCCCTAGCAATTAGAAGTGCACTAACAAAAAAGAATGGAAAAAAAGGAAAGGGAAAAAAAAATGAAGGGGACTTTTGGAATCAGACAAGAGATTAAAAAAACAAAAACAAAAAAAACCCCAAACAGCCAACAAAGCTAGTCAAATGTTAACAATTCTTAAAAGGGCTGTTCATCGCCCTTGCTCTCTTCTGCCCATTCCCCAGCATCTTGTCATTCTCAGCTCTGACTCTATAAAGCTGTAAAGCACTTAAGAAATAAGATTTTTTGAACAGAATGTATTTAAAGTTAAAACACAATAGGGAAATATTTGACTGATAACATCAATAAAGATAAGATCAGCATCAAAAGACATTAGGTTTCCCAAATCCTAGCACTCCACTGAACGTTGGTTATTGATCATGCATGATAGCTACTAAATAAAATATAAAACACAAAATAAGTTATTTGGGCTGTATAAAGTAAGCTAATGGGACAGTATATTCAACATATACCCAATATGCTTAAATATAAGAGGATATAGCAGTGGTCAAAGGAATCTATTACAGAGCAGAAAGGTGCTTCACTCTGAATCTCACTGCCAGCTGTCATTTCTGCTGTGCTCCAAACATGTAATTTACAGTGGGGAGAAGGGATATTGTTATAATAATTTGGGAAGCTTCATAAACCACTCATCAAGATGAAAGCCACTGGGTTGAACAAACTCTTACTTAAAAAAGAATAAAGAGTAGAAAGTTTATTAATATTAAAGAGATGAGTCCTACATTCATTAAAAGATAAATATACTTTTTTTGTTGCATTAAGGGATTATTAAGAAACTTCAAGGATGAGCTCTTTAAATCTAACATACGTGTGACACCAAGAGCTCCATAAGAGAAGCCCTACAACTACAAATAGCCAAGGGATATTTTACAAAACAAATTACTGGCACTGCTAGTTTCCACTTTGGGTAAGCAATTGTTTTAGGAGTACAGTAAAACTTTAGAGTTTTCAGTGAGGTTTTCAGTATTCAACAAACCTAAATCTTATAATTATTTTCAAAAGTTTGTTATGATACGCTGGTGAGGTCTTCAAATATCTTACTGGAAATTGCCGAAGTTATTGCAACTCTTACCCAATGTCCAAGAAAAGTTTCTTGGTCTGTGATTTTATAGCCAGTGATAACCCTGGACCATTGTTAGTGATCCACTGGCCAGACAGTAACTATACAGTCATCTTAAGAATTAAACTAATAAGTGTAGAAATGTTGGTAATAGGCAGAGTTCTCTCTGTAGTTCGACGGCAATACTACACTCAGCTCTGTCTGCCTTTACCATTTAAAGGCTAACAGGGCAGCCTCCAGCAGCTTCCTTCTGCACCCTTCCCTCTCCCAGCACTGACCTTTCTTTTCTACGGAGAAGCATCCAGTACTGTTCTGAGACTTTCACTTTTTCTTCTTATTCAAAATGTAAGAAAGTGCTCTCAGTTATTTTCTGTACTTCTTGGTTGACTGGTGTAATACTTGATTAAAACTCTCACTAAAATAGTTTAAATTGTACAGATTTCTAAAACAAAATTTTCAGACAACAAAAATGAGTACACTGTAGAACTTTTAAGCAAAACAAAGGGGAAAGGCACCCATAATCCCACGATTCAGAAATTAGCACAATTAACATTATGATGATTTTTCTTCATATATATCTCCACACATTTTTAATTAAAAATCCCAAAAATACTTTCCTGATATATGTTTTTTTCCCTCCACTTAATATGCCATAAGGAACTTTCCACACCACCAAATATTCTTCTATAAAATTACTTAAAATAACCAGAGTATTCTAACAATGGAATATAACAATTTATTTAACCAATTGTACACATTTCTTGCTATTATAAACAAAATTGCAGTGAATATACCCTTAGCTAAATCTCTGCTCTTTTTAAAATAATAATTTTCTTAGGATTAATTAGAAGTAGAATTTCTAGGTCAAAGGGTACCAATATTTTAATGTGGATCATTTATATCTTTAGTTATGGAAGTGGTTAAAGAAAGTCTGGTCACAGGACTTCCCTGGTGGCACAGTGGTTAAGAATTCGCCTGCCAATGCAGGGGACAAGGGTTCGACCCCTGGTCTGGAAGGATCCCACAATGCCGTGGAGCAACTAAGCCCATGAGCCACAACTACTGAGCCTGTGTGTCACAACTACTGAAGCCTGTGCGCCTGGAGCCCGCGCTCCTAAATAAACAAACAAACAAATAAATAAATAAATAAAATTGATTCTTTAAAAAAAAAAAAAGTCTGGTCATTAGCAGTTAGGAGGTGAGATTAGCAGGGGTAACCAGATATCATAATTGCTGACTTTGAACATGAACTTGATTTCTTTCTTTTATTCTGATATGAAGAGAGTCAGAAAAGATGGTCAACAATCTCTCTAGCTATAGGAGCTCCTTATTTCCTTTCTAGGGAAGCATAACCTAGGTAGGGCCATATTATAAGTGTGACCTATTCCTGGTTACGGACGCAGCCTTTGCTCAAAAGTTTCTCTCAACTAGAGTCAGGCTAGGGTCCAGAGGAAGCACTCTGCATTTTAAAGTCAGGGTTGCTGTGGTTCCTTTTTTTTTTTTTTTTTAATCTTACTAAATAATTTACTTAAAAGTTTCTTTCTGCCCTTGTCCCATTCTCTCAAGCCTGAAGACATTTCTGCAACACTTTTATTGACTGTTAGGCACTAACCAAGAGCAATTACCCCTATCAACTGACCTAGAGTTATTACAAATAATTACTTAACACAAGCTAAATTATTGAGTTTGAGTGGCTGGTATAAACAATCTCGTGTTTGTGACCAGTGGTACGTGGGCCTAGAGGACCAATGACGCATCAACGCCTTGAGCAGTAGTCCTCGAAGTGTGGCCCCTGGACCAGCAGCATCAGCATCACCTGGAAACTTGTGAGAAACGCAAATCACTGGGCCCCAGACCAGGACCTACTAAACCAGAAACTCTGGGGGTGGGGCCCAGAAATTTGCGTTTTAACAAGCAACCTGTTTTAACAGGTGATGCAATTTAAGAACCAAAGGCCTAGTGACCTGACACCGCAAAATCTTCTAGTGAAACACTTATGTTGTTTCAGAGGATTCCTTACGGTGCAAGACAAGATATTAAAAAAAAAAAAACTGGACTGGAGAGGAAAGCGGGGAGAACTTGCTATATCATAACAATGTTTGGATTTGATAATTCAGTTTTCCTTTAAGAGTAGTTAGGACCAGAATCATCGAGTGCCAGATCTAATTAATCAAATTTGGGGCATTGGGCCCAGAGCAGGATCCCAGGTATGCTTCTGTATACTAATGTTCAAAAGCTACTGCCCAGCCTGCACTGTTGCCTAGAAAGGGCCACTGTGGCCTCTAGGAACTGGCGCTTTTTATCTAATCCACTTCAACCTTCACCCTCAATCTCCAAGATACATTTTATGTTTTCTATCATAAAGGGCTATTTTTATTGGTATTACCCAATGTCCTACAACTGAAACCCATGCTTCTAGATGTAAAGATTCTCACAGAAAACTATCTTTTGGAACAGAGGTAGTTTTGAAGAGCAGGGCCTGAGCCTTCATGGAATCTGAGAATCTAAGAAATTGTATATAAAAATATGTATATGCACACAAACATCACTCAGGGGAAGAGTTCACAGCTTCTACCAGGTTCTCAAAGAGATCTGTGATTCTCATAAAAGCTTAAAAACCAAACCAAACCCACAAAAAGCTCACTGGTCTAGAAAGCAAATGATATCTATTTAAAAGTGAAATAAACACTGCATAAAATGCTGACACTGTAGAGCCGTGTATTAAGCACACATAAAAGTGAAAATGGCGACTTCCCTGGTTGCGCAGTGGTTACGACTCCACGCTCCCAATACAGGGGGCCTGGGTTCGATCCCTGGTCAGGGTATGAGATCCCACATGCATGCCGCAACCAAGAGTTTGCATGCCACAACTAAGGAGCTGGAGAGCCGCAACTAAGGAGCCCATGTGCTGCAACTAAGGAGTTGGCAAGCCACAACTAAGGAGCCCGCCTGCTGCAACTAAGACCCAGCACAACTAAATAAATAAATAAAAATAAATATTAAAAAAAAAAGTGAAAATGAACAGTATGTATCATATAACATTGGGGAATGAGGCCAATGTGAGGTGCTATACTGACCCAATATGATGATCGAATGCTCTAAAGGCTTTACAGTCTACCCTCATTAAGGCCAGACTGATGAAGATGATGGCTTGTTTTTCGGTTTTTTTTAAATTTATTTATTTATTTAATTAATTTATTTTGGCTGTGTTGGGTCTTCGTTGCTGGGTGTGGGCTTTCTCTAGTTGCGGCAAGCGGGGGCTACTTTTCATTGCAGTGAGCGGACTTCTTGTTGTGGTGGCTTCTCTTGCTGCAGAGCGTGGGCTCTAGGGGCGTGGGCTTCAGTAGTTGCAGCATGCGGGCTCAGCAGTTGTGGCTCACGGGCTTTAGAGCACAGGCTCAGTAGTTGTGGCGCACGGGCTCAGTTGCTCCGCGGCATGTGTATCTTCCCGGACCAGGGATCGAACCCGTGTTCCCTGCACTGGCAGGTGGATTCTCAACCACTGCGCCACCAGGGAAGCCCCGATGATGGCTTGTTTTTATTAGGCATTATGCTAGGACGTTTATACACAATCTCTGATTTAATTATCAAAAAAAGTTCTATGAGGAAGGCAGTTTTGTTATTGTTAAGTAGTAGGAGAATCACAGTTTTAAACTTATTCCAGTGGGTCAGTGACAACTCAATCCATTACCATACTTCTGAAAGTCAGTTAACTGGCAACGGCTTCATTCAGCGACTATACTGCTATAGCTAAAGGTCTACCAATCCCCACACAATACTGCTTCTGAGAGTCCAACGGTCTCTGATCCCTATGATTCCCAAAACCCAAAACAAGATCAGCCGTCTGCTTTGTCAGAAAGACTATGCCTTTTAAGTACAGGTCTCCACTGTCCAGCAACAGTAAATCCAGCTTTTTGATTCAGAGATTGAGCAATGACCTCCTCGACCAAAGGGTTCCACAGAGGACTGGAATGCAGGCAGTCTGATTCCAGAGCCTAACCTTGGAGTCATTATACTCTCCCTGAGCAAATATCCTAATATCTGGATTATGATGGAGAGACCTTGATGCCCCAACCCTTTCATGACCATAGAAATGTTGTTATTTAAATGTGGTGTATAGTAACTTATTATTGCTCCTTTCTAATTTTATTACTATTTAATGGACACCGTGAATGGCAGAGTCCCCATGAAGTTAGGCAGTATTATTCATCAACATTTACAACCAAAAGTATCCACATTTTCAACTGAAACAAATCTAAAACAAAATAGCCTCTTAAATACTAAGCTTTGAAGAGTATCTAAATACGATTAACAGCATACTTTTGTACTAATAAGACAAAATGTATTTTAAAAAATATATAATCCTCTATATCGTTTATAAAACATTCTGAGAGATAATCCCATGGAACAAATGTTTTATGTCATTAAATTACCTTTATTAATATAATTCACTTATTAGGCTTTTAACATATTAATTGAGAAAATAAATCACATGCAGTAATTTTTTCGTAAATAAAAAGTATTTAAGGCAAATAGACCAAAAAAAAACAACTCTTAAAAAAACTGAAACTAAAAATATTATTTACAATGGGAACTTTAAGTCCAAAGTTCTCTTTGTAAGACAATACTCCCTGCATTGTTCTCCCCTTGGCTTTCTTTCTGAGCTTTAATATAGGCTGAATATTCCTGGCCAGGAGCTTGACAATTTTAAGATCCATAAATTTGGGCAAGCAGTCTATACACATGGCTCAATAATAATCTTTTTAAATTTAATTGCTTTTAAAAATGTCTCAATAATTTGGAAGACAGAACATGAAGGGAGATGAAATCTATTGAGGCCACAAAACTAGAAGGGCAGATTGTAGGAAGGAGGAGAGCTATGCAGACAGGCTGAGAGCAGTGTACAGAACTCACTGTAGAGAAATATAAAGTAATGAGTTAGGGAACACCAAATTCTACAGAAAATGAATACACCCTTGGTACTCATATGCTACAAGACACTGAACAGAAGAATAAATGTTTAGTAGAGGGTAAGACTTTAAACTTTTAGCACGGCACTTAAAAAACTAAGTAGATTTTTTAAAATGTTTATTGTCTTGGTATAAGTCAAAAGACGTTACTTAAAAATGAAGCAACTTTATTTGGAACAAAGGGTAGTTCAGGTCACCTTGCTTTAAAAAAGTCTTCTATTACAGAATATTCAAGTAAAAACAAGCAGAATGACACAAAAGCTTTGACTAGAGGCTTTGATATTCAAGAGGATTAAACAAATGAGCACTGGTGTCTTTTGATGGAGAGCAGATTATGAAGAAACTCCTAAAAACACAATTCTAAAGGGACCATGAAGGTTAAAGAATATAAGGATTTGGGGCAAAATGTTACATGTGGTAAAATTCAGACAAGAAGCACAAAAATAAATTAGGGGATAGGTTAAAAATCTCTAAAAAATGAGATTTTGTTTCCACCTTCGATACAAGTTATTCTTTTCTCCCAGAAAAAGCAAGAAATAAGGACCCAAATGAATTAGAGTTGACCCTTGAACAAGGCAGGGATTGGGGCGGCCTCCTCGCAGCTGAAAATCAGCCTAGAACTTTACAGCAGGCCCTCCTTACCTGTGGTTCCACAGCAACCTCAGCAACTGCACATCATGTAGTACTGCAGTATTTACAGAAAAAAAAATCCAGGTAAAAGTAGACTCTCACTGCTCAGATCGCTGTTGTTCAAGGGTTAACTATAATCACCTTTCTCAATCTGAAAAATCAAAAACACAGCCACAAAGTAGACATAGCTAGGCATATAAAATGTCATTCATTAGCTCTTTATGGGATTTAGCAAATGTATTTTGCATCCTCTCATTTTTTTTTTATAGGCAGAAAACCTAATTGTTGGCCGTTAGGTAAAACAGACTTTACAAATTGTGAAATGAGACACAGTTGGTCTCCAGGTACATTATTACTAGTTTTGAAGGCAAATAAATGTCAAAGCTGAACATTCATTCCAATCACCCAAGCACCTGGTGGAAGCTAACAACACCAGACAGCCTACAGTATTGAATATAGGGGAAGCCCAGAAGGGAATTCAAAGACGCTAGTGCAGCGCCCAGAAAGATACTCGAAATTCACGAAGCTACTTAATGCCTCAAGTTTTTATGGTGGCTGGAATCTTCTCCAAGCTGCCTGAGCAAACTTGTAAGTAGGAGAACCACTGAGACAAGTTCTACTTAGAGACTATTAAGTATTAGGGATTATGGTAGCCTATCATTACAAGGTCTAATCTCTATGTCTCACACACATTTCTGTGGTTGTATATGAATGATATTAACAAATCCTTGAAAGAACTGTTAAAACTAAAAGAAAAATGTTGCAAAGTTGTAAGAAGTGAACCTCAGATGACAAAAAAGCAATCACTCTATGCTGTAACTTCATTGCAGAAGTTGGGATGGTACAGAAACCAGAGTAGGTACAACTTTATGTTCCATCACCTTTGCTCTCTGCCTGGCCTACCTGCCTGATTTCATTCTCTTCTTGCCCTAGTTTTAGAAAACTGTTGCATTCCTTACACTCTGAAATGTAATGTGAAAATCAAAATTTAACTGGTACCTAAGGCTGATCACTTCCCAGAAATAACTACCCTATGAAAGCAAGATTGGGGGGATTACTAAAGAATACCTATTGATGTTAATTTAATGATAGAAAAAAATAAAATAACCTAATATCCAACAATAAGAGAATGAGTAAATGAATTATAGAAATTAAACAAGTCATTAAAAATGTGTTTTGAGAGATTTAGTGGCATGCGGAAATACTCAGGAAAAAACTGTATAAATCCATATTTATACTATGATCCCTATTTTTAAAAAAATACATATTTTTAAACAAAAGGAACTACCAAAGAAAAGAACAAAAAAAGCTGAGCTGGAAGGGTGAAAGGAATTACTATTGTCTTCTTCCTCCTCTTTAGCTACTCTGCAAGTCTTTATACCCCTACCTCAGGAACTGTGCCCAGGATGGATGAATTTACCCATTTGGTAATTTTTTTAAGACAGTTTTTTCCTAATGTATCTGTAATTTGCTTTGTATCTGAGTATTGCTTAATTCACGTCATCTACTGACTTGGTATCTGGGACACTGCATAGAATCCTTTCATTTCTTTTCTAGGAAGGGCATGCTAGAGGCTGAAAGTCCAAAGTGAGGACCGCTCAATTTGTCTGAGCTGTTACTTTTGTGCATGCACTAACACATTTAAAAGCTTCCCTGACAATTTCTCTAATAAAAGCCCTGAACATTAAAATCTCTCCTAAAACTTTGCCTTTTTCTTTTTCTCTTTTTTAAAGTAAAAGTCCCTTTGTATACTGCAAGCAAAACCATGAAAAGCAAACAATTAAAAAAACTCACTAGATAGTGTCTCTGGAATTACAGTTCTGAAGTAACTTTTTTATTGGTTAATTAATTTACAAGATGCATCCCCTATCAAAGTACTGACAGAAAAAAAAAAAACCCAACACTTCGGGATGCATCTATGGCTTAGTTTCCTTTATATAGATTTGAGGGTCAGGATACTCTTTACTCCTAGACTCTACTCTTGTGCCAGTTAAGAGTTAGGTGAGTGTTTTTAGAAGGAAACTGATTTCCCTTCTGATACTTGGAATACAATGGTAACAAAACTCCATCAGTTAGCCTTTTATAATACATGATAGAGTAACAAATCTTGATTTAGTTTAATTTATGCAAAAATATAAAAATTCATTGTATTTTATTATATTTGGGGACAATTAAACAAAACCAGAACATCTGCTGGCATGTTAAATGTCTTTCTAATTAAATCTAGAGTTGAATGAATCGATTCATTAGCAACAAGCCTGGTTTATTATCTCATTAATACAGATGGTTAATATCACAAAGGGAAGAATAGGAGAATCTCAAAAAGTACAAAAGAAATTGCACAGTGACGTGGGCATCAGGGAGAATACTAGTTGAAGCAAAGTGCTCAGAACTTAGCTTTTCAAAGATTAAAATAAAAATCAATGTGCTAACATGGAAAGGACATTTACAAAGATATGTTGTTGTTGTTTTTTTTAAAAGGTCATAAAGGCAAGTTGGTAGCATGGGGATAAATACGTAGATAAAAACATTCATTTGGACTATAGAAAGAATTATTATTTTTGTGCCAAAATAATAACACACTGTAAAAACATTTTTAGAAGTTTATATATAAAGGCTAAATAAGAAGGCTTCCTCACAGAAAGCCAGATTTTAAAAACAAAAAAACAAACAAAAAAAACCTATTCCTATTTGAAGGTATGCCCAGCTTGGCATACAGCCATCACTTAATAACAATTAAAATTTTAATTATTTACATTAATTATTAATAAATTGGGAAAATAAATATTTCACCCATACGCCACTTATTTGGCAAACTTAAATTCAAAACAGTAGACAGTACTAGGAATAGGATTGCCAGATAAAATATAGCATGCCCAGTTAAATTTGAATTTCAGATATACAACGAATACTGTTTTAGTATAAGTATGTCCCAAATACTGTATGGTATTGCATAGTATAAACATATCCTGTGCAATATTGGGGGTATATACTAAAAACGTTATTAGCTGCTTATCTGAAATGCAAATATAATTGGTCCTCAATCTTTATTTTCGTTTGCTTAATCTGGTAATTCTAACAAGGAAGGAAGAAAACAAGGCTTCTGTGTACTCAAATTAGATGCTAAAACTTATGCAGTTTACTCACAGGGAGCTCAGACTCTGAGTCTATACACTGGCAACCCTCATGCCAAATCTACCCCTCTGATATATTTTACTTGCTATGTACAGTATTTTAATTTCAATTAGCTACCATCATTAAAACTGAAAAAGTACACATTAAAAAAATTTCCAGACTCTGATAACACTGGGAGTCCATTTCCACATGTCAATAATCCAGATCTGGATGGCTGCTTCCTCAGGCAGGGTAGGTATGTTCCCATTTGCCATGATCCTCACCACACCCTATTATTCCAAAATCAAGCTGAAAGTAGCAGTAATTCAAAGTGGTTGTTTTCCATCCCACTTCCATCACTTCTGTTACCTGGCAGTCCCTTGAATTTCACTGAGTTTGTGGCCTGGGTTCTGCTATATTATATTCATTTTATATCCAGTCCTCTCCACCAAAGATCTGAAGCCACAAATTATGATATGGAGAGAAGATGAAATTCTGCTAAAGTCTATTTCTCCCACTAGTTTTTTTTTTTTTAAATAAATTTATTTATTTATTAATTTATTTAATTTTTGGCTGCGTTGGGTCTTTGTTGCTGCACGCGGGCTTTCTCTAGTTGTGGCGAGCGGGGGCTACTCTTCGTTGCGGTGTGTGGGCTTCTCATTGCAGTGGCTTCTCTTGTTGCGGAGGATGGGCTCTAGGCCCGTGGGCTTCAGTAGTTGCAGCACACGGGCTCAGTAGTTGTGGCTTGCAGGCTCTAGAGCGCAGGCTCAGTAGTTGTGGCACACAGGCTTAGTTGCTCCGCGGCATATGGGATCTTCCCGGACCAGGGCTCGAACCTGTGTCTCCTGCATTGGCAGGCGGATTCTTAACCACTGTGCCACCAGGGAAGTCCCTCTCCCACTAGTTTTAAAATTTGAAGAAGGCAGGAAGTTTGTCCGCTTTATACGTTCTTCTGGTTCTAGCCCCCCAGCCCAGCGTGCAGCATACAGTAGATGCTAAGTGAATGTTTGTTTGATTAATAAATGAATGATCATCAAAGAGGGAGAAGAATAACTATGGCAACAAAAACCAAAACAAGTAAAGCTATTTAGGAATATTTGAGTGGAATCAGTAAGTACAAATATGTGTGTTTATTCTGCTGATAGTCATCAAGACATGATGTTTGCAGTCAGTTATGTATAGCCCTTTGAAAAACTACTCAACGTAATAATCTTCAGAAACCTGGTAAGCTACTTAAACAAAACATCATATTTTTTTCTGAGATGCTGTCAGATAAATTAAAGGGCATTATAAACCATTACTCATGGAAAGACTCTAGAATTTCTTTTTATCTCTCAATTCCAACCACATTCCCCTAGTACTCTGAATTTTGGAATAGCATGGAAATGCAAAGAGAGGAAAGAACAGAAGAGGTTTTCTATAAGGTTTGAACAATTCGGTCCAAGAATTATATTAATTAAATACCTCAAACAAGCGCAGAAACAGCCTATTCTAACATCCCATCTTCAGATTTTACTAATGGACTTCCCTGGAGATTTTCTTAAATGGCTAACATACCCTTCCCCAAGGGCAGAGATATACTTTTCCATCTTTCCATATCCCTGGTATATAGTAACTTTGAAGGATTTTTGTTATATCTGCATATAAGACACTTAGGAGATAAATTTTGGGGCAGTGAAACAGCTGAAGTTACAGTAGCTGAGAGAAATGGGAAAAAAAAATTTCAAATCAGATTTCAGAAAATCCATAATTTGTTTGCCATGCCTATAATACATAAAAATCTCTTAAACATTCATTTAAAAAATATTTATTGAAAATCTACAGTGTGCTAGGTACCAAGAGAAGAGAAGGGATTAGAGATGAAGATATGGATCCAGCTACTAAAGCACAGTTAGAGACACAAACAATTACAATACATGGCATTTGTTATAATGGTAAGTACAAGGTATAAGGGAAATCCAGGGTATAGAGAGGACCTAAGTCTGCCAGTCAAAGGTGAAGAAGTTCATTATTTGAACTAAGACTTTAAGGGCAAATAATGAGTAAATGAGAGGAGCAAACCTAGCTGGAGAGAGCAGGGTGCCCCCAGGCACTTCAAGGAGTAATATGGCAGAAAGGCAGAGACAGTATATTCAGGGAACTATGAATATTACTAATATTCAGGGATCTGACCCCAATATGGAAGCAATATTACAGTCTTGGTGAGATACAGAGAGGATCTGAAATAGGGCAGTGGTGATCAAGAGGTAGGAGCAAATGTCAGGTGCTGATAAGAATCACTCTGCTTGTATTGTTTGCTTGGACTCTCTGGATTCCTGACCAGGGGTATCTTACTTATCTTGGTTTCTGAACCCCATCTGGTTCTTTTTTTATAATGCCTGACAGCCTGGCTTTCAGATTGGACCTGACCACCAACAAGTACAACTTCCTTAGGTTCTGTTCCAACATCCTGGTATACAGATGGTTCAGCTTTGTGATAACCAGCAGTTTAAAAAACTTTCAGAGTGCCTCTCTCCAGCTCAAATTTCTCCCTTGATATCCATGTTTTGGGGCCTACCTGCCGCTTAAAACTTTAGATAAAATAAACTTGTCCTTTTTTGTAATTTTCTACTACATCTGATTCCTATTTTTTGTTCTCTAAATCATGGCCTAAAATAGATTCTTGCTTTTACTGCCTGCTTTTGGTGTGTTTCTGCATGTAAAGGATGAATTACTTACTACAAGCAGAAGAGGCACTATTTAAAATACAGCTGACCCTGGAACAACATGGGTTTGACCTGCGCAGGTCCACTTACACCCGGATTTTTTTCAATAGTAAATACTATAGTACTACACGATCTGAGGTTGGTTGAATCTGCGGATGTGGAACTGTGAATATGGTTATACTTGAATTTCCAGCGTGTGGAGGGTCAGAGCCCCAACCATGGTGTTGTTCAAGGGTCAACTGTACTCCTTTCTAAAAGGCGAATACTTGTCAGCATCCATACATTAAACATAAGAAACAGAAAAAAACACATGCTTTTATAGTCTGAGCCATTACGTATTACCATAGACTTACTGGCAATTACTTGGCCTTTCTAATGCTTGTTAATAATGGATAAATAAGGATCAGGAGACATTTTCAGTAGCTCAAATCAATTACACTCTCCACTGCCATATTTTATCTTAACACAAATTGACATTTAGCTAATGTTTCACAGTATAAATAAATCTAGGTGATATAAAAAACAAACAGTAAAATAATTTCTAATCGTGTTAGCAGAATCCATCAAACTGGATGTGATGTTGTTGCCCACTACAGTTCTATCCTCTACACCAGTGGTACTCAAACTTCAGTGTGCATCCAAATCACCTGGAGGACTTGTTAAAACAGAACACTGGGCTCCATCCTGAGTAGCTGATTCAGAAGGTCTGGGGTGTGGCACATGAATCTGCATTTCTAACAAATGCCCAGATGCTGCTGCTGCTGCTGCGGAATCACGTTTTGAGAACCACTTTCATACGGTACACCAACATGGGGCATGAATGAAGGGGAGGAAGTGGTATTCTAATCGTGGTTTATCACCTTCGAAAAATCTTCTCTAAATTAGAGGCTCCAATTCTAGCCAGAGAGTTTGGGAAGTTAAGCCTCCATCATGGGAAAGATCCCAAAATATCGATTTCTTTTAAGCAAAGAAAATAAAGCAACTGTGTTTCATGGCTGTTTTAACAGAGATGCTCTGTGGGAGAGCTTAAGATGTTGCAGTTTCATTAGCATTATCCAGTGTTGCTATGGGGACCAACTGGAGAGGAATCATCAGTACACAAGAAAATGAAAAGAGGGAATTGATGAATTAAAAAAAAAAAGAACTTAACATTTCTGAGAAAATAAAAGTCAAGTCATATCACTAATTTTCTGGCACTTATGTAACTTAAGGTATAAATTCTCCTTTAATAAGGAGATCTATAAAGATCCACATATAAGTCTTTCCAAATTCAGAAGATGCATAATCCCTTTGCAATTCAGGGAGGGAAATAAAAACAAAATCTTTTTAAAAAAAAAGGAAAAGGAAAGTGGCATCATGGGGTTTATTAGGCATCAGTTAGGCATGATGACCCTGAAGCCAGGGGCTATGTGGAAAGGATGCGCATTTTGCTCAACTGGGTTCAGCTTTGCACAGAATGAGAGATAGAAGGCTCAGGCAGGTACAACACACAGCTCTGGGGATTGAGAAAGGGGGAAGGATAGGTAGATCGCCTCCTCTCAGTTTCTCAGATAATGAAACTGAGAAGAGCCAGAGAGGAAGGAATAACTTAAGAATCAATTCTCTTTCTAAACCATCTTGCACCTGTTACCAGTCTTCCTTCTTCAAGTCTGCTTTCATCACATCAGTTCCTAAGATTAAAACCCCAGTGTCTCCCTATTTTCTGTCTCAACAGATCTCAACTTTTCTGCCTCCTTTTCTGGCTTGAGCTAATGTCTACCTACCTTCCTTACCCAACTTTTTTCTCACTATCCCTATGACTATTTTTACAACAACTCAGGGAGGAATTCCTACTTGGGATTTTCCTCTCTTGTTCAGACCCAGAGTGGATTCTCCCTTCTGTCAACTTACCCCATGTTTATGTGCTAAATTTAATGATTCTTAACTCTGATCCCAGATGCCTTAGATTCCAAGGAGTCTCATCAGGGATGAAGGGACAACTGGAGCAGACGGCTCCCTCGGCTTCCCCTCACCCTCTCGAACCGAAGAAGCCCAATTTTCATAGGTTTTATATATTGGGATTTTGTGTAAGATAATTTGGAAAACAGGTCCATTGCTCAAAGAAAAAGTTTGAGAAATACTGCTCTCTAATATACCAAACCATGTGTCACTCAATAAAATATTGTTACTGGCATTTTTGTTTTATGTGTATATGTTTTGTCTCATAAATTATACTGGAAGCTCCTTAAAATAAGCTGATCTTTCTTTTCCCCATTGTGCTCAGCTCAGCAATGAGTAAAATGCTGTTTTGTTGACCGACTCATTTAAAAATTCATCTTGTAAATGATCTGGTAAAATTCATACTGAGGTGACCTCTACTGAGGTGAGTGACAAAATGTATTGCCCCCCTGCGATGAATATTTCACATTTTTAAAAACAGTGCTTCACAGGGGGTGGTGTGTAACGCAAAGCAATGGATTGATAAAGATACGATTTTTTAATAGCAGCAAACAAGAAAGATTTTTGAGGAATGGAGGTTTTTCCATGTCTCTCCAATCAGGCCACCTAAATTAGCAGTCTGTGGTAGTGGATCAGTTTCGGGACATATAGTTAACTTACCAATCCTATTCATGCCTTTTGGGTTTACATAACTTTTTGTACATTGATGCACAAATATATGAACTGCTACATTTTGCTAAACTACATGCATTACCAAGACCCGTTATTTATGTTTTTCTTAGCTCATTAAGAAATATACAGCTAATAAAACATTCACTTTGGTTATTTCCTTTGGATTACAACTACATTTGAGATGCAAGAGGTTAGCTTATTGCAATTAAGGAAAAGAAAGACAAGGCTGCCAAGTGGAATACTGAACACAGAATAAAGTGCCTTTGTCACCATGGGGCCCTGCTGTTCTTTAAGCATTTCCTTAAAAGGGTGAGTGAATAGAGCAGGACAGCATGGTAATATTGTTCCTGCATCCAGTACAGGAGTAGAGCTGTGGTTTTCTTGAGTCACTGAGAGAAAACAAAACAAAACAAAACAAAAAAAACAAGAACAAAACTCTTTTCTGGCAAAAGGGTACATTATACATATATGCCCATACTGTCTCCAGGAGAAAACCAATTTTGCCTGATTCCTGAAGTCTGTCAAGGTAGAAGAGCAAACCTAGAATCTGGGGACCTTCAATGTTCTCTGCCAGTGATAGCCTTGGACCTCAGACAAAACATTTGATCCTTCCCTGCTTCTGTTGCCTTACCTGAAAAGTAGTGACGAGGCACACTCCTCAAATGTGTTTAGGCCATTGTATTCAAGTGCAGTGCCAATATGAATAAGATCCTGACCATGAGAGCCAGTAAGACACTAAAGATATTCAGCATTTCAGGCTTTGTAAAGTCGGAGAGTGAGTGCACAGAGAAACAAACGAACTAAAGAGTATTTCTGAAGCACCTAAATAGAGTGTCTCAGGAACTGGGCTAGTTACTGGGGATACAACAATGAAAGAAACATTGATTTTGTCCTTGACAAAGTTCCAGAGCGGAAAGCAGGCCTGTAACCAGGCAAAGCCCAAGGTGGTCTAATGAGTGGTGTCTTGTGAAGGGAGGTGACAGGCAGGTATCTTTGACAAGGAATGCTCATGGAGGAGGTGAATATGATTTTGAAGTCTTCATAGAGGAGAAGCCTCCAAGAGGAGGTTTATTTGAAGTCTACGTTGCTAGGCATTCAACATCAAATTTGAGGTATGATAAATCTTGGTTCTCTGTTGTATAAATATAATAAAGAATTTAGCGGTTTGATTTTCTTCTAAAATCAAAGAACTAAAATTTGAAACAGAAAATGTGGAGAAACTTCCATGGAGACTGGCATTTCTGTTTGCTAAAATTGGGTGAAGTCTAAAATTCTACTATAGACATCCTTCTAAACCATAGGCGAACTATGATGCATAAACAATCAAGGTCCACTAATTTTCTTTTCTTCTTTTTTTTTACTTTTTATTTTATATTGGAGTATAGCCGATTAACAATGTTGTGATAGTTTCAGGGGCACAGCAAAGCGACTCAGCCACACATACACATGTATCCATTCTCTCCCAGACTCCCCTCCCGTCTAGGCTGCCACATAACACTGAGCAGAGTTCCTGGTGCTATGCAGTAGAAGGGCCACTAATTTTCTAATGACACTTGCCCTCAATCTCCTTCCATGGTGGTACTGCTTATCAGAGAAAGAAGGTGAGTGTCTCAGTTTTGGATGCTATGGGCACTGACTATTATAAGATGTCCAAAGTTATGGGTTGAATCGTGTCCTCCCAAAAAGATACATTTAAGTCCTAATCCCTACTGTACCTCAGAATATGACCTTATTTGGAAACAGCGTCTTTACAGAATTAAGTTAAAATGAGTTCATTTGAGGTCATAATCCAACATCACTGGTATCCTTATAAAAAGGGGAAATCTGGACACAGAGAAAGCCACACACACACAGGGAGGATACAATCTGAGGTTGATGGCATAGATCAGGATGATGCACTTATAAGCCAAGAAATGCCAAAGACTGCCAGCAAACCAGCAGAACCTAGGAGAGGTAGGAAACAGATTCTCCCTCACAACCCTCAGAAGGAACCAACTCTGCTGACACCTTGATTTCACACTATCAGCCTCCAGAACTTTTGAGACAATAAACTTCTCTTGTTTAAGCTACCCAGTCTGTGAACTGTGTTATGGCAGCCATAGGAAACTAATAAACCCACATTCGCGGACCTGAGTTTCTCCCTTGTAATGGCGTGAAAAGGACATCAGAACAGGATCTAAGAGGTTGCAACCACATAGAGCCCAAGTTCCTCTTCACTTCCTTCCCTCTGCCTGTTCTTCCTTCTTCCGCTTTCAACCTGTGTGAGAACCCCAGGAAGAGAGAAGGGTGGTTGCAGCTTCAGCTAGCATTCTCTCATCTTCACCCAGCTGTACTGGCCCTCAGAGCCCACGGATCCCAAAGCAATGTATGGGTTAACTGCTGTCAGTGGCTTGGGGTGGAGGTGAAGGAACAACTGAAAAGAGGAAATGAGGACTTGAAGAACCATGAGCCAAAATAACTGGGAGAAGAGTAGTTACTAAGTCATCAGAAAGCCAGGAAGAGGAGTAAGTTTCTGAATGGAAAGTTAGTTAAGAAGAGCATGTATGAGAAAAAAAAAATTATTTTGGACATTATAAACAGAAATAATTGTTCAAAAGACATATAATTTGACCTCTTCCTTGCCAGTAACCAGGTATTCAAAGTGAAATAAAATAGTGCTTCTTTTCCTAGGTTAGCAATGTGTACAACACATTTCATTTTTGAAAATTGTTCATAATTGCCTTTTGAAATTTTTTTCTAATCACACAAATAACTGCATATTATTAGGCTTTAAACTACTAAATTATAAAAATTATGTTTAATGCATGTATCAAGATTATAATAGAAAATGTAGATTAATGTTTTAAGAAGCTTATCAACTAATCACATGACCATAAATTCTAATCTAGATACATTAATACAATTAGGCAACTAAGTGATTTCACAAAGATAGGTATCATCAGGTATCTTATCAGAAAGATATAATAAAGAAAACTATATACATATATATATTTAAAAACCATCTGGTTAAAGAAAATGTATCTATTCTTTTTTACTCTGTGTATCTTCTCTGTATATAAAAATTCACGTCTAGTAATTTTTCTGTTTTAATTCTAAGGAAGTTGAAGTCACTGGTACCCAGAATGTCAAAGGGTCCAACTTGATGAAGAGAAGTATATAATGATCTAAAATTACAAGAGAAACACTACTTCAAACCTCAATAGGTTACATAAATAGAGAACCTAGAAAAATGCCTGTTAGGAGAAATATGGGTGACAAAGAAATATAAATACCATACATAATCAGGTTTAATACTGCATTCATTGTCATAGGAACTATATCTTACTTGCACAGAGAGACTCCCTTTTACAGTGTAAATGTTTCTAAAAGTGTCATTTGGGTTCTAGTTTAAAATATTAGATTGTGCTTAATTACAAACATAGAAGGTGAATGATTGTTAGTGAAAGGATTTGTAGAATTTTTAGGGTCAACAAAACTTAAGCTATTTACCATAGCACTCACAACCATTTAAGCTTTTCATTCTAATACTTACTGCGAATTGTACAACATGGGTGTTCCATTAATACTGACTCACCAGGAAATCCTCTTTCTTGCCTATATTTTACTTACCTGTTCACTAGAGAAGAAAGGAAATAGAAATTACTGAGCCCGAGTTTTTTAAAGGCTACCAGGGGCCTGGAAGTGTATCTGACTCAATGTCTAACCACCAGAAAAAACTAAAGCCCAGAAAGGTTCAGATACCACCTGCCCCAGATTACTACCTGGGTCTAGTGTAATCAAAGAATAGTACCTGAAAATAGCCAATTAAGAAGAGATTTCAAGAGATTATTTTTATGGTAAAACAAAGGGTTACTGCTGGTATTTGTCTTTCTTTTGATGTTCTTGAATGCTAAAAAAATCAGCAGGTAAGTAAGAAAAAAGAAGAACAAAGTTGAGGATCTCACACTTAATTGACTTCAAAACTTTCTAAAAAGCTACAGTAATTAAGACAGGGTGGTACTGGCATAAGAAAAGATCAATATAGATCAATGGAAGAGAACCGAGAGTTCCGAAATTTATCCTCACAATTTATGATCAATTGATTTTTGACAAGGATGCCAAGACAATTCAGTTGGGGAAACAACAGTCTTTTCAACAAATGGTGCTGGAACACCTGGATGTCCATATGCAAAAGGATAGAGCTGGACCACTTCCTTATACCATACACAAAAATTACCTAAAAATTCATTCAAAGCAGAGATATTTAAAACGATAGCATGAGAGAATTTGTGGTTTGGTATAATGATAATGCACTAAGAGTAAATAGATATAGGGGTTCCAATGATAGCACTACTTGCTAAAAAATAGTTGTGTAACTTGTGCTTTTTGCTCAGTAACTTGCTTATCTTCTAAATGTAGCTGAAGTGATAGAATGAGATCAAGCATGGAATCATGCTCCAGAAAATATGATTGGAGGATTGTGACTCTCCATATGACTTGGAAAATATGGGGAGGATTGTGGAGGACAGTCAGTGTAGTATTGGCTCTGCAAGGACAGTAGCTTCGAATAGCTAAAAGGCAGGAGAAAGAAGATGAATCCAGGGGTGCCTCAGCCCTGGATATACAGCAGACCGATGTCTAATCCCATCCAAGTGTCAAGTGCCAAGTGTCAAGTGAGGAGTAATGCTGACATCACTGACTGAGCATCTGAACATAAAATACAGGAGCAAAGTGTATTGAGGGAGGTCACAATCCCAAAATGGCAGCTGAAACGAGAAACTGATGATGGAAACAAAACATTAAGAAGAGAAAATGTGGGACTTCTCTGGTGGTCCAGGGGTAAAGAATCTGCCTTCCAATGCAGGGGATGCGGGTTTGATCCCTGGTCAGGGAACTAAGATCCCACATGCTGCAGGGCAACTAAGCCTGTGCTCCACAACTATTGAGCTCATGCGCATCAACGAGAGAGTCCGAGGGCCACAAACTACAGAGCCCATGCGCCCTGAAGCCCATGCGCCACAACCAGAGAGAGAAAACCTGCATGCCACGACTAGAGAGAAGCCTGAGTGCTGCAATGAAGAGACTGCACGGTGCAATGAAAGATCCCGCATACCTCAACGAAGATCCTGTGCGCTGCAACTAAGACTTGACGTGGCCAAAAAATAAATAAAATAAATAAATATTAAAAAAAAACCCAGAAAATGCTGGGTTAACTTTTCGGTGGAGACAAGGAGCCAACAAGAACATTTCACAGAAAAGGTGAAGGTGTCATCCAAACTAATTCTTGAGGAATGAGTAGGGGTTGTAAAGTAGAAAGGCAGGGAAAAGACACTCTAGTCAGAGAGAATATGAGTTAGGGTTAGACTGGTCAGAAGATGACAAAATTTCTCAAACTATGCAGGGATAATGGAAGTGGACTATTCAAGTAACTGTAGGCTTTTGGAACCACCAGCCATCACTCTCAAGATTATAAGGTACTCCAGTGACTACAGACAAAAGTGCAGTGTAGTGAGGTTGATAGGGTAAGAACTGCATCACTAGATTCTTGCTTTGGACACTGCATACAACAGTTGATTCAGAACCGCTCTAATGACAAAACTGCTATTAAATTATTACTCAGATTCAGGACTCAAGGGGATCTTGAGGAGAGGACATCCCAGACAGCAGGCAGTTTCAACTCTTGCCCATTGCTTGCAGCACTTACATTATCATCAACTAGTAGTTGTGCTACTGTTTGTTCACATACACATGTCTACACTTCTAGTAACTTCAGAGAAGTGGCCTCAATTCTCAGTATTTCATTTGTAATCTGGTTTTCAAATTAATTCAAAGAAGGCAAATCAACTCAAAACAGGTACTACACAGGAACACTTGAAAATTCAGAGCATTATCCTACATGAATTTAAGTGTTAATCTACAAACTATTCCAGACAGAATACTTTGTTCTAATTCTCCAAATGAACACATCTTGATTTCACAAGGTTTCTTCTATTGTCTCGTTGATACCTTGTTCCTTTTTCCTGCAATTCATGTTGTCTTCCCCTGAGACTTTAATTCCAATTATATTGACTCCCAATCTCTATCTTAATTCCCCAGATCTCATTATTCACTTTTCAAATCATCTGTCCAGTCTTTAATATATTTATGGGACAAAGGCTTTGAAATCACTGTAGTTAAGGGGGAAAAAAACCCTTTTTTTTGGCGGAAGGGGGTGGCAGTCCCTGGATACTACTCCGTTTTTACCAAGGGAACTAACTGGAGAAAACAGCAGACTATTTTAAATTGATACCAATCTTCTTTTCTAATGAAGTGGAAACTACTATCTTGTCTGTGTTTCTGAAATAGTAGATTAGACTCCCCTCCCCCAAATTACTGATTTCCAGCAAATACACTTGATATTAGGAAGGAATATATAAGATAAGCTGTATAATGATCAACTGAAAGATTCCTTTAATTAGTAAGTCCTATGGGTGACTTGATCTTAATGCATGATATAAAACAGTACCATGCTGATGTCTGATTACTTTCAGAAATGAAAGGAGATGTCATTCATGTTAAAGAAAATTTAAAGAAAAACAGTAAAGAACACTTATTGGCGATGAAGTAATCGTTACGACAATAAATTATCAAAATGGAAAAAATGGGACATTGGAGATGGAAGCACACAAAAAAAGCAATCTGAGAAGTTGCAGTCCATCATTAGGACCAGATGGCATTCATCAGAGTCTTCAGAAGTAACTGGGCTACTCACAAAAATGCAGTTTATCATTAAAAAGAGGTACTACAGTGGAGGATTAAATGCCTCTGAAAGGATGACCTTGGATTTATCAGTTGTGCTAAATCAGAATTAAGGATTTGCAGTAGATAGGTATGTAAAAAGTTTTCAATAAGAGAAAAATTACAGCAATAAAGCAGCGTTTCCCCTTTCTGGTTAATCAGACTAAACTTCACTCCAATTAACACATCAACATTTTAAAATGTTTACAACAAATCAACTTTTTTTTTTACATATACACATGTGCATGCACACAATTTTAAAGATACACAATCACCCTCTCTCCCAAATGATGTAAGATCTTGTTTGAAAATTCTTAGAAGATTAGTATAAAATCTGGAGCTTAATTAGGAGTATCTGGTAAAACTTGCCATGGATCAAAACAAAAATACAGAATTGCAGGGGTATATAGCCATTTTTAATTATGGAAAAAATACCAACTTTTCTTAGAGAACAAAAATTTCTTGGAAATAATAAAGAAAAACATAACTTTAAAAATTCACTTTCATCTAGAAAATAGAATTTAAAAGTGCAGATTTCCACATGACAGAGTCAAGTGAGCACGCAATGAACAGGCTTTACTCTTCCATCTGTGCCCCTTAGATTATTCTCCTAGTGTGGGACTCACACCTGAGGTGTGGTTACAAACAAGGCAGTAAAAGAAAACTCACAGCCATCTCTGTGGTTGAGAAGCAGCAGATTAAATTAGTGGGATCAGGCAATGAGGAGTCCTGAATAAAGATATCCTTTCATTTTGGGATTTTTCCCATAGGCACAGAGAAATTATAGCTGGTTTCTGAGCTGGAAGGTTACATGATGGTTTACACACTTTAGAGAGACTTATTTAGCTTGGCACCCAGTTTGGACTACATAAGGAATGTGTTTTTCTCACAAGAGCCTCTGAAGTCTGTATTCATCTTCACATTAGAACTGCCAAAAGGCTGTTCCTATCCAGCAAATCTGATTCATGTTTCTCACCCGCCTAAAACACTCCCCGTTATGTAGGCCATAACCCAAGTTCTACTGCATGGCCCACAAGCTCCTTTTTAATACAGCCCGTGTGCCCTTTTTAGCCTTGTCTCCTACTCTACCACATCATTTCAGGCTTTGATAGTATGCAGGTGTAGAGGTTCTCCAAGCCCTTCCTCATGCAGCGTCCTCTATCAAGAAGACCTACCCCACCTGGCAAAGACCACTGCTTAGGTCTCACCTCCTCGTGAAGCCTACCTAACCTCTCAGACAGGTTGAAGACGGAGGTAGAGACTGCAGTTATGCTGCCACAAGTCAAGGAATGCCTGGCGCCACCAGAAGCTGGAAGAGGCAAGGAAAGGGATTCTACTCTAGAGAAGAGGGAGTGTGGCCCTGCTGACACCTTGATTTCCACCTTCTGGCCTTAAGAACTGGGAGAGAATAAACTTCTGCTGCTTTAAGCCACCTGGTTTGTGTAATTTGTTACAGGCAGCTCTTGAAAAGTAACATAGTATATATCAATGGAACTATTAGAATTAAAATTTCTCTCTCTACAAAGCAGGTAATGGGATTCTCCTAGATAATTATATAGTATAATATGATTAAGCTAACAAGAAGTGTGTAGCTAATTCACACTATGGTTCAAGAATAGCTTCACAGGGGCTTCCCTGGTGGCGCAGTGGTTGAGAGTCTGCCTGCCAATGCAGGGGACACGGGTTTGAGCCCTGGTCTGGGAAGATCCCACATGCCGCGGAGCAACTAGGCCCGTGAGCCACAACTACTGAGCCTGCGCGTCTGGAACCTGTGCTCCGCAACAAGAGAGGCCGTGAGAGTGAGAGACCCGCGCACCACGATGAAGAGTGGCCCCCGCTTGCCGCAACTAGAGAAAGCCCTCTCATAGAAACTAAGACCCAACACAGCCAAAAATAAATAAATAAATAAATAAATAAATTTAAATGACTGCCAAAAAAAAAAAAAAAAAAAGAATAGCTTCACATAAAAAGTGACATTTTAAGCTGAGATTTGAAATACGATTATGACTAACCCAGAAAGAGAAAGGGAGGAGGTTATATATTTATGAGGATTGTAATATTTATGAAGTATAACTTATGAAGCATATAACATTAAAAAATGTTGCCCATAAGTATATGAAAATGTGTATGAGTTTCCACAAGTATGTGTGTACTTCACAGCAGAGTTCAACGGTCAGCTAATATTAATAACAATAATTTTTGATAACTATCTATAAATAAGATGAATTCAGAATCTGATTCATTAATGTATTGTCACAAAGGATATCAGCAAACGTAATTTTTAGAAAAGGTGAGAAGATGAAGAGAGCAATCCAGTTATTTCACTTATACGCTGCTTGCCTAAATCAGTCTACTTTGAAACCACATTTAATGTAACAGTGAGAATCCTGAAGAAACGGAGACTTGCCAGTTGGCTCTGAATACTGCTAACTAGACGTGAATAACAATGGTCCCATGAATCATTTCTAAGCTGTTTAAAAAAACCTTTCACTAAAAAATTCCTCTATATCACACTAGTTGTGGATTTTACATCAAAGAGATGCCTGGATTCATCATTTCATTAATAAACAGTAATTCAGAAACTGACATTTCTGACAATGATGCCAAACACAGGCAATTAGAAAAAAATTGCAACTAACCTACATTCTTGAAGTCAAAGAAAGCTGATAGAAGAATGTGAATTAAAATTTTATAACCTTAAATAATGCATTAAATAGCTATGGTTACCTGGCTTAAAAAGAAGCACAGGCTTGAGCGCTCTGGAACAGTAGATCAGAAATTGGTTACTTGGGAACAATTTCCTTTTTTTATCGTTCAATATTCAAATCTTAATTCTAATGTACTAAGGAAGGGACACTAAAATAAACAAAAGACAACAATTTGAAGAGTCCTCATACTGTGCTAAAGTGGTAGGTTTTATTTATACAAATATTTATTTCAATGCTATCTTGAACGTTTTCAAAAAAATTCTAGCTTTTTAAAGGGGGAAAAATGCTACTTAGAGGATGTCACATCTCTCTGAGATAGAACAAATAGTTATGTTTGTTGTGTTTACCTTGGGCTTAATACTCTACATTTATTCTTTCCCCACTAAGGGCTGGAAGTAAAACAGGAAAGCTATAAAATGAATGACAATGGTTATTATTATAGATACAGGGTGAATGATCTCTTCTTGAAGATGTTTACAGATGGAACTGTTGGGTGTGTCTAAGTTCTTAATAAATATGATCTATTTAAGGGAAGATGACCTTGATTAGCATTTGCCAAATCAAATTCCACAGAACACTAGCATCCCATTAAATGTTAATAGGTGTTATTTGAGAAAAAGGTAGTGTAGTTAAATATTTGGGAAACTGCAGTGTAATACTTATCTCTTGGATGGTCACAAAAATTTGCATACTAAAAAGTCCTGAAGTAAGAATGCTACGTAGCTTTATTTACCTCAGTATTTGCACATGAAAATTTCTTTGTGTAAAACGGTATTAATACTTTTTCTGTCCTAGAATTCTATGGAGTCCTGAAATATTGTCCCTAAAAACATAACATAAATAGATATTAAATTTACATTAGCCCTACCTACTTCCATCACATAGATGAACAAAAACAACACAATTTTCTATGAATGTATCTCAAAAGTATGATATCAAAGAAATGAATTTCTTTTCAGTCCATTACTTAAAGGTTTTATTCATTTTAAATTCATTTAGACTCTAAGAACCTGTAAATCTATACGGTTGGATATACTCTGGGACTCGTGTAATGAAAGGAAAACAGGATTGTGCTCTATTTATGGAAACAACTATAACAACTGATACTTAAACATACCTTATAAACGGGGGAAATAACTATACTTTAATCTGTTTTGTCAATAAACTCTAAGATGTTTCAAAAGGAAAAAGACCAAGAACAGGAATCTTTCTCTGTGGTATCAAATACTCATGTAGTCTAGGGGTCATGAAAAAGAAAGGGTATTATCACCCTATACTTGAGAATTATATTACAACTGGCTGATTATTCGGGATTAATGAGCACAGGGTTAGGAGTTCAGTGGCCATATGGGCAACTGTAATGAGTTGCCTGCAGCTAGGCCCCTGCTAACACTGCCAATCAGCATCCGCAGGGATCTCTAAGCTCACCAGCAGTTTGGCTCTGCTCCAGCAGGGGACGACCTCAAGCCAGTGGCTCTATACCAACCCAGTCTTCTCGGCTTCACCTCCATCTGGGTCTGGGATGCTAGTCACTGGGCATGTGACTAATTTCTTGGAACCAAGCCTCAACTTGTATACCTTTTCTAGTAAATGAGTCTTCAACCTGCTGCCCTGATACCATAAACCAGAGTCCATGCCTCACCCAGAATCCATGTTCCTCTAAACTTGTTTCTCTAAGGCCTCTGAACTGACTTGAATCCTGTCTCTAAAGTCCAGTTTACTGTGGTTGTGTTCCTGCTAATGACAAAGGCTCTCTCCTTGACCAAACTTTAGTCGGGATCGTCTGAACCCTTTTCTGGATCAGGCCATGCTAGACCTGCATAGCCAGGTTTTAGCAAGAATCCTGCTAAATCAGTTTGGAGAGAATCCCCCACCCTCCACCTCTGATGGGGCTCTTCTGCCTCTACTATCCTCCAGGTGATATTACTCTGGCCGGCCTGCAGCAAGAACCTTGTCGAGTTGATTTAGCCAGGGAAACCGTGTCCCCCTAAAATGGAGTTGCCCTGCTGAGTTTATGATTAACCTCTCTATCTGCAACTTTACTCCCCGTCTTGTCCCCCTCTGACCTCAATCCTGTGCTAACTCAACACTAATCAACCAGAATCAGATGACTAAAACTGCCGTCGTTGATATCATCATTAATGTGCAAACTCAGGTTATTTCTCCAGGGCATGAGCTAATAGACCCCCAAGCCATGGACCACATGGCCAGAGAATTGTAAACCAGAGACATCCTAACTCCCAAAATGACGATTAAGAAATGTCACAGAAATGTCACAAGATGATGATTACCCCCAGCTTCTTTGTTCTTTCCCTTTAAAAAAAACCCCTAACTCAAAGACCAAATTGGAGTGGATTGAGGCTTGTCTCCCACTCCCTTGCTTGGCGCCCTGCAATAAATTCTGACTTTGCTGCAAACTCCCACTGTCAAGAGTTTGGCTTTCTGCACCACACGCACATGAACCCTTTGCTCTGTTACACCAGAATCCCCCTGATGTTTCCTATTAGTAATTTTCCATCACCCAACCTCCCCAACCTGCTCCTTGTCTAAAAATCTCCACCTTTCCTTGAATCTGGAATTGAGCCCAATTCTATACAGAGGTCTCTTCCCTTCTATTGCAATTGTTGATGAATAAACTCTGTTCTTTACCACTTTAACTACTGTCCAGCTCTGGTTTTCTTTAATACTACCTGCTCCCAGATCTCTCCACCTGTCTGTACTCTGATGCCTGTTTTGTCATCTTTATGGTGTTCTCTGCCTGCACTCCCTGGGCCTTCCTTATGACAGAGCCCAAGCAGACCCCAACCTATCAAAGAAAGAATCCTTATATACAACCTGTTCTGTCCTGGCATATTTCTCTAATCTCAGGAATTTCCTTACAGGACTGATTAATCACCTGACTTCATTAACAAGGGCATATTATTAAAGTCTAGTATGAGTCTTCATTATCTTTTTCTTTGGCAAATACCCCTGCCTCCTGACTCAACTTTCCCTCTTCAGGACATTGTTATCTGATTAAACATTGATCTTGTCATTCCCTTTCCTCAAGTCTGCAGAGTCAGGGTCTAACGTCTGAGGCTATATGATCTAGCTTCAAACTGTCCGAACTTCTTTTCATTGCTTCCATTTACCTAACGTTTTCTCCAGACAAAATGAATTTGACTTGTTACCTGCTGTAGATGCCCTTAGTTTTTCTATTGTTCCCTCCCTTTGCCTAGGTCTATAACGCTTTTCCTTATTTCTGCATGTCCAAATCCAATTCAACTTTAAGACCTAGTACCACCTGTTGCGCACAATCTCTTTCTTGCTCAACTCCCATCTTGATCACTCTGATGGTCCTTAACACTTTCTACTTTGTAATACAGTTATTTATGCACTTATTGTCTTCCTATTAGGCCATAAGATCCTGGATGGCAAGACCTATCTTATTTTCATCTTTGTATTCTATAGCATCTAAAATATAGAAGCTTGCACACAGCAGATGCTTAATAAAATTTTCTGAATGAACTAATTCTCAGTTCTATCAAAGCTCTTTCAGATTTGCATTGTTTATTAAAACATGGAAAGGAGAGGAGATGGGGAAGATGGGATGCATCATAATGATCTATCCATAATCTTTTGGATTAAGAGACCCTAGAAGTTATCTATTGTCAGTGGTTCTCCACCAATTTTCTAACTTGATACACCTGATTAGTGACATTCACATGTGCAACTAGTGTGTAACTAATTCTTAAGGGAAAAATCCAGATATATATTCTTTCTTTCTACACAGACTCTAGGGTATGTATAATTGGGCTCCCTAGCTGTAAGTCTACCTTCTCTTTCTTTTATTGATGTTTGGAAGATCAGTTGAAAGGATGCTAATATAAAGAATTCTCTCATTTACAAACCAGGAAATCTTAAATACAAGTGCAAATAACTTCTCTAAAATCACACAGCCAGTCAGAAGCAGAAGTGGGATTAAAACCCAGGTCTTTTAACTCCTTGTCCAGTGGGCTTTCCACTGAACAATATAGTCTATGATCACTGATGTTGGAAAAATAACTCAAAGTCCCTGTAGATTATCAGCATTACTTTCCTTCATGTGGGTACATATTTATAAAGCTTTCAAAAGCCATCCATCAACTAGTTTGTAAGCAAGTCCAATAAGCTTTCAGACTCTTTTTCACTGAACTTCCTCTCCCCTCCTCCATTTGTGGAAATTAGTTGTATGGTGCTTTAGCAAAGCCAGCCTGATTGATGTTACTTACTGTTCAGCAACAGTTCCTGCTATTAATTGCTTTAAAATGGTAATTACGATTTGTGGTACAAGATATTTTTCTTTCTAATTGGCTATTACTGGTGAATAGCAGCCTGTTACATAACAGAAAGATTGTGTTAAATCAATAACCACAATTACAATTCTGAAGTCTTTCTCTTAAGAAACAAATCTTAAGTTTTTGAATAAAAACACTAAAAAAAAAAATTGTTAAAGGCAGGGCCTCTGTAATTACTTGTAATTACTCTGTAATCATCTTTCAGTTTAGAAAAAAACACGAAATAAGGACAGTGTTAGGGAAACCAGGAGATGAGCATGCATTTCCTTTCTTTTAAAAATAACCGCACTTAAAAGCTTTACTCTGCTCAGCTCCTCAGTCAATGAATACAAATTGCAGATTCAAATGTATCCAATTCTTCCCAGAGTGTAATATGGAAACAGAAAGGACTCTCCAATTAGCTCTGGTAAAATATGAATGTGGAGCCCCACCAACTACACTGAAAAGTCCCCAAGGATAAGGCCAGGGGTTCTTCTTCATTTGTGCCCCATACAGCACCCAACACAGAGCCCATCCACAGTCACCACTCAACCAACACCAAATGCCAACACAGCATGGCACTGTCCCAGAAGATGAGGTGATCCAAAGCTATATGTGACAGTCCCTGTCCTCAAAGGGTATATTATAAAATCAGGGATATGTCTTGATTCAAACTCTAATGTTAATTAGTCTGCAATCATTTTAAAGTCATATCTCCAGATTATTGTAGTAGTAGCAGCAGTTGTGATGATAATAGTGAGGTCACCTGACTCGCTTAAGGTTACACAGGTTTTAACCGACAGCTACTTTGGAATCCAGTTTGTCCAATTCTAAAGCCTCACCACTGCCTCTTGTGACAGGCCTTCATCAGCATCATTCATCCCTACATTTTCATACTGTATCAAAGTTTACAGAGTGCTTTCACATACAGTGTCTCACTCAACCTCCCAGTAATATCAGCAAGGTACTTACCTGCAGCATTTTTATGAGACTGAGGCTCAGCGGGGTTAAAGGATTTTCCCCAAATTCACACTGCCACAAAGCAGCAGGCTAGGACCCAGATTTCTGACTCTTAATCCAGGTTTTCCTTCCATACATTTTTACTCAATGTATTGATGAATTTAAATATATTACACATAAAGAAAGCCCCAAAGTATCCCACATCAGCTTATGTCACCTAAAATATTCTACCACTTATTGTTGAACACCCCTCCCAACCTCCCTCCACCCCCACAATCGAGCAGAGGTTTAAGTCCTGTTTAATTCCAGAAACTACCTGATGCCTAGAGCTAAAGACAGCACCCAGTCCCAGTTGGCTATCTTACAAATAATGACACTGGTCACAAAGACCATTGGTTGAGATGTAAAGAAAGGCAGAAGACTGATCAGTCAAATCCATCACCACTCGCTGTCCTGCTCACCTTTGGGTCAATGAAGTCAGTAGAACACACTTATTTCAGCAAGAGATGGCAGTTCTTCAAGGAACTGTCAGCGAAATGCCAATCCATTCAGTCTCATAAGTTTATTAAATAAATCACAGCAAAACTGAATCCTAACTCTATGGTAAAGTTTTCCATGAACAACTAACAGAAGTATTTAAAAATTCAATCACTGGAAGGGCAGTTTAGGTGTACTTCTTATTTCTACATACTCATGGATTTACATTTAGAAGAAAGTATGATTTTTATTACATCAATCTGGTCAATATCATCTTCAGTTTTTCAAGATGGGACGTGTTTGAGAATGTGCTGTGGAGGACAGTGCTATTCTTCTGCATGAACGCAAGATCTATGTCAATACAATTAGAAGTGTATGTAAACTCAGTGTCTGATACTACAAGTACCTACCAAATCCCGTAACAGAAACCTGGTCTTAAAATGGAAAAGGCGTGTTAAGATTGTAGCACTCAAAACCATCACCTGTATCACCTCTGGCACACATGCCAAAGATGTCCCTAAACCTATGACTGAAGTAAAAGTCACCATTTATTGAACACTAGGTACAACATTCCAGCAAGACACATATGATTATTACCCATTTCACAGATGAGAAACTAAGGTTCAGAGGTTGCTTAACTTGCCTGTGGCTGGTGAGTAACCAGGATTTGATCCTAAGTTGTCCTGACCTCTTTTCTCATACCATATTGTCTTTCTATAGTAACATCAACTTTAGAACAAAGTTACTTTTTTTTTTTTTTTAAATTTTTATTTATTTTATTTTTGGCTGTGTTGGGTCTTCGTTGCTGCACACGGGCTTTCCTCTGGTTGCGGCGAGCAGGGGTTACTCTTCATTGCGGTGCGCGGATTTCTCATGCGGTGGCTTCTCTTGTTGCGGAGCACGGGCTCTAGGCACGCCGGCTTCAGTAGTTGTGGCACGTGGGCTCATTAGTTGTGGTGCACGGGCTTCATTGCTCCGCGGCATGTGGGATCTTCCTGGCCCAGGGCTCGAACCCATGTCCCCTGCCTTGGCAGGCGGATTCTTAACCACCGCGCCACCAGGGAAGCCCCAAAGTTATGTTTAAGGAAAGTATGTTTCAGACCTCATCCAACGGAATTTAGTTACTATGAGACATCTTTATAGTCGTAATTGGGTTAAAAGTTCTCTTTCAGTTACTGTGTGGCCTTGTGCAAGTTGCTCTTTGCACCAGTTTTCTCATTTGTATTAAATAAAAAGGGGATAATATGAGTATCTATCTCAGGGATGTTGTGAGACAAAATGACCTCTAAAAGCATTTGAAACAGTACTTGGCACAGTTACTGCTCTACAAATGTTAGCTACCATCAGTATCATCATTGTTGTAATACCTCTTTTATAATATCTTCTCTTAATATCCTGCAAGCTGGGTCCCATGTATGTTTTAAAGGAAAACAAAAGGATGTTCTGAAGTAGGCCCCTTCAGAACCTTACACCAAACCTAGTATCTATAATTCTTTTTCTTCCTTGACACCCTCTGGCCTGTACCTTGCCAGGCCATCTGAGTATGCAAGATTATCTAAGCTTCTTGCTGACTCTGAATGTGGGTGTATGTGTGAAGAGCTGGGAGCTGGGTATGAGGGGGCAGTGCTTGGCAGGGGTGAGAGAGGGTATAGAAGATAATATAAAAGGCCTTCAGAGCACATAGTTGCAATACCAGTACAGAGCACCAACAGACACCCTGACAACCCCTAGGAATGCACGGGCAGCCTAAGCAGTTATCACCACCACATTCCTAAGCTTCCCCTTGGTTACACCGCAATTTAGATTGCTTCTAAGTTAATCAGAGCAGGCAGTTTTACAGTTCAATTAGGCATATCTTTATACTGAATGCAACTGATATTTACTGAGTTCCAACTTTACGAAAGGTAATATGTTGGGCTTTCCTAAATGTATAATTCAATGCAATAATCACAGTAACTCTGCAAGGTAGCTATTATAGCTATATTTTCATAAATGTAGCAGATATGTAATAAATCTACATTATACAGCTACTAAATATCAGAATTGAAATTTAAATACAGTTTTTCCAAGATAGGGTCTAGTCCTCTCTCCACTGTCATGCCAAATATATAAGACTGGACTTAAGCCTTAATGCTGGAAGTAAGATGACAACCTGTGGAAAACTGGATAAGAGCCACACAGATGATGGAAGACAGATTTCAAAGTCTCTGTAGCAGTTTACTCAGTTATGGGTTCAAGGTTATAAAGGACAGATGTGAAGTATTCTCTTAAATATTTAATCATTATCTAAACACTAACACTTCACTTAAAAAAAGACTGAAAAGCTATGCTTAAATGCTAACTATGATTATCTCTGATAAAGTTGATACTTCATGATGACATTCTGAATTTTCCAGTTGGTATGCGTAACGTTCACAAGCACACGTTGGTATGCATAACTTTCACAAGCACGCAACATCTACTCAGTTTTTTATTCTACTTCAATTCCTGTTTAAAATAGCAGTCATTCTAAGTACTTTGGATAAACTTCAAAGATTCTAACCATTAAATTGTTATAGAGTGTTTACTACATACAGTTCTGATAGGCACTGGATGTACAAAACTAAAATAAGACAACTCTTGCCCTCAAGAAGTTCAGTCTACTGGTGTAGACAAAACTGCCAACAAATAACTACAATGTGATATGGTGTAAGTGTGATAATGGAGATATGGGAGGGGAAGCAGGATGACTGAAGATGAGGCTGGAAAAGTAGATTGGAACCTAAATGCAACACGTTAGAGTTACACTGAAGATTTGAAGTGAAGACCCATGCATAATACATTTGAGTTTTGGAAGGTGGATTAAGAAAGGGAAAATCAAGAGTCAGTGAGATCAGGGATTCCCTGGTGGCACAGAGGTTAAGAGTCCGCCTGCCAATGCAGGGGACATGGGTTGGAGCCCTGGTCTGGGAGGATCCCACATGCGGCGGAGCAACTAAGCCCCTGCGCCACGGCTGCTGAGCCTGCGCCCTAGAGCCCATGAACCACAATTACTGAGGCCTGCGTGCCTAGAGATCCTGCTCCGCAGTGAGAAGCCACCGCAATGAGAGGCCCGCGCACCGCAACGAAGAGTGGCTCCCTGTCGCCGCACCTAGAGAAAAGCCCACGTGCAGCAAAGAAGACCCAATGAAGCCAAAAAAAAAAAAAGTCAGTGAGATCAATAGGAAGGTTTTGCAATCATCCAGGCTAGAATTCAGTTCTGGTCAAACATTTATTAAACACTGACGAGGTGCCAAGAACAGGGTCAAGCAGACAAAAACAAACGACACAGTTTCGGTCCCCAAGAGTACAGTTTGGAGCGTGGGGACACAGGTAATTCAGCAGCAACGGTGAGGGTTAGAAACAGAATAGTGGCTACTTGAAGAGATGGAGAGAAAGAACAGATTCAAAAGATTCTTTCAGGCACAGGAAAATAAGGCGTGGTAATTGATCAGATTCAGGGCCTGAGGGCAAGATAGGAATCAAGGGTGCTTCCTCGGTTTCTATAAAAGGCTTGATGCCATTTATCAAAATAGGAAATACAAGAATGAGGAGTTGACGCCACCTGCTATCCCCATTTCTTCTAGAGACATCACAAATGAATTAATAAGGTCTCCAGACGAAAAGCTTTATAAATCCAAAGAGGCATTACCATGATCATCATCTACTGGACATGCATTTGCAGGGAAAAATGTTGACTCTGTCAGAATACTACAATATGGAAGCACAGGTAAACACTGTCAGACGAAATCACTGCCATCAGAAAAATTTCCCCAGTAACATCCCCAATGTGAGAAATGTTGAGTCTATTACCAGTTCTTAATTTTAGGAGACAATATGAAATCCTAGTTACCGTTCAAATGTTTGGAAAGCAAGGGCTTCCCTGAGAGATGGAGCCTCAGGAAGTCTGGCACACAGACCTCAGGGAAGGCGTACCGGCCTGCATACTGCCCAGTGACTCATTCTAGCAGAAATCTTGCAGAATTGCACAGATTTCTATAAAAAGACTCCCTAGTCCCTTCTGTCCCAGAATATTAAACACACAGATTGACATTTTAATTAGAACTAGAGGGAAACCTCTTAAAAGAGGCAGTTTTCAAGAAATTAATGATTTTAAAAAAGACATGCTTGATAACTAAAGTGGCTGCTTAACAAAAAATATGAATATGCATACTTTTAACATCATTATTTCCACCCAAAATTTGTATCACACTTTGCAGGCTTTGAAAAGAATGTGGATAAAGTCACAGAATGATACATAGGGAATTTTTTTTTTAATTTTTTAATTAATTTTTTTATAAAGCAGGTTCTTATTAGTTACCCATTTTATACATATTAGTGTATATATGTATTAAGGGAATTTTTAACGACAACTTCACCTTGTAAGAATGACATAAAAATCAGCCATTAAGCTCTCCCATTGATTGCTACAAATTACTGAGAATACTGCTTCTCACTAATCACTGATGGGCAGCTCTGAACCAGGGTGAGGAATTTTTTTGTTACAGATACAGCAAATTCACTGCTCAATACTTCTGTTGAAAACAAACTGGAACCTAAAATTATGCTTTCTATCAGTTACTCAATTCAATCTAATGGTCATCTAAACACTGATCCTGAATTAATACTGGTCATCACAGCTTGGTAACGATATGGAGAAAAGGACACTCATATTATTACTGGTAGGAATGTCTACACACACCCGTTAAGAGGAAAATCTGACACCACAATTTTAAACATGTGTCACCTTTGACCAAATTCCTCAAGAAATACATACCCGGTGGACAAGAATATGTATATAAAGCTGTTCACTACATCACTGAAAAACTAAAGCTACACTACATGTTCATTAACAGAGGAATGGTTAAAGTATGGGACGTCCATATTATGGAATACTATGGGCACAGTCCTTAAAAAGAATTAACAAATATAATGATATGGAAGGCTGTCTATAATAGAACATTGGGAGAAAGATGGTGGCAGATCTTTAAGCTTACATAGAATGATCCCTTTTTATTTAAAAAAAATCAAAATCATACAGATGTGTGTCATATATAAAATTTATTAGAAAAAGCACACACCAAACCCCCAAGAGTTGTTTGGGAGTGGGACTGTGTGTGGTGCAGGAACTTTCATTTTTTTACCTGACACATCTCTGAATGGTTTGAACTGTTTATGATGAAAAGTTTTATAATTTTAAAATAACTAATGATATTTAAAAGTTATACAATGTTTTTGAAAGGCATACCCAAATTTCTTTTTTATGAGTTAATCTGTGAGATAAATTCACCAAAGATTTCACCTTCAAATGTTAAACTGGTAGCCCTCTGGTACTTTGAGAATATGGAAAACCTTTAGCATGTTACTACAAGATAAGAGTTGACTATATGGCCAACCCCAAAATGAACTGTTTAGGGTATGAATATAACACAATATTTAAGTATGGAGCTTAGCCAAAGATTTCTTTGGTAGAGGTACTGAAATAATTTCAAAGCTAGGGGTTCCATTGATAAGAAGTGGGAAGAAATCTCTGTGCTAAGACAAAAACTTAAGACTAAATGTCAATTTAACCATGAAAGCAAAAACAAAGAAAAAATTTTAAAAACCCCAACAAGGACGGAGAACCAAATTTAAGCCCCAAACTATGTCCATTAGAAAAAGGCAACTAGCTGTATTAAATGATCAAATCAAAAAAGGAAGAGAGTGGGATGGGGATAGACAGACTAAAGGTAAAAGAATGGGACTAGGAATTCTAAAGAAAATCCCCCTGCAGCTTTCCAAGTGTGATTTTTGCTCTCTACATTGGATCAGAAGACAATTTGAAAGTCAAGTGAAGCCAAAGTAGCTGTGATGATTTTCTCTGGAACCATGACTGCAAATTACCACTTCCCTTCTTCTCGTTCTAAGGACCCAGTCTGGGAAGATCTCCCAGGCTCCACGTTCAATCCTGGAGAACGCCCGGGGCAGTCAACGAGCGAGGGGGGGTAAACTGTGAGAGCCACACACACTTTCCCTTCAGAGGCTACTCCAGCCAGCAGTTGAGAAAATCTGTAGAGTGGATAGCAGCGACCAACCAGTCTGCAACTGGAAATCCGCCCGAACCCAAATAAAACCTATCTCCCGAGGCCAAACCAAGCAAACCGAGGCAGGGGTAGGGTACTGGCGAGGAAAGAGAGTGGCTAATCCCAGAGTTACAATAACCCACGCACGAACGTGACATGACTCACGCCCACTCGGCAGCGAGCGCAAAAGTGGGAGCTCCAAGCGTGGGACAGACGCCCAGGGAACTTCCCTGGCTGCGGAGGCTATGGCATCCCATTTTCTCTTCCCTCCCAGACAGCCCCCATCAAGTAGCCGCCTCCGACCTCACCCCGTCCCGCTGGGCCCTGCCCGAGGTTCCCTCGTGCTCAGGTGGCCTTAGAGCTAGGGTCCGCCCAGCAGTCAGCGGCACTCCAGGTCGGAGAGAAAGGAAGACACCTCAGAGGCACCGTACTCACTCTCATAACTGACACCCCCAGTTCCGCCACGGTTGCCATCACCGTCCTCCTCTCCTTGGGTAGCAGCCCCCTGTGTCTTGGGAGCAGCCATTACGCGGCTGAGAAAAAAAAGGGAGGGCTGCGGACAGGCGCGGAACCAATGGAAACGCGATTGGAAATGAACTCCCCATCGACGCGGCGTCTCCTCCACTCCCACGCCGCGCCGTCACTATCTGGGCCAATAGGACGTGGCGAGCGGAACGTATCCCCGCCCCCAGCTGCTAATTCCCCGCCTCATTCCGGGATGGAGTGGCCCAGAACTACAATTCCCAGGGTGCTGCGGGGGCGCTAGGCAGGGAGGGCTGGAAGAGGCGCTGGCGGGCGGGGGTGCGCCCGAGAGTGCCCCGGCGTGTTCGCTTAGTTCAGTGAATCAGAACAATGACTGCGCCTCCGGGTCCCCGGGAGCGCGTCGGAGGACTGTGAATAGCTGCCGCCGGGAGAGCGGCGGGTGGCGCAGCCTCGGCCGCGCAGTGTCAACGCCGGGCTCGGGAGCCTCCAGCGCAGACCTTGCCCAGCGCCCGCAGCCCGCGCGGAGCCGCCGGGCTCCAGCGCTGTAACCGCTACTCGTGAGCTGTGCATTGTTGTGAGTCGGAGAAGGGGCGCGGGGATTCCAAAGCCCGAAGACCCCGGACCCCTCTCTAGCCATGTGGATACCTACGGAGCACGAGAAATACGGCGTGGGTGAGTCTCAGCTGGGCGAACTTTTATTCCGCTCTGGCCAGAGCGTGTGCGTATTTCGCGTCCTTGCCCCCGTGCCCCTCTCTCTCCACCCGGCTGGAAATGCCTAATCCTAGCATCGCGCTGCAGGTTCGGGGCTTTGCCCAGCCAGCTCCGGGCAGAGGGGTGAGCGCCGGGGTCTCGCGCTTTAACGCCGGATGGGCGCTCCAGGCACCGGCTCCCGGAGGGAGCGCTCGTACGGCTGAGGGGAGCGCGCCGCCAGTCCGCCTGCCGCGGGCTCTGCCTGCGGAGTTTGGAGTGGCGACGGGGCGTGTGTATGTCAAGTTGGAAGAAGAGGGCGAACGGCGTTCCTCTCCCTCCTTCTCCTTTTTCCCCAAAGACGGCAAGGGCTGTGACTATTTCCCAGGGTGGAAAGGGAGGCAACAACAATCGCGTAGAGAGAACATCCCCAAAACAGAAGGGAGGCGCAAAACCTTCCCTCTGCCTCCCTGCAACATTCCCGGAGAGCGGAATGTGGCACCGTCCTCGAAAGAGCCGCTCTGACAGAGTCCGGCCCGAGCCTCCCTCCTCCCTTCCATCCCGGGTTACTGAGTGTGTGTGTTGAGAGGCGGGGGTAAATTGGTAAATTTCAACATCTGCGCAGCTCTGCTCTTTGGTCTTTGGAGGGGAACGCGTATTTCAGCAATGTTTTTACTTCTGACCACCCTCTCTCCCCGGGGTGAGCCCGGTGTGGGGGTGGGGATGGTGGAGGACAGCTGTGGAGTGTTAATGGGGAGAGGGAATCGGAAAGCTTGGGTCTTCGAGGCAAGGAGACAGCTCTTAGGAAAGGACTACCCAGACACTGGTGTTCGGAGGAAAAGGAGCAGGGTAGCGCTCGCTCTTCTGTGCAAAGGTGAACAACAAAGGACATTAATGTTGACTGATGAATACAGGAGTCTCCCTTCCTTTCCCTCCTTCCATTTCAGGCCGAGTACAGTTCCCGTTTTTGTTGTTTGATTTCAGCTGAGTCGCCCCTTGGCAGTTACTCCTTTTAGGTTGCGACTATTAAGCCAGGCTCTCTGACAAGCCTGCAGCAGCCAAATACAATTATAACCTCTCAGAAGGTTTAACAGAGAGAAAGCATTATGGATTTTACTAACAATCTCTATTTCCTATAATGCCCCGTCCTGCTGATTGGTGTACTTTCTTTTTTTTTTAATTGGGTATAGAGCTAGTGATTTAGATGATATGTAGGTATCTGCTTATGTTCTAAATTCATTTTCCTGTAATTTAAAAAATCTGGAAAGCCTTTCCAGGGAGTCATAGTTACAGGGATTTTTTTTTTTTTTTCCAACTTCGCCTGGGGATAGGACTTTGGAGTCCCCTGAAAGGTTTAAACAAAGTCATTCCTGTATATTACATTAGCTTTCATTCTGGATTTTGACTGGTTAGCAAGACAATAGTTTGTCCAGGACCCACCTTTGGGGAGGGGTTCCACCTTTCCCTCTCTTTGAAGTGTAAGGGGAGCCTTTGCCAGGCACTCTACTGGCAAGGAGTAGATGTTTCCTTCTCTTCACTTGCCCCTTTTTTGGAGTAGATTACCCCTGGCTAGGAAAAGACATTGCCTTTGCTGAACTGGTGAGGACCTGGAGTGTTCCCTTGTCACCGGGTTATCACTCAGTGCAGGAAACACAGACACATCCAGTAACACTGTCCCGCTTGGAGTTGATCCCAGATGTTGCTTTCTTCCAAGTGTTAAATTATACAGATTATGGATGGGATTTAACTTTCTTGATTTCTTTATGTGCCAGGTCACAGCTGGGGTGCTGTTATCGATTAGTTCTTCTCTCACCTTTCTTTGCAAGCTGTGGGCAGAGGATTAAAACATACTCTGGGATTTCCTGGAATGGCAAACTGGATGTTATCACTCAAGTGTTTTGGGCTGCAACAGACACCTCGCCTTTGGGTGGCTGTGATTTGGTTGCAGAGTAGGGGAGGCGGAAGGACGAGCACACATTTGGAAAAAGGTTGAGTGAGATGAGCGGCGAAAGCGGGGGGAGGGTCTGTTGTGCTCATTTATACAATACCACACATAACATGGAATGTTAACCATCTTTTATTATTAATTTTTGAGCATTTGGCTTATGAAATGCTTAGCTGTTTTTTAGAATCCATCTGTTAGGTGTGTGTGTGTGTGGTGAAAATTTTGCTAGGATTCTTATGTGTGTACTTTATTTCTCACCACGGAGAGCACTATTTGTAGCTGCCTATGCCGCAAGTTGTTATTGATTTATTTATTTTTTTAAACTTGGTTAGTGTATGTGCTTTTCTTGTCTAGTTTTTTATAAATACTAAGGAAAAGATATTTTATGGGCACAAATGTTTGGTTGATATCAGGTGTAGTAGTAACTCACTTTCCTCATTCTTTGAAATAAATTGGTCTTTGTGACTTTGAGTGCCTGAAGTCTCCATGCAAATTGTATATTTCTAATATACTTCTTATCTACCATCAGTTATGTATGAGATAATTATGTGTCTTTATATATTAGTGTTTCAGTTTCAAGCAACATATTGTAAACATGGATAAAATGACTTAAATTTCATACCTGTAGTAAGGTGTACCAGAGATAGGAATTCCTTTTCAAACCTGATGTGTGGGCACTATCTCCTCCATTTAACTGATGAATAGTCTTAAAACAATGTGTACATAGTCATATACCTAAGTGTTCTAAGGAATTAGACAGGTATAGTGATAAAGCTAGAGTCCTGAGTGATAGGGAACCTTGTCTCTTTAAAAACATGTTAGTAGGCACAATGATAGGCATATTTTATCTTGGGAGATTCTGTTTAGCTTTTGGTCTTAGGCTAGACAATGCTGCCAGCTGTGTGACCTTAGGTAAGTTGCTTAACTTTTCAGGGTCTCAACATCATGGTCAAATGATATCCAAGGTCCTTCCCAGTACTAATTCTGTAGAGCTCTTCCAAACAAGTGTGTCCTTTGGTAAGAAAGACATTTCTATTGTGTCAAGATTGTTATGAGAAAGACACTTTTGCTGTGACACATCCCACATGGTTTTCAACTAAGATCACAGGTAAGCAAACTACCTGGTAAGCTGCCAGAACCAAGGTGATGGTTGCTTGCTTTTTCAGTCTGTTTGATTCTCCAGCAGGAACTCCGTGGGCAATGACTAAAGCATTCTTGATCACCTCTTTGCAACTTTCCTCACGCCCACTGTCTGCCTTCTGCCTGTCCTCATCTGTCATACCCTCTGTCCCCTCCCTTAAAGTGGTGGGAATTAGTCACAGAGAAAGTTAGGACCATTGCAGATCTGTTTCTATATTCACTTGCTCAGCAGGCATTCATGCAGCATTCCCAGGTGAGCCAGTAGCCTTACTGAGCTGCAAACTGCTCCTCTACATCCAGCCAGATGTTTTACATGTGTGAATCCAGTTAAGCTTAGAGGGGGAATATGGGCTGGATTGATCACTGCAAAAAACCCATGAGGCTTACAAGAAACAAAACTCAGAACAAGCTGATCTGAAGGTCATGGATGTCATTTAAAAAATGAATTATTATAGTACCAGTATCACTGAGTACTCACAAACATTCCTGTCCTCCATTTATCCTGAAGTGCTTTTTGAACTCATCCAAGTAGGAATTCTGTTCCTTTTTAAAGCCCCTTCTATTTTTAGGAGGAGAGGTACCGTCTCTTATTTACACAGGATCTTTAGAATGTCTTTTCCTTCAGAAGCGTGCTTTAATGGTAGCCTGTGTGGGAGAGTTATGAGGGAGTGTACCTTTCCTCTTAGCTGTTTTCAGTTTGTTAGCTAGCAGCCTTAAAATGTTTCCTATTTGTGGTACTGTGATGTGTGCAGATAACATGTGTAGCTAGACAAAGATGTGCTGCCTGGAATTGTTTGTGGCATTTAGAGCCTGGCACAGGATTCTAAACTTTCAGTGAGAAGCAAAGAGGAGTGATTTATACCTCCAAGTAAAGTACCATTGAAGGGCTGTGCAGACAGTGGGATGGCAGCTGACATTCTTGATCTGGCCTCCTGTGGGAATAACCTATAAACGTTTCCCCCTTTTGGTCATTCTCCTAAGTGATGATTCTTTCATGAGGTCCCACAGTAACACAGAGATGCTGCCTTTCTTCTTTAGTCTTGTTTTTTCCCCAGAGGCTGTATGGTAAGTACTACAAAGGAGTTAATAAAAATTTCAAGAAACTTAAGGCTTTCCTGTCTCTAGCTCAATTTCTTAGAAGACTCATTTTCAGAATTATCTTTGTTACCGTATGTCCAAATTTCTAGCATAGTGACTTTATGCTGTTAGCATATATAGCAGAGAAACATTAAACTCTAAGGAAACCCAACCAAGATGCTATAACCTTACCATATTAATACAATGTTTTATAGGTAAAAAAATGTTGTGAAATTATTTTACTTGGGTCTGCTCTCTGAAGTAGAATGATAACTTCCATTTAAGACATGAGGAAACAACTTCACAGAAGTTAAGTGACTTACAGGCATACCTTGGAGATATTGCGCGTTCGGTTCCAGACCATTACAATAAAGCGAATTATCACATAAAGCAAGTCACACGAATTTTTTGGTTTCCTAGTGCATATAAAAGTTATGTTTACACTATACTGTAGTCTATTGAGAATGCAATAGCGTCATGTTTAAAAAACAATGTACATACCTTAATTTAAAAATACCTTATTGCTAAAAAAAATAATGCAAACCATCGTTGCAGGGTGGCTACAAACCTTCAATTTGTAAAAAAAAAAAAAAAAATAATGCAGTATCTGGGAAGCACAATAAAATGAGATATGCCTGTACTCTAGATCAGTGGCTTTTAATCTTGTTTAACTGTCATCCATAATAGGAAACACATTTTATTTCCTGAGACCACCAACACCACCCCACACACATATAAGTGAAACAATATTTGCTCATACTTTCTGTGATGTTCTATTGTTTTTCATTTTAAAATATATATACAAATATCAAATCATTATGTTGTATACCTGAAACTAATATAATGTATGTCAATTATACCTCAATAAATTTATTTATAAACTTAAAAAAAGAAAGGTTGTCATTAATGTAATGACTCATTCATGGGTCCTGACCCATAGTTTGAAAAGCGCTGCTCTAGATACCACATTTGTGAAACAGGAAGGACTGGAATTAGACCTTGTTGGGTTTCTAGTTAAGTTCATTCATGATGTTGTTGTTGCTTTTTGGCAAATGTGTATTTGTGTTTATTTTAACTTAAACTTTAATCATACTTTTTTCTTTCAATATAAGTCAAAATCTGTCTTTTTATATACTATTTCTCATTTAGGATGGAACAAGTATACAAGGCCATCAGATACATTGTATAAATTGTCTCTTTAACATTACATGTGTCTTTCTACTAGGATCTTTTTGACAAGGGCTGGGATCAACTGCATAATGACCAATTTTGGATTTTTCTATATAATTTCCTTTGACAGTGATCTCTGGCCACTATAGCAGAAGAATAAATATAATAGATCTAATGAGCTTGCCAATTGTAGGGTTACCAGCACCATTCTTTTCTACCCTTTTACATATTGTTGACCACTAGTAGAAGAAACAAGGCAGCTCATGTAACTTGTTTTCTTAAAAATCTAAACTGGTAAGCTTATTTGGTCAGAGTATATATAATATTAAAGAATAAAGAAGTAAAGTTCCTCAAGCCTATTTTTATTTAAGCAATTTAAATGTACTTAAGGAACAACTGTTTTACTTTCTGGCATTTAAAAAAAATGTGTGCTAAGATACACTGGATATCTACTAAGTAAATAAGAATCACCAAAAATAGTGTTAATGCCTTTTGGTGACAGAGTTGCAGTAAAACTGATATGCATTACCCTGCTGGTTGTATTGAATATTAATGTGATCCTTTTGGAAATGAATATATGTATTTAATAGCCTTTGTGGAGCACTCTCTACTTGCCAAGCATAGTTCTGAGAGCTTGTCATGTGTTTTCTGTCTAATCCTCGTGACAGCTCCATGAGGAAAGGTTCAGTTATCACTCATATTTTACAGGAAACTGAGTCATAGAGAGGTTAGGTAACTTGTCTGAGGTCACACAGAAATGGTGGAACTAGGATTGGAACCCAAAAAGTTTTAGACTGAGCCTGCTCTCTTAGCCACTATTCTGTATTGCCTAACATGACAGTCATTAGGAGTTTGAATCAGTAATCCCACCCCTCAAAGTTTACATGAAAAAAAAATCAATAGGGACACAACACTTTATGCACAGAGTTATTCCTTGCCATGTTGTCTGTGAAACAACATCAATTCCAATACAGGAATACTTTAATCACTTCTGATTATCAGCACAGCAGGGTATTTATAGTCAAGAAATGGAATAATTCCATAAATAATGCTATTTCTAAAATACATTCCAGGTATGTAGTGTCAAGTGACAAAATAAATCAAAGGAAATACAGACAGTGATTGAAACTACATAAAATGTGTAGCATTATAGAGAAGATGTAGTTAATGTGTAGCATACAGAGAAGATGTAATTAATGCACAGATGAGAATTGTTAGACTATAAAGATTACCAGCAAATTCTTTTTTTAAGAATTCCTTTTGGTTGGAAATATGAGCAATATTCACACATATTGTTGCTCTTGGATGACAGGGGTGGCATAAAAATGATCTAAGAGAGATTATTGCGGTAGATGAGGTGAGAGATAAGTACCTGAACCCGGTGAGCCATACTGCATGGTGAAATGTGGATAAATCTAAGATGTTTAAGAGATGGAAACAACAGTAATTGGATGTGAGGAGTTAGGGAAAGGAAGAAGTTTAGTGTCTTCCTGGTTTCCAGCTTGAACAACTGGGTAAACATAGGTGCTGTTCAACGACAGAGACTTTTTGTAGGTGGGGAAGGTTTATGGTGTAAGATTAAGAGTTTGTGATGGCCTAGCGTTGTCCATACTCATCAAACATTCAGGTGGCGATATCTGCATAGACAGGAATAGGATATGACTCTGGAGCAAAGGAGAGAAGTTCTAGACTAAAGAGCATGATTAGAGAGTCATTTGGTTTGTGTGTGATGACTGAAGTGATCCACTTTATTAATTGTATTGACTGTGATTATGTAGTCAGCTTGTCTAAGTTTTAAAGTGACAGGTCCTAAATTTTCAAAGCACAGTCATCTTGAAGCACTTTATTAATATGGGTATGGGGACTGTAAAATAAGAAATATTAGCTGTCCATGTGGAGTTGGTAGGAAACTAGATTTTATGGTCTTTTCTTGCTTCCCATTAGTGCATTGCCTGGTTAAGGCATAAGTTATTTCTGTTTCTGTGACAGTTCTCTCCCAGGCAAATGTCTCATGCCAGATTGTGCATGTTTGTGAGATTTCCCCAACAGAATGTTGAAAAACAGAAACCACAAATAATATTTCAATAAGCAAGATTTATACATCCCTCAAACAGCATATAGGTGTATATACACATCCACAAATGGGAAAATGCTCAGATATCCAAAGCAATATATTTGTGCATACAGACTGTGTGTGTGTGTGTGTGTGTGTGTAGTAAATATGTAATAACTCTTAGGAACCCCAAGGTCAAATTTAGAATTCTTAAAGTTATACCACTGTACTCCTGAAAACTATGTGATTTTAAATAAGGGATTCCAGCTTAAGATACCATTAGGCTCCCTTCGCCTAATATAGCCTGCATTACTTCCCACGGAAGATCGATAAACGTACGCAAAGAGGCAAACATTGATAATATTAGAAATGAAGTCTGACAGAAAACCTATTGCCAAAATTCGGGAGGAATTTCTCCAAGGCAGGTGGAACTGCATTATGAAAGCCAATTGGTGGCTTCCCTCTGCTTTCCCTCATTAAGCAGAGCAGCCTCAGTGACCTGGGCAGGAAGACCCGTTGCCCCTCCCCACTGTCACCACCTTCGAGGCCAGGTCAATACATTCAACTTGGTGTGTGTCCTTTACCGCCTGAGGCCTCTATGGTCCTTCTCGTTCCATCTCATCTTTGTATTTTCTTGAGAGATGACCACTTGGAGAAACAGCTGGGGCAGGAAGGTGGGTGGTTGGGTGCGTGGAAAGGAGTCTATGGAGAATACCATTTTGTCTTTGACAGGTGTACTGCGGTCTTCATAAAAAATGTGATTTTATAGGCACCTTTGAAGTACGGCAGTAACAAAGCATGCTGGATTTTATAGTTTTGCTTGCAATCTATTGGTGACAGAGAACGACGTGGTGGGATAAGAGATAATCTTGTCTGAATTGCCAGAAACCATTGTCCATGGCACCTGATGACTTATCACTGGGAACTTGGCTTGGAGCTGTGCACCTCAACCAGGAAGGAAGACTTGTAAGTGGGACCAAACCCACACCTTTATCTTTAGCCCCATCCTTGGTACTGCAGAGAGGTTCAAGACCCAGGTTGCATCAGTCAGTGATCACATTTGTATCCCTATCGAAGAAGGAAAACCGCTAAATCCAGAAACAGGCATCTGTCACTCCGTAATGAACTAAACATGGCTGCTTCTCAGCTGGGGAGGAAGAGGGAAAGCATGACATTCACATGGGAGGCTTTGGGAAGCTGCCAGTTACACATGTGTATTTCTTTTCCACCCCCGTTCGTGTCCCCTGTGTGTGTGCCAGGAAGAGAAGGTTGGTGGGATGGAGGCTAGTGAGAACCCTTCTGGTTATGAAAGTCACACGTCTTCCTGGGTTAATTTGATAACCATTACTCCCCCAAGTTGTGAACCGTTTTGTTTTTTTTTGGCTGCTCTGCACGGCCTGTGGAATCTTAGTTCTCCGACCAGGGATCGAACCCACGCCCCTTGCATTAGAAGCTCGGAGTCTTAACCGCTGTACCGCCAGGGAAGTTCTAGTGAACCGTTTTCTTAACCAAACAATTTATTGTTCGATTTTATGAGAGTGTTAATTGGGCATTAATCTAAACATAAAGATCTCCTTGAAATCTTTAAGCAGAAATGTAGAGATTTGGTTCTTTTTTTTTTTTCCTCCAAAATGAAAGAATCCTGTCTGCCTTGGTGACTGGAGGTGAACATGTTTGGGAACATGGGCATGCGTGTTTGTGAGGCAACTAAAAATAGCCCTAACCCAGGTTCTGGAGAAAACAGTACTCACTATCCTGGGGAGAGGAAAGAACCTGTTGGCCTTTCTCCGAGGGTGTCCAGAGTTGGTTGAAGAGTCTGTAGGGCTTCCTTGTTAACAGGCTTAGGGTTTAGCCAGGCTCTCGAAGAAATAGGAAAATCCAAACATGCATAGGCAGTTCTGTAAAGACCCAAGAGAGGAGAAATATCTGAGATTTTTCTCCAGAAATCTGGATGATAAACACTAACGACAAGATAGGAGGATTCCTAGAAAATTCCACACACAGGTAAAAGTTGTTTTTTTTCAGGAAAATTATATTTGTATTAATTACATCCTACATTTCATTTAATAGTCCCATCCATAGTTTATGTAAGTTGATTCAGAAAACCAACCATTTATGTTCTTGGCCCCAAGTTGGAAGAGGAAATATTATGTATAAATTATGTAAAAATTATGGTAATGAGTTTTAAAATGAGAAAATACTTATGAGAAGTGAAGAATTGGGATACAAAATTACATGTTGCAGCGTTGTTACAACCAGTTGTTACAGTTGAGAGGTAGCATTATTTTTTTATACTTTCTACTTTTTAATAATTTCCAAAAAGTAACATGAATTGCTTTTGTAATCATAAATAATTATATAAACTCTTTTATAAACCGAGCTTTATTTCCTATATAGAGTTTTCCTCTCAGGATTAGAGGTTAGACTGGTGGAAGTTGAGTCTGGAAGGCCTGAATTTCATTTCTCATTTATTCCGAGGAAGTACTGTGTTCCAAAGTTTCAAAGTGGCTTTCCTTGCTATACCTGCTTGATTACTTGTGATGTTGTGGCTTTGTTTATTTCCCAGTAGTCACAAAGCTGTGTTTTCAGATGGCTGTGGGGTACAAATCTTTGGAAAAGAGCCCTAATCCCTCTTTGAGAAAGAGCTTCAAACAAATCATCTAAGATAAAAATACTGTTCTCTCCAAGAAGTGTTTGTTTAGAAGATGAATGTTGGTGTCACTGCTCACTTTCCATTGTCTGTAAACTCTGTCCAGTGAGACTGTGGGTCCTGGGATAATTTATGCAGGAGAAATTGATCAATGTAGAGAGTCAAGAACTTGAAGAGGTTTTATTTAGCAATTATGGGGAATAACTGCTTATTTATGGGTGTCACGGATGGAATGTTTGTGTCCCTCCAGAATTCTTATGTTGAAGCTCTGACCCCCAGACTGGCTGTATTTGAAGTAAGGAGGTAATTAAGGTTGAATGAGGTCACAAGGATGGAGCCCTGTTCCAATTAGATTACTGTCCTTATAGGAAGAGACCCTAGAGAGCTTACTAGCTCTCTTCAGGAACTCAAGCATGCACGTACCTAAGAAAGGGCATGTGAGGACAGAGTGAGAAGGCGGCTGTCTATAAGCCAGGGAAAGAGCCCTCACCAGAAACTGACCCTACTGGACCTTGATCTGGGACTTCCAGCCTCAAAAACTGAGAAAATAAATTTCTGCTGTTAAGCCACCCAGGCTATGGTATTTTATTATGGCAGCCTGAGCTGACTAATACAATGGATTAGAGCAGTTTTAGGCACTGTAGGAAGAGGAATGAAGAAAACAGAAGCAGAATCTTGAGCCTCTGTTTAATAGGTGTAATCACTGTAGCCCCTGTCTGTGGTCTGAGATCTAACTAACTCCCTTGGTCCACCCTCGGAAGCACAGACTTAATTGAGTCAGAGTGTTTGATGTTGGTCATCTGCTGATAACTCCAGGAATATGTTTATTTGAATAATGGCATTTGTGCGAAGTTGCTCATATTGTCTTAAGTCATTAAATCAATTTGGGTGCCTTCAAAGCAACCAATAGAAGTAGGGTCTTGAAATTAGTCATTTCTCCCTGCTACAATTATTTATGAGAAACTCGGGGTAATAGTTTTGACCATGTGGGTTAGCATTTAGAACAGGTAGTTGAAGTTTTATTATATGGAAATTTGGTTGGAGACATCACTTTAGGTGTACTTCGTTTTTGAAAGGCCTGCCTGGGGAGTAAATGCCAAGTCCCTGAGGAGAGTAAAGCAATACTGGAGGAATTTTTTGTCCATTTTCTGTCCTTAAATATGCGTATCCTGATAGGTAGTACATTCCTCTAAGAGTTTACTTGCATATTTTTTTTTTCCTTAGTGATAAGTATAAAGGCATATCTAATGACACATTGATGGAAAAACTTATGTTGGGTGATTATTTATTGGGTATGCCTGCTGTCTATAAGGCATCATGCTAGCTTTTTGGGGGCACACGAAGAGGTGTAGAACTGAGTCCCTGGACAGGTGAAGAAGGTAAACATGTTTCATAGTTTTCTATTTAATTTACACAACATTTTTTTCAAAGTAGGTGTTATCCTTTTTTTTTTTTTTTTAAATATTCACTTAGTAAGGCAGTATATAAACGTATCACAGAGAAATCAGTGGGAAGGTTAAGACATATTTTCCCTCAAGCTTTAAAAGGAAGATAAGGACTTGGGATGGTGATGCTATTCACTTGTGAGCCTGAGGAAATAGCCCCGAGGAGGGAGTGTCTCATATCCTGGAAAACTCAGAACTTGTCCAGAAGAATAGAGGTTTCATTTTTAAGATACTTCCCATAGAGTGAGTCACCAGCTGCTGAGATTGTCCAGTATAAACACCTGAGTGGAGCTGTGCTTTAAATAGCTGGAAAACCTTCTTCCTCTTCCTACTGGGTAATTTCCGCCCCCATTCCCCCCTGCCCCACGCCCCCCACCAACCCTGGATTCATTCCTGTCACCTGACCAATGTTAAGTATCTTGGACAATGGATTGTCTTTTTTTGTGATTTCCTTCTAAGACTGGGCAGAGGAAGAAAGATGGATTCACTATTAACTAAGAGTGGGTAGGCAGAGGAAAAAACAGCCTTAAAATGAATGTTTACCAGGGGCTAGGCCTGTGTGATTGACCCCAGATACACGCACTGAAGCCTTAGCAAACCTAGAGAGGGTGAGTGATTTGTTCAAGGTGAGATTTGGACACATGATCTAGGTCTGAAGCCTGTGGCCCTGTCATGGTACCACACTCTTCTGCACACACAGGCCTATGGCCAGAATCTGGAGGCCCAGCTTTGGGGCCTGTGGACAGGGGTGAAGAAATTGCTCACCATACTTTACTTTTTGAATAAGATGCTTGTATTAATTCCAGTATTATATGAAATAAGTACCTTCATTGTCTTTTTACTTCAGCCTTAGTCTCTGGTGGTCATGGTCAGGCCCCTCATGTGCTGCCTGCATGTGGGTGGGGGATATGGAGCACAGTGGTGCTGGAGGCGTCATGAGGTGGGTCAGGAGATGGATGGGTACCAGAAGGGGTGGGGGGTATGGGGGAATGAGAGCCAAGTACTGAACAGGGCTGCATGACAGGAAGGGAGTAAAAATGTGCATCTGTGAATGAGGATGGACCTTGGCCAAGTGTGACCAGGACCGAGGAGGAACCATGGAGCAAAATGCAAGTTCTCAGTGATGGGGGGACTAGAAGAAAGAGCTAGAAGGGAGGGCCGACCAGCATTGATTGGAGCAGCCATGAAAACCCTAATCTCTGAGGCTGGTGGTTCTGATGTTGGAAGTCCTTGCTCTGCATGGACCTGGGCCCCATCCATGCTCAGGGAAGCCTCGTCCTGCAGGGCCAAGGATCCAATGCCATGGCAACCTGGGTGTGCTGGGTTGGTACCTCTTGTCTGATTACTGTGGTAGCCTCCTCATTTGTCTCCTACCTAGAGTCTCTTCTTTCTCTAGCACATGCCTTGCATTTTAACCACAAGTGATCTTTTTTATAGAGCAACTTTGTTGATGTGCTTCATCTGAAAACACAAAAATACCTGCAGTGTTTCCTTTGCAGTCAGGATAGAGTCCAAAGTCATTTCAAAGCACACCAGGCCCTTCCTAAATTGGCCCCTGACTGCAATCCAGTCCCGTATCAGACAGTTCTTCCTCCTGCACCCTGTGCTCTATCCTAGGGAACCAGGTAGAGCTTTTCAGAGGTGCCATGCTGCTTCTGAACTCTCGGTCTCTGCACTAGCCAGAACTCTGCCTGGCGGGTCCATCCTCCTTTGCCATCTTTACCTGGAAAACCTAACTGTGGTGTCTCTTCTCTAAGAGTTTCCATATCTGACTCCTCCTGGCAGAAATGAAAACTGCTCTTTATTCCACATCTGTGCCAGCAGCTGCCTCTCTCAGGGCTCTTGTTACTACCATTTGAACCTGTCTACCTCTGCTACAGGCTTGTGAAGCCCTAGATGCTGTGCTGTCCAGCTTTGATTTCCTGCGGGGGTGATACAGAGCTAGCTTTTAGTAGGTTCAGTAAATCAATGAATCAATGAATAAATGGTATTCTAGTCCATTCAGGCTGCTATAACAACATACCACAGACTGGGTAGCTTATAAACAGAAATTTATTTTTCACAGTTCTGGAGGCTGGGGATCCAGCCTGGCTGGGTTCTGGTGAAGGCCCTCTTCCAGGTTGCAGACTTCTTGCTGTATCCTGACATGGTGGAAGGGATTAGGGAACTCTCTGGGGTCTCTTTTATAAGAGCATTAATCCCATTCATGAAGGCAGTGCCCTCATGACCTAAGCACCTCCCAAAGGCCTCACCTCCTAATACCATCGCATTGGGCATTAGGATTTCAACATATAAATGTAGGGGGGAAACGATCATTGAGACCACAGCCAGTGGGTTCCTTGGATGAGGGAGAAAACTCTAAGCTCAGTGTGTTGTAGTTTTTTGTTAAGTTTGTCTACCAGGTTGTCTAGACTGTATAAACCAGGCTCTGAGGACAAGAGGTCAACCGGACTAGCCAGGGCCTGCCCCCTGCATCCTACAGGGCTGATCTAGACGAAGACAAATATTTGTCAGAGCGACAGAACTTGTCAAAAGTATATGAAATTACCTACAGAAATCCCGAAGCATATGGCATGGTTCTGTTTGTTCTGTGACTGTATAAAGTTGGCATCCAAAAATCCAGATGGAGAATAAAAACCAGAAAGTTGTGAGTGCTATTTCATGAAGAAACCTACTGCTAACCACTAAACTCCATGAAGACAGGACTGGATTTTTTTTTTCATTTGTACTTTCTGTTCTTAGGATAATATTTGCTACGTAAGAAATTGTAATTTATAATAAATTATAAAAATAAATTTTATTTGAGTCAGCATGGGCAGGTCTAAATTTTTAAGAGTGTTTATAAGTAAAGTCTTCACAATAACATATGGCTCTTGGACTCCACTTAAAACACCAGATGTTCAGGCACATCTGTTTTTCACATGCTCTGGTCACCATGTACTGGTCAATTGTAGAAAATTTTCTGGCGAACAATGTATCTTAGACATTTTTAGCAAACTTCCTGCAAGTTTGGGGTGCATTTCCAACTTTTTAGTGATTCAACTTTGCAACATATGTTTCCTACCCCTGCTTTTTCAGAATAAGAGTATCCTGAGATTGCAAGGCAAGCTACTATCAAAAGACAGAAACAAAACTGCTACCAAATACGCAATTAGCCGTTGGCGAGAAACAGCATTTTTCACTCTCCTGTGCAACCAAAACAAAATATAGAGATATGTGGCCTGCTGAAGAGATAGACTACAGTTGTCATTTATAGCTTCCCATTTAAAAGTTTTGTTTTCATGGGAACAGCCTTATTCATGAGAACTTTTTATTAGAAGCCATCTGTCATACCCCACGTATGGTGTTGCAGGATGTGCTCTGCACAAGGTGGCTGGATTTGGGAAAGTCTCTGCTGGGAAGCAGAGATGTCCTCTCTCTGATTTGCACAGTGGTGTGATATGGGCTCACAGGAACCCTGATCAGTGTCCTTCCTCACTGACTGATTTGATGCTGAGCAGATAAAAATTTGAAAATATAAATCGATTAGGATAAAATGCTGATTTTATTGATGTTAGATGTTGAGGTTCTATCTAAGAGTTCATTAAAAGACAAAAAACAGGAAAACTTTACTGCAAAAACCAAAATTTGAAAACCATTGACATGGCAGAATGCCTTGAAATGAGACTGGAGTATCACAGGTAAATTTCTGTTACAGCAAACGTTGAAATTCCTGTCAGAATTCTCCTGATCAGCTGATATCTTTCTGCTTTGAGTGGTGGTGGAGAGAAATCTTCTGGTTTGGGGTTATGAGTTGTAATGGAATTATTGTATTTTCCAGAGCACATATGCCATGTGGCACATTTTGCACCATTTATATTGATGTCATAAAGCTATTCATGTCTGAAAAAACCATTTGATACCATCATGCTATAAATTACCTATTTGAAAGGATTAACATAAGTTTATCTTATGAAAGTAAGAGCCTAGGGTTCTAATTTTGGTTCCTTCATAATAACTGTCTGAACTGTATGAAAGCATTTATCTCTTAGGGCCTGCTTAGGGTGATTTCCAAGTTTCCTTGAAATTCTAAAATTCACTGTAAGTTAGAGATTTCCTTGGGCACTCCTCTGACTAGATATCAGTGGAACTGTTTTATTCTGTATCTGAAATGTTTTGGTTTGTGTTAACCGAAGGTGAAGTGTATGAGATATTTACCCTTTGTAGTGTTTTCTTCTGCCAGGCAGTTTACTGCATTTGCAGCCTTGTGTGTTTCTTGATGCTCTTGGGCAATTCCCTATAGAATCTGGTTCTGTGAATTTTGGTAAATGTTTATAAATATCATATAAAACCACTCTATTCCCCTAAGTCTTTCTATCCCTATCCCTATTAAGGGATTGCCAAGGTTATTAACATATTCAAATGAATAAACGAAGCCCCATACTCCCTTTTTGAGTCACATTGTACCAATTCAAAGAAAGCCAATTTGTGAAGAGGGTCAGATTTGGAAATAATTTACTTCTGAAAAGCTTCTTTTCTTTTTCAGATGTGAAAAAAGAACTCAAGGATGGAAATACAATATTACACTTAGCTGTCAAAAGGAAAAGAATCATCTTAGATCTTATTCCACATTGAAATTATAACACTCACAGACCACACTGTACAAGATTGGTCAGATTCTATCGACTGGTTGCGATTACTTCCCTAATTGGAAAAAATTAGGACTATTAATCATTGTGACACAAGGCAAAATGTCATCATGGCATGACAATCTTATTTTCCACCTGAGAAATGGTGGCTTCCAAGGGCAAAACCAAACCCTCCTTTCTCCACTTTCTCTTCCCATTTTCTTTCTGGCTGTAGCTCTGTGGAGTAGATCAGACAAAGACTTAAAAAAGCAGAGGGCACAGAAACAGAAGAAGAAAGCTTTCCTTCGTTTTGTATTCCACAGAAACATCTGTGAAAATGAAAGTGGGGGAAGGGAAGGAAGATCTCACAAACCAAAGAAATATGGCTATTGCATAGACATTTAAAATTATTGCAGGTAGCTAATTGACGGAGATAAAATCTTCTTAGGCATGGAGACATCAAAATGACTGAACTCTGAATTTTCATTTTATTCCTCCTAGATCCACTCAGAAGGGAAACGTTTTAAGCAATTTGCCAGGATTTTCTTATGAGGATAATAATTTTCTAACTATAGAAGTAATTATGGTTGTAACACATGAATTATTTTGGTGTTGAGTTTTGTAATTTCTTAGTGTTTTAGCATACTTAAAATTTACTGGGGCAATTGCACGTTGCACATTTTGAGCAGGATTTAAAAGAAAAAGGTAACTGACAAGTGCTAGTCTATCTCGTGGTTAGCTTTTAAAAATATATTTTTTTTTCTCTGGGCATCAATATTAACTTGTATTAGCTTTTTTAAAAAAGAGAAACAAATATAAGCATGTGTACAAAAATGTGTGATTAGAGACCACCTCTTCATTCCCTTACCATTTTTTTTTTATAGTAATGGCATTTTTGCTGGAAGACTTTTGTTTCTCTAATGTAAGCAACTTCTTTTATATGTCCCTGAAGTTCTGTCCCCCTTCACACAGAGCTCTTGCTGCACTTTAAAGAGGGTACTGACCTTTTTGGAGTTTTTAATCTCTCAAAGAAGGAAGACTATTATGACATATTTGTCATGATACTGCTGTGTGTTTTTTTTTGAGTGTCTCATTAAGCACAATGGGAAGTTTCTTGCATTTATATTTTTACCTTAGTGCTAATGTTAATTTGATGTCAAATTGTTGGTGCAACCATATTTTGTGATGATATAGATGATTACAGGCAGTACCTTGCTTTTATAATAATAGTATTTACTGAGCTCTTACTATGTGTCAGGCATCATGCTAAGGTTGTGTACATGTTATTTCATTTCATGCTCATGACTACTGCATGATGTGGGTGCTGTTCTTATTATTGCCTGTAATTTTACAAATGAGAAACTGAGGCACAGAAATGTTACAGCACCTGCCCAAGATCTCAAGGCTAATGAGGTGTGGAGCTATGATTTGCTGTCATGCCTTCACCGCTATGTCACAGTGTCTCCCCTGTCAGGTCTTTGTTGCTGATTTGTTTTGGTTTTGCTGGTGGTAGTATAGGACTGGAGCATGTCAATTACCCTCAAATTAAGCTGTCAACATAAGGCATAGTTATTACTGTGGCACTTAATTTTTTTTTTTTTTGGAAACAGGCTGGTCCACTGGGATAAAGAGATGTAAGGTGGCTCCTGACGCAGAGCCAAGGCTAGTGGTTGGACAGCCTGTGACTTTGAAACCTTTGCATTGGGTTGGGCCCTTGACCATCTGTTCCCTTTGAGAACCCCCATGATGTCCCAGAGAGGTTCTCCAGCCCAGCCCAGCCCAGCCCAGCCCAGCCCAGCCCATCACTGCTACAGGGTTCATCAGAAGTGTGGGCTGAGACTCAGCCAATCAGGGAGTGCTTGCAGGAGCCTGGGGTTGGAGCATCCCTAAGTGTGCAGTTGAGATGGCCCCTCCATCAAAGTGACCCTTTCCCTCAGCTGCAGCCAGCAGTGGCAGGTACCCTCCCACCCTGTGGTAGTCGTCATTAGTCAGGTGCTGTATAAAAGATTAGGTGCCGCTTAGGAAAGGCAGTTTAGGACTATGTTGTCATAATGTGGGAAAGGCAGGTTAGGAAAATAGAATGCATGACAGTAGAGACCTGCTGGGCCTTTGGGTGGGGTCGGGGGGATCTGGGCAATACCAGGGAAAACTAACCATAAACCATCATGCAAGGATTGTGGTCAGACTGTCTCTTTCATTTCAAGTGACTTTTGCCCCAGATAGCCCTCTGAGGGTGTGACCCACATTCCAACTCCCTTGTGAATTCACTGGGCCTGATAGATAGAAAATGACTTGACTGCTGAAATCATAACTTTCCTGTGTGTAGAATAATAATACCCCGTTCCATTGATGTGGGACTTTTAACTATTTGCGGTGCTTTCTCATTTGTCCTTTTAGATCCTTTCAGCCTCCTAGAACATGGCTAGGAGGGAGTTGTTCCTATTTTAAGGGTGAGATGGTGAAGGCACAGCAAATGAAGTGACCCGTGGAGTGTAAATCAAATGTCACCGGTCAAGACAGCCCAGCTCTGCTGTTCATTTGAAGAACTATCTCAGCTTGTTTCTCTGTATACTCATTTTCCATGTCTGCAGAACTTTGACCATCTACCACATGCTTTGTGCATATGTGTGTCTAGGTAGTGGATCCAATAAGATCCTGATGGGTAGTCACCGTCTTTAGACATAAACACCAGTGTGTAGCCCGTACTTCGCTGCTGCGTTCCCCCAACCTCAGCACTACACTGCCAGCGCTGTGTATACTGGCTGCTCTGTAGTTCAGTATTACTGGTGTCCTATGGATTCTTTATCATTTTTATAGCCCATGTCAGGTTTTTATTACTTTCTCTTTTTCATTTTTGTCTGTGTTGGGTCTTAGCTGCAGCACGCGGGATCTTCGTTGTGGCATGCGGGACCTTTCGTTGCAGCGCATGGGCTCTTTGTTGTGGTGCGCGGGCTTCTCTCTAGTTGTGGTGTGCAGGTTTTCTCTCTAGTTGTGGCATGTGGGCTCCAGAGCGCGTGGGCTCTGTAGTTTGTAGCACGTGGGCTCTCTAGTTGTGATGCGAGGGCTTAGTTTCCCCACAGCATATGGGATCTTAGTATCCTGACCAGGGATCAACCGGCGTCACCTGCATTTCAAGGTGGATTCCTTACCACTGGACCACCAGGGAAGTCCCAGTTTTTGTTTTTTTTTTGTAAAGTGTGGGAAGGGTCCTTTTAAGGGAAACTAAAGGAAAGCTTTAGTTCCATGCTCTGTAAACAGGGATAGTAATACCTGCCTTGCTTATTCACAGTGTAATTATCATGATCAGGTGAGATCATTCTTGTGAAGCCATGTAAATTATAAAGGACTTTACAAGCATAAGGAATTATTATGGATGACCTTGAGTTCAAGATGGAAGTCCACACTAGTCAGAATAATTGGTCATGATACCATCCATATCTCCTTCTCTCAAGACCTTCTCCAAGCCCCATGGGGAGGTATGGGGGTCACACAGGTGTTTGTGAAGGAGCAGAGAGACTTCTAAAGCCCCTTGGGAAAGACCTGGCTCACACTTCTGTGAGCCAGTATCCAAGGCATGTGACCGTAGGAACAGAGATTCACTGTTAGGAAGGAGTCACCAGCTGATTTCCAGGGATCAACTGGGTGTTGGTAAGGAGGGTGAGTGCCATGCTGCCTGGAACGAGGCAAAACAAATATAGTAGCTTGTACCTTTTGCTCAAAAAGGAATAAAGAAGAGAAATGAAAGACAAGTTGGAGCACATGCTTTATTAAACCTTGAATCAGTTGGAGTTAGTCCAAACGCTAGTGTTTCCTATGTACTGCTCCTGTATGAAGCTGAGGTGGAGAGTACAGTGCAATGTGAAGAAATTGCCCAGAACAGTACCCACGGGAAGTGCCCACTGATCATGCAGTGGGAAGGGAGGAAAGGAGGGAAGGAAGGTTTGGAATAACCTGATCCTACCCGGATGTATTAGTAAGTGATGGTCACCCATGCAGCTACATCCCTGCGATAGTCACTGATTTATGAGTTCCTCTTTTGCGAGGCACTGTGCTGGGTTAACGTGGGGCTGGGAAGGCGTTTTGGACCTCAGGAAGCTTAAAAATTCACTCCTTCATTAAATATGTGTTAGGTGCATGCATTAGGCATATGCAGTGTGCTGTGGGTACAGAGATGAATGGTGAATTCCAAGGACCTCAAACCTTCATGGAGAAGGCAGAGAAGGGATCACTGATTGTGGTCCTGGGAGAGACAGGCATGCCCAGAGGAAGGGACCCTTCTGTCTGGGCAGGCAAGTGTCCTGGAGAAGGTGGTATCTGAATAGAGTTGAGTGAAATTGTAGGAGTTAACTAGGTGGAAGAAATCGGAGAGGACTTTCCTGGATACAGAAATAGTATAAGTAAAAGCAAGTAAGCTAAAGGTGTGTGTGGAATGGCTGGGGAGCTGCACATTGGTGACTCTCATATAAACTGTCATCATCTTAATACTGCTACATGTAGCTGACACATTATCTTATTCCAGTTTAGATCAGTGTCTCTCAACTTGAATCACTCACCTTCTACCCCTACTCCCAGGAGTATTTGGAAATGTGTTGTTTTTGACGAATAATTGGGAAGTCCTGGTGGCCTTCATTGGACAGGGCCAGGAATGCTATTTACATGCCTTCAGAAGGAAGAACCCTCCCATCTCAAATGCCTATGACGTACTCTTTGCAAAGCCCTGATAGACCTAATCTCATGAGGTAACAAGGCAGTGAGTATGCCTACTGTTTTTTAAGACACAAAAGCCAAAGTCCACAGCTTGTAGGTCATCAGTAGGGTCCGGAATGCTTTTTGCATTACTATTCTTATGTTTGAAATTGCTTTTGCTCTTTCTAGTTTCCATGTTTTATTGCTATTCTGTCTTATAAAATTCTAGATAATACCTATGTAGCTGGTATCTTTGTTAAGAGCAAACACTTAAATTTCCTCCTGTTCCCAAGTGGAGAACTCCATTAATGAAACCGTCTGCCCTTTCTCTGCCCCTTCTCTCCTTCCCTCCCTGCCTGGTTTGATTGGCAGTTGTCTGGCTAGTTTGAGACTGCGGACCAGGTTGGCCTGGCTCAGTCTTTCCTTTCCATTGGGAGCTGTCCTCTGCAGAGAGTCTGCCTTCTGATTTGTGAGGTTAGTGATGGTGCGGGAGACCTGCATGTTCATGACCTAAACTCAATATCGGGGAGTGTTAGCTGGGTCCTGTGTACAGTGGTGTGGTTTGTGTACTGCACAAAGGGGGAAAGTGGCGTTTGGAAGCCAGCCAGAGCTCCGCTGGGCCTAGCCAGGTGTGCTGGGACCCAAGCAGTTCCTTTTGCTCATTTGAACGAGGGCATCGTGTAGTCCAGTGGCCACCCTGTTGCGCAACCCCAGAGGGCACCTTTGTGTTCTCATGTGTTCTGTGTCAACTGTTCTAGGTCTTGCATGCCCTGCCGTGGTAGTGAGCCAAAGGTCTACACACCCAATTTTGTCTTTCTGTCTGGTGTTGAATGTCAAAAGCTGACATTTTGATCCCCATTGGTTTGACCTGCTTCTTCTATTTCTTCAGTGGATGAAAGGGGTGCTACTTTTTACTTTATATGATCTTTAGTTTCCTTAGTGAAATGAGGCGTTGGTGCTCTGTGAGCTCGAAATTTTGTCTCTCTCACACACATGCACTTTATACATGCTTGTGATTAAAAGTTTAACAGTATAGAAGAATATAAATTATGACGCTGAAGTCTCCCTTTACCTCTTTCCCCCACTCTCTTTTTTAGAAATTATCATTGTAATGCTTTGGGGTGGAGCCTTAGATCCTTTTCTGTTCTGTTGGTGTGTATATTTTTAGAAATGTGATCACATTTTTTATGTTCTGCAACTTTAAAAAATATATCTATCCATGTAAGTGCATTATAAATCTAGCTCTTTTAAAAACTAATATATTTTAAAATTTATTTATTTGAAAAATTATTTATAATGATAATAATAACCATAATATAATACTTAAATTTGAGGCTTACTGTGTGCCTGCACTGTTTTAAGACCTTTACATGTATTAGAACAACCTTACAGGATACGTACTGTTAGTACTATTTTTTAGCTCAAGAAACTGAGGCACAAAGATCAGGTAGTTTGTCTAAGATCATGCAGGATAACAGTATAAAATTGGTATTTGAAGCCAGGTGGCATGGATCCAGAATGCATACTCTTAAATATACTTGACAACATATGGTATAAAATTCAAAAGGTGCAAGAAGTTAGTGATATAGGGACAATTGAGGTTCCCATCCACGTAATCCTGCTTCCTGTTACCTTTTTTTTTTTTTTTTTTGGTCCCAGGAAACCACCATTCTATTCTGTACTCTATGTGTTTGAATATTTTAGATCCCACACATATAAATGAAATCATGCAGTATTTTTCTTTCTGTGTCTGGCTTATTTCATTTACCATAATGTCTTCTAGGTCCATCCATATTGTTACAAATGGCAGGATTTCCTTCTTTTTTTTTTTTTTTTTTGTTTCACACACACACACACACACACACACACTGTATTTTATTTTTACAAGAGATAAATAAACTTTTCTTTGTCTTTAATTTTTGCCACTTTGATTACTATGTGTCTCGGCGTGTGTCTCCTTGGGTTTATCCTGTATGGGACTCGCTGCGCTTCCTGGACTTGGGTGGCTATTTCCTTTCCCACGTTAGGGAAGTTTTCGACTATAATCTCTTCAAATATTTTCTCTGGTCCTTTCTCTCTCTCTTCTCCTTCTGGGACCCCTATAATGCAAATGTTGTTGCGTTTAATGTTGTCCCAGAGGTCTCTTAGGCTGTCTTCATTTCTTTTCATTCTTTTTTCTTTAGTCTGTTCCACAGCAGTGAATTCCACCATTCTGTCTTCTGGGTCACTTATCCGTTCTTCTGCCTCAGTTATTCTGCTATTGATTCCTTCTAGTGTAGTTTTCATTTCAGTTATTGTATTGTTCATCTCTGTTTGTTTGTTCTTTAATTCTCCTAGGTCTTTGTTAAAGATTTCTCACATCTTCTCGATCTTTGCCTCCATTCTTTTTCCGAGGTCCTGGATCATCTTCACTATCATTATTCTGAATTCTTTTTCTGGAAGGTTGCCTATCTCCACTTCATTTAGTTGTTTTTCTGGGGTTTTATCTTGTTCCTTCATCTGGTACATAGCCCTCTGCCTTTTCATCTTGTCTGTCTTTCTGTGAATGTGGTTTTTGTTCCACAGGCTGCAGGATTGTAGTTCTTCTTGCTTCTGCTGTCTGCCCTCTGGTGGATGAGGCTATCTAAGAGGCTTGATGGGAGGGACTAGTGGTGGGTAGAGCTGACTGTTGCTCTGGTGGGCAGAGCTCAGTAAACTTTAGTCCACTTGACTGTTGTTGGGTGGGGCTGGGTTCCCTCCCTGTTGGTTGTTTGGCCTGAGGCAACCCAACACTGGAGCCTACCTGGGCTCTTTGGTGGGGCTAATAACAGACTCTGGGAGGGCCCACGCCAAGGAGTACTTCCCAGAACCTCCGCTGCCAGTGTCCCCATCCCCAGGGTGAGCCACAGCTCCCCCTGCCCCCTGCCTCTGCAGGAGATGCCCCAACACCAGCAGGTAGGTCTGGTTCGGTTTCCCCTGGGGTCACTGCTCCTTCCCCTGGGTCCCGATGCGCACACTACTTTGTGTGTGCCCTCCAAGAGTGGAGTCTCTGTTTCCCCCAGTCCTGTCGAAGTCCTGCAATCAATTCCCACTGGGCTTCAAAGTCTGATTCTCTAGGAATTCCTCCTCCTGTTGCCGGACCCCGAGGTTGGGAAGCCTGACGTGGGGCTCAGAACCTTCACTCCCATGGGTGGACTTCTGTGATGTAAGTGTTTGCCAGTCTGTGAGTCACCCACCCAGCAGTTATGGGATTTGATTTTATTGTGATTGCACCCCTCCTACCATCTCATTGTGGCTTGTCCTTTGTCTTTGGATGTGGGGTATCTTTTTTGGTGAGTTCCAGTGTCTTCCTGTCAATGACTGTCCAGCAGCTAGTTGTGATTCTGGTGTTCTCGCAAGAGGGAGTGAGAGCACGTCCTTCTACTCCGCCATCTTGGTTCCTCCTCGATGTAACTGCTAGTGTTGGAGGGTCTCCCTCAGAGGTGGGGGCTGGCTGTGTGTCACCGTGAGGAAAAGGACACTGGCAACAGAAGCCCTGGGAAGCACTCCTTGGCGTGAGCCCTCCCAGAGTCTGCCTCCTTCTTTTTTTAAGGAGGAAAAAAAGAAGTATGTATATACTACATTTTCTTTATCCATTCATCTCTCAATGTACATTTAGGTTGTTTCCACATCTTGGTTATTGTGAATAATTATTCTTTTTAATAGTTGCATACTGTTCCACACTAGGAAGTGTCATAATTTATTTAAACACCTCTTTTTTGTGGTTTCCAATATCATGTTCTTCTAAACAATATTGCCTCAAAGATGTCTGCATTTATATTAATATGCAACTATATGCAATCATGTAATTACACATGTGTGAATATCTCTGTAGAAAATATTCTTGGAAGTACAATTGCTTGGTCAAAAGGGATGCACATTTAAACTTTTTATAGGTTTTGACAAATTATATTCCCCCAAGTCTCTACCATTTATATTCTGACTGATGTACTTGTTTCCTCTTCCTGTGCCAACATTGGATATTATCGCTAGTATTTTATTAGTCTATAAAAGTGATGTCAGTACCCCAAATGAGCAAAATCAGTAACATTTGACATTGGTGATCTTTTAGCTTATCCAGTCATGCTAGGATTCACTTGCTCAAGAAGAGTTATGTGTAAGTTATGCAGAAACACACTGTGTTACTAAGAATTATCTTCCATTCTTTTTCCTTTAAAGTGCAGCTATCATGTGTCATTTTCACCTACTTTAGGAAAACTGTCTTTGCTGCATCACAACCAGGGAATGCTTCCTAAACTAAGGCCAGGCAGTTATTATTGATTAGGGAGGGAGGCTCTACTTATACAAGCAGCCCACTTTGCCAACCCCTCCCTTGAAGGCAGAGAAGCAGTGTGTAACCACAAAGTCCCGGGCGGCACTGTGGGCCCCCCAGCTACTCAAAGAAGGATGCCGTCATTGGGACAGTGCCTCACACAAACCGACAGGAAGCTCATGCTGTCATTGTGGAATTGAGAAAGCTTCGTAAGTGACTCTCCAGCTTGTGCCTTTATCACCAGCGCCTTTCTTCTCTGAGCGTTTTCTAAGGAAACGCCAGTGCCTTTAACTACATGCCCACAGATTCATTTCGGAACTCTTGGGCTCCAGAGGATCAACTCACAGTAACTTTCAAGCCTGGAAGAGCAGAATTTCCATCTAATCTGCCTGGCAGATCCCAGACTGTGTTCTGCGGGGTACAAGGTTGTTTGCTGAAGGAAGAGGGGAGTTTTGTGTATCAGGGTGTGCTGTGCCTCTGAGGTCTTCGGTCCTTTGAGTGCTTGTTAGGTGATTTGGGAGGGAAGAGGTTTTGCAGCCACCAGGGAGTTCTAGGTTGGGGTGAGCTGGGTCCTTCCTTGCTGTATTCTGCTGCTGCCCAACCTTGGGCTCAGTGGATGCCGTTTCTCTTGTCTGGTCAGTTTTCTGCCTAATGAACTCCAGGTATGTGGTACTGACAACTGCTCAGGTTGAATTTCTTTTTTTTTTTTTAATTTTATATTTATTTATTTATTTTTGGCTGCATTGGGTCTTCGTTGCTGCGCGTGGGCTTTCTCTAGTTGTGGCGAGCGGGGGCTGCTCTTCTTTGCGGTGTGCGGGCTTCTCATTGCGGTGGCTTCTCTTGTTGCGGAGCATGGGCTCTAGGTGCGTGGGCTTCAGTAGTTGTGGCTCACGGGCCCTAGAGTGCAGGCTCAGTAATTGTGGTGCACGGGCTTATTTGCTCCGTGACATGTGGGATCTTCCCAGACCAGGGCTCGAACCCGTGTCCCCTACATTGGCAGGCGGATTCTTAACCACTGTGCCACCAGGGAAGCCCGTTCAGGTTGACTTTGAAGTTCTCAAGTTTTAGTTTTTACTTTGGAATTTTGTTTGCTAGTCACGTTCTATGAAATTTAGACTTTTGGACTTGCTACAGAACAAGGAACTGATGCTGTGCCCCTTCCCTCCACCTTTAAAACTGAACTGACAACTTGTCAGTTTCCTAACGACATGCCAGAAGTACATATAATAGGAAGAGTCTAAACTGAAAAGTGTTTATGCTTATGCTAAAGTGATACGAGTGTAAGTTTAATATTCATCACACATTTCAGGTACCTGTTTCATTGGCACATTCCTGATTTTGAGGCTTTTCAATAAAGCTATCCTAATCTCCTAAATCTTGGCAGAACTGCCAGTTTTATTTCCATATTTCTGATTAAGCTAGGTTTTTGTAAGTTGTGGAAGAAAGGGTTTTGAGGTGCCCTTATGTGTCAGTTAAAAATCACGTAGTGATTCTAGAAAAACTTCCTTTTGAAGCAGTTGTTTTCTTGAAGGGTTTCTTTGAGTGCCAAGCATCTTTAATTCAGGTTTTTGTATGTGTGTGTCTAGGTTTAAAAGAAAAGTCTTTTGTGTTGGGTGTTTTGCTGAAACTCTCTAATGAATAATGATACATTAACACTGTATTACTCAATATCTGTAAGGGAGCGTTTCTAGAGAGTTCACGTAGAAACTTTTCTCCTGTGGTCACCTCTGTGCCTGTTTCTATTCCTAAATAAGTGTTCTAACTTTTTGGGTACTTATAACTTTTGAGGAGTTGGCTATAGGCAAACACAATTTTAAAAAATTTTTATTCTTTTTACCATCATAGGTTCATTTTATGTCTGAAGTTGCTGCATCTTTCAGGTAACCTTTATAATGAATATTGTCCTGATTTCTTGTGGATCGGTAAGTGTATTGAGATCTTACAGAAGCCTCTAGTTAAGTAGCCTGCTGTTCTTTGCACGTATATTCCGTGTGTGAGCTCTTCTGTGGTTCTGAACTGAGAATGAAAGGGACGATTAAAGGGAAGTGTGATGCGTGATGGATAGAAAATTTATTTTTATTTCTTGGATCACTTTTTTTCAAAGCATGCAAGCGAATCATTTCCACATGACCAGCTGCTAGCAGCAACAAAATGATGTCCTTGTCATTGTAGTTCAGGCAGCTCCTTTGTAAGGCTGGGACTCAGTGTATGATGTATGTATCTGGTACTTGCAGATTGATAGGAGATGGTATATTCTCAGTTCAGCTCTTTCGCCAGTGTTTCTCTGCAGTTTCCTTCTGGTAGGTGTCTCTGTTCCTGGCTAAATTGTACAGGCTGGAAGCAGAGAAGTTGATAAGTTTTACTAAGTGCGTCTTTTGAATAGGTATGGCTGGGAGACAGAGGTACTATAGCTGCTGATTTTCTCTCTCACATCTCCCTCACTCCCTTACTAATGTCTTGTCTTCTCCCCTCCTTGACTCTCTTCTGGGAAAGCTCTTTATTCATTTACGTTACAGAATGACTTAGGACCATTCACAATTAAATAAGCAGAAAGGCATACCATAAGCTTGCTTTGTAAGTACATCGGCGAGTGATATGGCCAGGCTCCTTCTTACATCTTGAGGCAGAAACACTGCAACTTTTAGTGCATCCATGACTGTAATACTGTGTTGCATTTCATCTATAAATGTGATGAAGGAAGATGAGACCAGAAGCAGTCTTCAGAAAGGTCTTAGGGAATGAGAGAATGCTTCTGGCATCAGTAAGCATTTTGTGATTCTCCTTAAAACAATTTGTTTATTGGATTGACCATGGTCCCACAGCTGTTTTACTATCACTGTGAAAGTCTCAGGGGATGAGTGTCTTAGGATATGTGTGTGCGTGCCTGAATGTGCAAGCATGTGCGCACACACACACACGCACACACACACACGCAGCTCATGCTAAGCAGATGACGGCGGGTGGCAGCCAAGGGGCTGCCCATGTGTCCCCATAGCATGAAGAAGAACAGAATTTCTGTAAAGCAGGTATCCTTTCTTTTAAGCAAACCTAATGTCATGTTGATAAAGATCTGGATTTCCCCAAAAGGGTGACTCTTTTTTTTTTTTTAACCTTGTGAAAGGGCTTATTTCAAATTTCTGTGAAAAAAAAAATCAATATTCCCCTATTGTATTTGACATATCATTTATGAATTAATTTTAAGAAAAATTGGTTTGCAAACGTGTAAGAATATTTTGTTTAACAACAATAGCTACTGCTAAATGAGTAATTCTATTTGTCAGTCAATGGGTTAAGTGCTCTTAAATGGATTATTACCTTGTCTACTTCTCACCGTAACCTTGTGAAGTAGGTGCTATTAATATCATCCCTATATTTCAAGAGAGCTGTCTAAGGTTGGAAAGGTTGCTTGACCAAGGTAAAGTCACAGGTAAAGTAAGGGATGATACCAAACTTTGCACCCGGGGTTGTCTGATTCCTGAGCATAAACTCGTAACAAATCCCTCGGCCTGTCCTGATTGTGGCCTGGTGTGTTTAACTGCAAGACAGGCGCCACTTCTTAGGGACAACACATATTCCCACTGTCTCTGCCTAACTACTTGGTCTGACTGTGATTATGTGCCCAGGAGCTTAATTGTCTGACAGTAAAGACTGGAATTGGAAGTTGGTTGGCAGGAGAACTCTCTTCCCTCCTACCCTCACCCCACCTCACTGTCTCTATAATCTAGGGCAACCTAGTTCCCAAAAGGATGACCGTACCCAAGGTCTTGATGCAAAATGGTATAGCAGGCTGCTCACACCTAGATGATCAACATCTGTGCAGCAATTTTGTTAAACAAACAACCAACAACAATCACTAAACTTGCTTTTGTCTTAAGTGCAGTCTCAGCACTGAGTATAGTGCTCTCACAGCAAATGCACTTGGTTAAAGAAGTAGGTACTCAGGAGACAGCTTACTATAATGAGACAGTTCCAACATTGTTACTGAGCAGGACTTGGTGGTTAGAAGACTCCGGGGTGTAAAAAGTGCTGTAATTAAAATACAGTAGGAGGTAACGCCAGCATTTTGAGCCAACAGGATTCTTGGTCGTGCACTTGAGTTCTTGGTTGGAAAGCTTACATCTCCCTTGACCTGAATGCACACTTGCAATGGAGAATATATCATACAGTAAATACTGAATATTCATTTTAAAAGATTCGTTTGAGTGGAAATGCTCTTTCTTCCATACGGCTGACAGGATCTTGGTGCTCTGGCCTTGTGTCAGGCCTGAGCCTCTGAGGTGGGAGAGCTGAGTTCAGGACATTGGACCACCAGAGACCTCTGGGCCCCACGTGATATCAAACTGCAAGAGCACTCCCAGAGATCTCCGTCTCAACGCTACGACTAGCTCCACCCAACGGCCAGCAAGATCCAGTGCTGGATACCCCATGCCAAACAACTATCAAGACAGGAACACAACCCCACCCATTAGCAGAGAGGCTGCCTAAAATCATACTAAGTTCACAGACACCCCAAAACACATCACTGGATGTAGCCCTGCCAACCAGAAAGACAAGATACAGCCCTACCCACCACAACACAGGTACCAGTGCTCTCGACCAGGAAGCCTACACAAGCCACTGAACCAACCTTACCAACTGGGGGCAGACACCAAAAACAAGGGGAACTACGAACCTACAGCCTGTGAAAAGGAGACACCAAACACAGTAAGCTAAGCAAAATGAGAAGACAGAGAAATATGCAACAGATGAAGGAGCAAGGTAAAAACCCACCAGACCAAACAAATGAAGAGGAAATAGGCAGTCTACCTGAAAAAGAATTCAGAGTAATGACAGTAAAGATGATCCAAAATCTTGGAAATAGAATGGAGAAAATACAGGAAATGTTTAACAAGGGCCTAGAAGAACTAAAGAGCAAACAAACAATGATGAACAACACAATAAATGAAATTAAAAATTCTCTAGAAGGAATCAATAGCAGAATAACTGAGGCAGAAGGACAGATAAGTGATCTGGAAGATAAAATAGTGTAAATAACTACCGCAGAGCAGAATAAAGAAAAAAGAATGAAAAGAATTGAGGACAGTCTCAGAGGCCTCAGGGACAACATTAAATGCACCAACATTCGAATTATAGGGGGTCCCAGAAGAAGAAGAGAAAAAGAAAGGGTCTGAGAAAATATTTGAAGAGATTATAGTAGAAAACTTACCTAACGTGAGAAGGAAATAGTCAGTCAAGTTCAGGAAGCGCATAGAGTCCCATACAGGATAAATCGAAGGAGAAACACGCCAAGACACATATTAATCAAACTATCAAAAATTAAATGCAAAGAACAGATATTAAAAGCAGCAAGGGAAAATCAACAAATAACATACAAGGGAATCCCCATAAGGTTAACAGCTGATCTTTCAGAAGAAACTCTGCAAGCCAGAAGGGGGTGGCAGGACATATTTAAAGTGATGAAAGGGAAAAACCTACAACCAGGATTACTCTACCCAGGAAGGATCTCATTCAGATTTGACACAGAAATTAAAACCTTTACAGACAAGTAAAAGTTAAGAGAATTCAGCAGCACCAAACCAGCTTTACAACAAATGCTAAAGGAACGTCTCTAGCCAGGAAACACAAGAGAAGGAAAACACCTATGTAAACAAACCCAAAACAATTAAGAAAACGGTAATAGGAGCATACATATCAATAATTACCTTAAATGTAAATGGATTAAATGCTCCAACCAAAAGACACAGACTGGCTGAAAGGATACAAAAACAAGACCCGTCTATATGCTGTCTACAAGAGACCCACTTCAGACCTAGGGACATGTACAGACTGAAAGTGAGGGGATGGTAGAAGATATTCCATGCAAATGGAAATCAAAAGAAAGCTGGAGTAGCAATACTCATATCAGACAAAATAGACTTTAAAATAAAGACTATTACAAGAGACAAAGAAGACATAATGATAAAGGGATCAATCAAAGAAGAAGATATAACAATGTAAATATTTGTGCACCCAACATAGGAGCACCTCAATACATAAGGCAAATGCTAACAGCCATAAAAGGGGAAATGGACAGTAACACAGTAATAGTAGGGGACTTTAACACCCCACTTTCACCAATGGACGGATCATCCAAAATGAAAATAAATAAGGAAACAAAAGCTTTAAATGACACATTAGACCAGAGGGACTTAATTGATATTTATAGGGCATTCCATCCAAAAATAACAGAATACAATTTCTTCTCAAGTGCTCATGGAACATTCTCCAGGATAGATCATATCTTGGGTCACAAATCAAGCCTTGGTAAATTTAAGAAAACTGAAATCTTATCAAGTATTTTTCCGACCAAAGTACTGTCAGACTAGATGTCAATTACAGGAAAAAAAACTGTAAAATGTACAAACACATGGAGGCTAAACAATGCACTACTAAATAACCAAGAGATCACTGAAGAAATCAAAGAGGAAGTCAAAAAATATGTAGAAACAAAGGACAATGAAAACACGACGACCCAAAACCTATGGGATGCAACAAAAGCAATTCTAACAGGGAAGTTTATTGCAATACAATCCTACCTTAAGAAACAAGAAAATCTCAAATAAACAACCTAACCTTACACCTAAAGCAATTAGAGAAAGAAGAACAAAAAACCCCCATAGTTAGCAGAAGGAAAGAAATCATAAAGATCAGATCAGAAATAAATGAAAAAGAAATGAAGGAAGCAATAGCAAAGATCAATAAAACGAAAAGCTAGTTCTTTGAGAAGATAAACAAAATTGATGGAGAAGACTCAAATCAACAGAGTTAGAAATGAAAAAAGAGAAGTAACAACTGACACTGAAGAAATACAAAGGATCATGAGAGGTTACTACAAGCAACTATATGCCAATAAAATGGACAACGTAGAGGAAATGGACAAATTCTTAGAAAAGCACAACCTTCTGAGACTAAACCAGGAAGAAACAGAAAATATAAACAGACCAGTCAGAAGCACTGAAATTGAAACTGTTATTAAAAATCTTCCAGCAAACAAAAGCCCAGGACCAGATGGCTTCACAGGCGAATTCTATCAAACATTTAGAGAAGAGCTAACACCTATCCTCAAACTCTTCCAAAATACAGCAGAGGGAGGAACACTCCCCGACTCATTGTATGAGGCCACCATCACCGTGATACCAAAACCAGACAAAGATGTCACTAAAAAAGAAAACTACAGACCAATATCACTGATGAACATAGATGCAAAAATCCTCAACAAAATACTAGCAAACAGAATCCAACAGCACATTAAAAGGATCATACACCATGATCAAGTGGGGTTTATCCCAGGAATGCAAGCATTCTTCAATATACGCAAATCAACCAATGTGATACACCATATTAACAAACTGAAGGAGAAAAACCATATGATCATCTCAATAGATGCAGAAAAAGTTTTTGACAAAATTCAACAAAATTCAAATTTATGATAAAAACTCTCCAGTAAGTAGGTATAGAGGGAACTTACCTCAACATAATTAAGGCCATATGTGATATTGCCACAGCCAACATCGTTTCCAATGGTGAAAAACTGAAACCATTTTCTCTAAAATCAGGAACAGGACAAGGATGCCCACTCTCACCACTGTTATTCAACATAGTTTTGGAAGTTTTAGCCACAGCAATCAGAGAAGAAAAAGAAAAGGAATCCAATTCAGAAAAGAAGAAATAAAGCTGTCACTGTTTGCAGATGGCATGATACTATACATAGAGAATCCTAAAGATGCTACCAGAAAATTACTAGAGCTAATCAATGAATTTGGTAAAGTAGCAGAATACAAAATTAATGCACAGAAATCTCTTGCATTCCTATACACTAATGATGAAAAATCTGAAAGAGGAATTAAGGAAACACTCCCATTTACCATTGCAACAAAAAGAATAAAATACCTAGGAATAAACCTACCTAAGGAGACAAAAGACCTGTATGCAGAAAACTATAAGACACTGATGAAAGAAATCAAAGATGATACAAACAGATTGAGAGATATACCATGTTCTTGGATTGGAAGAATCAACATCATGAAAATGACTATACTACCCAAAGCAATCTACAGATTCAATGCAATCCCTATCAAACTACCACTGGCATTTTTCACAGAACTAGAACAAAAAATTTCACAATTTGTATGGAAACACCAAAAACCCTGAATAGCCAAAGCAATATTGAGAAAGAAAAACGAGCTGGAGGAATCAGGCTCCCTGACTTCAGACTATACTACAAAGCTACATTAATCAAGACTGTATGGTAGTGGCTCAAAAACAGAAATATCGATCAATGGAACAGGATAGAAAGCCCAGAGATAAACCCACACACATATGGTCACCTTATCTGTGATAAAGGAGGCAAGAATATACAATGGAGAAAAGACAGCCTCTTCAATAAGTGGTGCTGGGAAAAGTGGACAGCTACATGTAAAAGAATGAAATTAGAACACTTCCTAACACTGTACACAAAAATAAACTTCAAATGGATTAAAGTCCTAAATGTAAGGCCAGACACTATAAAACTCTTAGAGGAAAACATAGGCAGAACACTGTATGACATAAATCACAATAAAATCCTTTTCGACCCACCTCCTAGAAAAATGGAAATAAAAACAAAAATAAACAAATGGGACCTAATGAAACTTAAAAGCTTTTGCATAACAAAGAAAACATAAACAAGATGAAAAGACAACCCTCAGAATGAGAGAAAATATTTGCAAATGAAGCAACTGACAAAGGATTAATCTCCAAAATATACAAGCAGCTCATGCAGCTCTATATCAAAAAAAACAAACAACCCAATCCAAAAATGGGCAGACGATCTAAATAGACATTTCTCCAAAGAAGATATACAGATTGCCAACAAACACATGAAAGGATGCTCAACATCACTACTCATTAGAGGAATACAAATCAAAACTACAATGAGGTATCACTTCATACCGGTCAGAATGGCCATCATCAAAAAATCTACAAACAATAAATGCTGGAGAGGGTATGGAGAAAAGGGAACCCTCTTTTACTGTTGGTGGGAATGTAAATTGATACAGCCACTATGGAGAACAGTATGTAGGTTCCTTAAGAAACTAAAAATAGGGGGCTTCCCTGGTGGCGCAGTGGTTGAGAGTTTGCCTGCCAATGCAGGGGACACGGGTTCGAGCCCTGGTCTGGCAGGATCCCACGTGCCGTGGAGCAACTGGGCCTGTGAGCCACAATTGCTGAGCCTGCACGTCTGGAGCCTGTGCTCCACAAAAACAGAGGCCGCGATGGTGGGAGGCCCGCGCACTGCGATGAGGAGTGGCCCCCGCTTGCCACAACTGGAGGAAGCCCTCGCACAGAAATGAAGACCCAACACAGCCATAAAAAAAAAAAAAAAAAATAGAACTACCATATGACCCAGAAATCCTACTACTGGGCGTATACCCTGAGAAAACCATAATTCAAAAAGAGTCATGTACCACAATGTTCATTGCAGCTCTGTTTACAATAGCCAGGATGTGGAAGGAACCTAAGTGTCCATCGACAGATGAATGGATAAAGAAGATGTGGCACATAAATACAATGGAATATTACTCAGACATAAAAAGAAATGAAATTGAGTTATTTGCAGTGAGGTGGATGGACCTAGAGTCGGTCATACAGAATTAAGTAAGTCAGAAAGAGAAAAGTAAATACTGTATGCTAACACATATATATGTAATCTAAAAAAAAAAAGAAATAGTTCTCATGAACGTAGGGACAGGACAGGAATAAAGACGCAGACGTAGAGAATGGACTTGAGGGCACGGGGAGGGGGAAGGGTAAGCTGGGACGAAGTGAAAGAGTAGCATTGACATATATACACTACCAAATGTAAAATAGATAGTGGGAAGCAGCTGCATTGCAGGGGAGATCAGCTGGGTGCTTTGTGACCACCTAGAGGGGTGGGATAGGGAGGGAGGGAGACGCAAGAGGGAGGGGATATGGGGATATATGTATACATATAGCTGATTCACTTTGTTATACAGCAGAAACTAACACTCCATTGTAAAGCGATTATACTCTAATAAAGATGTTAAAAAAACAAATACAGTAATTGGCAGGTTTGTACAAAATACAGGGTTTTCAATTCTGATTCTAAGAAAGCCCAATAAGGGCATTGTTTATATGAGCTTTTTTTTCCTAATAAACTGAAAGCCATTAGAAGTTTTGTATTGTTAATAATGGGAAGGTAAAATGAGAGGTGATGCAGACAGAATTGCATTACTGTAGGAGGGAAGAACAAAGCTCCCAGCCCCGTGTTGTTTTCCACATCATGACCAAATAGAACATTGCAGCGTCAAGGGGAGATCTTCAGACAGGGGTTCAGGGACCCGTAGACTATTGATGAGTACGAGGTCATGGTGAGGGGTGTGAGTGGATTTCAGGGAATCTATTTCTAGATCTCAACTTTCATATATGTTCTTTCTTTATTACCTGTAGTCTCCTTTCCCACCGTACTCCCTTCCCTGATAGATCTACCTCTGGACACGAGAAAGGCCAATCTCCCACCCATCTCTAATCTTACTAGGGGACCCTTCAGACCCCGAGGTAGAAAAACTCCTGTGTTCCAAACAAAAGGATGATTGAAATAGTGTTGTTGGTGTTGATGAAAATTAATGAATCTAATGACAGGATAACAAATACTTTTGCAATTCAGGTGGCGTCCAATCCTTTATTTTCCACAAATTGAAAGAGGACTTAATTGAGTTTTCAGTTGATCATTAAAAATAATTTTGATGATAGATCACCTTGAGATTGTTTTTGGCATATGTCCCAGAAGGAGTTCAAACTACTGAGGAAAATTACTACAACAAATTTGAATTTCCATGTAGTTATTTGTGTGAAGAAGATTTCTCAGCTTTTAGATTAAAAAAGGGGAGAGCCAGATAGGAATAAAACTAATGCTGAATTTTGTCTCATTTTAGCAATATTTATGTACAAATGCATAATTTAATTGGAAAAAGTGGCTCATTCATCTCATTAACTGATGATTTCTAACAACTAGTTTTTATTTTAATAATCATTTATAAAGTTATAATGTTTATGGTTTTATTAGTTGTATATAACTAATAACTAATGTACATTAATTCAGATGAAAAAAATGAGACATGGTTACAGGAAACTTAGATATTCACATTTGTATTTTTATGTATGTAAATTTAAAAAGATCCTGTCACCACACAATATTTATATTTATATGTAAATTTTTAAAGTTTCTTGAGACCATAAGATATTTACAAATATATAAAATTTTCTGTAAATTATGTATATATATTGTTCATACTTAATTTGCAGAGATATATGATAGAATGACTGATAAAATTTTCAAACAAAAATATTTTACGTTAAGATAAATTTCTGTGGGAATGCTGGAATGGACAAATAAATTCAAAGGGAATAAGGAACAATGAAAATGTTTGTTATACAAGAGCTTCTCAGTTTTTTTTTTAATGAATAGTGGTAGATAGCAAATAGCTCTGGTGTTTTGATTCAGTTGGATACATTTTAGAGAATCATGTTACACTTTAAGTTTCAAATGTCATTATATGATTCCTTGGAAATTAGATTCTTTCAGCTATTGAAATTTGAGATTAAAAAACTTAGGTGTCAACTTAAACCTGTGCAAGGGGAAACATAGTTGTCATAGTTCTTTTAGCAGACATACAAGGGAAAACTTTTTGGAAAACGTTGAGATAAAACATCATCTAGTGAGAACCAGGTGCCAGTCATCCTGGAATATAATATGGAAGTGACAGAGCCTTAAAATCAGGAGATGTTACAAGTCTCTGGAGCCCCTTAGGGTCACATGAAGAAAGGTGCTGGGAGAAGCATCTTTTACTCTCCTAAGGAGGTGGTGAAAACTTCTAATTAAAATAGTAATAATAATAATTATTATTATTGCTGTTATTTAAGACCTGCCTTTATTCCCTAAAATCATGCTTTCTTTCATATATATGGATGTGTGTCTATGTGTGTGTGTGTGTGTGTGTGTGTGTGTGTGTGTGTGTGTCATTGTTTGGTGTGGTGGTACAGAGAAGGTTTTGGGGTCCTTTTACCAAAAGTAAAAATCAGTGTGTTTGTGATTGTGTGTGAGACGGCACCCACATATCTCTCTGTGATGGAATGTCCACAGCTGACCCTTAAGCAGTGGATTGGAAGAGCTTCTGAGTCATTAAGGTCTTTGGGGGAGAACAGATCAAGCTAGGAAAGGCAGAGTGCGATTCAAGGATCATGGCGGTCTTTTCCAGATGATGCTTGCGTTTGTGAACAGTTTCTGTTTTTAGATGATAGGGGCCATCTCAGATTGTGTACTAATGTCTGATGGGATCCCACAGTCTCTCCCGGCCAGCTGAAATGTTGAAGGGCTTCAGCTGGTCGAGACTGGGAGTCTGCAGATGGCATGGTCCTGGCCGTGGTCCAAACCATACCTGACAGGCCAGAGCGGAGCAGGACAGAGGTGAAGAACCAGGAGGGAATTGGTGTAGAGGAGGGGAGGTGGGGAAAGGCAAAGAGGAGGGGAAAACCTGCATTGGGAGGACCAGAGCTGTCCTCTCTGAGGTGTCCTGTGGGTCACCTGTTGGGTTTGCTCCTGGAGGCCCAGTCCCCCTGTTGTCAGGTTGTACAGATACCCTGCTTGCTCTCTTGACTAATTTTGGTCACTATATTGTTGGATGTAACGCTGCTTAGGTAACTTTCTTGGGGGCCATTTTCCACTTGGAATTGCCAGTGGAAAGTGTCTTGCTGTGGGGTTGTGCTGGGCCAGCGCCTGCCCTTGGGTGTTTCCAAGCCTTCCCTCAGCTGGTATAGCTATGACTCGGGCCTCTGGCAGGTCTTTGTAGTATATTCAGAGTGTTCGGTAGCCTTTGGGAGCAGGTGATTTCTAAACATTGCCCAACTAATAACTATTTGGAAAGCCAGACTGGATCCCAGTGGAACCCTTTTGAACTAAGTGCTGCCTTCCTTTAAAAGAGCAGTGTAGGCTTCAAAGCCACTTCTGTTTGGCTCTGTTATTAATCTCTTTAGGAAGTGATTCCTTAGGGATCCGGGTTAAGAGGACCTGCTGCCTATAAGACAGCTGCCTCACCACTAAGTCTTTAGAAAGAGACAATGGAAAATAATCTAGTACAACAAGGGCTATTGTCCAGAAGTGACATTTCCCTCCTTCCCTTGAGTTGAAACAGTTGTGTTGAAACATGGAAAAGTAATTATAAATTGGGGCATGGGGGGTGTCATCCCTTTTGCTGTTTCTTTCTTGCACAGTGCACGAGGGAGATCATGGTTTTTAGCAGTTTGTTTCCTCCCTGGTTTTTGAACAGAATCCCCATAAAAATCTGACACTAAATTAATCAGGCAAATGTATAGAATGTCAGAGGGATTACATTGGATTCTGGGTAATCATTGGTTGGCCTTTGAGCTGTTGACGTGCCAGAGGTCTTTGTATCAGTGAAATGATAAATGTCCATGTGATCAGACTGGTTGTCATGAAAGGCTCACAGGAGGTGATTAAGCTTCTTTCTAGTTCCCAGAGTTTGTTTGGATATGAGACTGTGTCCTCTGGGCTAAGGTCTACCCATGAGGGTCCTTCAGGACAGTAGGCTGTCACTTTGACCTGTGCATCCATATAGCCGAAAATAAGATTTAACACTTCATGGATGAAAATGTGGAACTATCAAAAAGTGTAAAGGAGAGAGATCAAAATCTATCTGTGATCCCACCACCAGAAATAACCTACTGTTACTTTTTAAGGTCTATTCTTCTATTCTTCTGTCTTTGTGTTTTTTATTTATATATTTGATGTATTCTCTCTAGTAACAGTATTGTATAATACTTACCGTTTGGTATTATGGTTCTTCCACTTAACGATAGATTGCAAGCTAATGAATTTAGCTCCATTGCAGAAGATAAACACTTGAAAATGTGAATTACTGTAATTTTAGTTAATTAGCATAGCCTGGCTTTGGAGGGAGCAATCTGCCCTGATTTTTACCTCTGTTTCTAACACTGACAGTGAGGAACTAAAAGTCACTTGTTTTCTTCATACACTGGAAATGGCATTACGTGGGCTTTATTTGAGATCACGTGCTTCCAGTGGTTTGCTTTCTAACAGAGGTAGAGAGAGGACAGATCTCAGAGATTTGGTCAAAACCCTCTTCTTACAGGGCCCTACTACAGGACCCAAAGAGAGAGGCTGGCACAGTAAAGTAAGCCCACAAAGAAGAGATACATTTTTCTTTTTCTGGAAGTGCTTCTCTTGTTTTTGTGGGCATTTCTTGTGGCCGAATGAATGTTAGCCTTCTAGATGGGACATTTCCTTAACTTGCTTTGAAGAATCCTGAGATGCACAGCACCAGAAACTTACTGGAATATTTGCTTTGAATTTCATTTGGGCAGTGGTATGGGATGAATTGTTCCCCCAAAATTTATATGCTGCAGCCCTCATTCCCAGTACCTCAGAATGTATCAATAACTGTCTTTGGAGACAGAGCCTTGAAAGAGATGATTAAGTTAAATGAGGCCTTAGAGTGGGCCCTAATCTGATCTGACTGGTGTCCTTATAAGGAGAGGAAATTGGGATACACGCAGAGACTCCAGTGGTGTGCGTGCACAGAGGGACAGCCATGTGAAGACACGGTAAGAATGTGGCCGTCTGCAAGCCAAGAAGAGACCTCAGAGGAAACCAACCCTACCAACTGCCTTGACCTTGGACTTCCAGCCTTCAGAACTGTGAGAAAGTAAATTTCTGTTGTTTAAGCCGTAGAGTCTGTGGGTTTTTTTTTTTTTTTTTAATGGCAGCCCAAGCAAACTAATAAGGCAGGTAGAAGAATCGTTTGAAATATTTGGTAGTATATTTTCCAAATATAATAATATGGGAACATTTCTATATAGATGTGAACAAATCACCTTAGGAGCCAGGGGTCAGGGAGAGGTGTACCTGGATGATACAGGTTTTTGGTAAAGCTCCACCTCCTGGATCCTGTGGTCTGTTCATTGTGTTCCATGGCATTATCATGCTTTATAACTTACATCTTTTTAACATTATGTTATTTTCCATGATCAAATATTATATTAAAGATAAAGAAAAAAACCCATTAAATATAAAAAAGAAAAAAAATATTTATATTGATTATATTTAGAATATAATAATATGGAAATATTATATTATAATAATATTTATATTATTATATTAAATAAAATATGACATGGTCAGACTACTTTCTCATTGCTATCATTTACATAGTTTTTCTTTTCAATAGCTAGTCTGTTCTCTCAAGCAAGTCATAATGGTATTCATTAGTTATTTCTTTATGGGGAATAGATTAGTTATTTTTCCATTTAAGGAGAAAATTAATATCAGAAGTGAGCCATTCAGCCTTGCCAATGTGATATGAAAGTGCAGAAGCTTATGCCGTTGAAGCGTGATCCTAAAATATCTGCTGTGAAGGAGGGTCAGGACTGTTTATGAAAGTTTTTCTAACATTTAGAATTGAAACTATTTCCCATTACCTGGAGAGTAAGGTGTCGGGGTGTGGGTATTTAGTGAAAGGGGGTCCAATCCACGTTCATGTCAGTTTAGCCTTTTTTTGGTACTGTGACTCTAGAGATTTCGCACATTGATAAATCACATTTGAAATTCATGGCAGTGGCTTCAAGGTAGAATTGACTGGAGCACTGTGCTGGAAAAACACCCCTTTTGGCACATATGGTACTGCTTCTGAGTATTCTGTCCTCTGAGGCAGTAGCTGACAACATTTCTGCGTATCTCAATATCTAGATAATTATTCATAGGGAGCTTTGGGCTTTAACATTTCTTAGATTACTAACATTTCTTAGATTAAAGCATTTTATCAGGCTTTCTGGATACCTAAGTTTCTCCCTTTAGCACCCTAATTTAAAAATATGTCTTAAGAAAATTTTTGTAAAACATGTTAATTATCCTTTCCCTCTTAGCTATTCTGAATGTAGCTTGACCTTTCGTGTAATTAATCAAGATCATCATTATTTATGAAAGCAACTCTTGTTCTGCAATATAGTGATGTCTTTGGAGGTACTGAGATCAGTAGAGTTTGCTCCTACAATAAATAACCCTAAATATATATGATTTTTGAATGTTTTCCTTGTCCTTTTACTTTTTTCCTTTCGCATTTTGTTATCAGATTATCATTTGGAATTTTCTTTGCCGCTTTTTGTAGCCGCTTCCCTCCTTGTAGTTTGCTGCTTCTGCTTTGCTTGTGGGGATGGAGATTGTAATAATTGAACTTACAGTGGTTGTGTATAAATCAGTGACCTGAGAGGCCTAAGAAACTCTGCTTCAGGAAGAAGTGCTAATGGACTCTGTGGTGTCTAGTTGAGTCGCTCACCTGTTCAGATTAATATAACTTCTACTGGGTGCCTGTTATAGGTGAGCCCCACCCAGTGCTGGCACTGGTCAGCTCCCTGAATTGGAGCTGGTGAAGCACAGAGGTCATCTGTCTCCCTGCTCTCTTATCAGCTATGACCGTTTATGCAGTTGAAAAATAAAAGTTTCTGCTTCTCTAGGTCTTGATTTGTACTTTGGAATAGAGGGCAAAAGTCTCATCCAAGGCTATAAGGGAAAGGCCTTAAATGGTCCACAAATGCATAACTTAGACTTATCTGCCTAATTCCACATCCCTTAGCTATTGGCATATTTTTCAAAAATTTCTTCATGGAATAAACCACAGAATAATTTATAATCTTCCTTCATAGAAAGTGCTTCCTTTAAAAGATCAAATATTTGGGCTGTAAAATTCTCATTTTAATCCTTCTAAGACTTAAATGAGCTTGTTCTAAGAGGCATCTTAATTTTGGTTTATAAAATTTCATCCTTCAAGCTGTGTTACTGACGTTTTACTTGGAAAACTATAGCTTTAGAGTGATAGTGATAACATAAATGTATGTGTGTGTACCTTCCTAAAAAGGACCACCCAGGGTACTGGGTTTTTTTCAGATCACCAAGGTTAACTTGCAATTTTTCATGGACTTCTGACCCAAATGGGGGAAAACAGATGTACTTGATTTTCTTCTTCAGTGATTTACAAATATAGCTATAGGTAGAATTAAAAATTATTCTTTTCATCAGCCATGGGCAGCACTTACCTTGCCTAATTCCTTGTATTGCTTAACTGTGTTTATAGAGGAACATCTTGTATACGTGCTGGCAGTTTGTCCAAAATTGACTAGTCTCTTTCTCTGGACACTTTGACTTATACAGCTCCAAACAGTATATCCAGACACCAGAATGGGTGTGATGGGTCTAAGATGTTGCATTTAAAACTTGATTAATACTTGGGGTTTTTTTTACTAGGAAGTACCAGATAGGTTTTATTCCAAACTGAGAGATTATCTTCAAATACTCATGAAGAGTAGTATTTTTCTGCCTGAGAATGTAATGTGTGATGGATTCAATGATTCAAAACTGTGGTATGGTTTTCAAATTTTAATTTAAGTGAACCATGATCATGACTGTATTATGCATCCTAGTCAATAGGTTTTAAAGTCTAGGACAGTTATGTAGAGTCATGGAGAGTGAGGAGGGGCTGGTGAGGAATTTGCTGGCATAGGAGAAAGTCAAGATGTTTTAATTTTATAATGATGAAATGGAAAGGCTTGAACAAGTCTTAGTGATTATTTAGTCTAGTACAGCTGACCCTTGAACAATGCAGGAGTTAGGGGTGCCGACCCTCTGTGCAATCGAAAATCCAAGTATAATTTATAACTGGCCCTCCGTATCTGCAATTCGGAATTTGCTGATTCATTCAATCAACTGCAGATCCTATGGTACTGCAGTATTTGAAAAAAATCTGCATACGTGTGGACCAGTGAAGTTCAAAGCCCTGTTGTTCAAAGGTCAATTGTACCTCTTTTTTTTTTTTTTTTTTTTTCTGAAGAAACTATCAAGGCCCAGAGTGGGTAATGGAATTTCTTAAGTTTACTCAGGTATGTTTGAACCAGCGATCAAGGCAACGGTACAAAGTCCTAGAGGCACGTAAAAGGAACTATGAACTGTATAAAGGATGATCGCTAAGAGTAAGGGATGGACAGATGGAGTTTTGATGATTGATATCTTAAAATAAATTCCTTGAATATAAATTACCCATCCCCACCAAGAATTTCTGTGCATCTTTGCTGTTCCTTCTTTTGCCATGAGCATTTTAAATAAATGGGCTGATCTTCTAATGGCCATTATGACACTAGCAGATTCTATGTTCAGGTGTGTGTTTTCTTGGACATGCCTTTTCTTGTCTTTCACAAGCATTTTTCTAAAATTTATTTATTTATGTATTTATTTATTTATAGCTGAGTTGGGTCTTCGTTGCTGCGTGCGGGCTTTCTCTAGTTGCGGCGAGCGGGGGCTAGTCTTTGTTGAGGTGCGCGGGCTTCTCACTGCAGTGCACAAGCATTTTCTTGTAAAGGAAGGACTGGCCACTGTACAGCTGTGCATTGGGGAGTCACTGGTGACCTTGGCCAAGACTGAAGTCAGGCCATCCGGCTGCTGGCTAGAACCGTTGCCAGTTTAGCTACTTGACCACCTGCTTCTGTTTTTCTGTTCCACTTGCAAATGGAGGTTGTTTGTTGTTCTTCGGGCATCAACATCAGTTTCCAAAAAAATTCCTTGGAAGAACTTGGAAAGGGGAGCCAAAAGGTTGATTGTTGTTCCTGGCTTTGTTCCCTGAAGAATAACAAGTCTTAATTGAGACCCCAGGACATTGGTCCAGCTATAGGCCATTTGACTGAATGAAATTTTGTCCACTAAGGAATTCTTTTGTAGTTGTGAACTATTGGAGATGTGTCTGATGGAAACCTTGAAAATTATAAACCATTTCACCTGTTTTTCTTCTATACCTGCCTCAATAAATATGCAGTAGGTTTCATTAAAGTAATGAGAATTTAAACAGTTATAATTATCAGAATTTATTCTTCCAAGCAACTATTGTGACCTAAGAGAAGTTACTTTAAATATTTAATCTGTTTTTCATTGCTACTGCCATTATTGAAAGCAGAAGAATTTTTAAAAATTGAAGTATAGTTGCTGTACAATATTATATGTTATAGGTGTACAATGTAGTCATTCACAATTTTTAAAGGTTATACTCCATTTATAGTTATTATAAAGTATTGGCTGTATTCCTGTATTGTACAATATATCCTTGTAGCTTATTTTATACTTAATAGTTTGTACTTCTTAATCTTGTACCCCTGTATTGCCCCTCCCCACTTCCCTTTCCTCACAGGTAACCACTGGTTTGTTCTCTATATCTGTGAGTCTGCTTCTTTTTTGTTATATATATATATTCACTAGTTTGTTGTACTTTTTAGATCCCACATATAAGTGATATCATACAGTATTTGTCTTTCTCTGTCTGACTTATTTCACTTAGCATAATGCCCTCCAAGTTCATCCATGTTGCTGCAAATGGCAAAATTTCATTCTTTCTTATGGCTGAGTAGTATTCCATTGTATATATCTATACATCTTCTTTATCCATTCATTTGTTGATGGACACTTGGGTTGCTTCCATATCTTGACAACTGTAAATAATGCTGCTATGAACATTGGGTGCATTATCTTTTCAAATTAGTGTTTTTGTTTTTTTCATCTATATACACAGGAGTGGAATTGCTGGGTCATATGGTAGCTCTATTTTTAGTGTTTTGAGGAACCTCCACACTGTTTTCCATAGTGGTTGCACCAATTTACATTCCCACCAACAGTGTAGGAGGGTTCCCTTTTCTCCATATCCTCTCCATTACATTACATTAATAATTACTCATTATTATTATTATTTTTTTTATACATAACTTTTTTAAATTTATTTATGGCTGTGTTGGGTCTTCGTTTCTGTGCGAGGGCTTTCTCTAGTTGCGGCAAGTGGGGGCCACTCTTCATTGCGGTGCGCGGGCCTCTCATTATCGCGGCCTCTCTTGTTGCGGAGCACAGGCTCCAGACGCGCAGGCTCAATAGTTGTGGCTCACGGGCCTAGTTGCTCCGTGGCATGTGGGATCTTCCCAGACCAGGGTTTGAACCCGTGTCCCCTGCATTGGCAGGCAGATTCTCAACCACTGTACCAGCAGGGAAGCCCCAACAATTACTCATTATTATGAGTAATCTCATACCGGAGTTTATCACCCAAAGAAAGCAATCCACTTTATAGACCATGTAGTGGACAATTTTTGTCTGTATTCTTAGACTGAAACCCAACGTTATACTCTGCTTAATATTAATTAATTAATAGTCATATTAACTAATATTACAATTAATATTAATTAGGCAGTTTATGCTGATGATAGTATTTAGAAAGATAAAGATTATTTTACACCTTAGCAGATAGTTCTTTGTCCCATGAGGTTATAATAACATGTCTATCACAGTGGGTGACATTTTCCCAATAGTCTATAGTGGAGCTCAAGCAGATCCTGGTTTGTATTCTGGCTTTGCCGCTTACTAGGTGTTTGAGCCTTAGCTTCCTCATCTGCATAAAGGAATAATAGTACCCACCTCAGGATGGGCATGAATGTTAAATGAAGTAAGACACGCAACGCATTTAATACATTGTGGGGCACGCTATGGAAAGGTTTTTTAAATTAATTGTAAATAATGAGCATGAGATAGGCTCTCAGGACAGTTGCAAGATTGGGTAGATTAGATGTCCATCTATTGAACTTTAGATAGAGCACATAGGCTTGTAGTATATATGTATAAATTAAAGAATGCACACTTAGTATAGTTCCTGACAGAGTGAATAAGTAATCCAGATAGGTTAGAGCAACAACTCTGATTGTTGTTATTTATTCAGTTTTTCGGAAGTCTAACAAATACATACCTTATTAATATGGCTATATATAGACTATAGAACAAGAATAAAAGTATGTATTTAAAGCACACTAAGTGTGCTACATAACCAATAAAGATGAGCAGGGTAATCTTAATGTGATCAGATATACATTCCTTCAAGGCAAGGTCTTTGTGTGTTTTGTTCACTGCTGTCTCCTCAGAGACTAAAATGTGTCTGGCACATAATAGATGCTCAAAAAGTTTGAATGAGAGAATGAATGAATGGGTGAATGAATGTATACTAAAGTCATTTCAGAATGTGTGCATGTCCAGCTTCATGCAGTCCTAACTGATCGTGAAATTTTCTGTGGCTTAGTGATTAACAGTATAAATTCTTCCCCCCGAGACAGTCTCATCTCAGATCCACTTATTGATTGTGAACCTCGGGGCAATTATTTACTTCTGTATGCCTCAGTTTTCTCATCTGTGTAATGGGAAAATAATTGTACCTACCTCATTGGTTTATTATGAGTATTAAATTAATGAATATTTGAAGAGCACTTAGAAAAGTATTTGCCTTGCCTCTACTAAGTTCTGTGTAAATGTTTGTTAAATAAATTATTAAATAAATAATGAATGAGTAGATAAAAGGGACCTCTCTTTGGCTACCACTGATCGTGTCCAGGTGGACACACAAGCCAGAGATAGCTGTCCATAAGCTGATTTTGGGTGATGTTGGCAGGATGTTGGTCTAGCTCAAAAAGAAGAGCTAAACCACATTCCTCTTCCAGGAAGTTACCCTTGGGAAGCTGAGAAATGAAGCCAATTAGCTGTGAGAAAGGTGATTCACCGCCCAGAGAAGGGTGGCCATTAGAGGCAACAAGGGCTGCCAGCGGCCCGGGCAGTGGTGAGGGTGGTACGTGTTGTGCAGACAGAAGCAGATGGGGGGCAGAAGGTGGGGGGCTGGGCTCTGTTACAGTGGCTGCCTTTGGGTAGCCTGTATTTCCTGCCCCCCCATCTTTTTGTTTGTTTGTTTGTCGTTTAACTTGAGTGAAGCTCTGTTCCTTGTGTAAACAAAGGGCGGGGTGTGATTAGTCATTCACAGCAACTAGCTTGGCATGTCTTAATTTATTCCCCTTTAGTAAATGGTTTCTGGTCAGTAAATGGTCTGTTGTCGTGGGATATGGCAATAGAGACAGCTACAAGGGAGGACAAATTCAGAAATTTAGATTTCTGGCTCCCACACACTCAGGCAGTGTTATGTTGGTTACAATGTCATAAACACAGGAATCTGTTACAAAGCAGTACTGACCTATGTAGTGAAGAGTCAGTTATCCCTGGATAATACAGTAGGGCTCGAGAATATCATATGTTATGATGTAAGTGACTAGATCAATAAGAAAAGGTTAATTTACGTTGACTATGGCTTTTTTTTTTTTTTTTTTAAACTAAGCTAGAGAAGCATGCAGTTTGTTTGCGGAAGTGTTCCTGTAACATCAGGTAAACTTTAAATCAGATGAAGTCTAGACATTGAATCACAGTTCTTTTAGTTGCAAGCGATAAAAACCCATCTTGAAAATGTTGATCATGTAACTACTATTTCAAAGGCATGGCTGGCTTGGGGCAAAGCAGTACTCAGGAGGTTAAGTGGAATTTCTTAGGGTTCGGTTGTTTTTGCTCCAAATCTACAAGGTTGGGGCTTTTGGATAAAGAAGAAAACAAACTCTCTTCCTCTCAACGTCCATACACAAAATTAAGTGAAAGGGCACAGACGTTGTTTGGGTCACATGCCTACTTCTAGATGTACCACGATATCCAGGGAGTGTTGGCTGTGATTGGTCCAGTTTGGGTCACATGCTACTTCTGAGGCCAGGTGACTGAGATGCCATGAGTGACAGCCAGCCTGGCCAGGCGGAGTGGAGGAGGGGAGGCACAGAAGGGAGGAGTGCTGGCAGGAGAGACACTTCCACTACAGGCAAATGAATGGCAGAGTGTTTGTTATTCAGGAAACCACTCCTCCAGAGCTCTACCCTCTTGATGCCAGATAAATAAGGTTTCACACTGTTTGGAGTTACTCCCTTTGGGAACATGCAAAATAAAAATTGTGATGCATTAAAAAAAATTACACTATCTTTTTTTTTTTAAGAAATTCACGTTCTTTTATTTATTTATTTATTTATTTTTATGACTGTGTTGAGTCTTCGTTTCTGTGCGAGGGCTTTCTCTAGTTGCGGCAAGTGGGGACCACTCTTCATCGCGGTGCGCAGGCCTCTCACCATCGCGGCCTCTCTTGTTGCGGAGCACAGGCTCCAGACGCGCAGTCTCAGTAATTGTGGCTTACGGGCCCAGTTGCTCCATGGCATGTGGGATCTTCCCAGACCAGGGCTCGAACCCGTGTCCCCTGCATTGGCAGGCAGATTCTCAACCACTGCGCCACCAGGGAAGCCCTACACTATCATTTTTAATCAAACTTTATTACATATAGTATAATGGAAAGAGAACCTTTTTTCACAAGCTTTTTAACCACTACATTGGAAATGATGTACCCTCTTTCCACCCTCCAAATCTTTTTTTTTTTTTTTTTTTTTTTTTTTTTCACTGTCTTCACTGTCACCCTCCAAATCTTAAGAGAAGAGTTGAAACCAGTCTGGGTGGGTGTAGCAACTATGACTTCAGTATACTGTACTCTTTAGTTAGCATGCTCAGGATGAAGGCTTTTGCCATCCTTTTCTTACAGTCACAGAGGAAAAAATTACTTTGGCGTAAAGATCCTCCAGTTTTGTTATGCCACGTTAACCAAGATGTGTAAATGTCGTAAGTGAACTATTGATATTGCTTAAGTGGTCCAGAGCGACTGTTCCAGAGCTGAAGTTGTTACCTCCAGAGAGCTTAACCTACCTTCCTTCCATAAATAAAGCATCCCTTACATCACGTAAATTAGCCCAATCTCTCTAGACAGTCAGCATGGACTGCATTTTGTTTTAGCCTAAAAGGCTTTGCTGTGTGAAATTGGAATGCAGAATTAATAAGCTGCTTTTGTGTTACACAGGTTGATACTATGATAAAGACAGATTCCCAGGATCAAAGCAAAATCCTCTGATTTCCCTTTCTCGTCTAATTAGAATTTATAGGAAATGTAGCCTTCCATTAGATTTTCCATGCCAGGCACGAAAGATGTATTTAGCTTTCCTTCCTGTTACTGTGTGCCTAGCCAGATTGTTTCGTGCTATTAGCTACTAGGTTATGTGGTAAAGTGAAGTAAACTGTCTTATTTGGATTCTGCAACAGGCATATGTGCTATTCAGTTTTCTAAACAAGTACAGCAAGCTTACTAGTCCACAGAAGTGTTTTCTCAACCTTTTCTTTTACATTAAACTTATATAGGTAGTGATAAGCATGTTATAAAAATATTCTAAAAATATTTGTGTATGGGGTATTTTTGGAGAGTAGCTAGCTATCACCATGTAGACATAACAGGAAAGGAAACAATAGGAAATTTGCCACTGATTGGCCTTTTCTGTACGTCTGCTTTCAAAGCTATTTTTTCGTAATTAAAATCCTATGACTCACCTTAGTTGTTAATTCTGTCTCCCTGTGAATATTAGTTCAGTGTCTATATTGGAGGAAATGCAGGATCATGGTGGTGATCCTGATGGTGGGCTTCGGGTCCTGCTTTACAGAAACCAGAGTCCATGTTGGCCCCTGAAAATATTTGCTAAGCCTGCACTCTCAGGAAAAAGTTGTGAAATGCAGACTGATGAATGCAATGATAGGTTCTTTAATAGAGGCCGTAGCCAAGTACAAGTAATTCATTTAGAAAGATAAGTGTATAGAAAGCTAAAGTTTAACAAATTTATTGTTGTTCCCCACTGAAGGAACATTCTGTTTCCTTTCCTGCAGTGGCCGCTGACCTCTGGCTGGGGAAGTGGTGGTGCTTGTCTAAGGAGACCACCCAGTGCTGGTCCAAAGATTTCTAAGTAACCTCTGACTGCCGTGTTCAGATTCTCGATGACTAACTAGGGGATTAAGATGTTTCAGAGAGGCTGGGCAGGCTTGGTAGGTTTCCTTTGTCCTAGCTGCTCCTCTTCTGTTTGTTAATAGAGATCCTATACCTCCCTCAGGGCTTACCTCAAATTCTTCTCTCCAGAGAAAACTTTCCCCAGGAATCCTGTGGAGCCAGGAGTGGTCCTTGCTGTCTTGGAATTCCTGTGCCATCTGACACCATTAGAGCTTGAGGGCATGCGGTCTTGTTTGGGTCTCTGGTATTGTGTGAATGCACATTTGCCTCCCCAATTATGTTATCCTTCCAATTCAATTTGTAGAGTGTTTTCAAAAGAAATGTTTTGTTATGTCATTTGAAGTTCACCAAAGCCCTTTGAGAGAGGTACCACAGGAGCCTAGTTTGCAGAGGTACTGAGACCCAGAGATGTGGTTCCTGGGGTTAGATATTTATGGAGAATTACTCTCAATGCAAGTGCATTGTGCTGAACAGATGGATGGGTGTTGTTAAGTGTGACACACAATCCTTGTTGTGTAGAAGCTTACAGTCACGCCAAGAAGAGACGTGTGCACAGTTGTCTGAAATATGTGACAATTTACTTTGGGGAAAGTGGGGAGGAGATTGTTTATTGGGATAAGGAAGTCTCTTGGGGGAGAAGGGGGTCATACATGTGCTAGATCTCAATAGATGGGTAAGACTTTCACAGATGCAGGGCATCATTGTTAGGGAGGAAACAGAGCAAAAGAAATATGGAAGCAAACGGCATGTTTTGATCAGAGGAAGTAGGACAGTTTGGCTGGAGTGAAGAGTTTGGAGAAGCAGGAAGGAACTAGGTCGGAAACTCAGGTTAGGATCAAATGATGATGGACCTTGGTTGCCAGATCAAGGCTCTCGGTTGGCCCAGGAATGTGTCTGAGGGAGAGAGTGATGTGATAAAGGCTGTGCAGTGGGAGTGCAGCAGGGAGCTTCTGGGGAGGAGGAGAAAGATAAGGGACAGCTGCAGAGGCCTGCCTGATAGGTACTGATGATGGGGATGATGGGAGCTGGTGGGGGGGGAAGAAATGCAGATGTGAAGGAAAAAAAGACAGCCTCAGGCAAGTGATGGGGTGGAGTTGTGTAATTTGTAGAGTGGTGTTGACTTGGAAAGGTCCTGGAACTTCATTCCAAGGGAAGATAACATTTCAGAGAAGGACTTGTTTGTGGAGATACACCTATTGGTAGAATACCAAAGGGATCTGGTAACTCACAGAGCTGAATTGTCGCTGACTTTCTGTTTGGCTTCTGTAATCTCCGTAGCAACCAGCACAGAGCAGGCCACCTTACAAATACACGTGGACTTCAGTAGTGGGTTTCTTTTAGTTGGCTTGTAGTAACTTAGATGAAGCTGGGCTAAATCTTACCTAAGTGTCAACTTTACACTGTGGTTATAGTAAATGAGAACGGACCAGAATACTTAAAATATTATGGAAACAAATGCTTTTTTTAAGTGCTGTCAGGAGCTAGAGAAACATCCATTTATTACTAAACTATTGAGATGCTAATTGAAAATAGTTTTCAGCCATTTATTACAAAAGATTCCCTAAAAACTTTTTACTGGGCAATTCTTTGAACTGTGCTGAGTTTGTTAAAAGTGATAGTTTCTTTGAAGTTTTCAGTGTTTGACACTGTAAGCCTTAATAAGAGAGAGATTCCTTATATATGAATAAAGAGGATTCAGCATTTTTTCACGGATTGCCCAAGAATTATTTTGAAATGTAAATGCGTACTCTTGACTGTTTATCTTATTTATAGAGGAATATAACTGGCAACTTGAAGGTCATTTTTTGAATCTAACAAGGACTTGTAAATTAGATCAAAACAGTGTAATCCACTGTCCTTAGGACTTGCAAGGATTACAGAAAAAGCATAACAAAAACCAAGTGAAGGTATAACTTAGCCAAACATTAAGCACTAAATTCACTATTGTATCTGTATTGCTGCTTCATTTGTTCACAAAGTATTTATTGAATTCATATAGCGTACCAAGCTATACGCTCTAGGGATACAGAGGTAAGCAAGCATATCAGTAGTACCAAGTCCACTTAGGTTTCTAGCCAGAAACCTGGGCATCGCCCTAGACAGTGGTTCCTAAGTGTTTTCCCCAGGCCAGCATCATCAGCATCATGGGAACCGGGAGGTGGGGGCCAGGAATCTGTTTTATTTCTTAATTGAGGTGTAGTTGATGTACAATGTTTTATAAGTTTCAGGTGTACAACCTAGTAATTCACAATTTTTAAAGGGTATATTCCATTTATAGTTATAACATATTGGCTATATTCCCTGTGTTGTGCAATATACCCTTGCGGCTTATTTAACCAGCAGTCTGTTTTTTTTAACATCTTTATTGGAGTATAATTGCTTTACAATGGTGTGTTAGTTTCTGCTTTATAACAAAGTGAATCAGTTATACATATACGTATGTTCCCATATCTCTTCCCTCTTGCGTCTCCCTCCCTCCCACCCTCCCTATCCCACCCCTCTAGGTGGTCACAAAGCACCGAGCTGATCTCCTTGTGCTATGCGACTGCTTCCCACTAGCTATCTATTTTACATTTAGTAGTGTATCTATGTCCATGCCACTCTCTCACCCTGTCACATCTTACCCTTCCCCCTCCGCATATCCCCAAGTCCATTCTCTAGTAGGTCTGTATCTTTATTCCCGTCTTGCCACTAGGTTCTTCATGACCTTTTTTTTTCCCCTTAGATTCCATATATATGTGTTAGCATACTGTATTTGTTTTTCTCTTTCTGACTTACTTCACTCTGTATGACAGACTCTAACTCCATCCACCTCATTACAAATACCTCCATTTTGTTCCTTTTTATGGCTGAGTAATACTCCATTGTATATATGTGCCACATCTTCTTTATCCATTCATCTGATGATGGACACTTAGGTTGCTTCCATGTCCTGGCTATTGTAAATAGAGCTGCAATGAACATTTTGGTACATGACTCTTTTTGAACTATGGTTTTCTCAGGGTATATGCCCAGTAGTGGGATTGCTGGGTAGTATGGTAGTTCTATTTGTAGTTTTTTAAGGAACCTCCATACTGTTCTCCATAGTGGCTGTATCAATTTACATTCCCACCAACAGTGCAAGAGTGTTCCCTTTTCTCCACACCCTCTCCAGCATTTATTGTTTCTAGATTTTTTGATGATGGCCATTCTGACCGGTGTGAGATGATATCTCATTGTAGTTTTGATTTGCATTTCTCTAATGATTAATGATGTTGAGCATTCTTTCATGTGTCTGTAGGCCATCTGTATATCTTCTTTGGAGAAATGTCTATTTAGGTCTTCTGCCCATTTTTGGATTGGGCTGTTTGTTTTTTTGTTATTGAGCTGCATGAGCTGCTTGTAAATCTTGGAGATTAATCCTTTGTCAGTTGCTTCATTTGCAAATATTTTGTCCCATTCTGAGGGTTGTCTTTTGGTCTTGTTTATGGTTTCTTTGTTGTGCAAAAGCTTTTAAGTTTCATTAGGTCCCATTTGTTTATTTGTGTTTTTATTTCCATTTCTCTGGGAGGTGGGTCAAAAAGGATCTTGCTGTGATTTATGTCATAGAGTGTTCTGCCTATGTTTTCCTCTAAGAGTTTGATAGTGTCTGGCCTTACATTTAGGTCTTTAATCCATTTTGAGTTTATTTTTGTGCATGGTGTCAGGGAGTGTTCTAATTTCATTCTTTTACATGTAGCTGTCCAGTTTTCCCAGCACCACTTATTGAAGAGGCTGTCTTTTCTCCACTGTATATGCTTGCCTCCTTTATCAAAGATAAGGGAGGCAAGCATATACAGTGGAGAAAAGACAGCCTCTTCAATAAGTGGTGCTGGGAAAATTGGACAGGTACATGTAAAAGTATGAAATTAGAACACTCCCTGACACCATGCACAAAAATAAACTCAAAATGGATTAAAGACCTAAGTGTAAGGGCAGACACTATCAAACTCTTAGAGGAAAACATAGGCAGAACACTCTATGACATACATCACAGCAAGATTCTTTTTGACCCAGCTCCCAGAGAAATGGAAATAAGAACACAAATAAACAAATGGGACCTAATGAAACTTAAAAGCTTTTGCACAGCAAAGGAAACCATAAACAAGACCAAAAGACAACCCTCAGAATGGGACAAAATATTTGCAAATGAAGCAACTGACAAAGGATTAATCTCCAAGATTTACAAGCAGCTCATGCAGCTCAATAACAAAAAAACGAACAACCCAATCCAAAAATGGGCAGAAGACCTAAATAGACATTTCTCCAAAGAAGATATACAGATGGCCTACAGACACATGAAAGAATGCTCAACATCATTAATCATTAGAGAAATGCAAATCGAAACTACAATGAGATATCATCTCACACCGGTCAGAATGGCCATCATCAAAAAATCTAGAAACAATAAGTGCTGGAGAGGGTGTGGAGGAAAGGGAACACTCTTGCACTGTTGGTGGGAATGTAAATTGATACAGCCACTATGGAGAACAGTATGGAGGTTCCTTAAAAAACTACAAATAGAGCTACCATACTACCCAGCAATCCCACTACTGGGCATATACCCTGAGAAAACCATAGGTCAAAAAGAGTCATGTACCAAAATGTTCATTGCAGCTCTATTTACAATAGCCAGGACATGGAAGCAACCTAAATGTCCATCGACAGATGAATGGATAAAGAAGATGTGGCACATATATACAATGGAATATTACTCAGCCATAAAAAGAAATGAAATGGAGGTATTTGTAATGAGGTGGATGGAGTTAGAGTCTGTCATACAGAGTGAAGTAAGTCAGAAAGAGAAAAACAAATACAGTATGCTAACACATATATACGGAATCTAAGGAAAAAAAAAAAAAAAAAGGCCACGAAGAACCTAGTGGCAAGACGGGAATAAAGACACAGACCTACTAGAGAATGGACTTGAGGATACGGGAAGGGGGTGGGGTGAGATGTGACAGGGTAAGAGAGTGTCATGGACATATATACACTACCAAATGTAAAATAGATAGCTAGTGGGAAGCAGCCGCATAGCACAGGGAGATCAGCTCCGTGCTTTGTGACCACCTAGAGGGGTGGGATGGGGAGGGTGGGAGGGAGGGAGATGCAAGAGGGAAGAGAAATGGGAACATATTGTATATGTATAACTGATTCACTTTGTTATAAAGCAGAAGCTAACACACCATTGTAAGGCAATTATACTTCAATAAAGATGTTTAAAAAAAAAAAAAAAAGATAAGGTGACCATATTTGCATGGGTTTATCTCAGCAGTCTGTTTTAACAAGCGCTCCTAGTGATTCTGAGATGGACTAAATGTTGAAAGCCATAGGCTCTTAGGGCTTCCATGGGGAGAGCTGTATTTCGGTGTTATTAATTTCTTTTAATTCTACGTGTCTTATTTTATGCACTTAAAAACATTTTGAGAAACATTCTTGGCCTCACCACTACAAAAGCGCTTCATGGCACAGGAGAGCTTAGTTAGGGATCCCGTGGGCATACATTCCTTCCGTTCTCCCTCCTCCTTTTCTCTCTTATCTATCAGTTCATCACATCCTGTGGATTCTACTATTGAGGTATCTCTCAAATCTGCCCTTTCTTCTTTATCCCCACATTGTTTGTTTAGCTTAAGACTCATTTCCTTCTTAAACTATTGCGGTCACAACCTAAGTACCCTGCCTCTCAGCAGGCTCTCTACTCCCCCAACTCCTCCTCCCCACTGCAGCCAAAGGGATGGTTCTTAGCTGCCAATCATTTAACTCCTTCAAATCAGTCGCCGATCAGATGGGATCAAGTCCAAATTCGTTAGAATGGCTTGCAAGAAGTTTTCATGGCCTAGACGTTGTCTGCATTTCCAGGTTCCCTTCTTAGGCTTTTCAGCACATACCTTGTACCTTGGCTTCAGACGAAGCTACTCCACAGTTCTTTGACTGTCCTGTGACATCTCGCCTTTGCACTGACTGTTCCTCTACCTGGAACATTCCTCCCTTTCTTCCTTGCCTGGTGAACTTATATTCACACAGAAGTTCTATAGCCAGGTATTCCTCAGCAACCCAAGCTGGGTTAGAAGCTCCATTCTCTGAGCTCTTGTAGTGGTTTTCCTCCAAATAGTCATTCCAAAAATTATTAGACCACAGACTTCCTATCTTTAAAAACTTTGGGACCCATTGAAGACTTTTCACGCAGGTTACTTAGGTGTGTAGTCGCTAGAGGAGGGTACTTCTTCACCCTTAACATGTTCCTGTCTCTGGGGAGCAATCCAACAGCTGGTGCAGAACCTGGTGTGCCACCATTCAGGGCAGGGAGGAGAAGGTGATGTCGCCAGTGGTGGCCACAGGGAGGGTATGGGCTGAGCGCTCTGTAATCGCTCTCATTGCCTGGTTGCCAGGCTGCAGGGGACCAAAACACATTTGAGGTATTGTGGGTTGAGCGCTTGTCTTTCCGCAGTATGGTGAGCTGCTTTCAAATGACGGGAAACAAAGATGACTGGGGCTCCACCAAAATGAGTAACTTTAAAAGCATTTGTGCCCCACCACCCACTCTCATAGTCATACGTACTCATTACCGAAATCTAGGAAGAGAGACGTGTGAGGGAAAAATTACATGTTGCTCCATCTCTTAATGAAAGTAGCTGTTATTATTAATCTTTTCACCTTTTTTCTATGTATATTTTTAATTTAAAGAATTATGCTGTATATAATTTTATAATCTTATTTCTTTATTATACTGTAAGCCTCTCATTATAAACTCTTAATGACGTCATGAAATTCCATTGAATGAAGGTCTCTTTGCTTACTTACATAATTCCACTGTAGTGGAATGCTTAAGTTGCTGTCCACTTTATTCATTGTAAATAAAACTACACTGAGGGCTTCCCTGGTGGCGCAGTGGTTGAGAATCTGCCTGCCAATGCAGGGGACACGGGTTCGAGCCCTGGTCTGGGAAGATCCCACATGCCGCGGAGCAGCTGGGCCCGTGAGCCACAACTACTGAGCCTGCGCGTCTGGAGCCTGTGCTCCGCAACAAAAGAGGCCGCGATAGTGAGAGGCCCGCGCACCGCGATGAAGAGTGGCCCCCGCTTGCTGCAACTAGAGAAAGCCCTCGCACAGAAACGAAGACCCAACACAGCCAAAAAAAAACCCAAACAAACAAAAAACCAAACTACACTGAATATTGTGAATACTGTACGTGTGTGTGAATAGTCTTTTAATAATCGCTAAGGCCAGGTATACAATTAAGGATGTTAGTAATTACTCTTGAACTCTTATCTACTTTACAATCAATCAAGCATTTATTGAGCACTAGAGCAATGCTGGATAGTTCATCCCTTACACGGGAATGTAGAGAATTTTCAATCTGCTTCTTGTGAAGACTGTATCATATAAAGTAATGTTTAGACAACATTATGTGGTTTTTATAGTCTCTATTAGAGAATGTTATGCTTTGTGAGATAAGAGAGGAACATGCTTTGGCTTTCTGGCTCATTACTAAAGCGCAGTTGTAATTAACCAAATATTGAAAAACGAGGACAGTTTATAATGCTTTGATGCCATAAAACTTTTTGCCAAGTTAAGATGTAAGCCCAGATGTGATTTTCTTTTTTCTTTCTTAGCTTACTTCTAAGAAGCTCAGATGTTTTTATTGATTGTTCATGACATTATATCTCATAATTGCCTGGTAGGTTCCAAGTGTACAGTTCTTTTGGATTGAGGGGATGGGGGGGCGTGGTAGGGGAGAGAGACTAATGTTTTACGGTGTTTTGTGTGGTAGACATAGTGGGAGGGAAGCCCTTTCCTCCCAACCATCCTGAGAAATTGGTGTTGAGATCCCCACTATAGAGATGGAGAAGCTGAGGCTCAATAAAGTAAACTTTCAAGTACAGCTTGTAAGAGACCCTAGTCTGCCAGCCTCCAAAGCCCAAGCTCGTTTCGTTACATGGGTCTCAGCCCTGTGATAACAAACTGTGCTGTGCTTCCTGTGTAGAGTGATGTCATTACTCTTGAGAGGGGCTGTTCATATGTGGGTCTTTACATTTAAATTTAAGTAAATTTACATAAAATTGAAAATGTATTGGGTTAGCCAGAAAGTGCCTTCGGTTTTTAAGAAAAAATAAAAGACACATTTTTCATTTTCACCAAGAACTTTATTGAACAATGTATTCAGTCTTTTGTTCCACTACCTTCTGCCATTTTTCAGGCAACTTCATAATTCCATCTTCCCAAAACTTTTTATCTTTTTGAGCAAGGAACTGTTCCAGGTGCCTTTTACAGTCTTCCAGGGAATTGAAATTTTTTCCATTAAGAGAATTTTGTAAAGACCAAAATAAATGGAAATCGAAGGTGCAGTGTCTGGTGAATATGGCGGTTGAATCAGAACTTCCCAGCCAAGCTGTAACAGTTTTTGCCTGGTCATCAAAGAAACATGTGGTCTTGCATTATCCTGCTGGAAGATTATGCGTTTTCCGTTGACTAATTCCAGACGTTTTTCGTCGAGTGCCGCTTTAAGTTGGTCTAATTGGGAGTAGTACTTGTTGGAATTAATCGTTTGGTTTTCTGGAAGGAGCTCATAATAGAGGACTCCCTTCCAATCCCACCATATACACAACATCACCTTCTTTGGATGAAGACTGGCCTTTGGTGTGGTTGGTGGTGGTTCATTTCGCTTGCCCCACGATCTCTTCCATTACACATTATTGTACAGTATCCACTTTTCATCGCACGTCACAATTTGTTTTAAAAATGGAACGTTTTCATTGCGTTTAAATAGAGAATCACATCCGGAAATATGGTCAAGAAGGTTTTTTTCGCTTAACTTATATGGAACCCAAACATCAAAGTGGTTCACATAACCAAGCTGGTGCAAGTGATTTTCAACACTTGATTTGGATATTTTGAGTGTGTCAGCTATCTCCTGCGTGGTATAACATTGATTGTTCTCAATTAATGTCTCGATTTGATCGCTATCAACTTCAGCTGGTCTACCTGACCGTGAAGGATCGTCCAGCAAGAAATCTCCAACACGAAACTTTGCAAACCACTTTTGAAACGTTTGATCAGTCACAGTACCTTCTCCATACACTGCACAAATCTCTTTTTGCAGTTGTGTTTTTACCTTTCTTGAAATAACAAAGTGTAATAGGCTGACAAAGTTACTTTTTTTCTTCCATCTTCAATATTAAAATGGCTACACAAAAATCCACCAATTTTGATGTCCTTTTTTTTAAATGCACGCTGATATGACAGCTGTCACGATACAGTCTAGCAAAATTGTTTCGAATGAAGTTAAGGACAACTAAGCTCTATTAGACCCATCTTACGGAAAAAAACGAATGAACCTTTTGGCCAACCCAATAGTTTTCTGCTGCACTAACCATATTTCAAGCTCTCAATAGTCACGTGTCGCTAGGGAGTACTACATTGGATACTGCAGATATGGAGCATTTCCCTTGTCACAGAAGGTTCTGTTGGACAAGGCTGGCCTGGAGGCTGCCTCTGGAAAAGTCCTTATAGGCTACCATCCACTATCTTCATTGGTAGAACTACTAATACACCTAGAAATACTATTTGGGACTCTGAGTTCTACTCACTCTTAGCTACTCATGCACTCTCATATCTCTTTGAACTCTGGAATCTACATTGTCCATAGTCTGGAGCCTCCTGACTGAGGAGGGGAGAGGGCTTGCATAACCCACTGGTTGGGGATTGCACCATAACCATAATACTAGTATATGTGGAATATTACCCAAAGAGCATTTTTATTTTGAGTAGGTCAGACCATAGATGAGTAATGATTTGTTTCTTTGCCCAATAAATGATAAATGTGTATCTCCCAGGTACAAATTATTCTTTTACATTTGCTTAATACTTTCTCAACATGGGGTCTTAGTTGGGGAAGGATAAACCAAAATGGGGAAGAATTAGTGAGAACTGAAATTCAGAGTGTACTCTGGCGAATACTAAAATCGTTAGCATTCTCCTCAGGAAATTTTTCTGATATAGGGAATAGACTTTTTATTTTTAATTTTTAAAAAATTTATTTATTTATTTTTGGCTCTGTTGGGTTTTCGTTGCTGTGAGCGGGCTTTCTCTAGTTGTGGCGAGCGGGGGCTACTCTTCCTTGCGGTGCGCGGGCTTCTCATTGAGGTGGCTTCTTTTGCTGCGAAGCATGGGCTCTAGGCACGCGGGCTTCAGTAGTTGTGGCTCGTGGGCTCTAGAGCGCAGGCTCAGTAGTTGTGGTGCACGAGCTTAGTTGCTCCGTGGTATGTGGGATCTTCCCAGACCAGGGCTTGAACCCGTGTCCCCTGCATTGGCAGGCGGATTCTTAACCACTGCGCCACCAGGGAAGCCCAGGGATAGACTTTTTAAAGGACTTTTTTTGGGAGGGGGGGTTGAAGGAGTTTTAACCTAATGTCTATGTATTTTATTATTATGGCTTTCAAAAGTAGTTCAGTAAAAGAGATCATTTTGACAAGTGAGACAGTGTCCTATAAAAGAAAAAATGCTTTACTATGGATCTCTAAGAAGTCATTTAACTCCTCTAAGGTTTATCAATTTCCTTATCCATTTCTTCATCAATAACTTGGAACAATAATGTCTGCCTTGCTTGTCAGAGTCATTAGAGACTGAAATGAAGTGATGTTTGTGGTAGTGCTTGGGAAATTACCAGTGCTTTGCAAATGTCAATATGGCATCATGTCATGGATCCTTTATTTTCTGAATCCTTTTAAAATCTAAAGAACAGTAAGGTTTTGCATGAGGTCCAACTCTCCTTCAGGGCACTCTGTTGTTTCATGTCTCTGGCATGCACTTGCAGTGATAGATCTTGTTCTTGAGAGAGGGTCAGTAGTGATACAATTGACATGATGAAAAATGCTTTGGGGAGGAGGAGTCTTGATGCCATGGACTACATGAGCTGTCTTCACTTTATGAACTCGTTCACCCTGAGCCAGTGTTCCTGGGAGATGAGAGAGTCTTTCTCTCATGGAGGAATAAATACCAGTCTCCATCTTAGCACATCTATAGCAGAGAACAGTTTTCTTGATATGTAGTAGACAGTGCTCTATGTATTAGCTGCCATCTTTATTCATGAAAGGAGGGAGTTATCTAATACTTTCGCTAGTTAGGCCTAGAAGGATGTGTGACAAATGTAGAACAACATTGTAGAATTTCCCAGTGATCTGTATTTCAGAAAGCAAGTGCAAAGAAAAAGGAGTCATTCAGACAAAATCTAAGCAGAATGGAGATGTTGCTCTTAGCTGGGAAGGCAGCAGAGTCTTTATTAGCGATAACTGTAACTCTCAAACCTGGGTTTTCTTCAGGTATGGTGTCATTTAAAGATTACTTATTCTTTTAACCTAGAACAATATTAAAAATTTGCTACATCATTATTTCGACAGGAAGTTTGTTATCTCTATCTCAGGGGTTCGTTTTTATTATTTCCAGCTTTTAAACTGAAGGCTGACTCTGCCGAAATATTATTGCTTTTGGTCCTCCAGAGTACCTCGTATGATGCCTTGCACTCATCGCTTGCTGATTCAATAACTGCGGTTGGTAGAAATTGGAGGGTGATCTCTTTGTTTTGCTAGGACAATGTGTCCTTCACACACATCCCGCATTCTATATTGGAACTGGCAATTAATTTTCCAGTTGGAATAATATTATAAATAATGGGTTCCCAGAATGGTCCACCAAGCTAAATTAACCCCTAATATGGTTTAGCTGAAGGAGAAACATATTTGCTAGAATCTGGAGGTGCTCTCAAAAACTGACTCAGAGCTAAATTTTACACAGCTAATAACTTAATGTTGGTAAGTTGGGAATTGCCTATTCATTTTTATAATATGATTTACAAATAACTATCGTATCTCTTAACATTTTAAGTTATTTCTGACTTCTCAGTGTATGAATTACCTTCCTTCATAGGAACTTTAACCTGCAATCTAAAACAAACCAAAATTTAGCAACTGGTGGATGCTGAGCTAAATTTAATGTTGCCTGTTTATTTGTCAAAGTTTTGCTAAAAACTGGTGCTGTGGTTTTTAAATTTTTTTCTGCCTTTTGATTAGATATAATTTTAAAATGGTCTCATTTCATTGATTTACACTGTTTTTCCTTTGTTGTAAAGAGAATTCCTTAAAAATTCAACAAGACAATACATAGTGGTAGCAAAGACATAAATCTGAGAATTTATTGTGCTACATCCTGAAAAGGTAAATACAATTTATTGTAAAATAATGTTGATCTCTATAAAGACTACTTTATATAGATATTTCCCATCTGCCATTCCAAACTGTAGTCCTTAAATTACTCTTGAAACTGACGTCAGTATCCTGTGTGAATACTGATCCTATTTGTGACATGTTTTTGAAATGGCTCAACATGAAAATATGGTTAAATTCTTATTACATCATAGACTCTATACATTTACTCTCACAGGACCTTAGTTTGAATAAACGTTGATGGTTTCATTTTTTACTACTTAAGATATATCCTTCAGCTTGATGGATATAAACTGCAAAAGTACTCTTAAGAGTCAATCTTTGGCATGTTTTGAGTAACAGATGAGTTTTTGTGGTTTAAAATCTGATGGGAACATTGGGACTGCATATACCCCCCTTTGTTTATTTTTAGTTGAATTGAGGAGACAGAGCCTTTTCAATACTGCAAGCTAAAAATTGCTGTACACACGGTCTTCCTGTGGGGCTCTGTGGCTTGCCCCCCATCACACCACCGAGCTTTGTCCTTAGGAGGCACGTGGGCCCAATTATCATACTCGTGACTATTTCACTTGATGGAAAAATCTGTAGTAAATCAAGAATATTAAGTCTGTTTGTTAATATTGAAGTCTTCAGAAGCCAGCTGTGCTGAAACTGTTTATTGCTTATATTTATAGAAGAGTTTGTTAAATGCTAATATTCTCTGTCATGCAATGGTCTAATTGTCCATTTTCTGAGATTGTTACTTACATAGTAAATGGAAGAGTTATTTTTTTTCTTGCGGTCTTCTAAACTTAAAGTTGAGCATGTGCCTTTATATAAATAGAGTATTTGGGAAAATAGCATTCATTTTTCATTTGTACGTCTTTGAATGGATTTTAGTTTTCCCCTCTGTCTCAAATACAACTAGGCATCAACTTATTGCATAATAGCTTCAATCAGTTGGAGTTTGTTTTCTAACAAATCAGCAGCAGTTTGGTGCTGTAGTTAAATATATTCTACATTCTGCATTTGTGTGTGACTGCTTACAGCCAGACATGGGTCCTTTTTCCATCATCAGATTTGTGTAGGTGGTTGGTTCTTAGAAACCTTTATGTTCAACTGCATGCCTGCAGTTTGCTGAACTTTCCTCATTATTGCAAAAAGATATCCATTTGATAAAAGCAAAAACAGCAGAGCCCTCTGTGAGAAAAGCATTTAGAGGCCCAGAATAACAGAAGTTTATGTTTGCTGGATTTAACCTCGGCATGAAAGCGGGATTTGGGAAAAGATGCTCCACTACTGTGCATGACTCAGAGGTGTGTGTTGGTGGTGAGCTCCATCTGCATCTCGAATGTGCCTGCCTTCCCACTGAACTAAAAGTTAAATGAATCTTGCAGGTGTCTTTCTTACCCTGGCTGTGTGACCCTTGTAGGGCAGTGTATATGTATTGAATTACTCCTTTTTTTTTTTTTTTTAACTACTGCTAGTAATATCTGCTATATTTTGAGTGTTAAGAACTTAACATACATTATTTTATTTGCTCTCTACAGTCCTATAAGGTAGGTATTATTATTATTGCCATTGTACACATGAGGAAACTGAGGCTGCAAGAAGCTAAGGTAGTTGCTGAGTATGGGCTACCCGCTCAGGTTCAGGTGCCATAGCCTCAGGCTTCAGCCACTAAACTGACCTAGCTGTAAGTGCAGATCTTTGCTATTGTAATACTGCTTCAGAGATGGCTGTTGCATCATCCCTCCTAGGAACTGGCTCCAGGGTATAGTAAAAGTGTCCAGAATTAAGTTACTCCCCATGTAGTTGAATGCCACTTACTGTATGTTGTGCTGTGCTTTAGATATGGAAGTGGTGCTCCTAACTTCTACTTAATAACTCTGGAAGGCTAATCTTGAAGATATTCCTTCCTAAGGTTTTCAGTCTGGCTGGTGCCAAGCGGTGCCTTGTAAATAAGTTGTGAAGATGATGTTAGTCTTGTTAATGTTTTAGAAGAAAGTGGCTAGGAATTGGCATCTGAACGTATGGAAGCCCGGAGAAGGCACTGTTAGTCCCACATTGGGACTTTGAAGGTTCTGGGGAGGTTAGGGATGGGGTTTGTTAAGTCATCCTGGAGCTTAGGGCTGTGAGGCATGCTGGAGCAGAGGACTTGGTGCCATTCAGAAACTAGGCTCAAGGGCTGAGCAATAGGGTAAGCTGACCAGATGCTGGGAAAGTGGGGAAGGTCTGTTAGTGGAAACTAGGATGCTGAGCAGTCCCACATCAGAAGGTTTGCAAGCGGGAGCAAGATTGACTTGCTGTTGAAATGGTGGACTTTGTTTCTGTTTTTGAAGCAAACAGTTCAGTACAGGACTCCGTGAGGGGTAAAACAAGACTAGACAAGGTGGGACTTCCCTGGTGGCTCAGTGGCTAAGAATCCGCCTGCCAGTGCAGGGGACACAGGTTCAATCCCTGGTCCGGGAAGATCCCATATGCTGTGGAGCAGCTAAGCCTGTGCGCCACAACTACTGAGGCTGCACTCTAGAACCCGCGAGCCACAACTACTGAGCCCGTGAGCCACAACTACTGAGTCTGCATGCCACAACTACTGAAGCCCACGTACCTAGAGCTCGTGCTCCACAACAAGAGAAGCCACCGCAATGAGAAGCCTGTGCACCACAACGAAGAGTAGCCCCTGCTCGCTGCAGTTAGAGAAAGCCCACGCGCAGCAAGGAAGACCCAATGCAGCCCCCCCCCAAAAAAAAAGACTAGACAAGGTTATCTTTAAGGATGGGGGTGGAGGGTTTTTTAATTTTTATTTGTTTTTTATTATTTATTTATTTATTTTGGTGTGCTGGGTCTTAGTTGCAGCATGTGGACTCTTAGTTGCAGCATGTGGACTCTTAGTTGCAGCATGTGGACTCTTGGTTGCGCCATGCGTGCGGGATCTAGTTCCCCAACTAGGGATGGAACTGGGCCCCCTGCATTGGGAGCGGGGAGTCCCACCCACTGGACCACGAGGGAAGTCCCTGGAACCAGTGTTGACAGGAAAAATTCTTCCTTCTTTCCTTTCTCCCTCCTTCCCTCCCTGCCTTCCCTCCTTCCTTCCCCTTCTTCCTATACTCCATTATAGGCTATTACTAGGTAATCGCTACAGTTCTCTGTGCTGTATGTACAATATATCCTTGCTGCTTATCTATTTTATACATTATAGTTTGTATCTGTTAATCCCATACCCCTAATTTGTCCCTCCCCACTTCCCTCTCCCCTTTGGTATCCACAAGTTTGTTTTCTATAAAAGTCTTTGAGGGCTTCCCTGGTGGCGCAGTGGTTGAGAGTCTGCCTCCCGATCCAGGGGACACGGGTTCGAGCCCTGGTCTGGGAGGATCCCACATGCCGCAGAGCAACTGGGCCCGTGAGCCACAATTGCTGAGCCTGCGCGTCTGGAGCCTGTGCTCCGCAACAAGAGAGGCCACGACAGTGAGAGGCCCGCGCACCACGATGAAGAGTGGCCCCTGCTCGCTGCAACTGGAGAAAGCTCTCGCACAGAAACGAAGACCCAACACAAACAAAAATAAATAAATAAACAAATTAATTTTAAAAAAAAAAGGAGATCCATTAAGCAATCCCTCCACACTTTGGCTTTCACAGAGTCACCGCATTATACAATAAAGTTAATTATATTTTAAAAAAAAAAGTCTTTGAGTCTGTTTCTGTTTTGCATATACATTCATTTGTATTTTTTTTTTAGATTCCACATAGAAGGGATATCATACAGTATTTGTCTGACTTATTTCACTAAGCATAATATTCTCTAGGTCCATCCACGTTGCTGCAAATGACAGTATTTCATTCTTTTTTACGGCTAAGTAATATTCCATTGTATAGCTGTACCACGTCTTCTTAATCTAATTGTGTGTTGATGGGTACTTGGTTTGCTTTCATATTTTGGCTATTGTAAATAGTGCTGCTATGAATATTGGGGTGCATATATCTCTTCAAATTAGGGTTTTTGTTTTTTCCAGATATATACCCAGGAGTGGAATTGCTGAGTCATATGGTAGTTCTATTTTCAGTTTTTCTGAGGAAACTATACTGTTTTACACAGTGGCATGAGGGTTCCCTTTTCTCCACATCCTCTCCAACATTTGTTATTTGTACACTTTTTGATAATAGCCATTCTGACAGGTGTGAGGTGATATCTCATTGTTGTTTTGATTTGCATTTCTCAGAAAGACTCATTCTTTTTTAAACAGTTTTTTAAAAAATTGAAGTATAGTTAATTTACAATGTTGTGTTAGCTTCAGGTGTACAGGAAAATGATTCAGTTATATATATATATTCTTTTTCAGATTCTTTTCCATTATAGTTTATTACAAGACATTGAATATAGGTCCCTATACAGTAGGTCCTTGTTATTTATCTATTTTATACATAGTAATGTGTATATGTTAATCCCAAACTCCTATTTTATCCCCTAACTCCCCCTCCCCCCCCCACACCACACTGTCCCCTCAGGTAACCATAAGTTTGTTTTCTATGTCTGTGAAAAAAGATTCATTCTTGAAGCAAAGATAATTGAGAATATTGAAACCATTTATCCATAAACTACCTAATCGTTGGGTAATTTGTACTGATATTTCTGCCAACTATAATAAAACATTTGCATGTTTTTATGCATTTACCACTGCAATTGCAATATGCAGTGGTCATTTTGGGAGTTGCTTGGTTAAAAAGGTAGTGTTAGGGTCCTAGGAGGAGAAATTCCTCAGGCAGGGAAGTATTTCAAAGCTTTGGAGTCCCAGTTAGGTTCAAATCCAGACCTAGGCTCTTACTAGTATTGTTATTTTAGGAAAATTACTTAACTTCTCTTAAGTCAATGTTTTCTTTTCTAAAATGGTGGACAGTAGCGCTTTTGTGAGGATTAGATAGTGCATGTGAAGCACTTGGTACCTTGCCTGGCCCATAGTAAATGCTCAGTGAACGTCAGCAGCTATTGCCTCTTCCCATCCTCCCCGAGGAAGTGCCAAACACATGCCATTGAACCTGACCCAGACGCCTCTGGGGGTTGCCCTTAGGGCATATTTCAGAAGCCTCTGCGTACTTGCCAAGCAGACCTGGTGGCTTGGCCAGATTCTATTCTATTCTGTTCCTATTTTCTCTAGCAGTGTGTTTCATCCTTCCTCCAGATGTACTGAATCCAGGGAATAGGTACCTTAGAAACGATATCTTCTAATATGAGATTAATCTTCTTTTCCCAGCTTATGTGAACTTCTGTTCCCCTGTCGGTGATAGAATGTTCTCTTCTTTGGTAGTCTTATTTTCTGCAAAATAAGGATACTCTGTATACTTTTTATAATGTTGTTTTCTTCTCCTTTTCTTTTAATTTTCCTTGTAAGATGTTTCTTTCTTTTCTGTAGAAACTTTAAGACCCAATATTTTCATACAGAGAGAGACAGACCCATGTTGGCATGTGATAACAGAGAAGTTATTATGTGTGCTCTAAATCTGTACTCTGAAGGGCCCAACTGCTGAAAACATGATTGTTTTGCATTTTCCCCCCTTAGTGCCTGGGTTATATCAGCCTACAGGCTCAATCCTTGAGCATAGAAATAGTGATATATTCAAGTGGGAAGCCAAGAATTCATAATGACAAAGGGATGGCAGTGACACTCTCTTGCAGAGCCTGGGACTGGTCCTGCAGCTGCACCATCTTTTACTCCACAGATGTTAAAGAATCATAAATCCTTGTTGACTGGCATGAAAAATTTCCATGGAGAGTCTCTATATCCACATGCCAGAAAGAGAAGTGTTAGCAAATAGCACTTCTTAAAATGTGAGGAAAAGCAATTAAAAAGTGTTGTTCAAATAACCAGGAACTGAGCAAGACAAAGCAATAGAGCATAATTGAGAATGTGGACCCTGCAGCCATACTGCCTGGGTTCGAATCAAGTTCTGCAACTTAGTAGCTGCATGACCCTGAGCTAGTCATTCAACCTTTGTGTGCCTCAGTTTCCTCATCTGTATGATGGGGATGTTAGCTATTATCTCATAGTCTTATCTTGAAAATTAACTGGGTTAACATTTATAAAGTGTTTAGAATGATACCTGGCTATATAATACTATATAAGTATTTGTTAAATATTAAATACTGAAAATGATAGTAATGCGTATTTGCTGAGCTGATTGGTTGGCATGTTTCTGCATAAGACTAAAACACAATTAAGCATTGGTTAAATAGATTCCATGATTCATAAAATCTATTGGCTAATATTTTGAAACTTCTTAAATATCTTCAGCCTAAGCACAATATTTGGCATACTCAGAATAACATAAAATCACTTATATTTTTTATTCAATTCTAAGTCTGAGACATTCTGCTCCTTCCCACAATCTTTTTATTTTTTTATTATTTTTGGCTGCACCGGGTCTTAGTTGTGGCATGTGGGATCTTTGCTGTGGCATGTGGGATCTTTTGTTGTGGCATGCGGGCTTCTCTCTAGTTGTGGCGTGTGGGTTGGGTTTTCTCTCTCTAGTCGAGGCCTGCGGGCTCATTAGTTGTGGCGCGGGCTTAGTTGCCCCGTGGCATGTGGGATCTTAGTTCCTCGACCAGGGATTGAACCTGCGTCCCCTTCTTTGGAAGGCGGATTCTTTACCACTCGACCACCAGGGAAGTTCCCCCACAATCTTTAATGTCTGAAAATTGTATGTATCTTAAAATCCATAGATGTACTTAATGTTGTGTTCCCCCTGCCCCCATAAAGCTCTTATTTAATGTTGCAATTTTTTAAAAAAATTGATCTTGTCTTTGAATAGGAAACATAGTGATTCATGAGTCCACACAAATGTGCTTATGTATCTTCAGTTGGAAAGTATAAAATTAATGTCTAGGAATAAGGGAGTTGACACACCTACCTGTTGAAGGGAGAAGCAGCATACTCAGTGGCCAGAGCCTTCACCTTAGTTCCAGGGCATCAGACTTTAGAGCTCCAGAGGCTTCACTGTATTCACGAAACACTGGAGTTAATGTTACACCTTTTGGTCCAGTAGTTGTGAGACCCGTAATCACTGAATTGGATGTGGCAATGGATTTGTATTGACATGAACCTAGAGGTCATTCCTTTAAGAACTTTAATCATTTTAGGATCTGGGAAGAATAACTGTGGCAGGGGTTCATAATCAGGGAGCCCATGGATAGAACTCTAGAGTCTCTGAACATGGATGGGAAAAAAAAAATCTTCATTTTCACTAATTCCTAAAGAAAACTTAGAATTTCCTTTAAGTATGAATGTAGGCAACAATCATAGTAGCATTTAGCCTTTGAAATTATAGTACTTATGAAATATGCCACTACATCCTGTTATTCACTGTGGCAATAAGGAAGCACAAATACAACTATATTAGAATTTGTTCTTTTAAAATAATTTTATAACTGTATTTCAATGTAATTTTGTTCCTTTTTAATCCTGTGTTTTTTATGCTTGTAAAAACATTACTCTGAGAAGTGATCCCTAGATTTCACCAGATTGCCAAAGGGTTCTGGGGTAAAAAAGTTAAGAACCCTGTTTTCTGGTAGTTTGCTTTTTTGTTGGTCCTGATTCTTAGCCATGCTTATGTTTTCTTCTGCACCATGTCTCTCTGCCTGCACTCTGGAGAGCTGAGATACGGACTTTGAAAAGTTCAGCATCAATCCCATCTCTAGAATCTGTTCTATGTTCTTGACTCTGGCAACAAGGATTCTTTGTCTGGCTTTGTCTGTGGTTTACATGTCTTAAATAAGAGGAGACTTTAGCTTTTCTGCCTCTCTAGGACAGTCCTGTCTACAGAAACTTCTAGTGAAAGGTGTTGATTCATGACAGTTTATTGGAAAGCTGGACGCTGTGAAAGCAAGACACAGAAAGCAGAGAACATTTAACCATGGGAGTGCAGAGGAGGGGAGCGAGAGTGTGTGCTTGTACAGAGGGATAATATGAGGCCCGAGGGGAGAGCTGATGGAGGCTGTGAAATGAGATGGGGAAATAGGAAGTCGGGTGGAATAATAAGAAGATGGAGAGGTAATTAAATTGAGGCTTTCCAGCCTACTCCTGATGGAGACTTCTCCTTATCAAAATCTACATTTACTCCTGGGAACTGTTCCTGTGTAGTTAAGGATGGATTCTTCACCTGTGTCTATAATTACTTCAGTATGGAGCTTTTGTGACTCAAGGCTTTCTGTGAAGGCTCCCTTACCTTCCAGATAACTCCCTTATTTTAGCTCATTTAGTTGTTGCCAGAATCTTCTGATGTGGTATTACCAGATTTTATACCAAACCGGGCAAAATAGGCAAACCATTGGCTTGTAGGAAATACTGTCTACCTTTGAGGGTATTTCGAGGCACTGGGCATGGAAATGGGTAAAAAATAATTCCAGAAGAAAATATTTTTAGGCAGACTATCCAGTAACAATAAGAATGTTGAGTCTTTGTGAAGCCGAAAGAGAAAAGTTACAGGTCAATTGGGTGAGGCCAGAATGTAAAGTGACACGCATGTACTGATATATCTATAAATGGCTGTGCTTAAAAATTAATTCTAGGGATTAATTATTCTAGGAATTAAAAAAAATGTTTATTCCAGAAATAGCAATGTTTATTCTAGTAATAGATCTGAGCCTAGGTTCAGATCTCCTTGAAATTCCTGCCTTTTGTTTGGCATTCCTGAAGTTGGGGTGACCAGAAAGGAGGGGGATCGAGTTTTGCCAGTTTATTAAGGAAAGCCTTGGTAAACCCCTTGCAGGATGACCAAGGTCTGGGGACTTCTGTAGCTTTGTGTTGGAGATTTCAAAACTCCTCCCCATGCCAGCCTTAGAAAAGGATGATTTTACAAAATCTTTCTGGCGAAGCATTTAATATCCAACTGCTTCCCAAAGCTGAGTCCCTCTGTAAAGTCACCTTGGATTCCTGCTGCAAAAACTGATGGATGTTGTAAGTGTGATGAATGCTGCCACACTGTGATTTTAGATGTCGGATCTTCGGATTTGTTACGTGGGCCACTCACTGTAGGAGGCACATTTTATCCTGTTAGACTATTATGTCTTCCAGTCTATTTCATTTTCTGTTTTGGAAATAAACCTTTGAACACATTCTAATGAAGTATGCAGTTTAAGAGAAGTTAGATGACATCAAATAATAGATTGTCATAAATATATTTTTGCGTACTTGCTCTCCTACCCTTCCCCCGCTTTGTTTTAATTTTTTGACTTGGATGCTGTGACCTGGGCTTCCGACTTGAAAGGCAAAGTCAGATGAAAATAAGCATTTCCATGCATATCATGTTTCTAAAATCATCCCTGGAGTGCCTGTATGTCTAGTGGAATGCAAAGCTTGCTAGAGAAGAGGATGAAATTAGGTGAGCCTGAAGGAAGTATAAAAATCCTGTTTAATGACCCTGTTAGGTTTTTATACAGATTAACTGTTATCAAGTAAGGAATGGTAAGTCCATCTGGAATTTCTCATCCTCTGAATAGCCAGTTTTGGCACTATAAACTGAGAGGACTTCTGTTGTATCTCTGAATTTATAACACGGCAGTATTGGAAACCCTGAGGCCCTTTTCCTGAACAACATATGCTTGCATGTAGCTCGGTTTTACGTGAGCTGAACCAATCTCAGGTCTAGGATGGGAGTTTATTAGTCTGTGTGTATGTGCCTGTGTATGTTGTTGAAGAGAGGTTTTAAGGCCTGGAGTAATGAGACGTGGCCAGTTAGAGCAAAGCATCGCTTAGGGATGTGGTTTCATGATCACAGCCTGATCCTGAACACTTATGTTTACCGAATACCCTCATTACAGACCTTGAGTAGACGAGCTGTCGTCCATTCACACTTGCCTTGCCTTTCCGCACTGCTTTCTTGCTGCTCGTTCCCTCCCCTCTGACACCTACTACCTTTATCGCTTCCCAAGGTACCCAGTCCCGGCCTCGGCTCCTGCAGTGTCCCGCCTTCTCACAACGTAAATATTGTTTCCTCACAGAGGGAGCTGCCCTTACAGAGGCACAAGAAGAGGTCTGAGTTTATAGCTTATAAAGTATAGCACTCTTTAAAATTTTAACAAGCAAAAGTGTTTCATAACCCAGTAGGAAATAAATCTCTGATGATGAAACCCAGGCTTTTGGAAAAGGAGGTCGTTTGGGGGTGGGATCCCTCTTTTCACACCTTGGTGCTTTGTCTGTCCTGATAGTCCCAGTAGCTTCCTTGATGTTGGCAAGCATTCCAAGGAGAGTGAGCATACCGCAGAGTGCTTCAGAGGGATGGCATTTCGGCGTAGGGCGCGATTACGGGATACCTCTGATGGAAAGACACTTGGTTCCAAAACCACCAGGGTATTTTCCCAGCTGTGCCAGAAATCTGGGTAAATGAGCATTAGATTATTAGTTTTGGCATCGTGGCGCTGAACCACAAAGCTCTGTGGCCGCTGCTTTTGCTACTTGCTGACCTGGCATCCTGGAGAGCCCCTGGTCCTCCTGGACCTGACTCAGGCTGTAGCTGTGAGCTGGGTGCCTGCTACCATCCGCACTGGCAAGTGCGGGAAATGCCAAGCGGCCTGGCAAGTTTTAGTGTGGCCTTTGGATCCTCACTGAGCCATATGGTGCTAAAATGTCAAACTGTTCCTGAGTGTGGGCCACGATTGAGGAGGCTAGATAGAGAAAACACACTTCACATAAAGAATCGGCTGAGATTGTTTATTCCCCAGCCACTGGCTTTATCACTTGGTTACTTTAACCAACACTTATTAAGTAGTTTTTGGTTGATAGTGAGCTACTTATATTGTGGGAGGTATCGAAAAATAAAATCATCCGATGTTTCTTATTGGCAAGGATTATATCTCCCAGGGTTCATGTATCTTGCATGTGATAAACTGTCAGCAGCAGCAGGTGAAATGAATGGATGATTTATTAATAGAATTGAATGGGAAACAATCGCATTAGAAACTGAAGAAAGATCTTGAAGAAACTAAGTCCCCACAAAGATGATAACATATTTAGGCTGTGGTTGCAGAGATCTTACTGGAAACCAGTCCTTCTCCTCGTTTCCAGTTCGGCTTCTTTCTGCTGTATTCTGGCAGTTGACCTTGTTGGTGGATTGACATAAGGCCTTGAGAAGTTTACAATCTGTGTAGGAAGAGAAAACATAACAGGGGCTTACAGATGATCCAAATCAAAACATCTACAAGTGCTAAGTGATTGAGGCCAAAGGGAATGTGCAAGTCCGAAGGGAGAGAGGAGGAGCTGAGTGATGTGGTTCAGATGAGGTTAGTCCTGGCAGGCTTCCTAGGGGAGGTGGCTGGGCTTGGATTTGGCCCATTAGCTCTTCTCAGTCCCTCTCTCTGGACCTTTACATAAACACAGTTTTCTCATAGCACAAGGAATCTGCCTGGTTGGAAAGAAGAGGAAGAAAAAGATGTTTGAACTCAGAGGGTTTTTTCCCCCCTCATACTTGAGGGGACCTCAAACTTTTAGATGTGCCCCTACATGCATAGAGTTAAATCTTAGATTCAGTTTAACCCTATGAAAAAGGCAAGTCATGACATATATTGGACAGAGAAGTGCTATAACTTGAGAGGCTTTTTGACTCTAATGAATTTTTGCTGTCTTTTCAATTTAAATAACTTCTTCCTGTCTTGGTTCATAAATATTCAAAGAATTGCTTTGATTTTTTTACTTAACATATGTAAGCTCATATGTAAGCTTGACCATATGTAAGCTCAACTATTTGAGGCATTCTAAACAGCCGTGTTCACATGGCGGAGTTGTGACATTTCTGGGCTTGGGTGCTGAGGAGCCAGCCTCTTCCTGTTCACAGGCCTAGTCTGTGTCTGGTATTTAGCCCACAGCTTTGTAGTCGTATGGGGAGATTGCTTTGAGTGGCCCCAAAGAATGTGTTCTTTTTCTTTTTTAAAAACCGTTTATTTTGAACTAATTTTAGAATTACAGAATTGCAAAATTATACAGAATCCCCTTACATCTCTCACTCATTACCGAAGTATAATCGTCACCTCCACTTGTCCACCCCCAGAGGAAGCCTCATACTTGTCCACAAGAAGACACGCGTAAGAATGTGCTTTCTTGCATTGTGCATAATGTGAACTAAATATCTAATAGCAAACAAATGGATAAATACCCTGTGTTATTTTCATGCAATGGAATGTTATGCAATACAGAAGAAATAAATGTCAAACGCATCACAGTGAGAAAATAAAAGCAAGTTGCAGAAGGGTGTATACACCTTACGATACCATTTCCTTCGGGCTTAAAAGCATGCAAAGTGGTATTAGATGCTATACATGCATGTGAAGTAACAGTGTAAACACTGCCACAGACATGTGAATGATACACACAAAATTCAGGATTCCGGTTTCTTCTGTAAGTGGTAAATACTTACGAGTATGGTGCACCTTCTGAGTTGAAAGGCAGAGGAGAGAGGCGTCAGTTGAATTACTGGCTCATTTACATGGGTGAGCCCTTCAGTATGTGTGTAGTTTTCTGTGTCACATTTTCTCCACCTGTAAAGTTTCCGTGGCTGCCTTTACGAGCCTATTATAACATCCAGAAATGAAAAGTCAGAGCATCAAACTCTTGAGGATGAGGACTGTAGACAAAAGGTAAGCAAAATTGTCTGTGGCCCTGTATTCTGCCAGCATTGATGTCCTGGCTGCCCCACTTACTAGTCATGTGACCTTACCTCCTATGCTGCCGTTTCCTGATCTGCATAATAATAGTACCTGCCTATGGCGATGTTTTCAAGACTAAATGAATTACTGCATGTAGAATCCGTAGAGCCTGTTTTCCTCCTCTCTCCCATCTGGCTTACAGACTTGTTTTATTTGAGCTCCGTAGGACTGGATTACAGGATGCTTTAAATTTGACTGGGGGGAGGTTACCTTTAAAAAGTATGGATTTCTGGTTTCTCTTGAACAAATGGAACATCTACTGGCACTGGTTCCCCATTGCAGCCTGGCAACACTGCTGTCCCCTGTAGGTAGAAGTGTCCACTGTTCAGTGTAATTCCCAGCAACTCCCTCATGTCTTCTGGGCACTGAGGCAGCCTGTTCATTGCTATCTGATGTCTAACAGCCACTCTCCCCAGTGACATTACCTACTTGGCCCCCATTGGCATTTGGGTTTACAATCCTGATTTTAAAAGGTCTGTAGTGCTGCAAATAGGGAACTGGATTATGTATCAGTCATGGGGCTTTCCAAAGAAATAGAACTGGTGAGATTTATATATATATATATATATATATATATATATATATATATATATATCTTTGTTTTTTATATTTATATTTATGTTGTATCCCTTTATATATAAGGAAACCCTTGGACAAGAATTGATGCTGCAGTTTTGAGGCAGAATTTCTTCAGGACCTCAGTGTTTTCTTTTAAGGCCTTTCAAATGGTCAGATGAGGCCCCATCCACATTATCAAGAATAATTGTCTTAAAGTCAACTCATTACAGATATTACCATATCCACAAAATACCTTCAGAGCACTTAGTTTTGATTAGATAAGTGTTTGATTGGATAACTGGGTACTATAGCCTAGCCAAGTTGACACATGAAACTAACCATCACAGATTACATTTTTTAGAGCAATCTTATGATATATATATATATATGTGGCACCTATAGACTTTTTTCTGTTCTTTATAGTAGAGGATGGTGGTGGCATTTAGGATGTTTTGAGGGAGTTGAGTGTAAAAAACTCTGAGAACCTCTGAGCTTTGCAAATAAAGCTGTTATGCCTGGGTTGGGGTCTAAGAGGCTGCATGTTGGTGATTGATGATGCAGAATGCTTCCTCCAGGTGGGGTGTGACAGGAGATCCTGGCTTTGGCAGCACTGCGTATGCCACTCCGGGTTGGAAATAATCATGCATAGACTCTGAGGGGAGTTTTGAAGGAAAACAGGGTGTTTAGGAAGAACTAGATTTCTATACCAGTTGTAGAGCCTCCTACAAACCAGGTGTACAGGTGTGTGCTGTTCCTGCTTCAGGTCAGGTATTAATGCAGGTTCTGAGTACCTGTGTCCACTGTTAGCCTCATATGGCTTCGTGCATTGGAAGGCTGCCAACAAAGCTCAAAGGGAATTCTCCCAAAGCCTTCTTTGTTTCTCAGAGCTTTTTGCAAAGCTGCTAAAGAGAAGCTGAAAGGCAAGGCAGAAACAATCTTCCATGTGTCTTTGTCTCTGCATTATTATTTTTTGTAATGCATCAGGTAAGATGATTTTGAGCTTAGTTTTTTATTTGCAGAGAGTAGGTGAATAGGGAGTTTGAATAAAGCCTCAAGACTACATTTCTACATGTCTTGTGCTAATTCACGACAACTTAAAATCCTGAATATTTGTGTTTTATTTCTGTGAAAAAATAGACTGGCTAGAAGATCCAAAGTTAATCTTAAGGAGTGACACAAAAACCCCAGCATCTCAGCCTCAGAGTTTTAATCTCAAAAAGTATGTTCTGTGTGGGACATTCTAAGACGCCGAGGAGCAAGCATGTAGGAGCCAAGTTCGTGGGCTCTGGGTGTAGTCTGGACATTGGCTGCTCGGCGTGAGATGGCGGGTAGAGGCACCAATATTTCTACATTTCAGAGCTGCCTGTTCCAGGGGAGAGCATAAAGCCTTGTATTGTAACTGATCTTCTACTTGTATCCTTCATTAGGACCATGCAGGTTAGCCTTGATTTTTCTTGGGAGAATTCCCAACTGCATTAATTTTTATTCTTGGACTCGGTCAGTAGGAAGGAAGGGCAGTGAATTTGGACTTGGGAGCTGGGTGTCCTATCTTGGCTTGAGTGGTACCTTAACTTCGCACCCTTAGGCAGGTCACTTGGGCCTTTCCTTCCTCTTCTTAACCACAAGGGGGTTGAATGGGATGATAACTAAAATTCTGGAGATACTATATTTTCCTTGCTCTATAAACTGCGCCTTGGCAAAAACTTGTAGATTGGTTGGAGCCTCTCACAGTGCCTTGATTCCTCTACTTTTCCTTCAGCTAACATCCTCTCTTTATTTAGTGGTGACCTGGGGTCTAGCACATCAACTGCTCTCTTGTCAGTATTTCCATTCTCTTGCTCTCTTCAAGCCCCAGACTCAGCTATCTCCGTTTCTCCTCCTCAAGGACTTTACTGTCCTTTCAGGATATCTTTGTTGGTTCCCTTAGTTGTATGGCTTTGACTCCCCGCCGCCGCCCCTTCCCCCCCAGGAAAACTTTTAATTATCACTGTTAACCTGTAAAGCACTTACTGTTTTGTCGCACCAAGCTACAGAATTATCAGCCTGCTGCTGAATTTGTTAATGTGATACTTTTCCCATTCCCTCTCATTTTAGATTAGATAAAATGAAATTGCATTCTCACGTATTCTAAGGTTAGACTTAGCTATTGCCCTTTTCCTAAGCTGTGTCTTGTCCGCATGTTGTCCTTAATATTTCAGAAATGATACTTTTGAGGCCACTGCTGTGTAAAGAAACAATGGGAGCGCCTGCTATTGTGATTAATGGTTACTGGAACTAGAACTTCCTTTTTTCTTGTGGCAGACTGCCTGGCTTTGGGGACTCATAATGGTTTTATTCAAAGGAATCACCCCTCTTGGGGGGTATTTTCGTGCTTCCTACTTTACACCCAGGAGGTAGCTTCTTTGTCAGTTTAGAGGTAGCTAGACTCCATGCCATTCGCAGTTTGTTTCCTGAATCCCTGAGAACCGGTTTGTTTTTGTTTTTGTTTTTGTTTTTTAGAAAATGACATAGGTGCTTTTATTGTCCCCACTTTACAAAGACGGTTACTGAGGCATGGAGGGGCTTCGTGGGATGGCGAGGGTCAGAGTCAGCAGAACCCTTCTCGGGGTTGTTAGGCAGGTGAAATGACGTATGGAATGAAAACTGCTTATTGAACTGTTGTTCTGTCTGCTTCCACCAGGACTGAGCAAGCTTCACATGTTCTGTTTTTTCTAGTCTAGATATGCCATCTGGCCTGAGACCCTGGCACCTTTATGAAGTCCTGTTTGGACTTAGCTGATTATCTAGCTGGGTGTTGGAAGCCAGTCTGACATGTAGGCCCTGGACTTACCATCCTCTTGCAACGGCCCAGGAGTCGCTGCTTGTCTGACTTCAGAGCTGCTACCAGCTGGAAGCCGAGGTTTTGAATGTGTATGAATTGGTTGCAGGAGCTGCTGCTGCCAGCTTCTTGCAGGGCAGGCAGGTGTGGTGGAGTTGGGTGTGGCCAGGGGTGCTGCGAGCGGCTCCTCTCACAATCGGGATGTGGAATGAGCTTTTCCAATCTATTTGGAGTCAGCCGCCACTCATGGCCTCTTCCTGTAGGGTGTTCTGCCATTCTGCTATTCACCCTTGAGCTCCACGTGTGTGTTACCTGAATATACAAACGGTAACATTTCTTCTGCAGATTCTCTCTTGGTCTTTCTACATTAGCTCTACCAAAGAGAATAAAGCCCGTGCTCTCTGTTCAGTGTCAAGAGTAAGGGCAATAATTGGCCTTCTGTATAATATTCCAGCCAAACCACTGAGGGTATATTGGTTCCTTTTTGGATAAAACATTTCTTAGGAGGATGTTGACAGGTTGGAGTGACCCAGAAGTGGGCAGGTGTTTTATTAGAAATCATGTCATGTGGAGGATGATTGTAGGGAGGGGATTATTTAGTCTAGAGGTAGATGATGATAATGGCTAACACTTTACTGAATGTTGATTGTGTGTCAAGCAGTGTGCAAAGGATTTTACGTGTGTTATCCCATGTACTGATCATACAAAAAGCCTGTGAGGCAGGTATGGCTGTTAGCCCCATCATGCAGATGAGGGAACTGAAGTACTGAGTTCCATTTTTCTTTCTGGTAAAGTTCAGACTTTTTGGCTCAGCAATGGGGATGTTCTACACTTGGCACTCACCTCATCTTGCTTGCCATTTTGCTTCTTTCTCAGATCCTACAGCTGAATCCCATTGTGCTTCCCCATTGAAAAGGAATTATGAGATATCATAAATAAAAGCTCATAGCCCAGAGTCAGCATACATACTAGACCTCTGGGAAATGTCAGTGGTCTCTTCTCATTTTTCAAATTATCCATCCATCTCTGCTTTTCAAAATCCTATTCATCCTTCGAGACCCAATTTAAATGTGATCTCCTCCAGAAAACCCTGCCTGATCACATAAACCGGTGATAATCTGCCTCTTCTTGACTCCTAGAGTACTTTGTTTATTTCATTCTGATGGCGTTTACAACATTTGACCTTGAACTCTCGTTTCCGGTCTTTTGTCCACCACCTGATTATAAACTCGGAGGGGCGGAGGCAAATCTTGTTCCCCACGTCATCCTCCAGCAGAGACCTTGACACGTAGCAGGTGTCACAGAGATATGTGGATAAGTGAATGAGTTATGGCATTTCATGACAGACTTATCTTTTCATAAATGTCTGGATTAAGCTAACAAAAATGATTTTGTGTTCCCTGAGTGCATTGTACTTGTCTGTGGGAGTGGGAATTGTGGCATGATTTTAGGCTGAGTGATTTACAAGCCAGCCTGGGATTGCAGACATGAAATAAACCACAGAGAGAAAAATCCACAAGCAGATAATGGCTTTTTGTGTGTTGCTAGTCCTTCATAGTTTCTATTTAAAAAAAAAAAAAATGAAAACACTTCTATTAGACATAAAACAAGTTTCATTTATTTTGTTCTCAGTTTCTTCGGAGCTTTGAAATTATGCAAGCTATTGATTTGGGTTATAAACTACAGTGAGCTAAAAACTTCTGAGAGTATGTTTAATTTACAGTGACATCTTTGGAAATTGGCCCAAATAATTCTCCTTTAAACCTATGGCAGTGGTGTATGACACGAGAGAAAAATCTGATTAGTTCTTGACTGTTGCCTAATGCTTGGTTTTCTCCTTTTGGCTGCAGATTTAGATGATTATTTTGGGGCAGGTGGCCTGTGATTAGGATGAATGTGGAAGAGAACTGATAGGGATGGTTGAGGTTTTATATTATTTTCTATACCGACTGGCCTTTTCAGTTGGCCTTTCAGATATTCCTGGGAAAGCACCAAAATTGTTTTTCATCATTATATATTTGGGGTAATTTAGAGTGGTTTAATTTTTTGATGAGAGGAATGATTAGAATTTTATAACTCTTGGAAAAGAGAGTTAGAAAAAGCTTTTTTGTTTGCTTTTTAAACATTTCTGATGGTTGAATTTCTATTCTATATGCTCTTTAATTCCTTGCATAATAGTCTGCATGCAGCTTAAGACAGCAGGCTGTCAACTGAGCGGATATAATAGTCAATGCTTGGATTGATGGCTTTCTGTTGATTAAAGGAGATAGGATGTAGAGTGAATAAGAACTTGCTTTAGGGAATAAAATTTAATAAATAAGTTAGGCTAGTTGGATATTAGAATAAATTTAATGTGTCTTATGTAATCTTCCCATTCAGAAAGTAATTTTTTTCTCAAATACCTACTATATATATGGTTGTATGTCAGGGAAGTGTAAAGAAAGAGATAGATGATAGATAGATAGATAGGGATATTTTAATGCCCTGGTTTTGACAAAAGCATAAAGAAGGAGAGAAAGGAAAAGCTTAAATAGATAATAATAAGCCATTTACTTTCATGGTTTTAGCTATCTTTAAATGACTTAAAGTTCAGTCCATCTGAATCAATGAGCTTTATCAATAAGCTTGAATCATATTTACTTGAAAAATACACTGACTTTTAATTTAGCAATGTAAAAGAATCAATTTAAAGAGCCCCAATCAGAATAATTATGTCATAGTTAAAGCAAATTATATCCTAGTTAAGGCAAAATTGATTGACTAAGGATTTAGAAATAGTGAATTATACAGAAAGGACTTTATTCAATAAAGATTGTATTTTTATTTAAAGTTTATTTGTGTATATATGTTCTAAGGGTGAAACAAGTTTTATAGCAATCAAGGATAAATGATTAAGAAAATTATGGAAGTAAATGTTTTCTTATCATGACACATTACTGCTACTCTGAGATATGCCTGATTGAATCATAGGTCAGGCATTTTTCTTACTAAAAAGATAACACACATGAGGATTTTTGAAACATACCTTGATATACTTAACCATTTTAGTATCCACTTCTTTACTTTTCTGGTCTTAGATATTTTATCTATTTTAATTTTTTTAAGTCATTTGAAATATTAGTAAAAACCCTTCTACGGTTCATTGGGTCAGTCCCGCAGTTCGTGGTGTCAGGACGCCATGTTCAAGTCTGATGTCTTTAGAACAGATCGCTTTAAGAGATATAGGATCTTGATGGTTTTGGATGGTGGATTTACCCCTTCTTCAATTTGTTGCTGTTATGCAGGCTTTCCACGCCTCAGGGACGAGGAATGTTGTTATTGTTGTAAAGGCTCAGCCCATTTTATTAATTTTCTTTATCTTGAGACTAATGTGTAAAGGGTTTGGGGCTTTGTCTAATTACAGCTGAAATGATTCTGAAACATCGTAATGGAGTGAAGAATTCAAAGTAATGCGAATAGTATGAATAGTGCATTTATAGTTTTCAAAATGTCAAGTTGACATCATCCAAAGTAGTGGCTTTTTATTTTAAAAACCAAATCTTGTTCAGCACTATGGTAAAAGTTTCACCAAATAATAGTTAACCTGACAATATGTGATACATTCTAATATTTTCCTTTCCATTCTATTCCATTCCATTGCACTTTATTCCGTTCAAAAAGTTGATTTCACGAACCATTTTAGGAACCATCAATGAGATACAACTCACAGTTTGAGAACCATCGATTCAGAGTAATAAACACCTGCCTGTATATGATGCTTTTCCAAAAAGCAATCTTTGTCCTTTATAAGTGTACATCCAAGCAGCCTTTTTATACCATATTCTTTTTTCATTCAGGCAAGGAGATGTAAGATCCAAAGCCTCATTATAAGATTAAACAAGAAAGCATGGCTTATGTATTTGAGGAAGTTTGAGAAGACTCATAACAGAAACATTTATGGACTGGCAAGATACATTCTGCCTCCGTCAGTCCTGGATTCTACTCCGGTTTCTTTCTAGACATGCTTCTGCATGTTGGAGGCTTGGTGGCTCCCGCAGGTAGCTACATCTTCCTCATCCTCTAACACTTGAGAGAAAGAGATATGACCTGTGTCCGTATTCTGGGAATTAGGTTGGAATGAAGAAATAGAAGTCTCAGGGGTACTTCAGTATTAGAGATGTCAATAATTCTTCTGGAATTTAAGGGTATGTGGTGATTCTGGAATTTGGGATTTTAAATTCTAGGGAACCTGAAAACTAAATGTCTGGATTCATCCATTTCACTTCCATCCATTGTCAATTGAAACTTGGGAGTAAAACTTGGAACTTCTGACGAAGAATAAGGATGGGTTTGTGTGGGCCTCTCTGCTTAATGAATCCTGCAAGGAGACCGGGTCTGTCAAGCCGTGGGACCAAGTGCCCACGGAGCAGTATAAACCAGGAGTAAATGTCCCTAAGGTCAGAGAGTATTCTACTCATCCTTCAGTAATCTTCCTCTGTCTGTCCCATGCCCCCTCCTACTTTGTAAACAAGCATATTGAATGTAGGTGAAATAGCAAAACCAAAGGCCTTTTTTTTTTCTTTCTTTAAAGCATTTCTCCAAATGTCTTGCTGTGTGCATGCATGCCTGTGGTCTGTAGCTTCCTCCTTCAAGGTCCTTTCAGGGGAGGGATGCCATCAATCTTTGTGCTGTTTCTAGATACCATCTCCATGTGAATGTTTGTTGATTCTATTTTTAACATTGCATCCTTTGTGCGAGCTGCCACCAGTCTGGGATGACCAAATGTCCTGTTTCCACCCCCCACCCCACCCCAGGTTTTTCCTGGTTAAGTTCCATTCTTTTGTTCATGATAGCTCGAAGTCCTTTTGGGATGACAGTCTGTTTTTTGACTGTGTTGAACCGAATTTCAAGCAAAACCGTGCCTTTGAAATTGTGTGGCTGAAACCTCTTTAAGAATCCCTGTAGTTAAGACAAACTGACCACAGAGAAAATGACCTCTGGTTCTGAAGTAGGGGGCCAATTTACATGGGGTTAAGGGATCCTATCAAAGTGAGACTCCTAAACCAGACACCACGACAGGCCACTGTTTTCCTAGTGGTCTGAGGAGCTGCCGGCCCCCTTCCCCACATCCCTTGTATCTTAGCCCTCATGCAGTATTAATAAATACGTCTGAAATGAGATTTTTAAAGCTTTCAGACCCACGGTGATGATGAAGGCCCTTTGTGTGTGAGTTAGTCGTCTGCCCCTAGACCCTGCATGTTCTCCTCCCCACAGGATATCAGCCTCTTTCCAGGGACAGAATTTAAAAGCATCTCCTCTTGCCCCTGTATCAGTTTGAAATCGCGACATTTGTTCGAACCATACTTAGTCCTTTTCCCTTTCTCCTCTCTTGGGTCCTATCTTTCTCTGCTGTCACCTATCTGCTCTTTCCTATTGTCTCTTCCTCATTAGCTAGGATGGTACTTGGCCCATTACAAGCACCTGATAAATGTTTATAACAAAAATAAGTGAATTAATAATGTATGTACCACCTTTTAACTGTTTTTTTTTGCATTGCACCATGCATACATTCATTCTGTCAGTCACTCATTTAGTCCACACACATGTATTGAGCGGCATCATGTTAGGGACTGAGAATATGAAGAGGGATAAGACTTATTCCTAATGAAGCCCATGGTTTATTAGATGTGAAGGTAGTTGCTTCCTTCCTTCCTTATAAAGCTGGGGGCCATTTAGCACCTCACGTAGGTGAATGATCCACTCTGATGTTTGACCCTTAAGTTGGCATCCCTGTATCCTGTTGGAATTGCTTGCCTCCTTCTGCCCTCCCCGGGTAGACAGGGGATCACATGACTGCATGTACCTGAGGCTCTCTAGTCATTGCAGAGTGATTGATCAATCACGGGCCAGAGCACATTTGAAAACAATCTAAAGTGCTGAACATAGAGCTGATCTCATTCAGCACACAGCATATATTTCATACTCGGAGTTTTAGGCTAATTCAAAGAGCAGAAGACACCTCAAAAACCACAAGAAGCAGAATCACATTTGTTAGTTTTGAGACATATTTATGACATATGGCATGCCATTTCTTTGATATCACGGAGGTTTTCACTATTATAAGCCTGTGTATTTCAAAGCTAACTTGACATCGGGAGAAATGGCTCTATTTATTGTCTAAAATACTGGAAGTCAAATGGATTTATTTTTGGTAACTTTTACTGATGTAGTGACTTGACATAAAATAAAGACTCTTCCAGAAATTGTGAATTACTGCCCATGTGAATTCAACTTTGCAATGCCATTAATATTTTACTGCCACAGTGAACAAAGCTGTTAAATTTAAATCAAGAATTATTGGTTCTTTTTGGTAGGATGTTCTCTGTATTTTTACTCACCCCCTGTACATTTTTTTTTCCAATTTACTAACTTAAAACATGGCTTATGTTTATTTCGCAAGTATAGACAAGCTTTGAAAAAGGGCAAGATTGAATAAAAATAAATATGCTTGGAATATGTTACATGAGATTCCTTTAGCTTTTGTGTATAATTTGGGGTAGTGATTTTGATATCATTCCTCCTTGGCTTAATTTTACTTCCCCAGAAGAATCTACTTGCTTTGCTTAGAAGACAAACTGACAAAGCATCACATTATCATAATTATTGGGCGAATTGTTAGAACCATGATATCTTGTTTATCTTAACGAGCAGAAGGGATGCATGTGAGCGAAAGAAATATCATGCAGGTATTGTAAACAAAATATAAAGACAAGAAGTGTTAAGAGACTTCCTCCACATCAGTGGAGTGTGGTCGGTGTGTGACCTTGAACTTTAAAACTTTCTGCCTGTAACACAGCACTATGGACCTTTAAGACCTGGTGCCTGCTTCTTTCCCACGACTACGTTGCACTTTTGTCATACCCTCTTCCCTCTTCCTTGCAGCCCTCTAAACCTGGGTGGCTGTCCCAGGCCTGTTGCTTCCTGGAATGCTCTTTCCTTCCAGTTCTGCCAGGTGACGTCCTACTTAACCTTCAAACTCAGCTCAAATTTCTCTTCTTGGAACAAGGCTCCCCTGACCTTTTCAGGTGGAGTCAATTGCTTCCAAGTCTAGATGTATTCAAGGGCTTGTTCATTTGGGTACGAATTCCCAAGGACTTGACACCAAAGGGAATGGCATTACTGGTACGGATTCCCAAGGACTTGACACCAAGGGAATGGCATTACTGAAAGCCAGAGACTATGGCTATGTTAATACGTTTGTGTTCTCACTGTCTTCCGTTATAAAAGGTGTGATGGAGAACTGGATGGTGAGTTAGGTGGCATGGGTTCTAGTCTCCAGGCTGCTGCTGGTTTGAGGAGATTTGGGGAAATCGCAACCTCATAAAAAGAGGAATGCTGCTCAGGCTGTTTAGAGGTATCCACGTAAGGATGAGCTAAAAAGCTGCTTGGGATTTTTTTTTTTTTTTTTTTACTTTTACTCTTGAAATAATTATAATTATAGACTCATAGAAGGTTACTCCTACATGAAGAGGCCCATGTTCCCTTCACCCGGTTCCCCCAATGATGACATCTTATGTAGCTGTAATACAGTATTGAAACCAGAACATTGACATTGGCATGTGCCTTGTTCAGTTTGTACATGTGCTAGTGTGTATGTGTATAGTTCTGTGCAATTTAATCCCATGTGTAGATTCACGTAACCACCACCATAATCAGGATATGGACCATTTCATCACCACAAAGGACCTCCCTTAAGCCTCGCCTTTATAGATTCACCCTTCTCTCCACTGGCCCTGGCCTCTGGTAACTGCTTGTCTGTTCTCCATCTGGATAATTCTGTCATTTTGAAGATGGTATCTAATTGGAATCATACTGTATATAACCTTTTGAGATTGGCTTTTTTTTTTTTTTAACTAAGCATAATGCCTTGAGATCCATCCAAGTTGTTGCACAGATCAATAGTTCATCCCTATTTATTCCAGAGTACTGATCCATAGTATGGTTGTACCAGAATTTGTTTAAGCATTCATCCCTTGAGGGACATTTGGGTTGTTTCTAGTTTGGGGCTATAAGGAATAAAGCTGAAAGGAGTGTTCATATACAAGTTCTTCTTTTTTTTTTTATTGATTGATTGATTGATTGATTGATTTTTTTTTGGCTGCATTGGGTCTCCGTTGCTGTGAGCAGGCTTTCTCTAGTTGCGGCGAGCGGGGCTACACTTCGTTGTGGTGCGCGGCCTTCTTATTGTGGTGGCTTCTCTTGTTGCGGAGCACAGGCTCTAGGCACACGGGCTTCAGTAGTTGTGGCTCGTGGGCTCTAGAGCGCAGGCTCAGTAGTTGTGGCGCACGGGCTTAGTTGCTCCATGGCATGTGGGATCTTCTCGGACCGGGGCCGGAACCTATGTCCCCTGCATTGGCAGGCGGATTCTTAACCACTGCGCCACCAGCGAAGTCCCCATATACAAGTTCTTGTGTGCACATAAGTTTTTATTTCTCTGGGGTAAGTGCTCAGAAGTACAGTTACTAGGTAATATTGTAAGTGAATGTTTCATTGTATAAGAAACTGCCAAACTGCTTTCCAGAGTGACTCTACCATTTTAAATTTTTACCAGCAATGTATGAGAGGGCTCAGTTTTCAAGGTGGTAGTAATTTGTACACTAAGAAAGTCATCTGGGTACAGGATTCAGAATCTTCTAGGATTAGAGAAGGATAGTACTGGAATCTTCCCTTGCCAAGAGATATTAAGGGACTGTCTAAATTATGTGTTTATGGTGCTGTTTGTCTAATTGAATGTTGCTTTAAGTAAGTGAGCCATAGCTTAGACTTCCTTTACAAAGACACATGTGCACGTACTTGTTGGTTATATAATATTGATTTATTTTGTTGATATTATTGTGTTTTCATTGGCAAACATTTAGTCTAATATGCTGGTATCAGACACCAAGGGGGCAACCTGATTTCACGTGCGGATATAGATTTGGGAGTGAAAGGGATGGTGTTTAACTCACAGCTCTTCCCCATTTTAGCATTTAGTGGTTATTTATCTGAGTTTTAGCTTCATCTTTAATTTGGAGATGATAATACCTAATTCACTGGGCTCTTGGGAGGATTAAGCAGGATAATAGCCTGTTTTCCTGGATTATGGTAGGTACTCAGAGATTCTCTGTCTTTGAGGATTTCAGTGTTATGCCTTTTTGATTAACTTTTATGGTGATTAGAAATAGCTAATATTTTGATTAGCTCTAGTTTTCCAGAAGAGAGAAAAATTCACTGATAATTCTTTACGATCAGAATAGTGATGATGATGGACTTCCCTGGTGGCGCAGTGGTTAGAAATCCACCTGCCAATGCAGGGGACACAAGTTCGAGCCCTGGTCTGGGAAGATCCCACATGCTGCGGAGCAACTAAGCCCATGCGCTACAACTACTGAGCCTGCAATCTAGAGCCCGCGTGCCATTAACTACTGAATCCCGCATGCCTAGAGTCCATGCTCCTCAACAAGAGAAGCCACTGCAATGAGAAGTGGTCACCGCAACTTAGAGAAAGCCTGCGCACAGCAACAAAGACCCAACGCAGCCAAAAATAAATTTTAAAAAAAGAAAAAATAAAAAGAATAGTGATGATGAGCCTTCCATTATTGGTAGCATATTGAGTGTGATGCCATGCTTGATGAGTGGGAATTACCTGTCTCATTTAAGCTTCACAGCAGATCCATGGCTAGGTATTCTTATAATACCCATTTTTCAGATGAGGGAAACTGAGGCATAGAGAGGTTAATTAACTTGACAAAGGTCACATATCTTGGGAAGCTGGAATTTGAACCTAGACAGTCTGAGTCTAGTTCTCTCATCATTAACCTGTACCTCTTCCTTAGCGTCAGTTGCTTTTTCAAATGCAGTTCTCTGCCTGGTGTAGTGATAACTGAAGTGCCAGGTACACTCGCTGCATTCATTAGGAGCCAACTCCACTAAGAAGTGCTTTTACGCTTTGTCTACAGGTCGGTGGAAGCAACCACACATACAAAATCACCTCACATTTCAGAAAGAAAGAAACCAACTAACCTTAGTATTTTTTAAATAGCTGGTTTGGATTTTTGAGAGGGAAGATAATTGCTGTAAATGGTGTGATAGAGAAGGCTTTGGGTCACCCTGTTGGGGGGGGCAGGGAGGCATTGTCTCTAAAACATATGATTTTCCCCACACACTGTAATTTAAATCATAAAGATATTATAGAAAGTACTAGATATTACAATTACCTGAGAGTCAACTCACCCATCTCTTTATCAGGCACAGAACTTTTAAAATGTATAATTCACTCTTATTTATAATTTCAAACTTGGTGGAGCTGTGGGCTTTCAGGTTTATTCTTTTCACAGGGAGGTCCGGTTTAACTCAGTGTTTTAGGGCTGTGCTCTCACAGGAAGCTTCCTTAAGAAAAGAGGTTTTGATACTTGGTAAGCCAAACTCATTTTTGGTATGAATGTCTCATCTAAGTCTGTTCATTTCTTATCATTTATCAGCACGCTAATAGATCCAAATACAGCCTATCTTTTTTTTTTAAAGTGATTAAATTATACATGAACATGTATCTATTCTTTTTTTTTTAATAAATTTATTTATTTATTTATTTATCCATGGCTGTGTTGGGTCTTCGCCTCTGTGCGAGGGCCTTCTCTAGTTGCGGCAAGCGGGGGCCACTCCTCATCGCAATGCGGGGGCCTCTCACTATCGCGGCCTCTCCCGTTGCGGAGCACAGGCTCCAGACGCGCAGGCTCAGCAGTTGTGGCTCACGGGCCTAGTTGCCCCGCGGCATGTGGGATCTTCCCGGACCAGGGCTCGAACCTGTGTCCCCTGCATTGGCAGGCGGATTCCCAACCACTGCGCCACCAGGGAAGCCCCGTGTATCTATTCTTTTTCAAATTCTTTTCCCATTTAGGTTGTTACATAATACCTAGCAGAGTTTTCTGTGCTACACAGTTGGTCCTTGTTGGTGATCCATTCTAAATATAGCAGTGTGTACATGTCAATCCCAAACTCCCTAACTATCCCTTCCCCCCACCCCGTAACCCTAAGTTCGTCCTCTAAGTCTGTGAGTCTGTTTCTGTTTTGTAAATAAGTTCATTTGCAAATGCAGCCTATATTTAAAAGATTGAGCAGGTTGTAGTTAGGAAAGTGACAGAAAAAAAAAAAGAATCGAAGTTATACATGAAATGTGTCAATGAAGGTATTACCTTAATGAATGTGGGTTTGTTCTTTATATTAAAAACAAGGAAATTGACCAAGTGTTGTTTATTTTTTAAGAAACAGTATTTAATGAATACCTGCTATGGGCCAGGCACCATACTAGGTGGTCGATAATACATTTTTTTATTTTATCCTTAAAACGATCTTATGAAGTAGTTGGTAGTATTATATCCTCATTTAATAAATGAGAAAATGAGGTTTCCCAAGTCACGTGGCCAGTGTGTGGCTAAACCTTTCTTCATTTATTGTTCTACTGTGTCCAGGCCATGATCTTCCCTCTGTTACACTGGAGGAAGGGGAAATAGAGCTGGGATTTGGTCCTTGGCCAAAAGAGGCTGGTGGAGTATCCTTTAATGTGGTCACGAGGTCACAGGTTGAATACTCAAACCAATTCATTTCTTATCTAAATGATAGTGACAAATGTGTCCACGTTAACCACTTCTCACTTATCGGATGTGTTACACATAAAAATAAGTTGTAGAGAATGTTGGTTTATGATGTCACCTAAAATGTCTTCTCCATGATCAGAAAAATGGATGCCCTATTCTCATGATAAACTCCTGATTGTAATTAGCACCAGGACAGAGCAGGAGGGGAGCTACCTAACTGTGGATGTCCCTTCTATTACTTCTAGACAAATTCCTTCTATCTAGACAGAGTCCTTCTATTAGGATTTAGAATATATTCTTTAGTTTTTAAAGCAGATTTTCCTTCCCTGTTACAGCTGATTTAGGGGAGAATGAAAATTGGTTTGACTGCCTTGAATTCTAACAGGAGGACATAGTAAGAAGATAGTTCAAGGCCATACTGGATCCAGAAAGTACAATTTACCATGAATATTCCATGGGTAAATGGTGGACAATTTATTGAGTAGATAATTGATACAGTGGGTAGAGTCATTTAGAAAATTATTTCCTCTTCTATACAGGGGTAAGAGGTTTCCTATCTTGATAAGTAAAACTCCAGATGCTATTTGCTTGAATTATAGAAATGATTGATGGAAACTACATTTAGTTAACTAGACCTTTATTTTGATTTTGGGTCAAAAGTTTGTTCATGGTACTTTTTACAAAGACCATCCCTTCAGGTCACTCTTTTGTGATCCTAAATTTCTTATCCCTGCCTGTGAGACAGTTGCAAGTGACCTTGATCTTGACCTCATCATTAGAGGGTTTAGTGTCTATATGAGAACTTAAAGATAGCCACCAGTAAAATAAAAACAAGATTTCAACTTCCAAAAGACTAAAGTAAATAAAAGCAGACAAAAACCTAGTCTTTATAATGAAGTGGAAGATAGTGTCCATAGTGTATAAACACACAAAAAGGGTTCAATACAATATCAAAAATAAATGCAAACATATCTGTCATCTTAATAAATGTATTTGGGCTAAACACTAGAAGGTTCAGACTTAGATTGGGTTTTAAAAAATCCAATTAAATACTGTTTATAAGACACAGTCTTAGAACATAATGACTCAACCCTTAAGTAATCAAATTCATAGAACTAGAAAGTAGAATGGTGGTTTCCAGTGGGTGGGGGGAAGGAAGGAAGGAATGGGGAGTTGCTGTCTAATGAGTATAGACTTTCAGATTTGCAGGATGAACAAGTCCTGGAGATCTGTTTCACAACAATATGCATATACTTTACACACTGCACTGACACTTAAAATTGGTAAAGATGGAAAATTTTATGTTGTATTTTTTGCCACAAGTAGACAAATATAATGACCTGTCAAAATTAAAAATAAAAAGACCAGTTCAGCTTTATTAGCAGTGACCAGTGAGAATCAAATGTGACAATATCAGACAAAGCAGAATTTAATTAATATTGTTTGCAGCATTTTTTTTTTACTCAGGGATAAGTGTAGATCAAATACTAATAGAAGTAGATGGAGAAATTGATCAAAGCATAGTAGTGCTGGAGAACTTTTTTTTTTTTTTCATTTAAAGTTTTTATTAAATTTGGAAATTTTTCAGCAATTACGTCTTCAAATATTTTTGTCCCCATCCCCAATCCCTTCTCTCCTATGAGACTCCAATTCCATGTATATTAGCTACTTGAAGTTCTCCCACAGCTACTGTTGCTCTTTTCATTTAAAGCAATTTTTTCTCTCTGGTTTCATTTTGGATAGTTTCTATTTCAGTGTCTTCAAATTACTTTTCTTTTTTTCTTTTTTTTTTTTTCACACACACACACTGTATTTTATCTTTACAAGAGATAAATAGACTGACACCAAGCATTGTACATGGATGACCACAACAAAAGCAACAATGATTGCAATTACCAAACATGAAACACACTCATACTATGTCATAATATTGACATTCAGTCCAGTAATACTCCACTGTAACAGCTCCTTTACTTTGCAGTGAAAATTGATTTATATATTCGTTGCCTCTGAGTCCTTGTGGGATTTTTTTTTTTTAATTCAGACAGAAAGTCACAAAAGTTATACTCATCCTCATCAGTTCACTCAGTCCCATGTAATTAATTTTTTTTTCATCTTGATCTTTTGTTAGCACTTTTATGAGTTCATCAGTTTTTCATTAGAGTTCTGAAAATGCTTATTCATTCAGTTCAGCAGTACAGTCAGTTACCAGAAACCTGTACTTGTCAGAGTCTTTTCCATGAATTTCTTGAAGATGAAACCCTTTTATAGGAACATATTTGCAAAAGCATCAGAGTACACCCAGAACTGTCTGTAAATGACAAAAGACTTAAAAATGACCACAGTTAAAGATTTGATGAAAGTTCATAGTAATGCAGTTGACAAGAAAATTAGTTATTTCTGAGATATACATTTTAAAGTAATAACTAGGATTATGACTTATAACATTATACCAGAACATATAAGATTTTTAGAAATTTCATGTAATGTCTGAAACATTTATATTAACATATTTCCATACAAATAACCCAATGAAAGTTTAGTATTAGTTGTTTTGTTTGTTTGTTTTTTTCTACTGCAGGTTCTTATTAGTCATCAATTTTATACACATCAGTGTATACATGTCAATCTCAATCTCCCAATTCAGCACACCACCATCCCCACCCCACCACAGTTTTCCCCCCTTGGTGTCCATATGTCTGTTCTCTACATCTGTGTCTCAACTTCTGCCCTGCAAACTGGCTCATCTGTACCATTTTTCTAGGTTCCACATACATGCATTAATATACGATATTTGTTTTTCTCTTTCTGACTTACTTCACTCTGTATGACAGTCTCTAGATCCATCCACGTCTCAACAAATGACTCAATTTCGTTCCTTTTTATGGCTGAGTAATATTCCATTGTATATATGTACTACAACTTCTTTATCCATTCGTCTGTTGATGGGCATTTAGGTAGTGCTGGAGAACTCTTATACTCTTTATTCAAATACAGGGTAACTTCATCTACGTTAAATAAGAGTTCAGTTATCATTTTGCACCAGAACATCATCAGCGACTTCAGTGAGAGCAGTTTTGGTGGATGGGTGGGGTCAAAACCACATGCCTTATACCCTGAGAAAACCATAATTCAAAAAGAGTCATGTACCACAGTGTTCATTGCAGCTCTATTTACAATAGCCAGGACATGGAAGCAACCTAAGTGTCCATCATCGGATGAATGGATAAAGAACATGTGGCACATATATACAATGGAATATTACTCAGCCATAAAAAGAGATGAAATTGAGTTATTTGTAGCGAGGTGGATGGACCTAGAGTCTGTCATACAGAGTGAAGTAAGTCAGAAAGAGAAAAACAAATAATGTATGCTAACACATATATATGGAATCTAAAAGAAAAAGAAAATGGTTCTGAAGAACCTAGGGGCAGGACAGGAATAAAGACGCAGACGTAGAGAATGGACTTGAGGACACAGGGAAGGGGAAGGGGAAGCTGGGACGAAGTGAGAGAGTGGCATGGACATATATACAGTACCAAATGTAAAATAGATAGCTAGTGGGAAGCAGCCGCATAGCACAGGGAGATCAGCTTGGTGCTTTGTGCCCACCTAGAGGGGTGGGATAGGGAGGGTGGGAGGGAGACGCAAGAGGGAGGAGATATGGGGATATATGTATATGTATAGCTGATTCACTTTGTTATAAAGCAGAAACTAACACCATTGTAAAGTAATTATACTCCAATAAAGATGTTAAAAAAACCACATGCCTCATGTAGAGGAATGAAAGGGAACCATAAAGAAGGGACCCACAAACTAAAATATCTACGTATTGGTCTGTGAGTTTTCCTGCCTAGAATTATTCTCTACTGATCTGTGCAAATGCAATCTAATTTGTGAACAGTAAAGGTCTTCAAACAGTGTGTTTCTGTTCTCTCTCATGTAAGAGTAGGTGAGGGTTCCTAGACAAGGAGGATGAAATAACAGAAGTGAGAAGTTTCTGAAAATTCAAGGGAATTGAACCTAATGCCAGCATCTAGCATGGTGTCTGGTATACAGTAGGTGCTCAATATGCGAGTGCTGCTAGTTCACTAATCCATCCTTTGTAAGTTGACTGCCTGAAGCCAAAGCCACAGAGGGTGGAGCTAGAAACTGAACCCATGCTGTCTGACTTCAGAGCCCACACTTCATCACCAACCTGACTGTTTTTATATGAAAGGACTGCGTTTCCAAAATTCATTTAGGATGCAGTTGAATGGATTTGGCACACACGTTGCCGTAGACGCTGTGTTCTGATCAGTGTTAGGTTCTTGGGACAGCCTTAACATTTCTGAGGCATCCAAGCGTCAACAGCACCATAGATCTTAAAGCCATTCTGATATCCTGAGACAGTGTTTGCTTTTTCACTTTGGAGGGCCAGGAGCTACTCTCTCTACAGTGCTGTCCTGTTCTCAGGCATTTCTACCTTCTCCCGCACCCCTCCACCTACTGCCTGGGCTGGTGGTGGTCTACTGCAGCAGAGGAGTGGAGACAGAGGCTAAGGGCTCTGGGCTTTGGTGGGGGTGGGATATAGGCTTCTAACAAAGCCTCTGGGATTCTTCAGTTCATTCAATGCCCTATCTTCCTCTGCCTTTTATTCTCCTCTGCGTTTTCTGCTATGGTTTCTACTTCTTCTCTTGAATTCCTGTCTCCTGTCCCGGGGCCTTGACGAACTGACATAACTCCTTGGCTGTTGTCTAAGGATGTTTCTACTGCCAACTATTGTTGGAAACAGGCAGCTAACAGGAGTGACTATCTCTGGCCCCATCCCGTCTCTTTTTAGATGCACAGGGTCATTAGGAAAAGATGAAGACATACGAGAGCCATCTGTGGGGACTGAACATTTTGATTTCTGGGGAAAGACACATCTACATTGAGGGGGAAATGAAGATTTTGTGCAATCTTCTGGGTAGTCATTGAAGCAGTTGGGCTGCAACTCCATGTACACAGCAGATGTAAAGTTTGGGAAGCAGCAGGAGGGGTGGAGTAGAGGACTGACAATTACCAGAGCTTTCTCCCCTCCTTGCCGCTGCCTGTGTTTGACAAATAGGCCTGTTTGATTCATAGGTTGAAGACAGGCCCTGGACTGGGGTTCTAGGAGTTAGAAAAGATAATAGTCTTAACCTCTTGGGCTGCAGAGAGCAGGAAGGCAGGAGGGGAATTCGCAGTAAGCAGAGAAGTCCTAGTGGCCACCTGACTATGAGGTCTAGGAGGAAGGCTTTTGGGGCAGTTATAACTGTGTATGATGTAGAGCCATTGAGTATTTTCTACTCTACTTTTATGTGAAGTATGAATTTCATTTTAGTGGAATATTTGGGTACAGTGGGAGGCTGAAATGTTCTTCCCAAATTAATCTGAAATCTCTAATTGGCACCTTGCCTCTCTCTGGATGATTTTCATTTGAAGTAGTCCAATTAAGTCTTGTTAAGTGTGGCAATAAATTACTCAATAAATTCTCTAAAATTTAAGAAGGAGAAAATGGAGTACGGCATAAGTAAGCCCCAGGGATTTTCAGAGAAATGATTTTTTAAATTTTGTGTCTGTGGTTCTGCTGTCATTCCTTTGTAAACAAGAGATCTGCAAGCAGATCACAGATTTTGTGGAAAATGGGGATGATTTGATAAGCACGAAGAGTTTCTTCACACAACAGCTCTGCATCTTGTGCAGGAGAGATCTTGCACGGATTTTTCTGACTGTGGACGAGGAGGCCATTCCTACTTATGGTGATGTGAAAATAAGTTGTAAAGTGAGTTGAATGCACTTTTAGTAAGGGCAGTGACATCTTTGTTTGGATGTCCAGGACTGAGTCAAAGGAAGAAGCAGGTCATGAAAACTTGGTCTTGGACCCAAGCTTCTACTCTGAAGTAAAAGTCATCCAGTCAGTTCTGCTATAATGCAATTTCTGCCTTCCCCCAAATCACCATGCTGCACAAAGTTGCACAATCCAAACCACAGCACTTATGGGAAAAATTGGGACCTAACATTCAAAAACGTAATCAATGACACATTTTTTAAAAAGACAGGAACCAAATAAAAATGGGGCATGGTTTTACACATGTTAAATGGTTAAGACATACATAAATACTGCAAAAAATATGGCACTTTCACTTGACAAAGACCTGAAGTTTGCTTGTGAAGGTCGGCCTCAGAGGGCTACAGTGTGGGAGTTATTGTGGAAGGAAAAATATGAGACTCTGAGGGAAGTCATCAATGTGTGTGGCTTATATATATCATATATCATATGGAGATATATAAAATATATTATACAGTTGACCCCTGAACCGTGGGGGTCAGGGCACCTACCTTCCGCATAGTTGAGAATCCACATATAATTTATAGTTGGCCCTCTGTACCTGGGTGCCTCCGTATCTGAGGTTCCATCCTTGGATTCAACTGCCAGCGGATTGCGTAGTACTGTTGTATTTACAATTGAAAAATATCTACATATAAGTGGACCCTTGCAGTTCAAACTCATGTTGTTCAGGGGTCAACTGTATATAGATATACACATGTTGGCTTATATACCATATCTCTGTATAATCCACAGAGACAACAAATTAGTGGTTGCCAGGGGATGGGGGAGGTAGGGTATGGGGAATGGCTGCTAATGGATATGGGGTTTCCATTTGGGGTAATGAGAATGTTCTGGAACTAGAGAGTGGTGATGGTTGCAACAGCATCGTGATTGTACTTTGTGCTACTGAATTGTATACTTTAAAATGGTTAAAATGGTAAACTTTATGTGATGTGTACTTTACCACACACACACACACACACAAAAGCAACAGCATAACTTTAATCTGTGTCCTGGGCAGGGCTCTGTCCTTGTCAGTACGGGGAACACAGTGAGGAGTGTGGTGAGGTCTGTCTCGAAGGATTGTTTGGCTTAGTTGGGAGATGAGATAAACGGAACAAGAGCTAGATTACAAGGCAGAAATGAAATGTGCCGCAGAGGGGGTGAGAATAGTCAGCTGCAGGTATGTAAAAAAAAAAGTGCATCTGTTTTTCTGGAGGAATCTAAAAGGCTTTCCTTTAGGCAGTAGCACATAAGATGGAATCACTGGGTCTCAACTGAGGATCACCTAGGAAGCTCTAAAAAATACCTATCCCTAGGCCTGGCCCCCATTCAAATAAAATCAAAATCTCTGGAAGGAGGGGCTTAGTAATAGACCCCTATGGGATTCTCATATGCAGCTGGAGTGAGGACCACAGGTTTAAGAACAATGGGATATTGACAGGTGCATTCCGGGCAGAGGAAATTAAAGAAGCAAATGCCCAGCTGGGAAGAACCTAAGTTCTGTTTGACTAGAGAGAAGGATATGAATGCAAAAGATGGGGGAGCTAGGCAGGAAAAGCAGCTTAAGCAACCTCACTGGGCATCTTTCATGTCAATGTGGGAATCTGCAGTTAATTTTGTTGTCAGTGGGAAGGACTCAGATGATTTTGATGGGGGAGGGAGGAATAGATACCCGTACTTGTGCTTTAGATAGGTGAATCTGGCAGCATTTTGAGATAAAAATGATCTGCTGTATAGATCACTGGAGAAAGGAAGGCCCGCCCGTAAGGGATGAATTTTAAGGGTCTAGACCCGAGTTTCTCAAAGTAAAATCTGCAGGCTCCTAGGGGTCCCCTAGACCCTTTTTGGGGATGGTCTGCAAAGACAAAGCTATTTTCATAATACTAAGATGTTATTTGCCTTTTCCACTGGGTTTGGCATTTGTATTGATGGTGCAAAAGCAATGCTGGGAAAACTTTTGGTGCCTTAGTACAAATCAAGGCCATGGCGTGGGGCTGTAGTCCTTGTATTTTTCACCTCCATGCACCTACAGAAAAAAATACTAGTTTCACTTAAGAATATCCTTGATGGACCAGTAAAAATCTCAAATCTCAGGTTCATATCTTTTCAGTATTCTGTGTGACAAAATGGGAAACACTTCTAAAGCTCTTTTTTTTTTTTTTTTGGTTGTGCTGCGTGTGGCATGCGGGCTCTTAGCTCCCTGACCAGGGAGTGAACCTGTGCCCCCTGCGTTGGAAGCGTGGAGTCCTAACCATTGGACCACAAGGGAATTCCCTCCTAAAGCCCTTCTGCTGCATGCTAAACAACATTGGTTGTCTTTAGGAAAAGCACTTCTGCAAATGTTTGAGTTGCAAGCTGAACTGGCTGCTTTTTTCCAAGGAACATCCTTTTTACATGGACGACAAACTGACATATAGTCCCTCAGTCTTGGGTATTTGGCAGACATTTTCTTGGAAATGAACATCACGAGCCTGTCACTTCAAGACATTTGACAGCAGTTATTGCCAATGATAAAATTTGCCCTCTTGAGAAAAATTAGAGTTAAAAAAGTTTTGTATCTGACTCTGTGATCCTAATTGCGTACCAATACTTTAAAACTTTTCGGATGAAATTTGCGATATTTTGATATTGTATAATGAGATGCATCAGCATTTGCAAGTGCTGTATTACTAAGTGAACCAGTGTTTTCCAATATTAGTCATTGGGAGTGACTGTGTCACGAGGGCTTGACCAGGATGGCTTGTGTATTCATGCCTTAATTCAGGGAACACAATGAGGTAGGTGAAATTTGCAGGATTTGGCCCCTGCATGGGGGATGGTCAGTCAGAAAGCCCAAAACCACACAGATGTTTTGAACTCATGGACTTAGAAAGCAGTAGTCCTTTTAATGAAAAATGGAAGTCAACCAAGGGAGCTGGTGGGGGAGGAGGGAGGGTAAAGGAAAATGATGTTCTGCTTTTGGCTGGATCCTGATATGAAATTTTCTTAATCCTTCATCAGATCTTCTGAAAAGAAGCTAAACTTATTGAAGCTTTTCTGCTTGGGGATGACTTTATGGAGTTAGATATAGAGAAATCAATTTTCAAAGGTTTTTTCCTTTTCTTACGTTAATAGTCATAATTTTCCTTTTTGTTGCCTTTTAAAATCTTTTATGGTGCCAAAAATCAACCCACTTTGGCTACTGACCTCGTTGTCAGAACCCCTGAATTTTGCGTAGCTGCCTTCTCAGCCCTGCTGGTTCACCAGGGTCCCAGCTCTTCTATTGCCTCTACTCACTTGGGACTTTTCTTCTGGTCTCAGATACTGGTCATTGTATTTGAGAACTCCGGAGCAGATCTCCCTGGTTTTTAAATTGCTAGAACTGGCCTATGTCCCACTTTGCCTCAGGAATTCCCTAATAATGGAGTCTTTCACCATAGCCTCTGACCTAATTTGTTGCAGTTTTTTTTGTTTTTGTTGTTGTTTTTTTTAATTTGCAAGCTTGTTTTTATCGAATATGCGGTAGTGTAATTTTTTATTTTCCCACTGGTAACCCACCACTGCCTTCCAAGGGTCCTAATTGTGGAAAATCTGTGGTTTGCTGAGCATAGAATCAGCTCTCTCACAGTGATAGCCTGTCATGTCCTTGAAGACAGTGTTAAGGGCCAGGTGAAGGGTACAAGATAAGAGGTAGAAACTGGGATAGAACTAAGTTTTTCTGTATAAGAAAGTGGGGGAGATTGAGAGGTCCCTGAAAAGGTCCCCAAGGGGGGACAGGAGCCAAGGAGATTCAAAGACCTCTTATGGAAAGGCAAAGAGAGAGGAGACTGGTGGTGGGTGGCTGAAAGGAAAGAATTGAGAAGAGCTCTGCCTACAGGGCTTGCTGTGACCATGTGGGTGTAAACACGCTGGCACTTCTCTCTGTGAAGTCTTTAGTAAAATTCACTTCCTCACAGTTTACTTGGAGGAATCTTCTTTTTTTTTTTGAAAGTAGCTCATGATTTTTTAAAAAATTAATTAATTAATTAATTAATTATTTTTGGCTGCGTTGGGTCTTCATTGCTGCGCGGGCTTTCTCTAGTTGTGGCGAGCGGGGGCTACTCTTCGTTGCGGTGCGCGGGCTTCTCACTGCGGTGGCTTCTCTTGTTGCGGAGCACGGGCTCTAGGAGCGCGGGCTTCAGTAGCTGCAGCACGTGGGCTCAGTTGTTGTGACTTGTGGGCTCTAGAGCGCAGGCCCAGTAGTTGTGGCGCACGGGCTTAGTTGCTCCGCAGCATGTGGGATCTTCCCGGACCAGGGCTCAAACCCGTGTTCCCTGCATTGGCAGGCGGATTCTTAACTACTGCACCCCCAGAGAAGTCCCAGGAATCTTTTTGATGAATGTGGAAAACTCTTCTTCCAGGTTGGGACTGAGGAGCAACGTGGAGGCCCTTGGAGAGTATTCTGAGGATTATGTAGACCATGGAGTATTATGTAGACTACTCATTCCTCTTCTTTATGAATGAAGAAGTCTGTGCTTAATTAAAATAGCTAGTGATCCGAGGTTAGACAGGCAGGTCATGCTCTGTCCAGAGTAGGATCTTCAGCCCTGACCCTTAATGTAGAACCAGGGCCTCTCCAGGTCAGCGTCCTATCACTGGAGTTCTGAGAGCAAAAGCCAAGGATGGTAACTGAAGTATCATGGAGTGATAGGTTTTCTGAATAAACACTTCAGAAACATTAAAACTATTCAATGAAAAAATTGCAAAAGATGTCTAACTATGTAAAATAGAAATTACTGGTTGGAATTAAAATAAAGAGATAACAAATGACTAGCAAAACTGCCCCATTTTGGGGGCATAGAACTAGGCAGAAGTTCTATGTATGGTAACTGATGTCAATGCAAACTAATGATTTCCACCAGTTTGTAAAAATGGCAGTGCTTTTCTCAGCCTGATGGAAACAGCATTGAGACCAGGACTCCCACCTATGTGCTGAGGACAAGCAGGCAGAAATAACTGGAACTAAGGCAGTCCCTTATCCCCTCCCCACATAAGGGAGTGTCTTCATGTCCACTGCTCACACCTCAAGACATTCCTAGCCAGTCTGGGACCCTTGCGGTGGCTCCATTCTTCCCCAGGGAGCTCACATCCCCTCCTTAGTGTCATCTGGTCTACGTGAATGCTGTCAAGAACCAGCTATTGAGGCAGGACCAGGTGCCCCAGATGTGAAGAGCTGAAAGGGCCAACTCTTCCTGTGCCCAGGTGACATCACGTGTTGTGGGTGCTTTTCAGAAATGGCTGCACCCTTTTCCTCATGTGAGTCACCTGCACATCCTGCACTCTGCTATGTGAAGACCCGAGGGTGGATGTCGGAAGGGTGAGGGGAGCTTGGAGGGGAGGGATAGATGGGACATAGGTGGGACTTCTTGCTGAGGTCCAGGCGCATTCCGAATGGGGAAGATGCAGGCACCTGCACCTGCATTTCACTGTGGGAGGTGAGTTGCGTGGAGCCCATGGGCCAGGCTCCTCCTGCAGCATGTGAACTGCACCCACGCTCCTGCTGAATACCTGTCTGATTTCCCTGAGCACGGACCCTGGGTCTATTGTGAGAGTGTCTAAAGGATGGGAGTGGGGAGTGTCTGATCTGAAAAGGCTACAGTCAGCAAGTCACCCCAACCAGGAACAACGTTGCCTCTGAAAACAGGGCCACTGTCTTCTTGACTCAGAGATTTCTGGATGACCCCCACTGTGCATGATGCTTGCCAGATTCAGCCTTTAACCCGCCTCCTCTGCTGATGAAGGTGGCCTGGAGATCTGTCTGCCATGTGGCCCTTCCCTAGACAGGCCCAGTGTCCAGGGCCTGATACCGGAGTAATAACATAAATGTTTCCTATTCTATTTAGTTTAGTTTCTTGACGTGTAATAATCTAGTCATGTCTTTGAAGCCTAAGGCTCTGAGATGGATGGGTGGGTGGTAGACCTGCATCACCCCAGACTCAGTCCACAGAGTGAGGCATGTGAGTGGAGAGATACATGTCCCTGTACATATTTTTATGAAATATTCTTTGCCTTGGAATTTTATTCTAATCATAATGGAGTTCTGCAAGTGTTAACAGTGTTTTAAGACAAGATTTCCTAGTATTTGAATCTTTTTTAAACCTTTATTGGAAAGATATCTGTTAATATATTACATTTTAATGAAAAAAGAAAAAAAACAAAACCCAGTATCAGGAGATTGGAGGCTCATATTCATGTTTGGCGGTCCTTTGGCTTTTCTGGGAGGCCATCTACAAATGACTTTCCTTTTGGGTACAATATTGCGTCCAAAGATGATTTTTAATGCAGCTTAACAGAAAAATATTGCTATATATAGAAATGCACCCTGGTTGCTCACAAATATGTGGCTTTTGTTCAATAACCAGCCTCTCTCCAAACTTTCTTAAAAGCTGAGGACCTTCCTTTTCTGCTGAGATGCAATATCCCTAAAAATCAATACATTCTTATTTTTAGTTCAGTAGTTTTACCTTGAGAGAACAGGTGGCCCAGGAGTCTCTATCCTGAAAGCTGGTCGCATTTATGTGAGAGTTGGATTGCCTGACTTTGTAGAGCATTTTCTTCAAGAGAACAGTCCTGCTTTTTATATTTTAGGCTTACCATATATTTTTTTCCTTCTCTGTGTCTCATTTGGGGCTGCGGAGGAACTGAGTTGGCCCGTGGCTTAGCCCTCAGTGTTGTCTCCTCCTTAATCCTAACTGGAGGGAAGAGACCTGATCGGCAAAGATCGTTCATCTTGTCTGTTTGGCAATCGGGAGAGAGTTCCCTGTTGTTCACCTTTGGGTGTGTGTTTGTTTCGCTTGGGGAAATGGCAGCGGAAGGCGGGAAGAGGGCTTTTGGGAGCCAGTGCTACCTGCTCGTGGGCACCCTGCCTGCCCGTTTGCTCCACTTGGGGAACCTCGGCCTCCTGGCCACGCCACTGGGATGTTGTCAAGTGGCCAGGGAGGTGGTTTTTTTCTCTTCAATGAAGGAAACTTCTCTTTCTGAGAGAAATCCTTCAAGAACGACAAAGCACTTTCTTCTCACATCAGTCATTTGAAATGGGGTTATGATTGGGGTTTCTTTCTCTCTCCTTTTCTCCTTCTCCAATACATAAAACTAGACCAAGTACTGGAAGTGACTGGTCACCTTTACATCCCTGGTTCCTAGCAGCATGCAGAAATAAGGTGTCTGACTTTATTTACCGTAGATTAAAATTCCCTACATTCTACTAGATTATATCCCTAAGAAGCAGGATTACTGCATCCATTTTCATGGATGCGATTTAGCAGTTGTTGGGTTTCTCCTCACGTTGGAATGCAATAATGTGGGTATTTTGATATTTGTCTTCAATAAGTAGAAAGGATGTGATGAAAGGTTAGCTCCTGAAGCAGGTTTTTAGTTTGTTTTGATATCAGTGGAAACTTACTGTGTTTGGCCAATGTTCTTCTAATGATCTAAGTTTTAAATACCCTTTTAATTATCTAAATTTCACTGGGGTCTGCAAATTAAGGGAGTATAAATAAATGTCTTGTTGTCAGGAGAGTGTTCTAACAGTATCCTCAGTGCTCTCATAATAAATAGTGTAGTTAATGGTCTAAAATATTACACCTTCTCATTTATCGAGAAGGTGTAATAATTGAGGTGGAAATTTCAGTTCTGAAAGAGTGTGTCTCTTTGACTTGTACTGTCAAGCTTAGAAGCATAACACGCTTCTAATGAGGGATTTGTTTAGTTCAGTCGTTTTCTATTCAGTTTCCTAGAAGGATATGTAACACTCCAGTGTAGTGTGTGACACCTAACGGATTATGTAACGAATATGAATTTAGAATTCGGGTTAGTATCCTTTTTTAGAGAGTGACATGTATTTTTGCAAGCTCTTCAGAATTCAGATGAGCTTGCAGTGAAATAGTATCACTGTCTATCTAAGGATGTAATCCCAGAAATGTTTGTATTACGCTGATCTTAGACTCTTTGTAATAAATGTATACTTAGAACTTTAGTGTGTGTGTTTTGAAAAAGAAAAACTGAGAAACTTTATTAACTTCATTGCCCTATATAAGACTCTTCTTCATATTCAGAAATAATCATTCGTGTTGCACTCGAAGGCTGTATAATTGACAATTTATTTCTTTTATGTGCGGCCCTGCCTCTGCGAAATTCAGGATAAATTCCTCATGCTGACATTCAAAGCCCTTTGCTGTATGACTTTAATAGGGTCTCACTTCCTTGCCCACAGGAAAACAGAGTGTCACCAAACTGGGCAACTGGCTGCTTTCCAAATGGCCTACTCTTTGCTACCCTGGAATTGTGGCTTATTCCTGGAATGATTTCTTTCCCCACTCTTCCCGCACCTTTATGTTTCAGAATTCCACCCATCCATCCCATGAGCTTCTTCCATGAAATCTCTCCTGATTCCTTTAATTAAATAAAATATCACTTTCCTCTTATGGTATGTATCATTACTCCCCCTACAGAGTGGCTTTATTATTAGTCTTCCAGGGTGACCATAACAAAATACCACAGACTGGGTGACTTAACCTACAGAAATTTATTTTCTCACAGTTCTGGAGGCTGGAAGTCCAAGATCAAGGTGTCAGCAGGGTTGGTTTCTCCTGAGGCCTCTCTCTTTGACTTTCAGAGTTCCCTTTGTGTCCTCACATGGTCTTTTTTTCTGTGCATGCATCTCCCTTGTATCCTGGGATCTCTTCCTCTTAGAAGAACATCAGTCAGATTGGGTAGGGCCCCCCCATATGACCTCATTTAACTTTAATTACCTCTCTGAAGGCCTTGTCTCCAAATACAGCCATATTCTAAGGTCCTGGGGGTTAGAACTTCAACATATGCCTTTTGGGGAAACACAGTTAAGTCCAAAACAGTGGCTCTTTGTATACATTACATGTCTTCTCCTCTTTCATTTCTCTGATTAGATTGTGAGGTATTTGAAGGTAAGGCCTTGTACAAATGGGCTTATCGGATCTTAGTATAATGCCTTATATGTAATAAATAGTCAATAAATATCTGCTGGATTTAATGTTAATTAAATCAACTCTTCAAAAATTTAGTGTAGTTATTATGCTTTTAAGGAAGTGATCTATGGCCAAAACAGGGTAATTAAAATTTCTTTATGGAGTTAGCCAAATGCTGCCAAGTAATTTATAAAACAAAACATTGCCAGAATACTATGTTACTCTTCTCTTGCTTTTTCCTTCAGACTTAAGTAATGCTCATTGTTCTTTTGCACACATATGCTCTCTCTCGGTCTTCTAAACTCAAGGTGAAAATAGAAGTCAAGACAGAACTTAATACATGTACCTTTTAAATCCATACAGGAATCTTTGCTGCCTTTGGCAGTCGTTCTCTGCTTTTGACTGGCAAATGTTACATAACGCTTGGGTGTAACAAGCCAATACACTCAGCTCTCTGGAGCTAGTGACATCAAAGGCCTCATCAGCAAGCCATGCTACTCAGAATTAGATGTTCCTTGGGAATATTTTTGAGGTTATCATTGGTTAGGTGAAGAAAGTCATTATTCCCATTTTAAAAACCCGTAAGGTTCCAAGCATTTCTGCCAACCTCCAATGTGTGGATTCCTGGATGCACTGTCAAATACATGTCTGTGTGTCAGAGGAGAATTTTTGCTGCTGCCCAAGAAGATGTATTGTTCAGCCCACAGTCTCCTCAGCGCCCCACGTCTGTGTGGATGCTTTGCTTGGAAAGGTCTGGTTCAGTTTCTCAACTTGACTTGCAAGGTCCTGCTCTGCCGTCTGCTAGTCTGATCTTCTGTGTGTTTATAGAGTTGTCCTCATGAGAGGTTTGGAATATCAATTTCTGGGCGCAGATTAGAGTGTACCCTCAACCTTTCTGACAACCAGCTTTTATCGGAAACCTGCCTTAGGAGAAAGGGGCATTTAGTGTGCCTAAAGACTTGTATCCGGGGCTTCCCTGGTGGCGCAGTGGTTGAGAATCTGCCTGCTAATGCAGGGGACACGGGTTCGAGCCCTAGTCTGGGAAGATCCCACATGCCGCGGAGCAACTAGGCCCGTGAGACACAACTACTGAGCCTGCGTGTCTGGAGCCTGTGTTCCGCAACAAGAGAGGCCGCGATAGTGAGAGGCCCGCGCACCGCGTTGAGGAGTGGCCCCCGCTCGCTGCAACTAGAGAAAGCCCTCGCACAGAAACGAAGACCCAACACAGCCATAAATTAATTAATTAATTAATTTTAAAAAAATCTGTAAAAAAAAAAAAAAAAAGACTTGTATCCGTTCACGCCTCAAAGTATCAGGTCCCTTTAGATTCCATGGCTGCCCCCCTGAGCTGAACCTGAAGGTTATGCTCTCTTCTCTTGCTAAAGGCTGCATACGTGTCTTACTCTGGTCAGACTGCTGTAACAAAATACCACAAACGGGGTGGCTTATAAACAACAGACCTTTACTTCTCACAGTTCCGGAGGCTGGGAGGTCCAAGATCAAGGCACTGGCAGGTTTGGTGTCAGGTGAAGGCCCACTTCCTGGTTTAGAGAAGGCTGTCTTCTCACTGTGTCCTCACATGGTGGAAGGAGGTAGGGCGCTTTCTCGGTTGTCTTTTATAAGGGCACTAATCCCAGTCATTAGGGCTTTGCGCTCATGACCTAGTCACCTCCTAATACCATCATGTTGGGGGTTAGGATTCAGCATATGAATTTTGGGGGGGACGTAATTATTCAGACCATAGCAATTAGGAACTGCCCATTAGAATCTGCTGTGGAGTCCACTGCCCGTTACATGCCTTCCCATCCTTATAATCTTATAAGATTCTTATATTTCTCGTAATGTTTGGAGGCTTTATGCCTTTGCTTCAAGGAAGCTTAGAACCAAATTTGAAACTTCATCATGGTTATTCGACTCATGTAGTTATAATGTTTGCATTTTAATTTTGTTCTCATGATTTAAAAAGATTATTTTCAGATAATTATACACTAGTAAAAAGTTGTGAAAATAATGCAAAGAAGTCCTGTGTACCCATTACTCAGCTTTTCTCATGCTTTGTGTCTACTTTTTTTATTTATTTCTTTTTTCCTTTTAATTAATTTATTTATTTTTGGCTGTGTTGGGTCTTCGTTGCTGCCTCCAGTTGCAGCGAGTGGGGGCTACTCTTCGTTGCAGTGCGCGGGCTTCCCATTGCGGTGGCTTCTCTTGTTGTGGAGCGTGGGCTCTGGGTGCATGGGCTTCAGTAGCTGTGCGCGGGCTCAGTAGTTGTGGCTCGCGGACTCTAGAGCGCAGGCTCAGTAGCTGTGGCGCACAGGCTTAGTTGCTCCGCGGCATGTGGGATCTTCCCGGACCAGGGCTTGAACCCGTGTCCCCTGCATTGGCAGGCGGATTCTTAACCACTGAGCCACCAGGGAAGCCCTGTGTCTACTTTTAAAAAAAAAAAAAAAAATTCATGTTTTATTTTAGGAGATTTTAGATTTTCACATTGATTTTTAAATTTGTTTGCATAAACTTATTGCTTGGTTCTTGATTGTAATTTTCCATAATTTATTTAGAGAAAGGTTGAAAAAAGCTGATAAATAAGGAAAAATAATAGGATCTGTCATGTATGAGTTAATTTAAGCATGTTTCAGATCACCTTCCAAGGTGAAAGGGATTAGGAGTTTTTCTCCTCAGATACAAGCACAGAATAATGTCCTCAATATGGTCTCTGACTTGTTTCTGTTAATGGCCAGTCTTTCCTGTTTTTTAATGATCCCAGTAGATTATTAAGCTAATAGTCTCAAGGTAATAATCTAAAATGATGCTTTAATCCCTTTCTTGAGTCATAATATTCTTGAAACTGTCATTCCCCCAAACATTACTGATCTCACCCTTGTTGGAACCCATTTACTGTTTAGTATTGACAGATCACACCGTTTGGCACTGGGGTAATTATATACTATCTTATATTTTTCCGAAATTACTTTTTAGTCTTTTCTCCCCGCTTCCCCCACCCCAGATTATAAGCATTTTGAAACTTCTGCCTTATACTTTTTATATTCTTTCTCTATTCCTTAGCACAGATTTAAAATACAGGAGGTCATTTAGATATTTTTCTCCTAAAAAGTGGTGTTTTATACTTGTCCATTCTAAACCGTGCTGTACAATATGTGGGAGCGGGTAGAGCACATTCCTTCTGATGACTGATTCTCTGGGGTTGTTAGCAGCCAAGGTTAATTTTGAGTTTTGGCGCTTCCCCTGCAGTCAGAGAGCCAAGTTTCATAAGCCGTGGTCTACAATTATGTGCAAAGAAGCTGTAAAGGTTGTGAGTTGGGAGTTTTACCCCCCCCTTCCTCTTAGAGGGCCCTCCCTACTCTATGATTAATTTGCTAATGGAGAGAGCAGGGCTGGCTAATGAGGCATTCTATTTCAGTGGTGTACTTAAAAGTAATTCAGTAATAATTGCTGCGTGTTATGATTCATATTCCAGAACACACAGTAGCAATAACACATGTGTTGTGAAAGTACCATTATAAGATCGAGAGGGCATAAACCTACCTACCCCGTTTTCTCTAATGACCACAATTCCAGGAAAAAATTCAATACTGTCATCTTTCTAAAGAGCCTGCCCTGCAACACTGGCCTCAGCAAGGAGAAGTGTGTTGTGGATGGGGTGCAGGAGCTTGGGTTTACTCTCCTTGTCCTCAGGCTGGTAAGGTGGGTCCACCTCTGAGAAGTTGGCCCTGTGTCGTGTCCCGAAGGAGTAGGCAGGACTGGGCCCCTGGTCTCAGAAAAAGGGAGCGATTGTTTAGGGCTATTCTTAGGGCAAGAGCACTCATGAGTTTATCTTTTTTAAAAAAATCCTATAAATGGACCATCTTTCACCAATCTACCCTATCCCAAGACTGAGCCCTTGGTTTTAAGGGCCATGAACAAATATTCTGCAGCTCTGATTCCCCTGAGTAAATAGGCCTCCTGCCCAGGCTAGGAGGTGGCCCTTTGGGCTTTCCCACTGGCTCTCAGGGGCCTGGGGCTGGGATTAGAAAGGGAGGAAGGAGATGATCTGAATTTGTGATTATGACTTCTCTGGACTCAAGTTCCCATTCATTTTTCAGTACTTTTATCCATAGTCATAGGAAAATTCCACCTTGTTCTTACTTTACATTGGCTCTCTGAACTTTGGGGGTTGTAACCTGAGAATTAGAAAAACTAATCATGTGCTATTGTCCTGTAGTGTTGTGGGAAAAATGGGTATAATTGATAAGTTTAAAAAATGGCAGTGTTTCATTTAACTTGAGTTAATTTTGTAGCTATTTTAAGTGACTTCTTTGCTGTCATAGGTGAACTCATGCGTGTGCACAAGTCAGCATTACCAGAGGCAGAAGTCTAGGCATCTGTGGGTTTGCTTCCTTTCAATAAGAAAACTCTTTAAAAAAATGTGAACTTGTGATTTTATTAATACTTTAAAAGATTTTATTAGTATAGAGTAACCAGAATTCTTAAAGGGCTAGTCCACTGTGTAAATGTTAATTTCCAACACGCAGCATGTTTATAATGCTTACAGACACCTTTCTAAGTGTTTAACATGTATTAACTCAGTTATTCCTCATGACATTCACCAGCTAGGTACCTTTCCTAAGGATTAGAAGGTGGCAGGGCTGGGATTTGAACCTTGGCAGTTTGTTCTGGAGTTTTTCTTCTTTATCACCGTGCTGTGCTTACTTTTAGAACTCACAATGTTTCTAGCTTTCTCTTTCTTCCTCACCCACTTCTCAGTGTCTCAGCCACTTACTCACTAATCTTACTGAGACCTGCTATTAATTAGGTGGTGTGGTTGAGTATATGTCCTGTCCTCAAAAACCTCAGGCTAGCAGTGGGAGACAGATACATCAATAGTTGTAGAGCAAGGAGCATTTGAATTTGGGAAGTAGAGCAAGAACTGTTGGAGAGGTTGAGAGGAGAAAGGCAGACCCACTCTGTTGGGGAAAAAGGGGGAGCATGTGAATCTCAGGAAAGACCTCAGAGCATCAGCATTTAAAGGAAAGCGAAGGATAAGGGCTGGGCAAAAAAAGACCTTAGGAAAAATTAGTCAGTGGGCATAAAATGTAGAAAGTTCAGGAATGAACTACAGTTCTATTTGAAGGCAAAAGGAAAAGTGAGTGTATTTGCCAGTAGGGGAAAGGCAAAAAAATTATGGTTGGAAAGTGAAATATTGGAGTTAAAAATACCAAGGGAGAGGGGTTCTGAGGGATTTCATTGTGTGGAGAATCATAACAACAATAAATATCAAATTCAACCGAGAATTGCTTCGGGAAGTTGGCACTGGGTCATGACTTTTCTAGGGCTGATTGGTAGCCTTTGTAATAAGCTGTTTTATTGCTGCCATTTTTCTTTTGACATAAAAGTACTTGGTGCTAAGCAACTGCATGTAAAAATCAAGCCTTCCTTCTTCATAGCACATACTTCAACTCCCTGGGGACCAGAGCTATGATATAGGTAGGGTCACCATCATCTTGATTCAAAAGACATTTTGAGATATGCATTATAGACGAATTTCTTAACTAGCATGTGAAATATATAGTAAGTCAGCATGACCCTATACTGGGATAATGGAGCTGAATTTATACCTGGGCCCTCTCGGCCTGTGATAAAATTGCTTGTTAATTCTTAGTAGGTGATTTTTTTTTTTTTTTGGTGGATTGCTGACTGTAATAATTCTTATCTTTAGAAGTGATGCCAAAAGTGAAATCTTCTCACTGTGCATGTTCCCTCACCCTATCCTTCCATAACACACACACACATTCAGTTCCTGGGAGACCTTCACACTTTTAACAAGTGCTTTACATAGTTACCAATACCTGAATTGTAACTATATCAAAACATTCTATGAAATGCTTCATGCATAATATAATATTCCTTATTCAAAGTTGGAAGGAGGTATGATAGTTGGCATATGTAGGTTTGAAACACAGCTCATTTTCATCGCCAGAATTTATTTTTATTATACTATTCCATGGAGTCTAAAAATAAAGATATGATTGTAAAATTATAATAACCTAGAATTAAGAGGATAAAATACTATTTGTGAGTCCTTGTTTTGCAAATATTTATCAGTGTTTAATTTGTACAAAAAAATCCACAAAAACAACACCTGTTCATTATTTTTTGTTGATTTTTAATTTTTACATCTTTCCAACAGTTATGTCAGTAGTAATATATTAGTGGGCTCAAATACCTCCAAATATATTTATAAATGTGAGTGAGGGGGTAGTTTTATCTGCTATTGTGTCCATCTAGCTACTTGTCTATTTAATTGCATCTGTTACTTTTCTTTTTTTTTTTTAATTTATTATTTATTTTTGGCTGCGTTGGGTCTTCGTTGCTGCGCGCGGGCTTTCTCTAGTTGCGGTGAGTGGAGGCTACTCTTCGTTGCGGTGCGCGGGCTTCTCATTGCGGTGGCTTCTCTTGTTGCGGAGCACGGGCTCTAGGCGCGTGGGCTTCAGTATTTGTGGCTCGTGGGCTCTAGAGCACACGCTCAGTAGTTGTGGCCCACAGGCTTAGTTGCTCCGCGGCATGTGGGATCTTCCCAGATCAGGCCTCGAACCTGTGTCCCCTGCATTGGCAGGCGGATTCTTAACCACTGCGCCACCAGGGAAGCCCTGTTACTTTCCTTATGTGTACATATTATCTGGTTTCTTCGTACTTTGTTGATTTAAAAGACAAGTTTTTCTGATTGACGTGTCTGTGTAAGGTCTGTCAACCTAAAAGAAAATAGTGTTTTTTCATGGATTCAGTCAATCAGTCTATCAATGTTAATGAATGCCCACCATGTGTTAGGATAGTTGCTTAGTGGTGAACAGAACTGTCACCTTCCCTTACCTCATGGAACTTACAATGAGGTCCTGGAGACAGGCATCGAATAAATTAACAAACAAGTAAATACAAATTATCAATTGTGCTTAGGAATACAGTAAACTATTTTTTCCTGTTGAAGAGAATAAGGGGCTATTATTAAAGAGAGGCATGTGTCTGGAGGATCCTACTGTATGTAGACGTGGTTATCAGGGCTAATGTCTGCTGTATTTCTGTGGACTTTTATTTATTTGCCTTTCTAGACTGTAAATGGTGGTGGTAGTCAGTTTTAGGAATTTAAATTTCTTCTGCACTTTTTCTTTTTAGGTGTTGTGAAAGTATTTCTTGGATTATTTAAAGTTCAGTATATGTTAATTTGGGTCTAGTATTTATGTTATCTCAAATTGTGTGATGTGTATATTAAACTATTCACTGCTAGAGGAAGTGATATAATTTAATTATAAAATATATATAATTTATAGAATAAAAAATAAAATTTCCTTTAGTGGTAAATAGTTTATTTTTTCAAGAATTGAGTATAGGAATGTGGATTATCTTTGTTTTTTGTTCTTTTTTTTAGCATTTAGGACTTTTAATTTTGGCATTTGCTCACATATAAGCAGTTTCTAATAATTGTGCAGGATGGAGACATTTGAGACTCAGGCGGAAGAGAAAGAAAGCATTTCCTAAAAGAGCGTACTATTTGCATGGCATATTTAAAGCCCTGGTTATATAACAAAATTTCCATGCTGAAATACACAGTGGAATCCTTTGAGTTCTGCCAGAACTTTTCAGCTTCCTATGGGCAAACCTCTGGTGTCCTAAACTCTGTTAGAACTGGGAGTTAGTGTGGCATTCTGACATTCAGCATTCCCTCCTGTATCTTGGCCTAATGACAGGAAAATTATTAATAAGCTGTTCTCAGCTTAGGGGGTACCAAATGGCCTTGAATTTATAGACGCACGGCTTCTTAAGACTTCTGTTCACATGTTCACCTCTGCAATCTCCAGAAGTATGCATGGCTAAGCATACCGCGTTGCTATTAAAAAAATGTTCAAAACATAAGTTTAGTCTACAGAAGGCTTATAGAATAACCTGAATCCTCATCCTTTTACCTACAGCTTTTTATTTTTAAAATTTTATTTATTTTTTTTTTAAATTAATTAATTTTATTTTATTTTTGGCTGCGTTGGGTCTTTGTTGCTGTGCACAGGCTTTCTCTAGTTGTGGCGAGCGGGGGCTATTCTTCGTTGCGGTGCACGGGCTTCTCATTGCAGTGGCTTCTCTTGTTGCGGAGCACGGGCTCTAGGCACTCAGGCTTCAGTAGCTGTGGCTCGCGGGCTTTAGAGCGCACGCTCAGTAGTTGTGGCGCACGGGCTTAGTTGCTCCACGGCATGTGGGATCTTCCTGGACCAGGGATCAAACCTGTGTCCTCTGCATTGGCAGGCGGATTCTTAACCACTGCCCCCTAGAGCTTTTTAAACATTTCAGCAGTTTGGACCTTCCCTCAGATCTGAAAGTAATCCTTTTCCTAGCCAAAAAAGTCTAAGAATCCTCATTTTTATGACTTAGGACCAGTATTCTTCACCACTTGTTTTCTTCTGATTGGTTAGTTGGGTTCTATTGAGTAACCTTCTTTTTTTTTTCCTTTCAATGAGAGTTGGCTCTAGTTGTAGTTACCACGTCCCGTGTTCATTCCTCTGCCCTGCCTTGGTGTGTTCTATCTGATATGCATTCCATTTATTCTGTATTGGTGCCCTGCTTTCTATAGACAGACTCCCTCAGTGACTGAATCTTGCCCCTAAACCCCTGCCACTGTACCTCTCTTACACGGACTGTTTACTTCTCTGCTGCAGCACCAGTTGACTTTCTGTTCCTGAATTTCCCAATGCTGTGCCCTGTGGTCCATTGCTGGAACGTCCTGTTGCCCATCTCCATGCTGGCTTGACTTGTGTCTTTCTGATCTTCTCACTGGGATCTTTACCAATCAGCTACATCTTGGTCTTTGGGTTTGGCCAGCACCAAATCTCACTCACTGTGGAGTACCTCATTGACATTTAATATTGTCTTGGCTCCTGGGTGGAATTCAAAGGTATTAGAATTCATTTTGGCTGAATAAACATTTATTGAGCACCAGCTGGGTATAAGGCAATGCTTTGTATTGTGACAGAGAGTTGAGTGAGACCTGATCCCAGTTTCTAGAGCCACATAATCAGTTGAGAGGACAAAATAAAATTGGTACATGATACATGATGAGTAAAGGAATGGCCTAAAAAAATGAAGCACACACACATACACACATAATTTTATATAATTGTAGAACTTGCTTCAGAAAGACCTAATTATACCCATGCTTTATCAATTCTGGATACACCTGAATTCATGAAACTTGCTTATTCAGTCTTCTTAAGGGAATTTGGTGAAATGTTTCATGATTTCTTAAAATTTCTTGCTTTTATTTTTGTCCCTCTTTACATCAATGAGCTTTATAGAGGTATTTCAAATTAGCATGCATGTTTTAGAAAGAATGAAGCCATTTTTTTATGGGTTTATCCCTGTAACAATAGGAGAAAGAAGACTTCTGTGAAATGTTTGCTGAATTCTCTATCCATAGGATTCATAGAGCTCAATAACTTCAAGAAATGTCATGGGCCACTTAATTACATATTCTGTCTCTTAATAGATTAAAACTTTGGGGTTTAACTCTCTTTTGTGTCCTATTCACCATTCTCCTTTGATTTTTAAGTAAATCTAAACTAAATATTTCGTACAGCATTTGAAATCCCTTACTGTCTCCTATTTCTTCCTTTTTAAGCCTTTTATTTTCTTTTAGCAACTGAATGTCTTTATCCATTCCTCCATAATTCAGCATTATCCTCTCAACTCATTGTATTGCCTTTCTTTGTATAAAATAAAGAAGTTTTTGAAAGACTGATCAATGAATGATAAGTAAAATAGAGGGATATTTTTTTTTCGGGATTACAAATTATTCTATTGCTGTACAAAAGTTAACAATAAAGCCCCTATTATAATCATTGAAATATAGCCTTAAGAGTTGGTCAGTTTTCAATTTTAGAATTTTCTTTGTTGCTGATTCTGTCATTTTCTAGTAAATGTATATTTTTTAATCCCTACATATACGTTTTATTTTAATAGACAGTTGTCATGTTTCTATCTTTCAAGTTAGCTACAACTAAGCTGGTATAATTTACAAAACTGCATTTCAGCTCTATTTCTCATATTCCCGTTTCATCTGTATAGCTTGTCACTGTGTCACAAGAGAAAATTCCCTGTGGCTCATCCCTGAGCCCTGACCTGATATTATTGCATTTTTCCCCTTGTGATGACTATTAATTTAACCTATGATGGACCAATGTTTTGAGGAAAGAAGTGTATTATTTTAGTAGAATTAAATAAATTACAATATTTTTTGAGAGAAAGATGGCATGAATGTGATTTTGTTTTTAGGTTTTTTAAAATTTATTTATTTTGTGGCTGCCTTGGGTCTTGGTTGCTGCGCGTGGGCTTTCTCTAGTTGCGGCGAGCAAGGGCTACTCTTCGCTGCGGTGCACAGGCTTCTCTTGTTGCGGAGCACGAATGTGCTTTTGAAAGGTCCTGTTAATGTATATTTTAATGTAAATGTTTTCTAATCAGTTGCCAATATTTAAGTACGTTTTTCTGCCTGCTTCAGGTAAGTCAAATGGCCTTATAATATCTAGGCTCAGTATGTTTTTCTAAGATAGAAACTAAATTTTCAGTTTTTAGATTTCAAAAATAACTATTTAGACAGTTTTTTTCTTTTATTTTTCCTATATTACAGAGAGTCATTAATTTTTTTTTTTTTTAATAAGGACCAAAAATCCTGATGGTCATTTTTGTTTTCCTTTTTTTTTTTTTTAGATTTTTTTTGGTATGGACCATTTTTTTTTTTTTAACATCTTTATTGTAGTATAATTGCTTTACAGTGTTGTGTTAGTTGCTGCTGTATAGCAAAGTGAATCAGCTCTATGTATATATATATCTGATGAATCAATTTTTAATCTCAAATTTTCAATAGAATTTTTTTAAAAGGCAAGGTTTATAAAGCTAACTTCATATTAGATGGGTATGGGACATTCTGTTTCTTATAAATGAGGAGCAAAATCACTGGATTTTTTGTACTAGTCTTTGAGATTAGTTAGCCTTTTATTTTCTTTTAGCAACTGAATGTCTTTATCCATTCCTCCATAATTCAGCATTATCCTCTCAACTCATTGTATTGCCTTTCTTTGAGGTAATACAATTGCCTTTCTTTCTCATTGTATTGCCATTATTATCTATAATAATCATTATATTACACTAATGAGAGTTTCCTTATGGAAAGGTAATTTTGCTTCTACAGCATTTCTCATTTAAAAGAAACAACATCTTTGCTGACTGCCAGCTCCACTGCAGGAATGTTTTAAAACAGAGAATACAGTCCTGCTTAGACTTGTTAGCCCACAAGAATCAATCAGGGGCATAGTCATAACTAACTTCCAAGTGGTAGTATTAATATAATTGTTTTTTTCCCTTTTTGAAACATGTGATGACTTTTTATTTTATCTGTAGTATTAAGTCATAGGTTATTTTTGTGAAGAGGGTACTAATGATGGTTTGCAGACCAGCTTAAATGATACTTTTAACAAGTTAGTTGCCCAGCGAGAATTAATTACAGCGTTAATAAGAATAATGATTTGTGGAGGAGTAGCAGGGGGAAGGGGCATTGAGAAAGAGCACATATGACAAGAACCCCTTAGTGTTTATTTGTGATCAGGTGACCATTAAGCAACTTCTGGGTAATAATATACCCACTTGTATCCTTTCAAGCAGCAGGGTAACTATCTGCCTATTTAAGAATTCAGCAACACACCTTCACTGTGTTTGGGCTACTTTCTTTCCTGCCTTCTGATATAATTATCTCCACCTGTGCTCAAATCTTCCATAATGACACCAATATGGAAAAGATAGAAAAGGTAAATCCTTTGCTGTTAAAGTGGGGTTTGATTCCTCAGGACACCTTGAGTTTCTAGGCTGGTAGGGATTTCAGTATTCCGTTCCTACTCCTCCCAAATGCCCGCTGAGAGCAACACCTCTTTGACATGCTGAGGTGCGTGGGGATATAATTTACCAGTACCCAGAGCCTGCTGGCTGTGTTTTTATTCCGTCTTCTTGGGGAAGGAGAACAGTGCAGTTTCAAAACTGGAATGGTGATTATGGCTTTCTGATCTACTGCTGCCTGTCCGGCATGTTAAACAAGAAAAGGAAGGGAAGTTTAATGCAAATCACCGTCTCTTTGAGGCCAGGTCATCTTTAGCTGTTTCACACTTCAGTACCCTTTGGAGAAACTGATTTTCACATGGGTGCTTTCAGATGTTGCTTTGAAGAAACTGGAAGCTTGGGGCTGAAAGTCCTCGTGTAGGTCCAAGGACAAACCAGAGCCCAGATTCTTCCTGTTCAGGTGGAGACAGGCTGTCGCTCCCTTGGCTAGAGTTCTCTGATCCTTGACACCAAAAGTATGCACAAGTCAGGTCTACAGGGACCTGTTTTGTGGACATATAATTGAATTTTAACATCTTCATCTGTGGTCAAGTGTAGGTAAAAATATCTCACAGGGTTGTTGAGGGGATTAAAAAATAAAATGTGATAACCCAAAATAGTTCTTCATACATGATAAGCACTCAGTAAATGTTCATTTATTTCCTTGCATGTGACAGACCAGTGTAGCAAACATCTTCCATGGTGGATGAACATGAGGCAGAATGAGAATATTTACAGTGTGTTAGTCAGGCAAGAAATAATTCATGGCAGTCCCTGACATCTTCACTGATTAAACAAAGTTAATGCACAAGCAGCCTTGGTGAGGTTGTGGGTTGTTAGAGAGCAGAGCTGAAAGTAGGCCTGGCTCTATTAAGGACACACACAAAAATCTCTAGCAGTTTGCTTGTGGAGTGCTCAGGTTTGGTTTCTTTGTGAGTCACTGAGAGCATCCCACGTAGGACAGAATGACTTGCTGATGTGATCAAATGGTGGGCAGGGGAGGCTGGTTAGGTTGCTCTGATGATACTCAGAAAGAGATAACAAGCTTATGAAATGGACTTCATAGGTTTGATGCTTTTCAGCTCTTGATGCCTTCAGAAGGTACAGGAAAGATTCTGGGTGTCAGTTATGGACCGCCATTCATTTCAAATCTCAAGAGCATGTACATCGTTAACTGGGGGCTTAGATGGGTAGAGCCTTCTTTAGGTGAAGAAAGACCTGGGAAAGATGATTGTGAATATCTTCTGTTCTTTTCAGGGCTGTGGAATGGGTGGGTGTTGTGGAGATTACCTTATTGATCATATATACACAGGTATTCTTAAATTCAGGTAAACCTAATTTGCAGCTCTGGATAGGAGGAGAGATGATGGATATCTAGTTTCAAAGATCAACTTTCTAGAGAAGCCCTGACCAATAGAAATAAAATGCCAGTCACACGTATTATTTTAAATTTTTTAGTAGCCACACTAAAAAGTAATAGAAGTAGAAAAGGTGCCAATAATTCCAATACTATTTTATTTAACCCAGTATATTCAAAATATTATCATTTCTATATGTAACAACATAAAAAAATTTAGATATTCTATATTCTTCTGTTTTTTTTAGAATCAAATCTTCAAAATCCAGTGTGCCTTTTACATTGACAACATATGATAACAAGTGCTGTTGAGCACTTAGTACTTGCCAAGCATCATTGTAAGCTCTTTAAACGCGTTGTTATTTAATCAGACCTTAAATGTCAGACCTTAGGTACTAGTATTATTCCCATTTTATAGATGAGAAAACAGGCTCAGAGAGGTTAAGGAGGTTTCCTCAGGTCATAGAGCAACTAGGTGGCAAAGCTAGGATACAGTCTCAGGCAATCCAGCTCCAGAATGTGTGATGTTAATAGCAGGTTATCCTGCCTCAGTTAACACCATCCTTCGGGGTAGGACACTGAATGAGTGGAACTTTGCCATTGAAAAGAGAGATCAATGCTGGAGACTGACATCATCTAAACTGGCATCTGGGAATGTAAAAACTGGAATCCTTTACCACAGCCCCGCTGTAGTGAGCTGTCTTGTCTGCACCACAAAATGTAGAACCGATAGTCCTAAGAGTTTCCTCTTTGTTTTTCTGACTTTTCTTCCTTCTTGCACTGGCTTTAGCATGCACTGTTCCTCATTGAAATCCTGTCTTTTCTGGATCTTTTTTTCCTCTGGGAGTGGGGTGGTAATGATGGTGGTGATGGTGATGGTAGAATGTTCCAGACCTCCTGAGTGCTTTTGCTTTCCTATCCCTGGTGCTCCTGACCATGTAAACTGTGACAAAAGCCCATTCTGATCTTTGAATATTATTTAATTCCCCTGTGTGTGCTTCATTCACAGTTATCATTTAATGAGCTGGGGCAGAATGGCCTGGGCTCAGCATAAACCCTGTCAGGATCAGTTTGATGTGACTTTGGAGTTAGGTTTTATTGACATTTTACATGCCAAAGTTGATTTGGGAAATTGCATCTGTTACCACATTCTTATTCCTGACCCTAATGGGGAAGCTGATACTTGCCACATTTTTAGCAACCATGATTTTAACAAGAAGGACCTTTGTCTTTTCCACTAAGGTTTCCCCACAGCCCTGGACTGGTGAGGAGAAAGTAGAGACTCAGTGAATATTTATTAAATGAATGAATTTTGGTGCTCTCAGTTCTATTTTTTTTTTTTTAATTTCTGTTTCATTGACACTCTTGTTATAGAAAACACAACTTCTCCCAAATTTAGTTATTTTAATACAAAACTATAATTTTGAAAATAAAGAAAAAAACAAGAGAGACAAGCAGGTAAACACTAACTGAAATGTGACTAACAGTACCCAGATTTAAAGAGCATTAGCTGTCGTGGGTTAATTTTTTTTTTTTTATTTCCCTTTCTGCCTTATTTTATTGTGGCAGTTTGAACACATATGTATACAAAGGTAGTATAATATATCTTCACGTACTTTCTGAACTTCAAGAATTAGCTACAGTTTGCTAATCTTATCTAACATCACATCATGTCCTTTTTTTTTTTTTTTCCTGTTTCTGGAGTATTTTAAGGCAAATCCTTGATAGTATGTCATTTTACCTCAGAAGTCTTCAGTATGCATTTCTAACTGAGAAGGACCGTTTTTTAAAAATTAATTATTATTTCCTCATCACACCTAATATAATGAACATTAATTTCAAGGGTTAATATAGCAGTCCATATTTCCGGTGATCTCAAGGATATGTTTTTATCGTTGTTCCATGTCCCTGTCCCAATTCAGGATCTAAACAGAGTCTACATTTTGCAGTGCTTATTGGGTGTCTTAAGTCTTTTCTTTTATTATTTCCTTCTGTCCCCTGGTATTCTGGTTTTTTCACCTTATGCCTTTGACTTGTTGGCAGAAAAGCCCGTTTATAGGTTCAGATGTGCCATGTTGTGGATTTGGCTGATGGGTTTCTCATGGTGTGTTAACCTTTCACTGGTTCCTCTATAACCTGTATTTTCTGTAAGTTGGATATTAGGTCTAGAGATGTGATTAGATTCAGCCTTTTTGTTTACTTATTTACTTTGGGAAAAATATCTCATAGGTGGTGCTGTGTATGTTTACCTTCCTTCAACAAGGACAAGATGTTTGGCTGTCCCTTCTTCACTGGCACTACTCAAGGTGGTGCAGAAGCTGTCAGACTGGTTCCATTATAAACTTCCCCATCATTCTCTCACCTGATGGACTTGGTATCCGTTGATAATCACTGCCCATTCTTTCTCTTCAGAATTAGAAAATGGTGATTTTTCTAATTCTGTCATTTCTTCAACATTTATTGACTGGAATTCTATAAAGAAGAATTCCCTCTCATCTACTGTTTGATTACCTTGACATATAGTTTGCACAGAAAAGGCAAGATAAATACTTGATTCTTTTTCCATATTTATAAATTTGGGGAGTAATAAATTTGTGTCCTTGGAACGTCTAGTAAGGAGTAATTAACTTTTCTCCATAAGTGTTATCATGAACTCATGCATTTTTAGACATTGAGTATCTTTCAATCCATTGCAGTCATTATTCTTTTTGCTCAAGTTGCCCTGTCTTAGGCCACTTAGACCCTTATGTCTTTTTGACATAATCTCATCAATCTTTGATCAAGTATGGATTTTTAATCTCTAATCTCATTTACTGATTTCTAAAGGGTGCTTGAAATAACTCTGTGGGCATCTTGACTATCTGATGACAAGTAGGCATTTGGGGATTGAGAGGGAGCAATGAAGTACTTCTCCAGATGTTACCATGTTAGATCTTCTTCATTTTGAGGAGAAAAGATTAGAAGGTAGCTTTGTGGTAAGATCTCCATGGCAGGTTCTGATGTTAAAATGAAGATGCTGGAACTGTTCTCTCATAGAATAAGGGCACTGGTCTGGAGTAAGACATACTGACTCCAAATCCCTGCCTGGCCACTTCCTGGTTCTACAGCTTGGTCAAGTTATTCATACTCTTCACACTTCCATTTTTTCATTCTCTAAAGTGCAGATGGTAATATACATACCTCTTAGAGTGGCTGCATGATTTACTTGAAGTAGTAAAACACCCAGCACAAAGCCTGCCACACAAGGGAGATGTTCAGTAAGTGGTAGCTTAAAAACGGCAGCAAGTCATATCCATGGGATTTGGCATTAAGTCTGAATCTGTTACTTCACTTTGTGCAGACATGAAGGAGGATTTTCTGAGAAAACAAGGATTTTCTTTCATTTTCATTATGCAGGTCTTGAAGTTTCCTGTGTTGGTTGATTTGTGGGAATAGAAGAAAACGTTTTCTCAGTCCACAGCATCATGCGACTGTTGCTTATTTCTGGCTAACAATGTGAAACCTCAGATGGAAGTATATTAACTCAGGGTTCAGTACAACTGTTCAGCAAAGCTAAGCAGACTTTATTTAAAGAAAGTGCTTGTTCTCTTTTTCTGGACACACAACTCTTAAGAACTATGCATTACATTGTTAAGTAGTGGCTTGGGGATGCTTTTCATATAAACGAATTTTCCAGTCAGTTGAAAGTTACACTCTTCAAATGATAAACTTTAAAAATATTTTGATAGCTTTTGATAAATGTTTTACTAAAAATGTAACTGCCTTAAGCAGAGACAATTGAAACATCTCTTAACCTTTTCTTTATGACTGCATCAGACAGTTATTGCTACGTAACAAATCCCACAATTCAGTGGCTTAAGATAATTTTCATTCATTCTGTTTTCCCCAGATGCTGATTGGCTGGGGATCATTCTAGGTTATGTTGCAGGCCTATCTGAGCTTATGTTCTCACTGTGGATTGGGCTTGGGTCTGGGGCCCAATCTGAAGGGGCAGCAAACCAAGGAAAGCTTTTCTTATGTCGATGGCAGAGATAAAAGAGGGCTAACCCAATGGTGCAAGCACGTTTCAAATCTCTCCTTGTATCACATCTGATTCCATTCCATTGGTCAAAGTAGGTCCCTTACTGAGCCTAACATCAGTGGCACAGGGAAGTATATCTCTTTCATAAATGTGGGGAAGGAAAGAGTTTGCTAAACAGATCATACTAAACAAGGTTATTGATATGATTATCTAACATGGTTTTACCTTATATGTACAATTATTTTTTGTACATTTAGTAGCCTGGCCATCAATCCTACCTTTCACCTTGTTCATTCTGTACCACAGATAACTAAGTCTTTTAAGAATCATTTTTAGGTAAGGATAAATAAATTCTATATGAGGATTTAAGGCCTTCTCCTGGGAAGTGAAGCATTTTCATGGCTATTTTGGATACTTGGTAAACTTTTCCTTTACTTTTCTGTATATAATTTGTTCTAAAAAGAATCCCTGATGTTGCCAGAAATTTGACTTCTGGGAGTAAGAGGTTAACTCAGTCTGTAAAGGTAAACCTCTAGGAAACAGAGGTTAATTCATTTTGTTACAGTAACTGGGTCATGCAATCTACCAGTAACTCTAGATTTTCAGATTCTAATCTTTTATCTTCAGCCAACTTATAGAACAACAGGGGCAAATTGCCTGGGGGGTGCTGGTAAATGTAACCAGTGGCGATGATCAATATGAAAGCTTGAGGAGTTGTGGTAGCAATCAAATATCAAATAAAATTATTTTCAACTATTTTAAAATCATATTAATATAAAATTCTAATTCCTAATTATTTTGCCTGAGATGCACTGAAATTTACTTTACCTTAGTGCAATTAATGGAGAAAGGCATTATTAAAAAAAATTAGTGTTATGAACCTACTAAAAAAACGTACATTATAAAAATTAGAACATTTATTTGGGGGTATAATCATTGCTAATTATAATTAGTGCTAATTTCAAGTGTGCTTAATCTGTTCACAAAGCAGACCCAATGGACTTTATATTCACAATCTCCACAATGAATTAAAAGTAATAGAGTGGTTTTTATTTAAATATGTTCCACAATAAATCATATTTTCTTAATTCAAAATTTATTTTTAACTAAATCACATGGGTAGGATTTTACCATGTTTGCAAAATTATGTATTTTTCAGACACAAGGAAAGCACTGCCAATCTCATAGTTACATTTGATATGAAATGGCTCAGCAAGTGATATGGTTGGTAGCTAGTATTTTTCTCTCCCTTCGAGTTACCTCTCTCTCTCTTTTTTTTTTTTTTTTTTTGTGTATAAAGCCTTAAACATAGTGAATGCAATGTAATCTAAGTGGGAGAGAGGAGGAGTTGTCACCTCCATAAGTACCTCCCTATCTCCATTAGCTAGGGGTTTAATTTAACAGTACATTCTCCTACAAAAGTATGGACACCAAGGAGGGGAAAGTGGCGGGGGGGGGGGGGTTGTTGGTGGTGGTGGAATGAATGGGAGATTGGGATTGACATCTGTGCACTAATATGTATAAAATAGATAACTAATAAGAACCTGCTGTATAAAAAAAATAAAATTCAAAAAAAAATAAAAACAACAGCAACAACAACAAAAAAACACAATAAATTCTCCTTAGGCCTTTCAGTTTCTTACAGGAAGAAAAAAGAATTTTGTAATAAACTACTATGATGTTTGATTTGATGGGAAATCCCAGCCTGCTGAGGGATTTCCAATCTTGTCATCCCCCAGTAGAGATTTTTAAAAAAGGTAGATTTTATACCACAGAAACCACTACCCCTATTTTTAGCCATTCTTCTGTCCATGACTTTCCTGTGGAATTACCAATCCCTACCTGGTGTGTTCTCAGTCTTACAGACCCACAGATGAGGGCATGGTGATGGCTGATATTTCCACTGCTGACATTATGATTTATGAGAATTTCAGGGTAAAATATGTATTCGAGATCCCACAAAGCATGGTTCAATTGGCATAGATTTTCTCTCATCCCAGTCATGACATAGGTTTTTTAAAAGAGGTTTTTTGTTTTCCAGTATTTTATTACCATTCGTCTTATCAGTTATTGAGGGGTTATTCCATGCTGGGCACTGTGCTAAGGATTCCTATACTGTGCATGTATAGAAATCTCATTTAATTCCCACAGCTCTCTTCGGTAAGTGTTCCTCCAACCCACTGGATGCACGAGGACTTGGAGGCACAGAGAGGGTCAGCAGTTTGCCCAGTTTGTCACATGGCTGGTAAGAAGCAGAGCAGAGCTCCAGTTTAAGTGTGTGTCTCTGTCGAGGCTGTACCCGTGAGCACTATGCCATGTGCCCCATTACTCTGTGATCCGCTTCCTTTGGTCTTCACGTTTCGAATTATGGTACTTCAGGCAGTTTTCCCTCTTTTCATTCTTGAGTCCCAAGTTTAGATACCATCTTTCTTTTTGGTCTGCTAAAGGGAACAACCATTATTTAATCGTTTAATTTAATAGACATGTATTAAACATCAGCTGCGTGTGGAGTGAGTACTGTGTTAGGAACTGGAGCTACAAAAATTCGGGTTTTTAAAATTTTTCTATTACAGTCTATAAAACATTTGAAGTAGCTGATAAAATAAGGAAGATAAAAATAAATCTCAAAGACCATGAAGATGTAATGGCTTCCTTCAAGGGAACTATCTAGAAGAGTCCCACTTGCAGGTCATTTTTTCATGTTCTTTGTCTATCTGGTCTGTTCTGCAGAACATAAAGAATACTTCTGTGGGCACTTTCCAGCTCAGACTTTACTTAGAGGTCTCTACCCTCACCTTGAGCCGTGGGTTCAAGCCCTCCTGATTCATGATCATGACGACCAGCATCTCCTGTAGATTTTGTAGTGTGCAGAATGTTTTCACATGGATTGCCTTGTTTGTTCCCTACAACTTTGAGAAGCAGCAGTCATACCGAAACTGAGCCATGTAAATACAGCTTGCCCACATTCTGCCAGGCTCCTCCAAACCTCACTGCTTCCTTGAATTATCCACTGGACTTGCATTCTTCTGACTTGGGGTTCCTTCCTCCTGTTTCGCTTCTTCTTTCGTGGGCTTTTTGCAGCAGCCCCAGTCCCCTTCACGTCTCAGCACATTTGTTACTGGTTTCACCCTTGTCTCCTCAGATGGCAGCTTCTCCTCCATGGCCTAGGGGCCACCTGACAGACCCTCCAGAAATATCCCTCGATGGTCACTTGTATCTTTTTTGAAAATTAATTAATTAATTAATTAATTGTATTTATTTTTTGGCTGCGTTGGGTCTTCGTTGCTGTGCGCAGGCTTTCTCTAGTTGCGGCGAGCAGGGGCTACTCTTCATTGTGGTGCGCGGGCTTCTCATTGCAGTGGCTTCTCTTGTTGCGGAGCACGGGCTCTAGAGCACAGGCTCAGTAGTTGTGGTGCACGGGCTTAGTTGCTGCACAGCATGTGGGATCTTCCCAGACCAGGGATCGAACCCATGGCCCCTGCATGGGCAGGCGGATTCTCATCCACTGCGCCACCAGGGAAGCCCTGGTCACTTGTATCTTTAAAATTTTTTTACATTGTTGAACAATAGCTAGAAGTTACCTAAATCTACTTTTCCATTTCTCACTTCCCACAGTATAACTTTTTTTTTTTTTTTTTTTTATTTATTTATTTATTTATTTATTTATGGCTGCGTTGGGTCTTCGTTTCTGTGCGAGGGCTTTCTCTAGTTGTGGCAAGTGGGGGCCACTCTTCATCGCGGTGCACAGGCCTCTTCACTATCGCGGCCTCTCTTGTTGCGGAGCACAGGCTCCAGACGCGCAGGCTCAGTAATGGTGGCTCACGGGCCCAGCCGCTCCATGGTATGTGGGATCTTCCCAGACGAGGGCTCGAACCCGTGTCCCCTGCATTGGCAGGCAGATTCTCAACCACTGCGCCACCAGGGAAGCCCCCGCCACAGTATAACTTTTTAATGACATAAATATAAATGTTGTTGATACATCAAACGATCTTACTGTCTCCATTTACTAGTTACTAGTTTATAGTGTTCAGGTAATGGTGGATCTATTTGTAGAGCCTGAGGAAAATGACAGAAGATGTGTTCTTTGACAATGGTCATTTCAAATATTTGGACCCATTGGTCGTGTAAATATTCCTAGAGCAGAGGAACTGTGTTATCTGTGCCTAACAGAGGTGAAAACAGAAATCGACCACAAGGTCTGTCTTCCTTTAGCCAAGTGGGAAGTGATGTTCCTACAAGTTGCCACAAGTACGTGGCTGACGGTAACCTCTTCTTGATCAGTTTCAGCTGGCACTGGAAATCTGCGATATGACTAAAGGATGTGTCAGGGAGGAAAAATTTCTTAAATGATGTTTAAGCAAAAAGTGGTAGGTACATAACATTACCCTATCCATGTTCGAAAACATCCTAAATGTAAAAGGATCTTCCAAAAATTTGTTTAAAAAAAAAAATGTTTTCAGTTACTTTGCGTTTTGTTAACATTTACCCTTTTAAACCCTTGCCAGATTTAGCAAATAAAAGTACAGGACACCTAGTTAAATTTTAATTTCAGGTAAATAATGAAAACTTTTTTCGTAAAAATATGTTCTGTGCAATTTTGGGGACCCTCTTATACTAAAAACTTATTTGTCATTTTTTTGAAATTCATAATTAGCTGGGCGTCCTGTATTTTATCTGGAAATCCTACTTTTAAAAAAGTTTAATGATCTATATTTACCTACTAGGTAAGTTAGAGTATTTATTCTTTTTTAAATGTAAATAATGTTTACAGAAGCAACTGCTCTAAATTTAGTTCTTCTGATAGAAATTTAACTTAGATAACCAAGGAAGCATAGGCATTTAAAAGCTGACGTGACTGCAACTTGATTAGATTAAAATGAAGAGACAGGACGGAATCCCTGATATAGGAAAGTAGGATTTATAGTTAATATTCAGTCAATATTTGTTTTCCTTTAACGTTTCCCCATTGTTCCTAATTTTGTCGTCTGGAGGCCATAGAAGATAATAATGAAGATGATGTTATTAATGATAGCACTTGCTGAGATCAATTACATGCTAGGCACTGTTCTAGTGTTTGCTTTAATTAATTTAATCTTTACAACAGACTTATAAAATAGGTGCTTTTATGATTTCTGTCTTACAAATTAAGAAACTGAAGCACAAAGACATTAATTAGCTTAACCAAGGCCACATCTCTCTGTCAACTCTTGAAGTATTTTCTTTTTTGTAGTCTTTTAACTTTTCAGCTCCTTTCATACCTTACAGGACAAGGTCTCTAGACCCCTTTCTGTCTTCGCTCAACTCTGGGCTTGCTGTGGTTTGCCAGTGCCCTTGAATATGTTACGGTCAAAATTTAAAAGTTGGCTTCACATGTAGTATAATTTATAAGCAGGGAACAGCAGGATTTTTAATGGCCTTTGTACTGGATGCTGTGGTTCTAATAGTGGCCCAAGCTTTACATGAGATTTTGTTTGTTTGTTTGTTTTTGTGGCAACTATACTTCCACATAGCACCATTGCCTCAGACTGAACTTTTAGTCAGATAAAACTTCTAGGGTCTCTATCTACACAAAATGCAAGTAAGTTAAGTCTCCCTCAGTTTGTACACATACAGTTTTGTTTTGTTTATTTGTATAATTTTTAGGAAGTGTTTGTTGTACCTCACTCTTCCTGCCTGATATCATCTTGTATAATGCTTTATAAGATATCGTAATGGTAGTAGTAATATGTGTTCAGAACAGAGACCCAGACTCCGAGGGAAAGCATGTGTATGATGTGTGAGCCCCTCCTGTACTCTTCTTCACCCTGGATCATCTATAGCCTCTGCCTGTCTTCGCAGTTGGCTTATGTAGACATCCTATAGAGTGACATCAGTGTGTATGTACTATTTGACCATATCGTCTTTGGGTAAGAAGGTTGGATATATGTTATAGCATTTTTCTCGCTTATAATCTGACAAACTCTCGAATCACCTTCCTTTCATAATCCACAGCAATCTTGCCTATTCAGATACACTATTCCTAAATCACCATGTCATTCTGTGCCCTGCATGCAGCTGTAAAGTTTCTTCCAAAATAATAAAATTGTTGCTCATAATACTTTGCTCATAGTAATCAAAGTGGGAGAGTTAATAATAGGAAAATGTATTTTCCTGGGCAAGTGTAGACTATTTCTATTTCATGTAAGGAAATATAACAGCTTTAGTGTTACTAAATATAGCTGGGGGCAGAATATATTAAGAGAAATGGGGTAGAATGTGAGACAAAGGGCACTTCTTGTTTGTTTTAAGAAAAGCTCCAATTTAGGTGTCAATTAATTGAGCATCTTTTAACATCTCTTAATTAAAAAAAATGGAGGAGAGAGAAAATTATATTCATTAACTGGTAAGCCTAAAATTCTAAGAAGAATTTGATAAAATCCATCTATCAGTATCCTATTTAGTAGAGAACAGTTTTATATATTTGTCAGCATTATCAATAAATAGTGTAGCATCTATGAAAATGTGTTCAATAAATATAGTAGTCAGAATTTCACTCACTTTGGCTTGTACTTTTAATTCATACCTACCACAGCGTAATTGATGTTTATTCTCTTTCTGGTACTGCTTTGATATTTCTTAGCTACCTTTTATCCATTAAGTTTACCGATTATAGTTTTTACTTCCCAAAAGTATTAAAATGAATAATATTTTATAAAAATTTGAGAGGATTATGGAGAAAATTATAAGTATTACTCAGTGCTTTCTAGTATCATTCAGCTTAAAGTGTTGCCATAATATTGCAGACAAATAACTGGCATATTAAAAAATGCATACACATACACGTATATAAATACATGACAGGTACACTCTTTGAAAATAATCTGTTAACAAACCATGGTTTAAAATAAGATTTTATAATACATGGTACCACAACTCACTACAGAATGCTTAGAAATTAGTGAAAGACTTTTTCTAAATACTTATTCCATCATTCTTTACTTTATTGGAGTATAATTGCTTTACATTGTTGTGTTAGTTTCTGCTGTATAACAAAGTGAATCAGCTATATGTATACATATATCCCCATATCCCCTCCCTCTTGCGTCTCCATACCACCCTCCCTATCGCACCCCTCTAGGTGGACACAAAGCACCAGGCTGATCCTCCCGTGCGATTCACCTGCTTCCCACTGTCTGTTTCACATTTGGTGGTGTATATATGTCAACGCTACTCTCTCACTTCGTCCAGCTTACCCTTCCCCCAACCCGTGTCCTCAAGTCCATTCACTACTACGTCTGCGTCTTCATTCCTGTCCTGCCCCTAGGTTCTTCAGAACCTTTTTTTTTTTTTTACTCCATATATGTGTGTTGGCATACGGTATTTGCTTTTCTCTTTCTGACTTACTTCATTCTGTATGACAGACTCTAGGTCCATCCACCTCACTACAAATAATTCAATTTCATTTCTTTTTATGGCTGAGTAATATTCCATTGTATATATGTGCCACATCTTCTTTGTCCATTCATCTGTCCATGGACACTTAGGTTGTTCCATGTCCTGGCTATTGTAAATAGAGCTGCAATGAACATTGCGGTACATGACTCTTTTTGAATTATGGTTTTCTCAGGGTATATGCCCAGTAGTGGGATTGCTGGGTCATATGGTAGTTCTATTTTTAGTTTTTTAAGGAACCTCCATACTGTTCTCCATAGTGGCTGTATCAATTTACATTCCCATCAACAGTGAAAGAGGGTTCCCTTTTCTCCACACCCTCTCCAGCATTTATTGTTTGTAGATTTTTTGATGATGGCCATTTGGACCAGTGTGAGGTGATACCTAATTGTAGTTTTGATTTGCGTTTCTCTAATGATTAGTGATGTTGAGCATCCTTTCATGTGTTTGTTGGCAATCTGTATATCTTCTTCGGAGAAATGTCTATTGAGATCTTCTACCCATTTTTGGATTGGGTTGTTTGTTTTTTTGATATTGAGCTGCATGTGCTGCTTGTATATTTTGGAGATTAATCCTTTGTCAGTTGCTTCATTTGCAAATATTTTCTTCCATTCTGAGGTTTGTCTTTTCGTCTTGTTTATGATTTCCTTTGCTGTGCAAAAGCTTTTAAGTTTCATTATGTCCCATTTGTTTATTTTTGTTTTTATTTCCATTTCTCTTGGAGGTGGGTCAAAAAGGATCTTGCTGTAATTTGTATTATAGAGTGTTCTGCCTATGTTTTCCTCTAAGAGTTTGATAGTGTCTGGCCTTACATTTAGGTCTTTAATCCATTTTGAGTTTATTTTTGTGTATGGTGTTAGGGAGTGTTCTAATTTCATTCTTTTACATGTAGCTGTCCAGTTTTCCCAGCACCACTTATTGAAGAGGTGTTTCTCTCCACTGTATATTCTTGCCTCCTTTATCAAAAATAAGGTGACCATATGTGCGTGGGTTTATCTCTGGGCTTTCTATCCTGTTCCATTGATCGATATTTCTGTTTTTGTGCCAGTACCATACCGTCTTGATTACTGTAGCTTTGTAGTGTAGTCTGAAGTCAGGGAGCCTGATTCCTCCAGCTCCGTTTTTCTTGCTCAAGAATGCTTTGGCTATTCGGGGTCTTTTGTGTTTCCATACAAATTGTGAAATATTTTGTTCTAGTTCTGTGAAACATGCCATTGGTAGTTTGATAGGGATTGCATTGAATCTGTAGATTGCTTTGGGTAGTATAGTCATTTTCACAGTGTTGATTCTTCCAATGCAAGAACATGGTATATCTCTCCATCTGTTTGTATCATCTTTAATTTCTTTCATCAGTGTCTTATAGTTTCCTGCATACAGGTCTTTTGTCTCCTTAGGTAGGTTTATTCCTAGGTATTTTATTCTTTTTGTTTCAATGGTAAATGGAAGTGTTTCCTTAATTTCTCTTTCAGATTTTTCATCATTAGTGTATAGGAATGCAAGAGATTTCTGTGCATTAATTTTGTATCCTGCTACTTTACCAAATTCATTGATTAGCTCTAGTAGTTTTCTGGTAGCATCTGTAGGATTCTCTGTGTATAGTATCATGTCATCTGCAGACAGTGACAGTTTTACGTCTTCTTTTCCGATTTGCATTCCTTTTATTTCTTTTTCTTCTCTGTTTGCTATGGCTAAAACTTCCAAAACTATGTTGAATAATAGTGGTGAGAGTGGGCATCCTTTTCTTGTTCCTGATTTTAGAGGAAATGGTTTCAGTTTTTCACCACTGAGAACGATGTTGGCTGTGGGTTTGTCATATATGGCCTTTATTATGTTGAGGTAAGTTCCCCCTATGCCTACTTTCTGGAGAGTTTTTTTTTTTTTTTTTTAATTAATTAATTTATTTTACTTATTTATGGCTGTGTTGGATCTTCGTTTCTGTGCGAGGGCCCTCTCCAGTTGCGGCAAGCGGGGGCCACTCTTCATCGCGGTGCGCGGGCCTCTCACCATCGCGGCCTCTCCCGTTGCGGAGCATGGGCTCCAGACGCGCAGGCTCAGTAATTGTGGCTCACGGGCCCAGCCGCTCCGCGGCATGTGGGATCCTCCCAGACCAGGGCCCGAACCCGTGTCCCCTGCATTGGCAGGCAGACTCTCAACCACTGCGCCACCAGGGAAGCCCTCTGGAGAGTTTTTATCATCAATTGGTGTTGAATTTTGTCAAAAGCTTTTTCTGCATCTATTGAGATGGTCATATGGTTTTTATCCTTCAGTTTGTTAATATGGTGTATCACATTGATTGATTTGCGTATATTAAAGAATCCTTGCATTCCTGGGATAAACCCCAGTTGATTATGGTGTATGATCCTTTTAATGTGCTGCTGGATTCTGTTTGGTAGTATTTTGTTGAGGATTTTTGCATCTGTGTTCATCAGAGATACTGGCCCGTAGTTTTCTTTTTTTGTGACATCTTTGTCTGGTTTTGGTATCAGGGTGATGGTGGCCTCGGAGAATGAGTTTGGGAGTGTTCCTCCCTCTGATATATTTTGGAAGAGTTTGAGAAGGATAGGTGTTAGCTCTTCTCTAAATGTTGTTAGAATTTGCCTGTGAAGCCATCTGGTCCTGGGCTTTTGTTTGTTGGAAGATTTTTCATCACAGTCTCAATTTCAGTGTTTGTGATTGGTCTGTTTATATTTTCTATTTCTTCCTGGTTCAGTCTTGGAAGGTTGTGCTTTTCTAAGAATTTGTACATTTCTTTCAGGCTGTCCATTTTATTGGCATATAGTTTGCTTGTAGTAATCCCTCATGATTCTTAGTATTTCTGCAGTGTCAGTTGTTACTTCTCCTTTTTCATTTCTAATTCTATTGATTTGAGTCTTCTCCCTTTTTTTCTTCATGAGTCTGGCTTTATCAATTGTGTTTATCTTCTCCAAGAACCAGCTTTTAATTTTATTTATCTTTGCTATTGTTTCCTTCATTTCTTTTTCATTTATTTCTGATCTGATCTTTATGATTTCTTTCTTTCTGCTAACTTTGGGGTTTTTTTTGTTGTTGTTCTTCTTTCTCTAATTGCTTTAGGTGTAAGGTAGGTTGTTTATTTGAGATTTTTCTTGTGTCTTGAGGTAGTATTGTATTGCTATAAACTTCCCTCTTACTTTTGCTGCATCCCATAGGTTTTGGGTCATCATGTTTTCATTGTCATTTGTTTCTAGGTATTTTTTGATTTCCTCTTTGATTTCTTCAGTGATCTCTTGGTTATTTAGTAGCGTATTGTTTAGCCTCCATGTGTTTGTATTTTTTCCAGTTTATTTTTTCTGTAATTGACATCTAGTCTCACAGCGTTGTGATTGGAAAAGATACTTGATACGATTTCAATTTTCTTGAATTTAGCAAGGCTTGATTTGTCAGCAAATATATGATCTATCCTGGAGAATGTTCCTTGAGTACTTGAGAAGAGAGTGTATTCTGTGCTTTTTGGATGGAATGTCCTATAAATATCAATTAAGTCCATCATGTTTAATGTATCATTTAAAGCTTGTTTTTCCTTATTTATTTTCATTTTGGTTGACCTGTCCATTGGTGAGAGTGGGAGTTAAAGTCCCCCACTATGATTGTGTTACTGTCGATTTCCCCTTTTATGGCTGTTAGCATTTGCCTTATGTATTGAGGTGTTCCTGTGTTGGGTGCATAAATATTTACAGTTGTTTTATCCTCTTCTTGGATTGATCCCTTGATCATTATGTCTTCTTTGTCTCTTGTAATAGTCTTTATTTTAAAGTCTATTTTCCCTGATATGAGTATTGCTATCCAGCTTTCTTTTGATTTCCATTTGCATGGAATATCTTTTTCCATCCCGTCACTTTCAGTCTGTATGTGTCCCTAGGTCTGAAGTGAGTCTCTTGTAGACAGCATATTTACGGATCTTATGTTTGTATCCATTAAACCAGTCTGTGTCTTTTGTTTGGAGCATTTAATCCATTTACATTTAATGTAATTATCGATATGTATGTTCCTATTACCATTTTCTTAACTGTTTGGATTTGTTTGTGGGTCTTTTCCTTGTCTTGTGTTTCCTGCCTAGAGAAGTTCCTTTAGCATTTGTTGTAAAGCTAGTTTGGTGGTGCTGAATTCTCTTAACTTTTGCTTGTCTATAAAGGTCTTAATTTCTCCGTTGAATCTGAATGAGATCCTTGCTGGGTAGAGTAATCTTGGTGATAGGTTTTTCCCTTTCATCACTTTAAATATGTCCTGCCACTCCCTTCTGGCTTACAGAGTTTCTGCTGAAAGATCAGCTGTTAACCTTATGGGGATTCCCTTATATGTTATTTGTTGCTTTTCCCTTGCTGCTTTTAATATTTTTTCTTTGTATTTAATTTTTGATAGTTTGATTAATATGTGTCTTGGTGTGTTTCTCTTTGGATTTATCCTGTATGGGACTCTCTGCACTTCCTGGACTTGACTGACTATTTCCTTTCTCATGTTAGGGAAGTTTTCTACTATAATCTCTTCAAATATTTTCTCAGACCCTTTCTTTTTCTCTTTTTCTTCTGGGACCCCCTATAATTCGGATGTTGGTGTGTTTAATGTTGTCCCAGAGGTCTCCGAGACTGTCCTCAATTCTTTTCATTCTTTTTTCTTTATTCTGCTCTGCAGTAGTTATTTCCACTGTTTTATCTTTCAGGTCACTTATCCATTCTTCTGCCTCAGTTATTCTGCTATTGATTCCTTCTAGAGAATTTTAAATTTCATTTATTTTGTTGTTCATCATTGTTTGTTTGTTCTTTAGTTCTTCTAGGTTCTTGTTAAACGTTTCTTATATTTTCTCCATTCTATTTCCAAGATTTTGGTTCATCTTTACTGTCATTACTCTTAATTGTTTTTCAGGTAGACTGCCTATTTCCTCTTCATTTGTTTGGTCTGGTGGGTTTTTACCTTGCTCCTTCATCTGCTGCATATTTCTCTCGTCTTCTCATTTTGCTTAACTTACTGTGTTTGGGGTCTTCTTTTTGCAGGCTGCAGGTTCGTAATTCCCATTGTCTTTGGTGTCTGCCCCCAGTGGGTGATGTTGGTTCAGTGGCTTGTGCAGGCTTCCAGGTGGAAGGGACTGGTGCCTGTATTGTGGTGGATGGGTATGGATCTTATTTTTCTGGTGGGCAGGGCTGCATCTGGTGGTGTTTTGGGGTGTCTGTGATCTTAGTATGATTTTAGGCAGCCTCTCTGGTAATCGGTGGGGTTCTGTTCCTGTGTTGCTAGTTGTTTGGCATGGGGCATCCAGCAGTGGAGCTTGCTGGCCATTGGATGGAGCTGGATCTTAACTTTGAGACTGAGATCTCTGGGAGAGCTCTCGCTGATAGATATCACATGGGGCTGGGAGGTCTCTGGTGGTCCAGTGTCCTGAACTCGGCTCTCCCATCTCAGAGGCTCAGGTCTGACACAATGCCGGAGCACCAAGACCCTGTCAGCCACATGGCTCAGAAGAAAAGGGAGAGTAAAAGAAAGGGAAAAATAATAATAAAAAATACAGTAAAAGTATAAAAATAAAAAAATTATTAAAATTTTAAAAAAGTTATAAAAAAAAAAAAGCGCAACCAAACCAGTAAACAATTCCACCAGTGATAACGATCACTAAAAACTATACTACAATAAGCATGAAAATCAGAAACAGGTCAGTCGCAGACAGCAAACCCCAAGTGTACAGTTGCTCCCATAACCACTGCCTCAGTTTTGGGTTATTTGTCTATTCCGGTATTCCACAGATGCAGGGTACATCAAGTTGATTGTGGGGATTTAATCCACTGCTCCTGAAGCTGCACAGAGAAATTTTCCTTTTTCTTCTTTGTTCGCATTGCTCCTGGGGTTCCTGTCTGGTTTTGCCCCCACCTCTGCATGTGCGTTGCCCTCAGGCATCTGTTCCCACCCAGTCAGGACAGGGTTAAAGCAAGGCTGACTGGGGGCTCTGGCTTACTCAGGCCCGGGGCAGGGAGTGGTAAGGAATGCAGGAGGAGCCTGCAGTGGCAGAGGCCGGCATGACATTGCAACAGCCTGAGGCGCGCCATATGTTCTCCCGGGGAAGTTGTCCCTGGATCACGGGACCCTGGCAGTGGCTGGCTGCAGAGGCTCCTGGGAGGGGAATTGTGGATAGTGACCTGTGCTCACACACAGGATTGTTGGTGGCTGCAGCAGCAGCGTTAGCGTTTCATGCCCGTCTCTGGGGTCCCAGCTGATAGCCGTGCTTCGCGCCTGTCTCTGGAGCTTGTTTAGGGAGTGCTCTGCCTTCTGTGAGCAGACAGGGAAAGGATCCCCTCTCCTCACACAGCCCAAATCAATGGTCTCTTGCCTCTTAGGCAGGTCCAGATTTTTTCCTGGACTCTCTCCCAGCTAGCTGTGGCGCACTAGCCCCCTTCAGGCTGTGTTCACGCCGCCAACCCCAGTCCTCTCCCTGGGATCTGACCTCCGAAGCCCGAGCCTCAGCTCCCAGTCTCCACCCGCTCCGGCAGGTGAGCAGACAAGCTTCTCGGGCTGGTGAGTGCTGGTCGGCACTGATCCTCTGTGCGGGAATCTCTCCGCTTTGCCCTCTGCACCCCTGTTGCTGAGCTCTTCTCTGTGGCTGCGAAGCTCTTCCCCCCCGCCCCACTGCCCAGCCCCCATCTCCGCCAGTGAAGGGGTTTCCTAGTGTGTGGAAACTTTTCCCCTTTCACAGCTTCCTCCCAGAGGTGCAGGTCCCGTCCCTATTCTTTTGTCTCTGTTTTTTCTTTTTTCTTTTGCCCTACCCAGGTACGTGGGGATTTTCTTGCCTTTTGGGAAGTCTGAGGTCTTCTGCCAGCATTCAGTAGGTATTCTGTAGGAGTTGTGCCACATGTAGTTGTATTTTTGATGTATTTGTGGGGAGGAAGGTGATCTCCATTTCTTACTCCTCTGCCATCTTGAAGGTCCCCCCAAAATCCTATTCCATCATTCTTAAGTACATGGCACTACCAATTTATAATTTTCTGTTTTGTAAATAATATATTTTTAAAAAGACATGCTAACTTCTACAAATATTAAAAAAAATTTTTTTCTTTTTTTTTGGCTGCACTGCACGAATTGCAGGATCTTAGTTCCCTGACCAGGGATCGAACCCAGGTACCTGGCAGTGGAAGCACAGAGTCCTAACCACTGGATCACCAGGGAATTCCTAAAATGTTTTTATACTATAAAGTAAAGAATGTTCTAATTTGGTTTCCTTTTATATGGTTTATTTTTCCCATTGTGTGGATGTGAATACCATTGCATTTTTGTTCTTAATGTTCCAAGAAGCCCAAATACGTTGCATTTTTTGGCTAGTAGGATATTTGGCTAATAAGTCTTTTAGCATTTTTCCTTTTTGGATAACTTAATTTATTCTGTAATCATCCATGTTGGGGTTGAGGGGAAGATTTATCCCAAAGGTTAATTTTGTCAGAAAACTGTACTGCTTTTGGATTTCGAACTTCTGGCTACTGACAGAGATTAACCTTACTTGTTGCATAGTGGTTGACATTCAGTGGCTCTTTCCCTGTCCTATTGACTTTTCCTTTTTCTCATTTGTCATCACATTGAATAAAATCAAACGTGTAACTATTTTACTTACTATATACACCTTGACATTTATGTTTAACAGATCTCTTGGAGAGAAGAATCTCCAAACCATACTATTTTGTTGTATACTATTGGAAATAATACTTGTACTTGTCAGCCTTTAAGAAATAGTGTATTTAATTATCTCTTGGTTAAATATTTTTTCCTGAAAAATGAAATTCTGTGTAATGTTTAGTTCTTCCCTACATCATACACAGGAAACTGAGACTTAGGACAAATTAAGCAGATCTAAGCTTAATTTCAGTTTTAAATTAAAAATGAATTTTAAAAAATCTCATTTTGTTTCATAAAACCCTGAACACACTTTACCTAGAATTTAGGACTTAATTGTAATCATAAAGAAATAATAAACTTCCCAATAAGATGAGTGTTTGGGGAAATGTGAATTAAACCGGCCACCTGGACAATGTCCAAATATTGCAAAACATATTTTGGAAATATCAAGTGGGCCTTAAGGGTGGAATTCCATAAATCATCAAAGCAGCCAGATGTCCTTGATCATCAAATAATCTGTGGAAGTGTGCCAGTGTGTCCTAAGCTTTCCTCATCTGTTTTTTTTTTAAATAAACTATTTAATATGAAAATGAGTTCCAAAAGTTTTAACTATTTTTCTCAAGTCCAGTTTGTCTTTATTAACTCTGGTTGTCCAGATCCTAAATTAATGAAGAATTTGATTTCAGAATATTTAAATGACCCTTGATTCTCTTCCTCAGTCAACTCAAATCAGCAAATATTTATTGCATTCCTACTATGAGCAAGAGGTTATGCTTGTTTTCAGGGAATATAAAAGTAAATAAATCACACTATTCAAATTACTGAGAACTATTCTAACAAAATAATTTCACATGATATTTGTTATAGAGTTCTTTAAGTGGATATCTGAAAATACTATATATTTTAGCATACAAATCAACAAATACTTTAGGAGTTTCTACTCACTGTGACAGATTCTAGGAGAATATAGCAAAAGTGTCATGTGTGATTCTTCCCCTTGACAGAGTAATTTTGTGATCTAGCTTAAAAGAGAAGATAAAATAACAGATAATGCAAGGACATGAGTCAATGATAATTGTATTAAAATTAGAAGTGCTACAGGAGTCCAAAGAAAATCAAATTAGGAAATCAGTAGTCACTGAATTTATCTGGGTACTTCTTTTGGACTGGAAGAGTTTATTCCTGTTATATTACATATTTATTTCTCTAGAGGATTTTTCTTTCTTTCTTTCTTTTTTAATAAATGCAGATTTTAGCCCTACTGACATTTGCATAATCACAAGTTTCATCATGGTTATGTGTGTATGTGGGAGGGTGGTTGGATCTATGTGAAAGTACTTTTTAATGAAAATCTTTAGTTTAGAAATTAAAGTTGTCATACCACTTTTTGAAGTGGACTAAAATTCCATTGTTTGCTTCCGATGAGTGTGGCTCAACATTTGGGATCTATTTATATTTAATTATACAGTATTTAGTGAGTTGTGTCTGAATTTCCTGCTATTATATAAATTTTTAGAGGAGAGACTTTGTCTTAGCATATAGCTTTCTACCTGATTTCCAAGTTCTCCTCTATGCTGTACTCCCCTGTTAGCTGTCCTCTACACTACCCTCAGTGCTGTGCCATACAAAGCAGGGAACTGCATGTGAACCTCCAATAACTCTCTACTGTCTCCAGAAAACATTTCTTAGCACTAGCAAAAAGTCTCTCCTGCAGCCTTGCCTCCTTTCCCTCCCTCGCAAAAATTCTTTCTGTGAGCAGGGCTTTGCCTTTACTGTGTGGTTGCTTTTGTTGTGTGTTCTATCAGAATGTCCCTTTCCCCCGTTTTCTTGTCTTGTAAGGTTCTAGTTCAACTATCGATATTAGCCCCTCAGAATCTTTCCCTGGTCCTGCTGTTGTAATATTTTCTTTCATAATCTGTGTTTCCAGACTTATTATAACAAGTTGGGAATTGCATATCAGCAGGAGTCCAATCAGGGGTAGTAACCACACTAGTTATCTGAACAGCGATACTTTAATATAAAGAATTGTTAGCTAGGTATAAAGGTGTGACGTGGGAAACTGACAAGGCAAGAAGAGAATACTAACAGTGTCAGGGATGTAGCAACTGGAGGGAAGAGGTTAGGTTACTAAAACATAGAAACTTAGAGGGGGGCCTTACAGAACTGAAGCAGACCTGAGGAGAGGGTGCCGCCCTGGCTGAGTTTAGAAGAGAGTCCCAGTGGGCTGGGGTCCAGCTCCTGCTGAGATCTCTGGGTGTGGCGGGTTCTCCTGTTGTGGAGAAACCGGCCAACTGGATTCCAGTGCTGCTGGAGGGACCTGCCACTGCCCAGGGGAGAAGCGTTGCCTGGACGATACTCACAGGAACTGCCAACAGACAAGAGGCAACATGGGAACATCCATCCACCGGAAGGAATGTGTCCCTTCTCCCTCTCTGGTCTTCCAGTCTCCCACGACATCGTTTGTTGGCAGACAGAGGAGCCAGCAGCTGGCAAAGCAGAAATGGGGTTTGCTGAGTCAAGCATCCCAGAACAGATGTAGAAGGCTGAACTTGGGGCTGATTGGTACTGGCTTATTAACTGACTCAGAGGGATAAATAAATATCTTCCTCTTATCTGTGAGCTCCTTGATATAGGAGTAGTATATTATTTATCTGTCATCCCTAGATCCCTCTAAAATCTACATCTTTCCATAACTCATTTGACAGTAAAACCTAATCTAACTTGTTGATATGATATTCATACATGTTGGTGCAGAGATATTAACATTGACCCACATCTGCTTGGGAGAGTTAGTAAAACATGATATTTAATCCATCCTACTTGGCAAAACCTGGAAACATACTGAATTACACAGTACATCTGATCCCGAGGTTTCTGATAAGTGATCCTGGATCACAAGGGCCTAGCATCCCTATCATCTTGTGGAGGTGTTCAGTAAAGATTCAGTGAAATGCAAATAAATTGCTGACTGACTTGCTATTGTCATGTTATTTTGCAAGCTGATAATCTGGTCATGGACAGTGTTTTTTAAATAGGAGAATTTCTGAAGAGATAATTTATGAGCACTTTGTACTTCCTGAGTACACAGAACTGTTAAGGTTTATTAGAGCTTTCCTACCGGAAATGGAAGCTCTTTAGTTAGAGCCCTTGAGAAAAAACCTGAAGATATTTTGGATTCCCAGTCTGTATGACGTTTGGCAGATTATGACTGAGGAATGAATTTTCCTAACAGTTTATAGTAAAGTGATTTCAGCAGGATGAAGGGGTATGTATTTCACTTGAACCTTAGAGAGTCAAGAAAATTCCACTAAAATTTTAAGCATGTAGGAAGAGGAGTAATTTGGGGTTTCATCAGTCTAATCTTTTTAACTGAAAATATCAAGTAAGGCTCCCCTTACTTTGACAAGGCTCAGGTGGTAATTTCCTTCTAGCTTTATTTCTGACGGTATTGAATATTGCTCCTGGTACATTTTTCTAAAGCTAGTGTACTTTTAGTTTTCTATGCTAAGGGCAAGGACATGCAAGTAAGAAGGTAAGTATTTAGCAGGTAATTGTGAATAAAAATAAATTCAAAAGTTAGAAAATATTTAAGAAGATTATACTTGCATTCCTTTGAGAAGATTGAAGACTGCTCTGGGAATGTAACACTTTGACAGTTTGTATAGCCTTCCTTTGAAATAAGGATCTTTTTTTTTTTTTTTAACATCTTTATTGGAGTATAATTGCTTTACAATGGTGTGTTAGTTTCTGCTTTATATAAGGATCATTCTTGAGTTCATTCCAATTAGAGAAGTAATAGAACTATAATTTTAAAGAAAAATGTTTTTGCCTTCAGGTGGTGGAGCCATAAAGGTTTATAACTTAAATCTGGTAGAGTCATTTAAATTTCAAACTATCCTTAATGATGCTAAAAAATTCTTTTTTTTTTTCTTTAGACAACATTTATTGATGCTTCTCACATGTTTAGTACACTCCGCCAGGCAGGGGCTTTGGAAAATACAAAAGGTAGAAGAAGTTCCTGATCCGAAAATACTTAAAACTGCTAGTTGGGAGGAAGATAAAATGAAGGCAAACTAAATAATAATGGTTAAGAAGAGCAGAAAAAAGTGGTGTAAGATGCCAGTATCAGATATCAATAAAAATGCCAGCTATTTTAGAAGGACAGCCCCATTGTGGGCTGTGGTAAAATCATATTATAACCAATGCCGTTATTTTAAAAAACAGAATGGCTTTGTAGAACAAAATGTTTTTCCATCTGTCATGTAACCCAAAACACTGATTTGTTTGCAAGAAATTCTATAGAATGAAGCATCTTGTGCCCCAGTGCTTTACTCTAAACACCTGCCTGCCTGAGGTAAGCAGTGGCAGCTTCTCAAAGAAAAACCCAAGCAAGTGTGGACCACCCAGCTACATCCTCTTCCTACCTTCAGAGTAAAAAACCCAAGCAAGTGTGGACCACCCAGCTACATCCTCTTCCTACCTTCAGAGTAAAAAATGCCTGCAGGCAAATGCCATCTTTGGTTTGCCATCTTTCCTGTTCCCTCTTTGCCTGTTTGACTATTTCTAGGCAAGTAGTTCCTTTTCCAGGAAGTCTTTTTTGTGACTTCCCACCAAACTGGGTACTCTTGATCTGTGCTCTGACCCCAGCATCCTCTTCCTACCTTCAAAGTAAAAAACGCCTGCGGGCAAATGCCATCTTTGGTTTGCCATCTTTCCTGTTCCCTCTTCTTTGCCTGTTTGACTATTTCTAGGCAAGTAGTTCCTTTTCCAGGAAGTCTTTTTTGTGACTTCCCACCGAATTGGGTACTCTTGATCTGTGCTCTGACCCCAGCCCACGTCCGTCAGTGGCACGTGCTCCTCCACCACCACCACGACTGCTAGTGATAATCACGTCTTAGTTAGTTGGGGCTGCTCTAACAAATTAACAGAGACTGGATGGCCTAAACAACAAGCATTTATTTCTCACAGTTCTGGAGGCTGGCAGTCTGAGGTCAGGGTGCTGGCATGGTCAGGGTCTTTAGTGAGGGCCATCTTCCTGGTTTACAGAGGGCTCTTCTTGCTGTGTCTTTACGAGACAGAAAGAGAGCTAGGTAGCTCTCTGATCTCTTCTTATGAGAGTGGTAGGTCTTATTTCCCCTATATTATATGTAAGGAAACTGAGAATTGGAGAAGTTAAGCCATTTTCTCTAAGTCTTCCAACAAGAGGCAGAATTGAGATTTCAAGAAGTTATTCTTACTGTTGAGCCTTGCCTTTTAACAGTGACCCCATGCTGCTTCCCTCATTGGGCTGAGAGCCCCTTGAAAGCAAGAATTGTGTCTTTCATTAATAGCTGGTCAAATGACTGCTTGAATGAGACTAGCAAAGGTGTGAGTGTTATAAATGTATTTAGCCTACAGAGCCAAAGATAACTCATTCTTCTCAGGAGAAAAGCATTGAGCCTGCATCCACCTGGTGATTTGGTTTATTGGTTTATTCATTGTCTGGCAGTACTCGTGTCAGGCAACAGGTAATCATTTGGGTGCTCAGAATAGCCAGTCAGTGTTATTCAAGGCTCTCAGAGTGCATTTTAAATGGCAGGCACATTTACTGCTCTGAAGGAGACACATTTTTGTATAGCACGGAGGAATTATAGATGAAAGTTGGGAAATCATCCTAATGAGATCATTCATTAATATCGCTCTTTTTTGTTGTTTTTAACTGTTTCACTCGGGTACCTTCATTTTAACTCATTAAAGAAGTGATTCCCTGGTGAACCACTTGGGGGTAATCCAAGGAGACAAGAGACCCTGCTTCCTATCAGAGGGTCTCTGAATTAACAAGAAGGATCTTGGGACCATTAATTGGACCAGAGTATGAACACCCACCAAGTGCAGGGCCCTGTAGGAGATTCTCGGGGATACAGGGATGAATAGGACACCACCTCTGTCTCTAGAAAGGTGAGTCTCCCTCCAGCCAGAGGGGGGATTCCTGAAAGTATCCATCTGGGATGGCGTGTTTTGCTTTAAGTTGCCTTATAGCTGATCCTTGCTTTAGACAGAAGTTATCATTAGTATAATAATTTGTATGTATTTGTAATGTGCCTGAAACCGTGCCGAGCACTTTATGTGAATTATTTTTTTTTAATTTCATAATAAACCTATGGGATAGATATTATTATCTCTGTCTTACAGATGAGGAAACTGAGGCTTAGAGAGAGGTTAATAACTTGTCCACATTCACATACCTAGAAGGGATGGAGCTGGAACCACACTCAGAGCCGGTGCTCTTAATCTCTGTATTAGTCTACCTCCTTATTTGGCCCAAAGCATTCTAGGAAAATAGAACTTTCAGGGTCATTACAGGATGCTTTAGCATCATTTGATCATTTCAATGATCATTTCACTGAGGGAAACAAGACACTCTTTCCATTTTACAGTTGAAGAAACTGACCCAGAGGGATTGTCTGGAGTGAAGTTATATTCCTGTTACTAACTGGTGATACTGGGTTGTGAACATAGCAGCGCAGTCTTTAATACAACTCCCAGTAGCAATGAGACGAGCAGGAACAACTTATTATGCAGGAACAAAGCAATCTAGAGTTTATTATATTTTCCTTCAATTCATTTTTTCCTTTCCCTTATTGTGTGGGCCATGCATAATTTTCTTGGCTCTGTATATAATGACATACCTGCTTTGAGATGAACACTCTAAGTGCAGTGAGTAATGGGCTGAGATGGGATGTAGTCACCCTGCAGTCAAAGTCATTCAATATCTTTCACCAAAAACGCTAATAATGCAGCAGACACTAAACAGCTAGTGGCAGCAGACAGCCAGAGTTCATCTGATAGGTGTATGTTATAGATGTCTATGGCAATCACAAGGCAAGGGTGTTAAGAATTCCCGGGGATTTCAAGTGGTGGCCTTTGAAGGCATGCTTTGTACATCTCTGCTGCTCTGGGGAGTTTTCCTTTTCCCCATAGGTGCTGGAGGCGAGTCAAAGCTATCAGCTCTAGAACGGCTGGCAGGAAACCCATCCCTGCCTGTTTCCTGCAAGAAATGAATGCCTCTTAGCTGCAGTCAGCAGCCCAGGTACTTTACCATGTCATTTACACGTTGTTTGTTTTGCTTTTTAGCCTTCCAGTTATCACCCAATGAGCATGTAAAAGACTTAATTTTTTTGCTCAGTACATTTTCCATTCCTTTACAACTTAGCTGAAGTTGAACCTCCTCTGGGAATACCTCTCCGGCTGACTCATACCCATACTCCTGTCTCCTGCCCGTCTCTGAATGCCTCATATTGCTCTGGCCAACCATTCAGGGGGTCGGATGCACTGCCTCTATGGCCTTTCTGGCCAGGCCCTTGACATTCGGATGCCAGTGTGTTTTGTTGGCTTGGTGTCATGGCACTTTCCAGTTTGATTCTAGGAATAGAATTATTTTTAAGTAACGTGATTATTTTTCCTGATTATAAATGTAATAATGTTCATTGTGTAACATTTTTTAAAGAGATAAAAAGAAAGGATATGAAATCATCCATGAACTCACCATCTGGAGATAACCAGAGTTAACATTTTGGGCCATTTCCTTTTAGTGTCAGGTGTGAATGTAACTGTTTATGTTTGTTCTGTCTTTGGACAGAAGCTGTAACACGTGAAGTTTTATCATGTGGGAATGCCATGGATTTCTTTTAATTTTTTTGATCCTTGGATGGAAGCCCCATTTTGCACGCTTGGTGTCATTACATGGTGATGACAGTGATTCTCCCTTCGTAATTCTGCCAACAGTGTTTGTTTTATCTTAGAATAGCTTATATGATGACATGAGGGAGGAGAAGTACCATGACATGAAATTACCATGGAGACAAATAAGTTTTAAAGTGGATCTTGGAAGTTGTCTCATCCAGTGGCTCCAAATCCAGCTGTGCATGAGAACATCTGGGGAACTTGTTAAATTGCTACCATCCTGGGCCAGTTGAATCAGAATCTTAGTGATAGAGCCTGAGAAGAGTAAGGTGCCTAGGTGGGTTCTACCATCAGCTCAGCTGAGCACCATTCAGTGGTCTGGAGTTGGAGAGCCAGTTCACTGATTTATTCACCAAATATCTATCAACAGCTTAACGTGGAGCCAGGCGCTCTGCTGGGCTTTAGGAATACAATGACCAGGGTAGACATGGTATCCTCCCTCTTGGAGTTTATGTCTTACCAGGGAAAACAGCAAAATACCAAATAAACAAAAATAATCGTTAAAATCATGGTATGTTGTTTGAAGATAAAGCAGTAAGAGAGAGTGACTTTAGCTACTGTGGTCGGGCCTAGCCTCTCAGAAAAAAGACACAAAGTCTCAGAACTTGAGGCTGAGAAAGAGCCAACTGTATGAAGAGGATGGGAAAGAGGCTTCCGCTGAGGAATGGCATACACAGATGCCCTGGTAGGAGCAAAAGCTTGGCATGTTTCAGGAACTGAGAGGGCAGTGTGTCTGAAGTGTAGTGAGAGAAGAAGAGTGCAGAGACGAGCTCAAAGTTGTTTTAACTAGTTACCCAGGAACCAGCACTGGTAACTGGCAGAATAAAGGCCAGAACCTACTTTGTTGATTGCATGTCCAATCAATGCCTTTTATGTTGCTGTATTAGGCAGCTCCGGCTGCCATAATGAAAGACCGCAGGCTGGGTGGCTTAAATAACATTTATTTTCTCACGTTTCTGAAAGCTGGAAGTCCAAGATCAGGGTGTCATCAGGGTTGCTTTCTCCTGAGGCCTCTCTCCTTGGCTTGCAGATGTCCACCTTCTCGCTGTGTCCTCACATGGTCTTTCCTCCTTGGTGTCTCTTCGTGTGTCCAAATTTACTCTTCTTAGAAGGACACCAGTCAGATTGGATTAGGGCCCACCCTGGCCTCCTCATTTTAGTCACCTGCTTAAAAATTCTATCTCCAAATATAATCACGTTCTGTAGTACTAGGGATTAGTGCTGCAATATATGAATTTTGAGGTGGGGGGAACACACAATTCAGCCAGTAAGAGCTGCCCTCTTGTAGTTGACAATTCCCCATCATCATAGGAGCTTGTCTAACAAGACAAAGCACCTGTTTCTCTTCTGCTATTAGCACCAAGAGAGAAATCTGTATTACTTTTTTGGATTAAAAGAACCCTAAGCAAAAGACTGGCTTAGTGTCCTTACAACCTCTAATGTAGATGGAGGGGTGGTGAGTGGCGTGGAACTGGTTTATGAAATTTTTGCTTCACTGACTGGGATCTTTTGCAATTTCAAAACCTTTCATTACCGGAGAGTTCTGTATCTGCTAGCGTTCTTTGATGCAGATAATAGGATCCACCCTAGCTGGTTTAAATGGGATTTGTTATGGGATATTAGCTGGCTTACAGACTCTGAAAGGATGCAGAAACACACTCTAGGCTAAATTTCCATGAACATTTCCTAGAACCACCCCCCGGGACTAGTCTGACAAGAGAGCTGCCGTTGTTGCCAGCCCCTGAACCACATTGCCTCTGCCGTGACCCACGAAGCTGCTGCACGTCTGACTTCAGTACCCCCGCCTCTGCCATCACCTGTGCCAGCACAAAGGGTGTCCAGGGCCTAGCTCTTTCCTCACACAGCTTACTTCCTAATCAAAACTCACATCTGAGTGATAGAAGGGAGGATTCACAGTATGGGGAGCTGTCAAAGATAGCCCCTTCCTCTTCAAAATAGACAAGAAAGAAGAAGATTTTGGATGCCCCAAATGTCCTATAACAGGTGTCCTCCTCTCTAATCCCCCCTTCCAAGATTTGCTCACAGTGTAAGTCTCCCAACCGTACCCTGGCAAAATTGTAGGGCATGAGCAGAGTCTATATTCATTATCTATTCATCATAGGAGGGTGCAAATGAGATACAAAGAGCATCAGGTAGGAGATGAGACATGGAGAGATCTTAAGCGTCCCATCAGTAAATGTCTTTCATTTTTTTGATTGTAGTATGCAGGAGAGAAGGAGGGTAGAAGGCTGTGAGAGAAAGGCTGGCAGGTAGTAAGTGCAGACTCAGCATTCTGGAGCCCCCCGGGCTTCTGTCTTGAGGCTTCTCTAGAACCTTAGCTTTATCTTCAAGATAGTCTTTTCCAGTTTGGTCGGAGTGGACGGTATTGTAGACGTCTTCACCTTTTGTGGTTTATTTTAAACTGGGGAATTTTTCTTGCTTTGTGACTTTTAGGTGGGCTCTGTTAATGAGTTTTCTGCTTATAACTCCTCTATCTTTTGGTGGGGAGGGGAGGAGGGGGACCACCTGTGTGCAGATGCTCAGTTACACCTGAGTATACACGTGAGGTCAAGGCAATGAGTGCTATTGTCCTATCAGGAAGGACACAGTAAAACCCACAGAATATATACTTCTATTTATGCACACGTTTGCAAATAGAATTGTTTAATGTTGACCCTCAGCTATCACTCAAGGTATCACTGTTTTTGGTGCTGGAGATAGAGCAGCGATAAAGATGTATTAGCACATCTTAATGATCCTTCCAATATATTCATCAAGAGGTGCTGTCTAAGGCATGAGCTAAATGTACACGTATTGACAACTGCCTTTACTTTGGTATAAAATATAAGATTTAAGAAATTAGCCTTGCTTTTATTGGAGACAGAACTGACCCTTCAAAATGTCTTCTGAATGTTTAGTGCTTTTTCCCACTTTCGTGACTTCCCTTATGTTCTTTTCCTCTTTGAAACTTACTTTGCTTTATACAAAGTGAATTTCACAGGCAGGAGGAATGGATATTCATTGGGGTTTTCTTTTAAGCTTTTTCATGTAAGTTTGACATTTTTAAAAATATGAAGTTGGTAGGAGGAAAGATGTTGGTCATAATCAGCAACATTTTTATTAGAGAAAAATACATCTTAGGAGTGTCCTACACATAGTAAATATTTACCAGCTCACTGCATGAATGAATGAATGAATGAATGAATAACAGTACTCTTCAGCCAGATCTGGGTTCAAGTTCCTGCTTTGCTCCTTATTAGCTGCGTTATGATCTCTCTGAGTCTCAGTTTCCTCCTCTTTATGCTGTACAATTTTACTTACTAAATAGGTCTGTTTTGAGGATTAAATAAGCTAATTCATGTAAAAAAAAATGAGATGATGTTGATCTGGTTTCTGCGGAACCACTCAGTAAACATTTCTATCACCACCACCATCGCCACTTTATTCTTCCCTGGGAAATTCCCAGTGAAGATTAACATAACAAAGACACTGGGAAGTTCTCCAGCAAAAGAATCTCTTAACGTCTTGAAAAATCTTATACACCTGTTTGTGTGTGTGTGTATGGAACATTATTAACATCTTCCTAGAGTATTGTTCCACAAAATAAAATTTGGGAAAGGCTACTATGAGTCAAAGTTACATTCATAATTCTTTTTAAAGGAAAACTTTGATGTATTTATTTTGAAGACGTTTTAAGTGGCCAGAGAGAGCTTAAAAAGACTTTGCTGTGTGTGCTGACCCTTGTTCGGTATCACATGGAAGGATGGGATAGTGGAAATCAGGTGACAGGAAGGCTGGTGTGTAGCAGGCCCAGGGCTCACCTCCCTTGAAGGAAGGTCTTGTCTGCATCCCAACTCCTGGGCATCTGTCTTGAGCTACCCCATAAACCAAAGCCTGTCACTTCGGGACAGTCTTTTCCAGTGTGGCCCTCATTCTCTTTGTGACTGTGAATGTTTCTGTGGTTTAATTCTGCCACTGCCTGCTCGTCTGACCCACTTCTGCAGTCCTCCGGGCACTGGGCAGGCCAGCTGGGGCAGGATGCAGCTGTCCTCCAAAGGGTGCACAGCACTCCCTTCTCTCCATGGGCTGCAGCCTCGAATCCATCCATAGTGGTGACTAATGGAAATGATGACGTACACGTGTGTGACCATCACTTTGTAGGAAAGACACGCAGATGGGTCGGGGGAGATGAGTAGTTTTTAACTCCATCCGTTCCCTTTTATACTGGAAAGCGTCCATTTGTGTGCAATGAAGGAATGCAAAAAAAGAGAACAAGTGGTAAAGTAGGACATGAGGGATTATTAACAGTTATCTCAAATACCTCGTAACCTTATGAACTCAGGCCATTCTTTTCCTGTTAGATTGTACGTTTAACCTTTAAATGACTTAAAATCAAGGAGGGAAGCTCATCCATTCTTTTTCTCTGTAAGTCTCCTTGAAGGAGTTGGAGATGAAATCGTCTTTCTATTGGAGTTGGCAGCGCTTTGCAGATGTGTTTTCTCTCTGCCTAACTGTGAAACGTGCTACACGGACTTGATGTCCAGCTTGTGAAGTTCCTGAATTGAATGTGGTGCTCCTTTTAGCCACCACCTTGGAAATGATCTTAATTCTTTCCATTACAACTAAGAATTTTTCTAAAGTTTGCTCTTAAAAGTTAAAGAAATTCTTAATTTTTTTGGCTCTTAAATGTATTCTCTTTCTTCTTCTTCTTGAGTTGGTGTAGACTTTGACAACAGTACCTGTGAGTGGTTATATCTGTGCAGTGCACTGTGAGGGAGTTTAGAAAATGCTAGTGTCTGAAAGGGAGGATTTCTCAAAGTTTTAGACACAGCCATGGGAAAGTGTTCATATCCTCATCTTTATAACTGTGTCCATGTCCCATGGCTCTCATCTTTTTTCTTTTCATGTGTCCATGTTTATCTTAAATTAATTTTTATATTAATCAAAAAACTATTCCTTTAGTCAACTATCCCTGTTAAATCCAGTGGTGAGACTTCTTTGAGGAGACAGGGTTGGTTAGGGCTGCATATCTAGAATTCTCTTTGATCAATTATATCATGGGTGAAATAATGGTGAAATAGTGGTGAAATAATTGTATATCACTTTTGCTGTTAAATGAAATTTAAGGTAAATATAGGATGATTGTTATCATTACATCTTGACTTGATACATGATAGAGAATAGATTCCTAAGTTTGGCCGTGATGGTTTTATATTCACTGAAGTGAAAAAATTCTGAAATGTAGTGTAACTTTATGAATGTGAAATTGTTACATGTATTTAAGAACATTATTGTGATTTCATTTGCCTAAAAATAACAGGAGTGGTTCAAAAGAAGATTGAACTCCTGAATCCTCTGAAATTCAGGCCATGTTGGACGAGGAAACCCCTGATGTCCTCAGAGTGGAGCCTAATCTTTCATCCAAATCAGCTTTTCCTTCAGAGTTTTGACCTATGACTTAGAAAGAGCTTTTCTCTCCTCTCTGAACCATAGCTCCCCACCTTCACTTCCCAGCTTCACAGTGTGATCCTTGGAGATGTGGGAAGAGGAAGAGGAAGCAGTCTTTGACCTTTGACCTTTGTCAGTGTATTCCCATAGAGCCCACTTCCAGAGTTGGCTTTTTTCCTTTCCTCCTCTCTCCCGTTCTTCTCTCCTGCTTACTTTATTGTCTTCTTACTCATTATCTGTCCATGTTTCCTCTGAGACAGCAAACAAGCCTGTAATCAAGGCACTTGCCTTACTGAAGCTCTGAGAATTGGTTACATGAGGCCTTTGCCCAAGGGACTCAATATTTAATGTGTTCATGATTGGGTTAATGAAACAGGGAGCAGGTGACAAATTTAGTTTATGGAAGTCCCATTCAGGACAGTAAGCATTTGAAAGGGCTGAAAAGACATACCAGAGATCCTAATCAAGCAGGGTGGCTTAGATGAAAGGTCACAAATGAAATTTAATGTGAATTATGCTAGGGTAATTCGTATTACGAAAATAATTTAGGCACATGACATTATGTTATCACTGCATATTGCTTTTGGAACCTTCCAGGAGTAGTGGAGGCTATGCTTGCTGTTCCTTATAACAGACGTTTTAATGATTTATTAAAAAAAGAATTAGCTAGACCATATATTATAAAAAAACATTTGCCATGGTAGGGGTGAAGATAGAGGAATAAAAACGGTGGGGGGGGGGGTGCAAAGATAAGGTGCTGTCACTGCTACTGGACTTCTTTCTCTCCAAGGACCTATCCAAACACTTTCCAAACATTTCTATTTCACATAATTCATGCAATATCTCCTGTATTAGTGAAATTCCATTGGCAGAACATTGGAGTCTGCACTCGTAAAACATGTATTTTTATTTACAGGTTATGTGTATATACTATATACTCTTATTAAGCATAATATAAAGCACTTCCAAAAACAGATTTTATAAGAGGAGATAAAGGTAGAATAAACTTTATTATTTAATTTTTATTAATACTATAAAGCCCTTTTAATCATGTAACAAAATCATATGATTTTAGTGAGAGCAATGTGATTAAATATGCTTCATTATTTTTAACCTAAGCTTACTTCTTTGTGATACAGGCATTTGAAGGTTATATCTTTTGCCTCATTATTTTTTTTATAATTTATGTACAGAAAACTGCACCTATTTTAGAGTATGTAGTTTGATGAGTTTTGGACCAAGTAGTTTATTTTGATATCTGGTTTTAATAGCTGATGTCTAAAACACAAGTGATAGGACACAATGCATAATTAATGATAGTGGGTATATAATCCGTATTTCAAGTAGTTTTCCTGATGATTCAGCCTGTGTTGCATGATTTGTTTTTGCCCTCTTATTTTCAGATCTGATTAGATATTCAATTTTTACCTATAACATATGGCTGATTAAGGTAAATCCATAGAAGGGTCCATTTTACCATTTTCTGTTTGTTTGCACGTGCTTATGTTATTAGTGCTATTCTTAATCCATGTTTCCTTTGCAGGAATCTTTTTAAGCCATTTGTAGATTTGTAAAAGAGTTCAGTTAAACTGATGTAATCTTATTTGTACATCCTCTTAGCCAGGCCCAAGTGTGTTGCAGTCTTTCACCATATGCTGGGAGTGAAGAACTGCATGGATTCGTCCCTCCAGGCATAATCTCCTTTTCTCTCTCCAGGCCTCACAGTTCCAGTATCATGTGATTTAGGGAATGCACCAGGGAAAATTCAAACAAGAGACTTTAGGAGAGCTTACTTTATTTTTAAGGTAAAAAAAAATTATATATATATATATATATATATATATCATACCATACACACAGACACACGGAAATTCTAATCTGTTCTCCTGTCCCTCAGTGGCTCATCTTGTGGACCCAACTCTATCAACGGTTGTCAATTTATTGTTTAAAGTAAAGCCACCTAACCTTCCCCCCACCCCAATAACTTCTTACGCGGAGGCCAATTATGTAAGATTACCCAGAGCTCCTATTCTTGGGGCAGCAGCGTTGAAGGGCTGAGGTCTCATCTGATCTCACATGCCTCATCCCTTTCCCACCTGCCTCCCCCTCCCCTCCCCCCCTCCCGCCTCCCAGGCAAAGGTAGCAGAGCACAGTTTGACCAAGATAGGAAGGAAAAAGTCTTCTCTGATCTTAGTATCAGATCTCACTGTGCTTCTGCTTTGCTGTCTCTTTGTTTTTCTCCCCCGGATCCTGAGATTCTTGTCAGTGATCACATTTTCCTCTTTGCCTTCCTTTAGGAAGAGGTTAGCGCCAGCTCCATCTTTGGTGCCGAGCCGTACGGTGTTCAGTTCCATCTGTTGTATCTTTTGCAGTATATGGAGATGCATGGGATACATTTTTGATACCAGGCCTGCTCCTGGCTTTATCTTGCTTTCATACCTTTCTTTTCCTTTGTTTCATATTTAATTTACATTTTCTTTTTGTATTAAACAAGTTAAATTTATTTTAATTTCCCATAATATATATATATATATATATATATATATATATATATATATATAGCTTAAATTACTTTAATCCCTTTTGGAATAAGTACAAGGGCTCTGAAAATAGCACCTGTTTTATTGTTATTCAAAAATCAACCTTATGACATTTGGAAGGAAGGTTCTAAATAAATGTAAAATAAGCGAATTCAAAACGTAGCGAATGACTTAGGCTTACTTTGAGAGCAAAGGCAGGTAAATTTGATGTTACATGAAAGTTTTTTTTTCTCCCTGTAAGAAATGGAAAATACATCGTTTTTTATTTCTTTATTTTGTAGTTCTTTTTTTTTTTTTTTTTGGTCAGTAATTCTCGAGTTCAGAGGCTAGTTTAGAAAAGAGGAACATCCAAGCTCTCTCATTCTACATTAGCAGCTAATATAGTCATGACTTCTGTGTTGTTTTGGGTCAGGGGTTTAATGCTGGGATTACTTGGAGAACGGAGGTTGTGTTCTCTGAAAACTGGGATCAGTTCTGGTGGGTACAAATGGAGATTTACCAAAGTATGTGTAATGATGGATCTCGTTATTTTGGAATAGGAAAGCAATATTAAATAACTTTTATCTGAGGAATTAAAGGTTGTGTAGTCCCAAAGCTGATGCTGAGCGAGTCATTATTTTGTGACCCAGCTCAGAAGTGGAGGAACTGGTATTCTGAACCTCCCTTCTGAATACATTAATTTGTTCATTGGTCCCACCTCCCTTCTGAATACATTAATTTGTTCATTGGTCCCATCAGAGAGTGCTTCCTAAGAAGCCTTGAGACTTCACCTGCAGAGGGAGCTGGAGAAGCTCGGAGGCTGAGGTTCTGGACTTTTGTTGTTGGCCCCTCCAGCAACCATTGCCCCCTCTCCTGGGACCAGCTCCCCTCTTCATTTGCGATTTGTCCTTCTTTACTCCTTGCTTACCCAGGTGCTTGGGTCAGATTGCAGCCCAAGGGGTTGACTCATGATGTGATGATGGTGACATTGCTTGACACTGCCTTTCCCTGGGACCTTTCTCCTACAGGTTCTGACACAACTGGTTTTGCAAGACCTAGTAATTGCATGCATATCATTGAGTGGGAAAGCAAGCAAAATTCTAAATAAGCTATGGAAACAAATCTTCCTGTTTTATAGCCTAAGTTGAGTATTGTCAATTGTTTAGAAAGAGCTTTTTTTGTTGTTGTTATTGTGATGTTTGTGACACTTTGTAATTAAGCTGGATAATGCCTTGTTGGGTTGTACTAGCCAGTGGTGCTTTCTTTCATGAGAGAGGGCAGAGTTACTTCTTGAACTTTTGAGAAATAGGCATTGGAGAAGGGAGGAAATGAGTGGAATAATTTTTTTTTTCCTTACAGAAAACCCTTTTAAAGATATGCATGTGGATTAAGTCATAAAAGTGAGATGAACAAGGGTGTTTTTACTTGCTTTGTGGTATGGTCTGTAGTGGTGAAGTCTGATTGTGCCACCTCGCATGTTCTTCCCTTGAACTTCAAACCCTTGAACTTGATCTGAGGAGTAGGGTATAAATAGCACCCTAGGGTCTTGCATGTGGCCAAATATTATACTATAATTAGTAAGGTTCATAGCCTGCTGTTGCCTCTCCAGAATGATGGCCGGTCAGTAAGAATCAGTGCTTTTGTTAGCTCCAGGCTTTGAATGGTTAAGAGAATTGAGTCTCTTTATATATGAGTTCTTTGAAATAACAATAATTGAAATGAATAAACACTGGGTAGGAGAAACTGTAGTATTTAACTGGCTTTTCTATTGGCTTTTTAACTCCTGTCAGTTTGGTGATATAGAAAGCAGAGCAAGAAATTGGAATCATATGGGTGTGTTCTGTCAATTGATTCTAAAACAGACTGACCTTATATGTGGTGTGACTTAGGCAAATTTCATTGGGCTTTAGTTTGTAAAACAGTAACATGAGAGTGTTGAGAGGAAGAATGAAGAGCTTAATAATAATATTGGAGAGGAGTGTGAAATCAGTGTAGGGACATATCAAAGGGGAGTGGTGGGAGGGGGTGGGTGTACAAGTCCAGCTGCTGTTGTGAGGAAGCTGTAAACATTATTGCTGGTAGGTGAGAGGGAAGCAGCAAAGCTTTTTTTTTTTTTTTTTTGGCTGTGTTGGGTCTTCGTTGCTACGCCTAGGCTTTCTCTAGTTGCCACAAGCGGGGGCTACTCTTCGTTGTGGTGCACGGGCTTCTCACTGCGGTGGCTCCTCTTGTTGCAGAGCACGGGCTCTAGAGCACAGGCCCAGTACTTGTGGCGCACGGGCTTAGTTGCTCTGCAGCATGTGGGATCTTCCCAGACCAGGGCTCGAACCCGTGTCTCCTGTATTGGCAGGCGGATTCTTAACCACTGTGTCACCAGGGAAGCCCAGCTTTTTATACAATAGTTTGGGGCTGGGTCTAGGGCATTATGACAGAATGTGGAGATACAAATGGTAAATTGATATGTTTGGAAACAGGTCTGACCCAACATAGGCCTGGTGATCCAGCACAGAAATAACATAACCTTGTAATGGATTTCAAAGACATATAGCATGAAAATCTATAATACATCATATGCCCCAAAAAGGGGAAGAAAGGGGAAATAGGAAAGACTGTTGAATGAAAGTTTAAAATTCTACTGAATGCAAAACATATTTGCAGAGCTTTCTTTAAGAGTATTGGGATTTGGATGTTAAAAGATAGCTTAAATATACATGTGCGTGTGTGTAATATATATATATATATGTATGTATAAAACTACCTGTCATATATATATGTATAACTGAATCACTTTGCTGTACAGCAGAAATTAACACAACATTGTAAATCAACTATACTTGAATAAAACTTAAAAAAGACCTGTCTCTCTCTGTATTTACATAAATATAAATATTATGGATATAGATCTATAAATATAGATATCAATGTATACAGATCTATCTAGATAGATCTTTTTTTAGGTTTTAATTAAAAGTAAGTCTTCTGAAAAATAAATTGGAATAGCCTGGGGAAACTGTAAGAGTATTTTTTTTTTGCCTTTTTGAAAAATGCCAGAATAATTTTCATAGCAATATCAAATCATCTCATAATCATTTGAACAGCTCCTGAGGTTCTTTCTTTCATACCCTCAAGTTTTTATTGAAAAAATATTTGCAGCCAGGTGCAAATTAAACTTTTTTATTATTACAAAATGTCATTCTTTTCTCTTATCTTTTTCTGACCTATTAATGGCTTCTCTGAAAATGATTGCAATCATTTTTAAATATCTTATTTCAGAACTTAACATCAAAATGTATTGAGCCCGCTTATTCTTCTCCTCCTTCTTCACTCTTCCTGGCTCCTCTTCTCCTCAATAAAAGAGGTCCTTTAAAAAGAATCTGTAATTTAGTGTCATTGATACTTCCCCATCTAAAATGTGTAACTAATGTGTATGTAGAAACTTCAAGGTGTTTTGTAGTCTGATGCCACTTAACTTACCCTCCATCATATGACTAAATCCTGCTGCTGAAATGTCCTACCTCATCTTCTCTGAGAGTTTTTAACCTTCCTCCCCCAAAGCCTTGAGGAATTCCCAACATGTTCATGAAACTTTTCATTATGATGCCCATCCACCCTCATTTTGCTATTTCATTGCCCTACCTTTCTAAACCTTAACAATAACCTTATTTTTTGTTGTTCCACTAATTGATGCAGGTATGAGTATAGTACTGTATAGTACTGTAGTATTACATAGCACTAATATATATGTGTACCTAATAGTGTTTTTTTTTTCTTTTTTTTAAACTTTGGATAATGGCCATATTTTACTCTTAGAATTAAATACCCGATAGGCCATATTGCAAATCCACAAAGAATTTTCGCAAATCATTGATTCATCTGTATATTGCCATAATCAGAAATTATTAATTGTGAAATACTGAGCTAAACAAAAAACAGCCCATAGATATTCTAGCTTCAAAATTTGCACTTTAGTAATATTTGGCAATCTTAGTTTGTCTTGATGAGATGAAATCTTATGTAGACTTTTAAATCAGTGAAAAATCAGAATTGAGACCAGCAGTTTCCTTACTGTGATAGTTAATGGTGAAAGGAAATTTGCACTGGGAGTTAGAGCTCTCCGTTTTGTTTTTTGCTTTGTTTTGTTTTTTTAAATGACTCCCCAGTGAATTTCATTTGGCTTTTGTTTAAAAAAGTATTATCATGACTACTTTTATAAGTCATTCATATCAATGGCTACCTTTAATTTTCTACATAAATAGTTGTTTGACAGTGTGGAAGAACAATTTGAATCCAATACCGAAAAGTATTTCTTTCTGGATCAGTGTAATGTTCTATAACCTGTGCAGATGAAACAGAATACTAAACGGGTGTTTGAGCAAGTAAACATCAAGTTGAGGATTGTTCTGATTTGTATACAGTTAAAGTCAGGGAATAAACCCAGTGACCTTAGCATTGGATGGCAACAGAGCTACCACCCTAGTCCACTTTCCTTTTATCTCAGTTGGAGGCTGCCCATAAAATTTAAACAAAAACAAAGCTGGTCCAAACATGACCAATACTTTAAAGACTTTTAGGAGAGGGAAGTCTCTTTAAGTTCTGGGGGGAAATGCCAGATTTTATTTCGGATGGTGAATCTCTTATTTTAGAAGGAATGCTGCAACAGACATTCCAAAAGGAGGGGAGAATAACCAATTTTGTGTTCCTGCTCTGTATCAGACATGCTAAGTGTTGAGACAAATCCTCCTAAATCCTTTAAATAGGTAGGTTTGAGGATGTCTGTAATATAGACAAAGAAATGATGCTCTGAGGGGTTTTATCATTTGCCCTGGGTCACAAAAGCAGTGGTAAGGCTAGTATTCGGATTTAAGTCTCTAGGCCTCTAAGCACCATACTCTTTCCAGCTCATATGACTTGATAGAACTGTAATTAGATGTATTTTGAAGATCTGTTGTTAGGTATGTAAATGTTTAGGATTGTTATATCCTGTTAATGAATTGACTCTTTTATCATTATGAAATGACTTTCTTTATTCATGCTAATATTTTGTTCTCTGAAATCTACTTTGCCTGATAGCTACTCCGGCATTCTTTTGGTTACTGTTGCCATGTTAAAGTTAACTGGTGCCTTTATAGGGAAGTGCTTTTCTTATAGACAGCATATAGTTGGGTCTTGATTTTTTTTTTTTTTTTCAATCTGGCAGTCCTGCCTTTTAATTGCGGTGTTTTGACTACCTGCATTTAATGTGATTGTTGATATGTTTAGATTTTAATCTATCATCTTGCTATGTTGTATTCTATTTGTCCCATCCGTTTTTTTGTCCCTTTCCCTCTTTTTCTGTCTTCTTTTGGATTGAGTATTTTTTATGATTGTATTTTATCTCTTCTGTTGGCTTATCAACTATAACTCTTTGTTTTGGTTACTTACTGGTTGCTCTAAGGTTTTAGCATACATCTTTAACTTATCAGAGTTTACCTTCAAGTGATGTACCACTTCATGTATAGTATAAGAACCTTACAGTAATATACTTCTATGTCTTCTCTCCAGACCTTTGCACTATTGTCATATATTTTATTTAAACATATGTTTTAAACTCTAGAATACATTATAATTATTTTTGTTAAAACAGTCAATTAACTTTTAAAGTGACTTAAATAATAGAAAAATCTTAAAATATATCTACCCACGTAATTACCATTTCTGGTGCTCTTTATTCCTTTGAGTACATTCACATACTGATCTGCCCGAAGGACTTCCTTTAATATTTCTTGTAGTGCTGGTGATGAATTCTTTCAGCTTTTGTATATCTGGAAAATCTTTAGCCTTTGTTTTTTGAGAGAAGTCTGCTGTCATTCTTATCCTTATTTCTCTGTACATGTTTTTTCTCTTTCTGCTTTTAAGATGTTCTCTCTACCACTGGTTTTAAGCAATCCCATTATAATGTGGGTGGTGTAGTTCTCTTCATGTTTCTCATGCTTGGGTTTATTTAAGCTTAATGGATATGTGTGTTTGTGTTCTTACCAAAATTGGAAACATTTTAGCTATTATTTATTCAATACATGTTTTTTTCTTGCCCCTCCTTTGGTGACTCCAGTTACACATGTAATAGGCCACTTGATGTTGTCACGTAGATCACTGATACTGTGTTTATTAAAAAAATTTTTCCTTTTTATTTCATTTTGGATCGTTGCTATTTTTATATCTTCAAATTCTTTAACCTTTGTTCTGCAGTGTTTACTGTTAATCCCATTATTGGCTTTTCTCCCTCTGTCCCCCCACCTTGCACATGGTAGTTTTCAACTCTAGAAATTTGTCTTTCTAATATCTTCTTTTTAATGTTTCTACTTAACTTTTGAACATATGGAGTGCAGTTATAATACTATTCCAATGTCTTTGTTAATCCTAACATCTGTATTATTTCTGAGTCATTTTACACTGGTTAACTTTTCTTAACATGAAGGGCCGTATTTTCCTGCTTATTTGCATTCCTGATAATTTTTAAATTGCATGTCAGTAGATTTTACCTTTTTGGGTGATGGACATTTTGATTTTGTATACATATTCTTAACCTTCATTATGGGATGCATTTAAGTTAATTTGATCCTTTTGGGTCTTGCTTTTTAGATTTGTTTATCAGAATAGAGAAGTGGTTAGTCTAGCGCTACTTTTGCCTCTCTACTGAGGGAAAACCCTTCTCTACCTAATACCCTATGAATTATGAGGATTTCCAGTCTGACTATTGGGAACAGGTCTTGTGTGAGTTCCAGACACTATTCCTTCTAATCCTTCAGGGTGGTTTCTTTCCCCAGACTTACCTAATTTCCTCACATGCATGTACTGATTAGTATTCTGAATACTTGAGGTAGACCTTCTGCAGAGCTTTGCCCTTCTTTCTGTGTATCTCTGTCCTCTCTGCTCCTGTAAGCTTCCTTGATCTCCCCAGACTCCCAACTCTATTTCCTCAACTCAGAGAGTCTGTTGGGCTCCATTCAGGCTTCTCCTCAGGGTGCCATGGCCTGGACCATCTTTTAAGGCAGAAAACTGGAAAAATCATAAGGCTCACCCCATGTGTATCTCCTCTCTCAAGGATTACTGTCCTTTGATGTGTCATGTCCACTGTCTTGAAAACTATCGTTACATATATTTTATTCAGTTTTTTGGTTGTTTCAGGTAGCAGGTTATATCTATCTCCTATTACTCCATCTCAGTTGGAAACAGAAGTATCAGGTGTAAATTTTCACTGAAGGATTTTTTTTTCTTTTCCACTTTGGCAGCTTCCTGGGAGACTATTTACCTTTACCTTGGTTTTTACTTTTTTATTGCTGGCGTTTATCTTTTATTACAAGAATTGAATTTCCCTAAATCTATTTTTTCTACTGTCTGAATTTTCTTAAATATTTCAAGGTGGGACAAATGAGACAGACTTCTGGTTCTTGGCACCAGCACCAGACTTGAACAAAGGCTAACTGGTACCCAGTGCTCCCTGATGGATGCTCTTTTTGTTAATTCCAAGGTTGTATGGATGATGATTGCTTGCATGGATGTGATTAATCAGATGTAGGTTTTCAGCTGACAAGTTTTTCTGTTTTTTTAAAGTACAGTTGTTTTTCAAGAGACAAGGTACTGAACAATGATTTCCCTAAGCAGTAGTTCAATATACCATGAATATAAACATATGAATGATAAATGATAGCTAAGGGGAACCTGCTTGCTTTTTGTTCCATGGAAAAAGTACTGTTATTTTTCTTAACTTCATATCACGAGGCATACATTTTAATGTACTTTTTTTTTTTGCCAAATGGCAATTGACATGTATTCCCTCGTCTTTTAAATGGTATTTTCTCTTTTTTTTTTTTCACACACACACACTGCATTTTATTTTTACAAGAGATAAATAGACTGACACCAAGCATTGTACATGGATGACCACAACAACAGCAACAATGATTGCAATTACCAAACATGAAACACACTCATACTATGTCATAATATTGACATTCAGTCCAGTAATCCTCCACTGTAACAGCTCCTTTACTTTGCAGTGAAAATTGATTTGTATATTCTTTGCCTCTAAGTCCTTGTGGGATTTTTTTTTTTTTTTAATTCAGACAGAAAGTCACAAAAATTATACTCATCCTCATCAGTTCACTCAGTCCCATGTAATTAATTTTTTTTTTCATCTTGATCTTTTGTTAGCACTTTTATGAGTTCATCAGTTTTTCATTAGAGTTCTGAAAATGCTTATTCATTCAGTTCAGCAGTACAGTCAGTTACCAGAAACCTGTACTTGTCAGAGTCTTTTCGATGAATTTCTTGAAGATGAAACCCTTTTATAGGAACATATTTGCAAAATCATCAGAGTACACCCAGAACTGTCTGTAAATGACAAAAGACTTAAAAATGACCACGGTTAAAGATTTGATGAAAGTTCATAATAATGCAGTTGACAAGAAAATTAGTTATTTCTGAGATATACATTTTAAAGTAATAACTAGGATTATTACTTATAACATTATACCAGAACATATAACATTTTTAGAAATTTCATGTAATGTCTGAAACATTTATATTAACATATTTCCATACATATTTCCATACAAATACAAATATAAGATTTTTAGAAATTTCATGTAATGTCTGAAACATTTATATTAACATATTTCCATACATATTTCCATACAAATACAAATATAAGATTTTTAGAAATTTCATGTAATGTCTGAAACATTTATATTAACATATTTCCATACAAATAACCCAATGAAAGTTTAGTATTAGTTGTTTTGTTTGTTTTTTTATATTGCAGGTTCTTATTAGGCATCAGTTTTATACACACCAGTGTATACATGTCAATCCCAATCGCCCAATTCAGCACACCACCATCCCCACCTCACCGCAGTTTTCCCCCCTTGGTGTCCATATGTCCATTCTCTACATCTGTGTCTCAACTTCTGCCCTGCAAACTGGCTCATCTGTACCATTTTTCTAGGTTCCGCATACATGCATTAATATACGATATTTGTTTTTGTCTTTCTGACTTACTTCACTCTGTATGACAGTCTCTAGATCCATCCACGTCTCAACAAATGACTCAATTTCGTTCCTTTTTATGGCTGAGTAATATTCCATTGTATATATGTACCACAACTTGTTTATCCATTCGTCTGTTGATGGGCATTTAGGTTGCTTCCATGACCTGGCTATTGTAAATAGTGCTGCAATGAACATTGGGGTGCATGTGTCTTTTTGAATTACGGTTTTCTCTGGGTATATGCCCAGTAGTGGGATTGCTGGGTCCTTCTACTCCGCCATCTTGGTTAATCTCTAAGTGGTATTTTCTATTGCAGTGCCTTTGATATCTGTTAGGGCTTTTTTGGGGGGGGGCAGGGCAGTAACAGTGCTCTCTTGAATAAAATGGCAAACTTTCACCCCTATCAGATTTAGAGGCATGACTTTTGAATCTACTAGTTCTTAACATGTCATAGAAAAGAGTTAGTATGTTTCAGGAGGAAAATGCCCTGACATGTTTGATATATATTATTGAGCAGTTATTATCTTTCAGGTAAGTGATAAATTTTGGGTGCATCTGGATGAAAAGAGTTGATCCTTGTCCTCAGCCAAGGAACGTTTAGTGTCAAATGATCTCTATAACACATTGTGATAATTATTTACTGGTTTATTTGTTTAAAAAGTATGTATTGAGAATCTGCTATGTGTCAGATACTATTACAGTCTGTGTGTTCATAGCAGGAAACAGTTCCCTAGTCTCATGGAGTAACATTTCAATGAGGGGATGATGGGAAGGGGAAATAGATCTTCTTAAAGGGATAGATCTTCACAGTGCAAAGGTTCTATATATTTTCCTCTAGTTAGGAAAGCCTTTCTTTGTAAGGTGACATTTGAGCAGAAACCTTAAAAAAAGTAAGAGGACAAATCATGCAGCCATCTGAGGAAAGAGTCTTCTAGACAGGGTAGGTATAAAAACTAGAAATGGGAGAGCGTGCTTGAGGCTGATTGTAGAATCACGAAGAGAGTGGAGCGGCCAGTGGAATGAGCAAGGGGAGAATGGCAGAAAGTGAGCTCCACAAAAAGAAGGGTTAGAGTGAGGAACCAGATCACCTGGGCTTTATTACCCTGGTGGGAAGGATGTGAGCTTTCGTTGTGAGTGAGATGGGAAGGCACTTGGAGGATCCTGCGTAGGGAAGAGATCTGAGGAACTTCGGTGTTAGAAGGAATCCCACTGGTCGCTGTCCTGTGAAGCAAGGGAGGAAGCTTTGCAGGTGGTCGGGGGCAGTGAGAAGCTAGGGAAATAGTCCAGGTTAGAGAATGTGGAGAACTCTGGCTCGGGTATGGCTAGTTGTATGGTGAGAGTGGTCAATTCAGGAATTCAGGATATATTTTGAAGAACCCATCCTTGGGTTTGCTGAAGGACTGGATGTAGAGTGTGGAAAAGGAAAGAAATCAAGAATGGTGCTAATGTTTTTGGACCTCACGACTGGTAGAAGAGAATTCTGTTTAGTAGGGAGTTTAAGACTGGGGTGGGATCAGGCGATTTGGAGGGGGTGGGTAGGAAGAAAGATTGTGATTTTCGACCTGGTATGTTTGAGATATAGGTTAGACATAAATGGAGATATCAAGTAGATACTTGGATATATGAGTGTAAAGTGAGAGAAGAAGTTTGGGCTAGAGATAAAAATGTGTTATGACATATTATCATGAAAGTGGAAGAAACAAATTCATGCACATTGATGAGCACTAGATAAAAACAATATTTGGCATTATCTAACACAGAGCACACTTTTTGCAAATGAAGACTCTAAAGCCAGGAAAGTAGAGTGAGTTGCCCAGGGACACACAGGATGTTGGTGGAACCCATGTCACTCAACTCATCAGCTAGTACTATCTCCATCTTAGTGCACAGCCTACCATCCATGTTGCTATAGTAATAGAACAGGTGGAACCCCACCAACATAAAAGCCAAGGATAGTGGGCAGTGGTGAAGAGCGTAAATTCTGGAGCAGATTTCCTAGGGTTCTAATCCTGGTTCTCTCACTCACCCTATGTGTGACCTTGAATAAATAACCTAGGTTCTCTGTGCTTTAGTTTCCATATCTGTAAGTGGGATTGATAATAGTACTTAACTCATAGAGTAAATGGGAAGATTAATTGACAGGATAGATATAAAGCACTTCAAACAATACCTTAGTGCTAGCCAAGTGAAGCTGCAGCAACAATAATAATAATAACAATAAGAATAATTATTATCATTAATATTATTATTATTCTAATTAACTAGTTGGGGGATCTTCAGAAAGTCTGTTTTTTAACCTGAGTGTACATGGCTCACATGCAAGATAATGTATCCTGCTAAATGTTGTCTTTAAGATTCTTATTTCACAGTAAGAAATACTCTGAAGCTAAGAGCTTTTATTACAACTTCTGGGAGACCCAGAATTGGCTAGTATCTGGGGATATTCAAATATTACATATAAACCATATTGAAGTCAGATATTCTCGTATCCCTTCTATCCAGGCTTTCCTGTTCTCTTCGTGACATTTGGACATACTGGTGCTCATAATTAGTTGGTAACAAACTCTGCTCTTGTGCATCATTTTGTTCTTTAAATTGATTGTGTTCTGTGAGAATGGCTTATCTGCCTCTTCATTAAACATTCATGATTCTGTGACACCTCATTCTTTCCATTGATGGCTTTTATGGATGTCTTTTTAACAGAGATCTTAATCTTGCCTTTAACATTTTAAACAATGTCTTGGTTATCTACACCATAACCTCTCACTGGTGCGGGGTTTTTTTTTGTTTTGTTTTGTTTTTTAACATCTTTATTGGAGTATAATTGCTTTACAGTGGTGTGTTAGTTTCTGCTTTATGTATAACAAAGTGAATCAGCGATACATATACATATATCCCCATATCTCCTCCCTCTTGCGTCTCCCTCCCACCCTCCCTATCCCACCCCTCTATGTGGACGTAAAGCACCGAGCTGATCTCCTTGTGCGGCTGCTTCCCACTAGCTATCTATTTTACATTTGGTAGTGTGTATATGTCCATGCCACTCTCTTACTTCATCCCAGCTTACCCTTACCCTTCGCTGTGTCCTCAAGTCCATTCTCTGCGTCCGTGTCTTTATTCCTGTCCTGCTCCTAGGTTCTTCAGAATCATTTTTTTTCCTTTAGATTCCATATATATGTGTTAGCATACGGTATTTGTTTTTCTCTTTCTGACTTACTTCACTCTGTATGACAGTCTCTAGGTCCATCCACCTCACTACAAATAACTCAATTTTGTTTCTTTTTATGGCTGAGTAATATTCTATTGTATATATGTGCCACATCTTCTTTATCCATTCATCTGTCGATGGACACTTAGGTTGCTTCCATGTCCTGGCTATTGTAAATAGAGCTGCAATGAACATTGTGGTACATGACTCTTTTTGAATTATGGTTTTCTCAGGGTATATGCCCAGTAGTGGGATTGCTGGATCGTATGGTAGTTCTATTTGTAGTTTTTTAAGGAACCTCCATACTGTTCTCCATAGTGGCTGTATCAATTTACATTCCCACCAACAGTGCAAGAGGGTTCCCTTTTCTCCACACCCTCTCCAGCATTTATTGTTTGTAGATTTTTTGATGATGGCCATTCTGACTGGTGTGAGGTGATACCTCATTGTAGTTTTGATTTGCATTTCTCTAATGGTTAGTGAGGTTGAGCATCCTTTCATGTGTTTGTTGGCAATCTGTATATCTTCTTTGGAGAAATGTCTATTTAGGTCTTCTGCCCATTTTTGGATTGCGTTGTTTGTGTGTTTTTATGTTATCAATGCATCATCGTATTTGGATCAAAACAAGTAAGCTCCTGTTTTTAAGACCCCACTTTTGTGGTTAAGAATTGATTTGTGGCAGTTTCTTGAGTGTAGAAGAATTGAATATGATTGTTAGTGAAACTGTTAAGTATTTCAGAGGGAATAATGAGATTATTGATTAGGTTCTTTTTGATTATAAAAGAAATTTAATGACATTGTTTTGGTCAAGATACGTGAAAGTCTCTCTATTTCATTGGGTAGGTGATGATGTCTGTTTATTTTCCACTTCTGCCTGACATGCTAATTGACAAGTAAGGTGAGTGAATAGAGCCATTATTGTCCATGGATAATTGGTCATTCCTGTAGCAAGCAGTTGGACAGCAAAGATTTAATTTTGTAGAGTGTGTACATTATCAACTAAATACCTCCCCCCCCCCATTGTATTAGCTATAATTTTTGTCATGTGGCATGCATGGAATTTTCACTCAGCACATACTGGCCTAACCTTTTCCCATATAACTACAAGTTTTATTAATCTTTGCTGTCTAGCTATAATTTTTGTCATGTGGCATGCATGGAATTTTCACTCAGCACATACTGGCCTAACCTTTTCCCATATAACTACAAGTTTTATTAATCTTTGCTGTCTTGGATGTGAGTTTTACCAGTGGTGTTTGGTAACTTCTTGATCCTTTCTTGTTGTCCATGGTCCACTATCCTCTTTCATATTTTTGACCTGATCTTCCTGTCCCAAGGCAAAAAAAGCAAGAGAATAATGTCTTCATCTCCCCATCATTGACCCCTCTGGACTACAGTGATATCTGTTCCAGTGAGTAGAGTTGGGGAGTCACTAAAATGATAGGTTAACATCCTCAGAGATTATTACTCTTTATCACCTTGCAACTGGTTGTTATTTTCATTCTATCATGGACTGGAGAATATTTATTTTGGCAGCTGCTCCCCTCTGAGCCCATATGCTGGCATTCTTAAACCAATGGGGGTACAGCTTGGCACTCCAGAAATAGGCTCTGCAGTGCAAAAGGGGGCAGTCTGGGGCCCAAGCAAATGTCTTCTGTTTGCCATCGAATCATAGAATTCTAGGACTGGGAGGGTCATGGATATCATGTAGGTTTGCTTCTTCATTTTACTGATGAGGAAAGGAGACTCATAAATGGGAAGTGTCTTTGGCAAAATGAGAGTTAATAGCAGTACAAGAACCATAACTAAAAAGTTTTTTAGTCCTGTGTTACCCTGATGGTGAAATGGAGCAAGAGATAGAGTGATAGAGTAGGAACAGTATCAGGTTTACCTGGGGTTTTATGCCCAGGTCTGTTGTTACATAGTAGTTGTATGACTTGAAGTAATTAACTGAATCATTTTTGAAATTGTTCATTATCCATTGAATGGTAGATCTGTCAATGACCCTGCCTTCATCTAAAGTTTGTCTGTTGTCTGTTCATTGAGTTTTATCATATTTTGATACTTAAAATTTGTTCAAGCTGTGACTGGATGAAAAATGTTGACTAATATGGAAATATACTTTGACCTCATTTTCTTCTCTTCCCCATTTCCTTGAGGTCAGAGGAAATACATTTTTTAACTCCTATAATTGTGTATTCTTATCTACTCTGACAGCTACACCTCAGGGTCTCACCTCTCCTGAAAAGAATTATAATAATTGGGTATTCTGTGACCTTCCTGTCACAATAGATGGGTACTTGAGACTCTGGAAGGATTTTTATCAGCAGTGTTCATCAATGTTTTCCTGTTAAACCCAAGGAAAATAGTTCATAAGATGTTTCATCTAATGGTTTCAACTTAGGGCTTCATCTCAGCCTGAGCTGGTATGTTATTGTCTTACTAAAAAATAATATTTAGTTACTGTTAAAATGTAAAAAAAAAAAAAAGAAAAATAATAAGTACTTCTAAATCCACCACCCAGGGATAACTACTTTAGACATTGTATGTACTTTCTCTCTTTTTAAGTGTGTGTTTATAGAGTCTAATATATACAACTGTACATTCTTAATGAGTGTATGTATAGTTTATACATTTTTTTTTAAAGGAGTTACATTGAATATACTATTTTAGAATGTGATCCTTTCACTGAATGATACTTCTTGGTCAGTTTTTCATGTAGTTAAATTTCCTTCTATAACATCATTCTTAATGCTAGTATCCTTCTGTATGGAACGTGATGATTTATTTAATTAAACCTTTATTATTGGACATTTTAAAAGAAAAGTGCAGAGTCTACCTATGACATAACTTCCCATATTTGTGTCACTTAAATATGAAAGCCTTTCTATTTAGAATTCTGATCAATTAGAAGATAAGATTTGATAGCATAGAAACTAGAGATTTAATCTCAATCGTTTGAGAATCCTGTTGGAGGATTTCCATTTAATCACTTATTGGTTTTCGTATTGATTTCATTAAATTTTCTCTGTAAAACATTTTGACCTCACTTTAAATTGGGTCAGCATACATATGCGGAGAGTCTTTACTTTTCCAGCTAGTGGGCTACATACAAGATGGCTTGAGGCCGTGTCTAAGTCACTCACATTTTATTAATGAACATGTATGCAGTATGAACAAGGTAGTTACCAGTAGAATACACCTGACATGTGGTGAGGGGCTGGAAATTCAAATGTTTATTGGTGCCAGGCCTGAGTGCAAAGGGCCAGGGCTAAGCAACAGGCGTAGCTGGAGCTATCTTTTTCATCTGAAGAGGTCAGCTGTTATTTAAATCAAAATAAGTTGTTAGCATGGGAAATAAGGACTCGATTAACTGGATTTTCTCATTTTTCAAGAAAAGCTGAAAATTAAATTTATTTATGAAAAACTCCTAATTCTCAAATGTTGGTAGTAATTATAATTGTTTTAAAACACAGTGTAGGCGAAACAAGAGACATCTGTGGATCTAATCTAGCCCACAGGTCTATGTAGAGGTAGCCCCACGGGCAAGTCTTCAGCTCTTTGGAGATCAGGAAATCCTTCAGAAAGAGAAGGCTTTGCTTCCTACATCCATCTTTCCAGAGTTACTTTAAGGATAGGTATAATATTCAGATGATGAAACCTCCCCAGGTACCACCTTCCAGAAACTTACCAATTACCCTGAGATGTGACCTTTGCAGTGGGGAATGTTCCTGCTGCCAACAAGCATCAGACAAAAAGGGGCTGTGGAAACCAGTTGTCTTTAACATCCTGCCACCTGGGGCACCTTCACATCCAGGTTTCTGGTTCCCCTGGCCTGTGCAGTTTTCTGGAAAACATGAATGACATGTAGCCAAAGTAAGATGTTTGTGAAAACTATTATTGACAATGGTTAATGGAAAGAGCTCACGATTGAGAGTACAGAGACCAAGGTGTGAATCCCCATTTCACCCAGAGATGTGAAATCCAGCAAGTCCAATCATCTCTTTGTGATGCCATCTAGATTTTTATTTAATGTTGACAATCATACCTTAAAAAAAAAAAGGATAGATATATAACCTTCAGTTTTCTATGTAGCACAGTAAATGCTTGATAATTCAACCTTATCAGCAGAAATAATGGCAGGGTTCCTTACACTGTGGGTAATCAGTAAATATCTTTCCATTGAAATAATAACGTAAGAGTTGGAGACAATTTTGACATCCTTATACTTGAGTGGAGTGCATTTGAAGTCTGTGTTTAAATATGGATGATGATTCTGGGAGATCTTGGAAATTCATTGAGCCTAAAACAATACAATATATCGTGATGTATGAATGTTAACGCTCAGCTTCTCTGTTCTGGCTCCCCTGTTTAAATCCCTTTCCTGTTATTTACTCTGTGTTGTGAAGAGACTAAACCACTTCTCAGAAGCCAAGGACCTGACTAAAGTGGACGTGAGCACCTCCGTGTGAGTGAACTTGTTGATATGCACCATTTCTTAGGCCCAGAAGGTAGTGACATTGGTCCAATATGCTGCTTTTCTAAAAAGTTCCTACTGAGTGAAATAGACATGATCCTCTTTATAGTCACAAAACATTAGAGTTGGTAACTAAGAGCAAGGGTTGAAATGGGCTCTAGCTGGTGCCAAAAGTTATGTCCTTTCCATAGAACTAAACAGGGTTTGATTTACATCTCTGATTGAGGATTATTCACCTTCTACTTGGATTTTATATTTTTGTCACTTTGTCACCTGGAGGAGAAACATGTTCCTACTGGTGTTGGTTTTCAGGATACAAACTCAGTAGGGTGTAGCCTGTCCTGAGTGCGGTTGAAGCTCCCCAGCCAGCAGTGGCACTGGTGTGACAATTCTGCCACGTCCAAGCTGTTTGTTCTTGACCTCACTTGGCATATTGATCTGTGTCCTCATCCATTTGTGTGGCAGGATGACATTAGTATTCATCACCACTAAGCCTCTTCTGTTGCTCCTCCCTACAAAGTCTTTGAAGAATCACAAGTCCCCAAAACATAGATGACCTGTTGATATGTCTGTTAATTAATTTTTCAAAAGTACTTAGATTTCACCTCCATATTTTTCTCTCTGTGCCTTTATATGGTGTCCAATCCCCACTAAACAAAAAATAGCTTTACAATTTTTCTAAAATATGAGACATGCTCATTTTTCTAAAATTCAAAGAATATAGAAAAATACAAAGAAGACAGTTAAAATCACCTCCAAATCTTACCTGCCAGAAATAAAATGTTATCATTTGGGGAATATGAGCGTCTGAAAATTTATGGATAGAAGGATGAATGAATGGACATAGGTAGACGGGCACCAATAATTTTATAATGGTGTGTGTACACATTATTTTAAAATTTAAAGCACTATATTTAATGAAATGAAACTGGAGGAATTTTTGAACTTGTGATTAAGTTTCTTTATTGTAAAAACAATAATGTCTAAAATAATGCCTCCAAGGTAAGGAAGAGAGTTAAGCATTAGGAGGTTGGAGCCGTCACGGTATTACCACTGTGCACCCATTAGAATGGCTGAAATTAAAAATACTGAAAATACAAAGTTTACATGGGGATGTGGAACAGCTGGAATCCTTGTACACTCTTGGTGGGAATGTAAAATGATTCAGACCCTATGAGAAAGTGTTTCTTATAAAATTAAATATACTCCTATCTTAGGATCCAGTAATTCCACTGTTATTTCCTCCCCAAAATGAAAACCCATGTCCACAAGAAGATCTGTGTAAGCATGTTCATTTCAGATTCATTCATAAGCACTTAGAAACAATGTACATAAATAAACTGTGGTACATTCATACAATGGAATAGCATCCATCATAAAATAGGAAGGGACTGTTAAGACATGCAACAACACGGATGACTCTCATAGACATTGTTGAGCAAAGAAGACGGACGCGAAAGAGTATACATTCCATAAATCCATTTATATTATGTTCTAGAACGTGCAGAACTTTTCCCTGGTGATAGAAGTCAGAAGGGGGGTTGCCTATGAGGTGAATGGAGTATAGACTGGAAAGGAACTTTCTAGGATGATGTCAATGTTCTGTATCTTAATTGGGATATTGGTTAAATGAGTGTATATATATATGTCAAAATCCATCAAAAGTACACTTAAGATCTGTGTACTTTATTATATATAATTAAATCTCAACTTAAACATTTTAAAAACAAACTAAATTTAAACATCTTAGATATTATATGGATTGTCTCCCTGTTAGGAAACGAGAGGAATTAACAAACTTGTGCTTCCTCCCACCTCCCCTTATGTTGCTTATATTAGTTTTTCTTTTTTCAGGCTTCACAACATTCATACTCTGATTTGTAATCATAATGCCCTAGTTGTTTAGTCTTAGTTTTATATTTAAATAGAACCATGGATCCTTTGGCCACAGTTTTTCCATTTCTGAGTTCTTTATTTGGATTCATCTCTTGTTTATCCAGATTTCATGGTCAAGCAGTTTTTTTTGGTTTGTTTATTCTAAAGGAAGACTCATGGATATCCTATTTCCTGAGTTTTCAAATGTTTGCAAATGTCTGCCTTTTGCTTTTACACTTGAACTGTAGGTTATCTGGATTTAATATTCTTCAGTCATACGTTTTGTCGTTTAAAGACGTAGCCCCACTGTCTTCTGACACTGAATATTATTGTGACAATGTCTGTAGTCAGCCTAGTTTTGTTGTCTTTCTCCCTCTAGTAGATGACTTGCTTTTTTATACTTGATGTCTGAAAAATTTTTAATTCTTATGTTCAATAACTTAAGCTATTGCTTGATTTTTTTTCTTTTCTTTTTTTAACTGTGTATAAATTTTCCCTGGCATAAGAATGTCCTTTCGGGGCTTCCCTGGTGGCATAGTGGTTAAGAATCCACCTGCCAATGCAGGGGACACGGGTCTGAGCCCTGGTCCGGGAAGATCCCACATGCCACGGAGCAACTAAGCCCGTACGCCAAAACTACTGAGCCTGCGCTCTAGAGCCCGCGAACCACAGCTGCTGAGCCCGCGTGCCACAAGTACTGAAGCCTGTGCACCTAGAGCCTGTGCTCTGCAACAAGAAAAGCCACCACAATGAGAAGACTGCAGTGAAGAGTAGACCCCGCTCACCGCAACTAGAGAAAGCCCACGTGCAGCAATGAAGACCCAATGCAGCCAAAAATAAATAAATAAATTTATTAAAAAAATATCCTTTTGATCTGCAGTTTCAGTTCTTTATTTTAGAGAGCTTTGGGGGAGTGTGTTGTAAGTCTCCACTTTTTGAATATGAACCCTTCTTTTCTCTTTCCTGTGTGTGTATATGCGTGTGTTGCTTCAAGAACAACAATCATCCTTACATTTGCTTGTCTTGATTCTCCATGTGTCACCTTCTCTCTAGTTCCCTTAATTCCTTTGTCTTTTCTTGCCACATTCAGTGTGATTATCTCTAACATTTACTCTGGGCCATTAATTAGGTTTTCTTCTCTTCTGACCCTTGCTATTTCTAATTTGTTTATTAAGTACCTAATACTGTTGTTTTGTATGCATCTCCTTATTTCTATAATCTTCCTTTCATTTTGAACTTTTGTTCTGTCATCATCTAGTCTTTGAGTCCTTGTTTTATAGAATTCATAGTCTTACGAAGTTTTTAATAGAATGTGAGAGTCTTCTGTTTCTAGGGTTATGTTCCTTACAGTCTTTTTTTTAATATATATAAATTTACTTATTTTTGGCTCTGTTGGGTCTTTGTTGCTGCACGTGGGCTTTCTCTAGTTGCGGTGAGCGGGGGCTACTCTTTGTTGCAGTGCGTGGGCTTCTCATTGTGGTGGCTTCTCTTGTTGCGGAGCGTGGGCTCTAGGAGCGTGGGTTTCAGTAGTTGTGGCACGCGGGCTCGGTAGTTGTGGCTAGCGGGCTAGGAGCACAAGTTCAGTAGTGTGGCGCACAGGCTTAGTTGCTCTGTGGCATGTGGGATCTTCCCGGACCAGGGCTCGAACCTGTGTCCCCTGCATTGGCAGGTGGATTCTTAACCACTGCGCCACCAGGGGTGTCCCCGTTACAGTCTTAGTTCCACGTCTGTCATTCACATGCTGGATCCTTTTCTTACATTTTTTTGTTTTAGCAGAGTTTTATAATTGTTGTTATTTCTTCTCACTCATACATGATAGAGACCACTCTCCACATCATCTATTTGTTCTGATCAAGTAGAAGTGAATTCACTTGATCCTGTTTCTGCTTTATCTGGGACTAAATTGTCTTCTAAATTCCTATCTACAACTTGAGGGCCGGCTGTCTGCTTCACTGCGGTACTCATAATCTAAGGGCACAAGAGTGGTAAGATCTCAACTGGAGCTGAGTACAGTCTTCCTTGGAGGACCTGGATCTAGGGTGACTAATCATCCCAGTATGTCCAGGACTTTCCCAAATTTCACACCGGAAGTCCCACATCCCAGAAAACCCTCTCAGTCTCAGGCACACCAGGATGGTTAGTCACCCTATCTGGATTGACTTTATTTTCTACTAATTTTTAAATATTCTAGGCCCCGTCCACTCCATCTAGCTGCAGCTGGTTCAGCTTGACCCCAATTCTCCTTAGTATCCTGGAATGTGGCAAGCCTGGGGCACTTGAGGAAGCACAGGACTCTTCTAGTCTCATGGATTTTTTTTTTTTTTTTCTTTAGGACTTCTAATTCCAAGTCAGCTTCTCTACAGTTGCAATCATTTAAGTGAGAATGTTGAGAGTGTCATCAGCTCATCCTTTTCCTTATTACCACTTCTGAGGCAGAGTATATGAATAGGACTCAGAGCCGTGCTGGATGGAGCTCGGAGTCTTGCTCCATCCCTCCAGTTGCACTTTTCAAAAGATGGTACATAGTTAGTTTCCTTTCTTTGTTTAGTTACTTTAAAAGGATATTTTTAAATTTCCATTTAGCCATTTGAGGAAATAGATTCAGTAATCCTGTCTGATTCCTCTGCTGTTACCCAGTCCATTATAAAACTTTGATAAAGTTGGTCAAATGATTCATCCTTGTATATTCTCTCTTTCGTCTTCTTCTGTTCTCCCCCCTCCCAAAACATACATCTCTCTCATTTTCTCTTTCTCATACATGTATGCAAGTGAAAATATTAGGCCCCTTAAATAAAAATAGAGGTTTGAGAGTGGGCTTGTAACCAAAACCCAATCAAAAGCATAATAGATTAGCCCATGAATTGAAAATGAGCTCCTTTGTTGCAGGATTTGTCCATTGAGATGCTATCATTTAAGACTTCTATTTCTAGGGATTTTTCCAGACTGAGCACTATATTTAACACTGAAACATTAATGCCAATGTGGGTTTTATGTTGAGCTTACTTATTCTCTTAAGTTTTTTTTTTTTTTTTTTTTTTTTTAAGTATAAAGAAGATTATGATCCCCCAATAGTGAAGTAGTGGCTCAAATTTCCAAGGACTGTGCTACTCGGGGCAGTGAGTATGAACTTTGGAAACTAGTGCTGGCTCTCTGTCCATGTCCTTTGCACAACCGCTTGAAGAATTTTGTGTCCTCTAAAGTTGATCAAGCAGTCATAAGCGGTGAAGTCGAAAGAGAAGCCCAGTGTTAAATGTTAGGGTCAGGAAAACAATTCTACAGTGATAACAGCCTGAAAGAGGGGAAGGTTTGAAGTATTGAATGAAGGTGAGAAAGCATTGCAGGTAAATTTCAGGAAGAAGTTGAAGGCACACTTTGAAAAGTATTGCTGAATTTGTTAGTAGGACATAGCATGTGCCATCAGAATAAAAGACATTTACCTCTACCCTCCTGAAGAGGGTTTTGTGTTTGGCTTTCTTTTGTTTCAAGGGAAGGGGCTGGGAGGGTTGAAACTTCACGTATAAATTTGAAGTTTTATGCTTTTTCATCTTTCTCTTCAAGTTTCAAACAATAGCTAACAAGGGAAATAATCGTTTTTATATTTGCTTTTGTTAGCCTGTTTTTTCTAGTCTAGAAAGGTAAGGGAGTGTGGCCTATTTTTTAATTCTGTTTTATCTGTCTGTTTGTATATTGTATTTCTTTTGGAATTATTTACTTTATATTGAGCTTTTCAGAAATATGTACAATTATTTTAATTAAAATAAAAAATTAAAATGTACCTTTATGTCTCATTGGATTGTTTGTTCAGATTTATTACAGCTAAAAAAAAGAGATACATTTAGAATGTAATCAGAGGTGATTCCAGTGATTTATTTTGTTTACATTTGTTAGCTAAATAAATAAAGGCCCTTGACCTTCCCTTTGGGGATATTGTAATGAAGATTTTTTTTTTCCTCAGAGGTTAGAATGTATTCTTCTTATGGAAAGTAAAATATATTAGAGAAAATTATTCAATTAATACTTAAATGTTAATTTGAAGCTATGAATAAAAGGCAATATAGTAGGCCCTCTATATCTGTGGAGTCCGCATCTGTGGATTCAACCCACCGTGGATACAGAGGGCCAGCTATACGACTCCATGTTATAGAAGGGACTTGAGCATCCTCAGATTTTGGTGTCTGCAGGAGGTCCTGGAACCAATCCCCAGCAGATACTGAGGGACGACTAGACATTTGTTTTCACCCCTTCCTTACCCATCCTCCCTTTTTAGGTGAGTGAGGGACATTGGGGTAAAATGAGAGAAAAGTAACTAAGGTCGGGTCATAGTGGAATGGAATAAAATCTAGGGTCACAGTGGAATGAAATAAAACCTAGTCTACCTTTCAGCCACTTCCTTACTTGCTGTTTTATATGGTGTTCATATAACACAGAGGAATCTGACTGTAACACACTATCATGTAGGGAGGAATTCAGATTAAGACAGATCTTTCCTGAATGCTTTGGTGCCTTGCAAGGAATACCAAAACACCAAAAGGCCCTTATTAAGAACAAAGCAAGCAGCCCTAGATGTGGAAGCCAAGGACAGCATTTATGTGACATGTCACTCTAATAAGACATTAAAGATTTAGTTTTATTTAATCAGCTCATTTGTTTAAATAACTTCTTAATTGTATTTGGTGTTTATTATCATTCACTTAGGATTTCCAATTTTAGATAAGCAGCACCTTAAGCCTAATTAGTTATCAGATATTTTAGTTGAAGGTGGTATAATACATCTTTTAGTTTCTCTGTTAGAGTAGATATTTTGTACATGCTCTTCCTAAATATTTAATAATTTTAATGCAGCTGAGGTTTGGTCAGAATAACAAAATACTGACTTTCCCTCCAAGATGATGTACACATTGTCACCCATCACACTTTCTTGCTGTCAAAATGTTTTAAGCTTGCTATGACCTACTTAAGGGTCTTATAACAAGATTAAAACTTCTGGTGAGTTGCATGCGGCAGACTGCAGTGGATTCAGCAATTGCACTTTGTGTTTTCCAGTCTTGTTCCTATGGAGATAATGGCCAGGCTTGTCATGCAAACCCACTGCCTTCTTTTTTTGGTAGACATGCTTTGTGTTGTGACTCTCAGGAAGCAATATCATTTGATTTGGTTGATTTCAGTTTCTAAGGTACCCTGCGTGTATCTTTTGGTATTTTGACTGGAAACATTTTAATGATATGTTCACCTCTCTTTAATTCTGGTTTGTCAGCAGTTTTACTTATAAGGCTGTATTTTTCAAGGGTTAATCTAATAGTTCCAAAAATGTTCTTGGAGTAAAGCAAGAAATCATCCTGTAGCAATGAGATTAATTTGAAGAGGCTTGAAATGATGAACTACACATAACGAATTCTCTTTGAAAAGAAGCCAGTCCATGAGTTACAGCTCAAGAGAGGAAAAGGAGAATAGTGAGGAGTGAGGGAAGAGGCTCCAACTTGATTAAAGGTTAGAAAGCAGAGCACACTCTGAAAGTTTGTAAAAACCAGGGCTGGTTTTCTTTTTGAGACGTTTGTAAGATTTAATCTTTTTTTTTTTTTTTAATTTTAAAATTTTATTTATTTTTTTATACAGCAGGTCCTTATTTGTTATCAATTTTATGCACATCAGTGTATACATGTCAATCCCAATCTCCCAATTCATCACACCACCCCCCCCCCCCCCCACCGCTTTCCCCCCTTGGCGTCCATACGTTTGTTCTCTACATCTGTGTCTCAATTTCTGCCCTGCAGACCGGTTCACCTGTACCATTTTTCTAGGTTTCACATATATGTGCTAACATAGGATATTTGTTTTTCTCTTTCTGACTTACTTCACTCTGCATGACAGTCTCTAGATCCATCCACGTCTCTACAGATGACCCAATTTCGTTCCTTTTTATGGCTGAGTAATATTCCATTGTATATATGTACCACCTCTTCTTTATCCATTCGTCTGTCGATGGGCATTTAGGTTGCTTCCATGACCTGGCTATTGTAAATAGTGCTGCAATGAACATTAGGGTGCATGTGTCTTTTTGAATTATGGTCTTCTCAGGGTATATGCCCAGTAGTGGGATTGCTGGGTCATATGGTAGTTCTATTTTTAGTTTTTTAAGGAACCTCCATACTGTTCTCCATAGTGGCTGTATCAATTTACATTCCCACCAACAGTGCAAGTGGGTTCCCTTTTCTCCACACCCTCTCCAGCATTTGTTGTTTGTAGATTTTCTGATGATGCCCATTCTGACTGGTGTGAGGTGATACCTCATTGTAGTTTCGATTTGCATTTCTCTAATAATTAGTGATGTTGAGCATCTTTTCATGTGCTTCTTGGCTATCTGTATGTCCTCTTTGGAGAAATGTCTATTTAGGTCTTCTGCCCGTTTCTGGATTGGGTTGTTTGTTTTTTTAATATTGAGCTGCATGAACTGTTTATATATTTTGGAGATTAATCCTTTGTCCATTGATTCGTTTGCAAATATTTTCTCCCATTCTGAGGGTTGTCTTTTTGTCTTGTTTATGGTTTCCTTTGCTGTGCAAAAGCTTTTAAGTTTCATTAGGTCCCATTTGTTTATTTTTGTTTTTATTTCCATTACTGTAGGAGGTGGATCAAAAAAGATTTTGCTGTGATTTATGTCAAAGACTGTTCTCCCTATATTTTCCTCTAAGAGTTTTATAGTATCCAGTCTTACATTTAGGTCTCAAATCCATTTTGAGTTTATTTTTGTGTATGGTGTTAGGGAGTGTTCTAATTTCATTCTTTTACATGTAGCTGTCCAGTTTTCCCAGCACCACTTACTGAAGGGACTGTCTTTTCTCCATTGTATATCCTTGCCTCCTTTGTCATAGATTAGTTGACCATAGGTGAGTGGGTTTATCTCTGGGCTTTCTATCTTGTCCCATTGAAATATTTTTCTGTTTTTGTGCCAGTACCATATTGTCTTGATTACTGTAGCTTTGTAGTATAGTCTGATGTGAGGGAGTCTGATTCCTCCAGCCTCGTTTTTTTCCCTTAAGACTGCTTTGGCTATTCAGGGTCTTTTGTGTATCCAAACAAATTTTAAGACTTTTTGTTCTAGTTATGTAAAAAATGCCATTGGTAATTTGATAGGGATTGCATTGAATCTGTAGATTGCTTTGGGTAGTAGAGTCATTTTCACAGTATTGATCCTTCCAATCCAAGAACATGGTATATCTCTCCATCTGTTGGTATCATCTTTAATTTCTTTCATCAGTGTCTTATAGTTTTCTGCATACAGGTCTTTTGTCTTCCTAGATAGGTTTATTCCTAGGTATTTTATTCTTTTTGTTGCAGTGGTAAATGGGAGTGTTTCCTTAATTTCTCTTTCAGATTTTTCATCATTAGTGTATAGGAATGAAAGAGATTTCTGTGCATTAATTTTGTATCCTGCAACTTTACCAAATTCATTGATTAGCTCTAGTAGTTTTCTGGTGGCATCTTTAGGATTCTCTGTGTATAGTATCATGTCATCTGCAAACAGTGACAGTTTTACTTCTTCTTTTCCAATTTGTATTCCTTTTATTTCTTTTTCTTCTCTGATTGCCGTGGCTAGGACTTCCAAAACTATGTTGAATAATAGTGGTGAGAGTGGACATCCTTGTCTTGTTCCTGATCTTAGAGGGAATGCTCTCAGTTTTTCACCATTGAGAATGATGTTTGCTGTGGGTTTGTCATATATGGCCTTGTATTATGTTGAGGTAGTTTCCCTCTATGCCCACTTTCTGGAGAGTTTTTATCATAAATGAGTGTTGAATTTTGTTAAAAGCTTTTTCTGCATCTATTGAGATGATCATATGGTTTTTATTCTTCAATTTGTTAATATGGTGTATCGCATTGATTGATTTACGTATATTGAAGAATCCTTGCATCCCTGGGATAAATCCCACTTGATCATGGTGTATGATCCTGTTAATGTGTTGTTGGATTCTGATTGCTAGTATTTTTTTTTTTTTTTTGTAAATGGATGACCACAACAAAAGCATCAATGATTGCAATTACCAAACATGAAACACACTCATACTATGTCATAATTGTTTGCTAGTAGTTTGTTGAGGATTTTTGCATCTATATTCATCAGTGATATTGGTCTGTAATTTTCTTTTTTTGTAGTATCTTTGTCTGGTTTTGGTATCAGGTTGATGGTGGCCTCATAGAATGAGTTTGGGAGTGTTCCTTCCTCCGCAATTTTTTGGAAGAGTTTGAGAAGGATGGGTATTAGCTCTTCTCTAAATGTTTGATAGAATTCACCTGTGAAGCCATCTGGTCCTGGACTTTTGTTTGTTGGAAGATTTTTAATCACAGTTTCAATTTCATTACTTGTGATTGGTCTGTTCATATTTTCTGTTTCTCCCTGGTTCGGTCTTGGAAAGTTATACCTTTCTAAGAATTTGTCCATTTCTTGCAGGTTGTCCATTTTTTTGGCATAGAGTTTCTTGTAGTAGTCTCTTAGGATGCTTTGTATTTCTGCAGTGTCTGTTGTAACCTCTCCTTTTTCATTTCTAATTTTATTGATTTGAGTCCTCTCCCTCTTTTTCTTGATGAGTCTGGTTAATGGCTTCTCAATTTTGTTTATCTTCTCAAAGAACCAGCTTTTAGTTTTATTGATCCTTGCTATTGTTTTTTTTGTTTCTATTTCATTTATTTCTTCTCTGATCTTTATGATTTCTTTGCTTCTGCTAACTTTGGGTTTTGTTTGTTCTTCTATCTCTAGTTCCTTTAGGTGTACAATTAGATTGTTTATTTGAGATTTTTCTTGTTTCTTGAGGTAGACTTGTATAGCTATAAACTTCCCTCTTAGAACTGCTTTTGCTGCATCCCATAGGTTTTGGATCATCGTGTTTTCATTGTCATTTGTCTCTAGGTATTTTTTGATTTCCTCTTTGATTTCTTCAGTGATCTCTTGGTTATTTAGTAACGTATTGTTTAGCCTCCATGTGTTTGTGTTTTTTACGTTTTTTTCCCTGTAATTCATTTCTAATCTCATAGCATTCTGGTCAGAAAAGATGCTAGATATGATTTCAATTTTCTTAAATTTACTGAGGCTTGATTTGTGACCCAAGATGTGATCTATCCTGGAGAATGTTACATGCGCACTTGAGAAGAAAGTGTAACCTGCTGTTTCTGGATGGAATGTCCTATAAATATCAATTGAATCTATCTGGTCTGTTGTGTCATTTAAAGCTCTGTTTCCTTATTTATTTTCATTTTGCATGATCTGTCCATTGGTGTAAGTGAGGTGTTAAAGTCCCCCACTATTACTGTGTTACTGTCAATTTCCTGTTTTACAGCTGTTAGCAGTTGCCTTATGTATTGAGGTGCTCCTGTGTTCGGTGCATATATATTTATAATTGTTATATCTTCTTGTTGGATTGATCCCTTGATCATTATGTAGTGTCCTTCCTTGTCTCTTGTAACATTCTGTATTTTAAAGTCTATTTTATCTGATATGAGTATAGCTACTCCAGCTTTCTTTTGATTTCCATTTGCATGGAATATCTTTTTCCATCCCCTCACTTTCAGTCTGTATGTGTCCCTCACTTTCAGTCTGTATGTGTCCCTAGGTCTGAAGTGGGTCTCTTGTAGATAGCATATAGATGGGTCTTGTTTTTGTATCCATTCAGCAAGCCTGTGTCTTTTGGTTGGAGCATTGAATCCATTCACGTTTAAGGTAATTATCGATATGTATGTTCCTATGACCATTTTCTTAATTGTTTTGGGTTTGTTTGTGTAGGTCCTTTTCTTCTCTTTTGTTTCCCACTTAGAGAAGTTCCTTTAGCATTTGTTGTAGAGCTGTTTTGGTGGTGCTGAATTCTCTTAGCTTTTGCTTGTCTGTAAAGCTTTTGATTTCTCCATCGTATCTGAATGAGATCCTTGCCGGGTAGAGTTATGTTGGTTGTAGGTTTTTCCCTTTCATCACTTTAAGTATATCATGCCACTCCGTTCTGGCTTGTAGAGTTTTGCTGAGAAATCAGCTGTTAACCTTATAGGAGTTCCTTTTATGTTGTCATTTTTCCCTTGCTGCTGTCAATAATTTTTCTTTGTCTTTAATTTTTGCCAGTTTGATTACTATTTATCTCAGTGTGTTTCTCCTTGGGTTTATCCTGTATGGGACTTGCTGTGCTTCCTGGACTTGGGTGGCTATTTCCTTTCCCATGTTAGGGAAGTTTTCGACTATAATCTCTTCAAGTATTTTCTCTGGTCCTTTCTCTCTCTCTTCTCCTTTTGGGACCCCTATAATGTAAATGTTATTGCATTTAATGTTGTCCCAGAGATCTCTTAGTCTGTCTTCATTTCTTTTCATTCTTTTTTCTTTGTTCTGTTCCGCAGCAGTGAATTCCTCCGGTCTGTCTTCCTGGTCACTTATCTGTTCTTCTGCCTCAGTTATCCTGCCATTGATTCCTTCTAGTGTAGTTTTCATTTCAGTTATTGTATTGTTCATCTCTGTTTGTTTGTTCTTTAATTCTTCTAGGTCTTTGTTAAAGATTTCTTGCATCTTCTCGATCTTTGCCTCCATTCTTTTTCCGAGGTCCTGGATCATCTTCACTATCATTATTCTGAATTTTTGTTGAAGGTTGCCTATCTTCACTTCATTTAGTTGTTTTCTGGGATTTTTTCTTGTTCCTTCATCTGGTACTTAGCTCTTTGCCTTTTCATCTTTTCTATCATTCTGTGAATGTGGTTTTTGTTCCACAGGCTGCAGGATTGTAGTTCTTCTTGCTTCTGCTGTCTGCCCTCTGGTGGATGAGGCTATCTAAGAGGCTTGTGCAAGTTCCTTGATGGGAGGGACTGGTGGTGTATAGAGCTGACTTTTGCTCTGGTGGGCAGAACTCAATAAAACTTTAATCTGCTAGACTGCTGATGGGTGGGGCTGGGTTCCCTCACTGTTGGTTGTTTGGCCTGAGCCAAGCCAACACTGGAGCCTACCTGGGCTCTTTGGTGGGGCTAATGGCGGACTCTGGGAGGTCTCACGCCAAAGAGTACTTCCCAGAACTTCTGCTGCCAGTGTCCTTGTCCCCACAGTGAACCACAGCCACCCCCCGCCTCTGCAGGAGACCCTCCAACACTAGCAGGTAGGTCTAGTTCAGTCTCCCCTGGGGTCACTGCTCCTTCCCCTGGATCCCGATGCACACAGTACTTTGTGTGTGCCCTCCAAGAGTGGAGTCTCTGTTTCCCCCAGTCCTGTCGAAGTCCTGCAATGAAATCCCACCAGTCTTCAAAGTCTGATTCTCTAGGAATTCCTCCTCCCATTGCTGGACCCCCAGGTCGGGAACCTGACGTGGGGCTCAGAACCTTCACTCCAGTGGGTGGACTTCTGTGGTATAAGTGTTCTCCAGTCTGTGAGTCATCCACCCAGCAGTTATGGGATTTGATTTTACTGTGATTGCGCCCCTCCTAGCGTCTCATTGTGTCTTCTCCTTTTTCTTTGGATGTGGGGTATCTTTTTTGGTGAGTTCTAGTGTCTTCCTGTTGATGAAGACAGCTGTTGATCCAGCAGCTAGTTGTGATTCTGGTGTTCTAGAAGATTTAATCTTTAACAAAATAAAGCTCATATGAAGGACAGATTAGAGGGAAGGAAGGAAGGGAGGCAAGGAAGGGAGGAAGAAAGGAAGGAAGGATGGAGAGTATTGTGAATAATAAGAGAGTGGAATTAAGATTCTCTAAAGAAAAAAACCCTCTGGCATCTAACCTTAATAGGTGGGAGAGTGATACTCCAGCTCCACTCAAGATCAGCAGAGAAGAAAGGGAATCCATTTACTGCATGGAAGATATCTTAGTTGGGTCAGCAGTGAATTGAGGTGAAGGCCAACCTTACTTGCTGGGGATCTTACTTGATGAATGTTTGTGTTCCCTCCAAATTCATATGTTGAAATCTAACCCCAGTGTGATGTTATTTGGAGGTAGGGGCCTTTGGGAGGTATTTAGGTCATGAGGATGGAGCTGTCATGAATGAGATTAGTGCCCTTATATGAAGAGGCCACAGAGCAACTCACTCTCTTTTCACCATGTAAGGATTCAGTGAGATGTTGGCCATCTGCAAACCAGGACGATGATGCTAGCACTCTGATCTCAGACTTCCAGCATCCAGAACTGTGAGAAGTAAATTTCTGTTGTTTATAAGCCACCCAGTCCTTTGGTATAGCAGCCCAAACTGACTAAGACAGGATCTGAACCAGCTCCTCTTTCAGCATCCATGGATCCAGTATCATCGCTACATGCATTTTTATGGTTGCTGGTATCCCTGATTTTGTTGCCTAGTTGTTATTAGGTAATGACCATGGTTGTATAATGCCTCTGCTACTTACATAATATTCCTGCTATTTTCCCCTCTGCTCTATTCTGGTTTGGTGGCACTAAATGAAGGGCACCGACATGCATGTGTTTGGCATGATGAACTCTAAGTCATAAGAGAATACAAGTCGTAAGAGAATACAATGTCTTCTGCCTCATAAAACTCCATCCCTTGTCTTCCATTGCATCCCTTTCTGTGTATTTGCCATGGTATATGGCCAGTACTCTTAGTTACAAGTGTCAATACCCCCAAATTCACGAGCTTAAAAAATGTTCATTAAAACTGTGAAATCTGAGGTGCTGACTCTCGTTACAGCAACTACTGGATACAGGAGTTCAGTATACCATCAGCGCTCTCTTCATCCCACTAGGAAGACTTCTTTTTCTAGTAAGCTCTGTCTGTGTGGCTCTAGCCTTTCACGTCTCTTAGACCTCCAAGTCCCAAAAGAATGAAAGATCTTCTTTCTCATCAGCTCTGGCTAAAGGGGAAGGATCTGTTAGACCTTGTTCATTGCTGGGCTGGAGGGGGTGTCAGATGTGTGGGGCATTCCCCCTTAAACTACATGGACCATGTAGAGTGATTAGAAAAGATGAGAGGCACACTGTACAAGTGTGTTCACTCCAGCCATCTTGTTAGCGTTTCTTGATTTTTGTAGTTTCATTGTGGTTTAGAAACACTTGGGAAACGTGAATCCATTATTTAGCTGCATTAGTTGAGGCAGTATTAACATAGCCAAAGGTTCTCTGTGCTTGGCTTTAGACAGTGACTGTATTTGGACAGTGGGATGTGTGTGTCACAGATGTTAGCATTCACTGTTCAGACCCAGCCTGAGCTCCCAGGCTGGCCCTCTTCTCCGTCTTGATATGTGTTCTCCTTAGGAAACAGATACCTGTAGAATTTGCTGTTCCATGCCCACATGCTAGTTTAGGCTTAAAAGTGCATCTTTATTGCTTTCTGCAAAACCAAGGTCCTGGTTCTTTGGGTTGGTCAGTATGACTCTGAAGCCAGCATTTAAATTAGAGACATGATACACCAGTATCACAGTTCTTGACATCAGTAGTTTTTCCTGCAGATGTAGTGGTTTGTGCACTTAACTGCTTTGCTTATATTAAGAAAGTGAATTCCTAAAGTCGTTTTGAACCAGAAAGTTACATTTGCAGTGATTTAGACATCTGGATCTTTTTTGAAATATTACAGCTATTTAATTGTCATGAATGTTTAGAGAAACAATTATTCGTGATCCTGTTTAGGTTCAGCCATATCACAAATAATTTCTTTCTGTAATGCATCAGTAGTTTACCCTTGTACTTCCAAGGATTAAGTGGGATCAGAGTCGTTCATAATAGTATCTCCTGTCGACACAAGCAAACACACCACCCAGTGAGTACAGTTATCGTCTTTATTAACACTGCTGTCTGTTGGAACTAATGAATTTCCATGTAAGTTCAAGAGCAACTGTTGGCTGACATTTTAGATTATCCAAACTCAAGTGACAAGTTCTGTCCTTCACATTAGCATGGAGGTTCAGGGGTTAATAAGAGTTCTCATCCAATGTCAGTTTGACTTTGCAGAAGATGTTGCCAACACCAGCCGTTGGTCCTGTGCAAAAAATGGATGGTGACATTTTATGAATTATATTTCCCCATTTATTTTCATCCCTTGAGGCTGCTTAGGATTTTCATTTTGACAAAGCAGATTCATATCCAGGACGTACCTACGAAAGAAGGGGTTCTATGCTGCACAGTTTGAGAGGTCCAAAAGGCTCTTCCTCCTCCTGTGGGTGCCCAGGGTGTCAGATGTGCTGGAGTGGGAGCGTGGGTGTGTGTTCTTCACCCAGAAGGCTATCGTTGAGGTGACTGTGCTCCCTGAGAGTGGCTGGTTAGCCTTTCTGTACTTGCACATTCACAACAATTAAGTTATCAGATTTGCTTTGGATCCTGGGGGTCCAGTGATGGGACACAGAACCAAGGAATGAGAAGGCATATTTCTGAGCTGGGGGCCACCAGCTCAGTGATAGATCCTTCAAGGGCAGCTAGAAGGAGCTGGGTGCTGAGAGAAAGGAGGAAAAACTCAGAATGTACCTTGCTTGCATCATAATATTGCAGGACCAGCCTGGCTGGGTATCTGACTTACGTTTTGGGTAGTCAGTTGGAAAATGCTAGCTCTAGAATTATTATTTTTAAATGATTAGAGTTGTGGTATGATTCAGTGTGAAATGTGTGTTGTCCGTGCTGAGAGAGAAATGGACGAAGACAGCCCAGGGAGGCAATTAGACTCAGAGTACCGCTGTGACTTGCTGTGTAGAGGATGATTGGAGATGTTCATTCTTCTCGAAGTTTTCATTTCACTTGATCCAGGTTCTTTCAGAAAGCTCTCCTTCTGGGTTAAATTTTTTCCCGCTTGATTTCAGCCATGTGATGATTAAGAGAAGAGGTTAACTACGTCTTTTTAAGGCATTACCAGGCAATTGCAATGTGGCTAATTACTTATGCTGAGCTAATGCTAGTGAGATGAGATAGTCCTGTGTTAGGAATAGTGGGGTAGCAGTTTTCAAACATATACTGATTGGTCCTTTTGGTGCATGCTCTGGCCTCCACTCTGCCAACAAAATGCTTTTGCTCTTGGAAAAGTAATATGTTTTCATAGCGTTCTAGGAAGATTGGGATCCATTTCTTACCTTTGCTGTCACCTGTTAGGGTCTCAGCCTAAGGGAATAAAGAGAGAGCTCTATGTGTGTACAGATGGGCAGGGAAGGCTGCCTGGGTGGAGGTGACAGCCTCTTAGCTGAATTTAAAATGATTTAGAATAAACCGAGCAGTGAATGGGCTGAAGGCTCTTCCCAGCAGAAGGACCCACATGAGCCAGTAGGAGTTAAGAAACAGCATCATGTGTGAGCAGAACTATCAATACAAGGAACTGATGTTGCTGATGGAAAATAAAGGATGGTGAGAGAGGAGGTCCCCAAGTAAGGCAGACAGCGGGGCCAGGCCACAGAGGATAAGAACGTTATGTTAGCAGTTGTGGAGGGCCATTGAAGGGTTTTGTGTGGCAGAGACCTGATCAGCTCAGCTTGGGGTAGATTATGCTGGCACCTTAATGGAGACAGCATCAGAGGTCCTGAGGCAGGAGACAGCATCAGAGGTCCTGAGGCAGGAGACAGCATCAGAGGTACTGAGGCAGGAGACAGCATCAGAGGTACTGAGGCAGGAGACAGAATCAGAGGTACTGAGGCAGGAGACAGCATCAGAGGTACTGAGGCAGGAGACAGCATCAGAGGTACTGAGGCAGGAGACAGCCTGAGGGTGGCCGAAAAAGGAGTTTATCATCCTGGTAAAGTAGGTTATCCTCTCCTTGGCTGGTCTGATAACTAAGCACTTTGAACTGAGACAGAAAGGTCAAGAAATATCCAAAACAGCTCAAATGAACAATGTGTCGCTACCACCCACAATTTAGATCAGAAGCTGGGTCTGTTTTTAATCCTTGTCTTCATCCAGGGCGTCTCTGAGCTGGTGGTGGTTTCACACGCATAGTATAGAGTTGAACTGGAAGTTCCGTGAGAGCTTAGGAAACTCAGTGAGGATCAGGTAGAAGCAGCAGCTTTTTTTAATCCATCACTGGATCCCTAGCCCCCAGCATGGTGCTGCCGTATCGGTGGTACTGAGTGAACGTTGAAGATTTGGCTTGTGTCAGCATTTGGAAGACATCTGTACTATCATCAATGTCACCGAAGACTTTAGGTTGGTCTTCAACATTTCTGTTGATTAGTGCTTTCTCAGTGACCAGCTGTGTGTGTTATGCAAACCAAGTTTCTAAACTTGGAAATTTGGTTATTTTGTAAATGTATTTAGTAGCATGAAATACCAAGGAAGGAGTTGTATCACTTTGCTAATTTTGTGAAAGATTTTGTATCACTTTGCTAATTTTACACGGCTAAGAACACAAGTCTTGATGGCGGCACTGTGTGCAAGAGCAAAATGTATGAAAATAACCAATGTCAGTGGACAGTCAAGGAAGAGATTGTGTTATTTTGAGCAGAGGCATGGCATGATCTGTCTTCAGTTTTAGAAGAATCACTCTGGCTGCTATGTGGAGAATTGACTGCTTGAAAGTCAAGGTTTTGGAAGCAGGGAGAGCTTTAGGAGGTGAATGCAATAATCCAGGTTAGAGATGATGGTGGTTGGATCAGGTAGGTATTGGTGGAGAGGGTAAGAAGTGACCAGACTTGAGATATGCTACAAGTAGAGGACAGGCTTTGTTGATGGGTTGGTTAAAGGATGTAAGAGAAGAGAGGCAAGGATGACTCTTAGGTTTGGGCTTGAGCAGCTGGAAGGATGCAGTCCATTTCCTGAGATGGACGGCTGAGAGTAGAACAGGTTTTGGACTGTGGAGTCAGGTAGTGTGGGAAAGAGAGATTAAGAGTTCAGTTTAATGGAGAAATCAAGGAGAAAGTTGAATATACTAATCTGGGATTCAAGGGAGAGGTCCCAAGTCGGTAGATCAGTTTGGGAATCAGTAGCATTTAGATGATATATAAAGCCAGGAGGCTGAGAAAGTTCTCTTGAAACATTTCGATTATATACTTATTAAGTTTTCAGGGCAAGTTGATTATTTTTATGAAGTCATTTTATTAGAAAACTGAAAGCGTTATATCCTTGATCATGTCTTTTAAAAGATGTGCACATAAGTAATCTTTCTTGAAGACAAACCAACATGTACATGATGAACATTTTCTTGCCTATGAAAGGCATAAACAAAGCAGTTTAGGAAGGAAAGCTATTGACCAGCATATGACTGACAAATCAAGGGAAAGAAATACTTTTATGTGCTGGTATCACTTGGTCTCCTGGCTAGCAGTTAGCAACAATAAATATCAAAGTTTTATTTTGTAATGACATGAAAAGAGCTAGAATGTGAATTAAAGAACAAGTCTGTCTTTGAGGAATTAACAAAAATAATTCTCAAGGACATATCATGAATTGACATGTTGAGGATTTTCTCTGTGGATTTTCAAGTTGCAGAGATACTGCTGCACAAGTTACGTACTACCATCATTCAGGGGATGGAGTACAAAATGCCTGTCTCTCTTTCATTAGTATTCTAGTGAAATTCTAGTTAGATTCCAAGGACCAAGTTTAGGGGGGAAAAAGCCTTCACCATTACTGATTTTAAAAATAGTAAGCACAATAACCTAAAATCTCTGTTCTCGGATTGAGAAGGCATAATGTTATCTAATAGTTTACTTTCTTACTGAGATTTCGACCCATGAGAAGCAGATGATGTGTCTTGATGAGTGAGAAGTGCAACTTTGCCCCGTATCTTAGATGGTTTTCTAAGATGCTGGTTTTCTTAGATGCTCTTTACAATTTGAATGGGCGTAAACACCAAATCTTTAGCGGGGAAACAGAGGCCTTTGCAATGTGCCCTGCAGGAACCCGGCACCATGTCATAGTACATGTCACAGCTTCCAGGCTTCTACTTCTACATGCCTCCCTCAGCTTCTGGTAGCGACTCTGAAAGTTCTGTCAGGAAGGCTCCTTAGAAAACGCTTCTTTTTGATAGAAGTTGTACTTTGTTTCTGGAGCAACTTGTGGACCTTTAGCTTTGAGTGCTTATTAGTAGAAAATTATAGCCAATAAATCACAGAGGTTGGAAATTTAGGAAATAAGCATTTTGTCAGGGAAACATTCCTTGACGTTAGTGACTTGCCGTGGGATTGTAGTAGTGGTGGTAGGAGAGATAGCATGGTGACAGCTCACAGATACTGACTGTGCAGGTGTGCCGGTCACTGTGCTGAACGCCTTCCCTGTTCTCCATGGACACATAACCCTGTGAGGCAGATAACTGTGATCACCTTACTTTTACAGTTTGAGGAAACTCAGGCACAACAAGATTAATAGCTTGCTTGAGGGCACTTGGTGAATACGTAACAGAACTGGGATTTGAGCTCACTTATGCAAAAGTCTGAACGATGCTCTTCCCCACGGCTGTGGTACCTGTTCTCCTCTCAAGCAGCAGTAATCACAGCTGGGACATACATTAACCAACTGAGGTTTGAACCCTCCTGGGTACCACTTTCAAGCCTTGTGACCTTAAGCAAATGACTTCACTTGTCGAAGCCCAGCTTTTCGCCTCTGTGAGATACAGATAAAAGTGCCTACTGCAGAGTTGCTGAGAGGAGTCATTATAATGCATTTGTGGGTGCTTCTGGCTCAGTACCGAGAGCAGTGCCCAGTCTATGGTAGACCTTTTTGTTTTGTTTTGTGGTAGATCTTTAATAAACATTTACTGAGTGGGTGATTCTAATGTGCTAAGCACATACCGTAGCATCCTCTGTGGGGAAACCCAGGTGGGGACACAGGAGATTGCATGTGAAGAGGGAAAGGTAAAACTTTCCATTCGAAGTGTCTCTCACACCATCATGATACAGACTAGCACTAAGTAAAGCGCGTCCCTGCAATTAGCTAGTGGTCTTTCTCTACTTACAATTTTGACATTAATTAGCATAAATAATCAAATACATATTTGATAAAATTAGCATTTTGTATGCCCTGAACATGATGTTGGGCTTTTTGGAGATTGTCCCAGCTGCCTGCCCGGTAGTCTGTGGGTGGTGGGGACCAACTGGCTTATTTAAACTAGGAAATTAGGGAGAAGGTGCTGGGCAGGACACCTGTAAGAAAGAGCCGTGGTCCATTTGTGTAGAGCCATGTTTGACACATAGGAATGGTTTGGGTATCATCTAAGGAATTACTAGACCAGACGTCTCTGTGCAGTAGGTAAATGAAAAGACATAGATTTTAAGGAAGCTGTTAAAAGATGCAGGAAAAGTAGCTTACTGAGCAGATTTGGGTGAATTTATGAAAATGATGATGAGACCCTTTGTGGATGATAAAAAATGCTTAAGTTAACACTCAGACTCATGGAGTTGGATTAGTCTAACTTGCCTGATGGAAGATGTTATACTTCCTCCTGAATTGCAAGTAACCTAGGAAGTTTTCATTTGGTTTATACTGGAGAACTACGTATGAAATTCATGTACTACTTCTTTTCTTTTCTAATAAGCTAGTCAAAGGATTGACAGGATTGATTTTTTACTTATCTTTCACTTGTACCTGCCCTTTTCTTCCCCTAGGTAGAGGCCCTTTGAGGACAGGTACCTAGTCTTACGTATCTATAACATCCCATGTCTCTGAGACTCACCTCGCCTTAATACCACATAGATAAGAACTAACAGGTAATTTTCCAAACTAACAGAATAGATCTGCTGAAGTCCATGCTCTAAAGCTCATGATACTCATTCTAGCAGTTTATTGATTCTCTGTCATGTCTAAATCTAAAGGGATAATTTCTGGACCAAAATAATTTAGAGGAGAATAATTACAATGGCTTTGGGTATTACCCCTTGCCCTCTGTGTACCCTCCGTGTTTGTCTCCCAGCATGGGTGGGACATGGTGATGGGCCCTTTCCCATCCTCACTTGGCCTCCACCTTAGGTCTAGCAGGTGCTGTTGACCCTTCAAGACTCAGCTTGCAGACTCCATCCAGTGCAGGCTCTGGGCTGTTGACTCTGCAGACCTGGCAGAAATGTGATTTTTGTGTTCCCAGCTGCCTTCTACTGTCCCCTGGAGAGGGGAGGGAGGAAGGTTACCTTACTGAGACCCAATTCGTTTCTACTGTAC